>NC_083223.1:125191674-125839265 GCF_032191835.1 Heteronotia binoei
GTGCAAATAGTCCACATATACAGTGCATGATACAGTGAAGCATGACAATTAAGGTATTACAGTTCAGTGCATGATACAGTAAAGAATAACGTGTTATACTTTGCTGTAATTGATTACACTGTACTGTTTGAACCGTCTATATTGGCATTTGGTTTGTACACAGTTCAATATATCTGCTTTTTTTGTGTGGCCTCTGGTACTTAGTGGTTAATGTTGAAGACCATTTCTGAAAACTAGGGGTCATTTGACCCCCTTAACTGCTTACCTTCTGCAGCTTTATATCATTACAAGTTGTAGGCTGGAGGGAGAGAGCAAGAATGCTATATGTAGGAGAGCTGTAGTACCAGCGCTGGCTCATTCCTCACCCACACTCTTCTATGAAATTATAGAACTAAGGATTGGGAAGTTCATTGTCACTGGAAGATCTATCAGATTAATTATTTACATGGAGATAGTTAAAATATGTTCCATAACACAAAGCCCACCAGCAGACTTCTTAATGATTACCTGTGGTTTCAGCTACTGAACTGGAGTGCTGTTGAGCTTATGTCTGCATGACTATAGTGCTAAATCAGGGGAAAACCTATTTAAGAATGGCTGTAACATAAATCTCATATCCCCTTCTTTGCTTACCGAAATTCTTCTGTTGAATGACAGTCATGGTGACCCAATTAACTATACTGAAAATGTAGTTTCATTCTGATTTCAACATAATTAGCTATTTCCTCACTCCTGGCATCTCTGCATGTAGTAAATTTGTGAGCCAGCTGCCTCTAGATCGCTTCTGCTTGGTTTAATTGTGGGTGAGATACCATAAACCTCCTGCAGATGTTCAAAATTTTGAAGCACATCAGGTGGTGTTAAAATGAGATGTTCCAAGATGTTGAATTTCTCATAATGTATTACACACATTGCTTAATCAGGAAGAGACAGTCAAGAGCTTCCAAAGTTTAGAAAAGAGATATCTAACTAAAATGCTAAATTGAAAAGGTGAATCATGATGAGGAAAGAACAGATTGTGAATTCCTTGTAATTGATTTTACTGTATTCCAATATCTATCAGCTTCTCTTAAAATAGTAACCAACTACCATTAATATAGTTTGGTACCCGTGGCACCTTTAAGACCAACAAAGTTTAATTCTGCATTCATGTGCATACATTTGATGAAGTGGGCATGTACACAAAAATGTATACCCAGAATAAAACTTTGTTGGTTTTAAAAGTGTCACTGGACTCAAACTTTTTTTCTGTTGCTTCAGACTGACATGGCTACCCACCTGAATCTATTTTGGTGTTGTTACCCAGTACATAAAACATTTGTTCCTCAGGAAAGATTGAGTTAATGCTAATAGTTCCTGTTACTTAATTGCTGCTGAAGACCAGCCAAAAGGATATATATCCTGCATCATGTGAAAAAAGAAAGCAGTCTATTTACTTAGTCAGCCACAGTGTGGACTTTATTTACGGGATTTGGGCTCATTGCTGTACACCACCCACATATCTGCATGTGGACAAATCATCATCTGTATTTGAAAAATGATAATCTACATAATCAATGCATAGCAGCCTGGAAAAGTCACTGAACACTGCTGGTTGGCACTTTTATGGTCTCTGGCATGCCTATGTGGACTGCAGGGTCTGCAGTTCTAGTGACAGAAGTGCACATGTGACAGTAGATTATAATATTTCATTATACTTTCATGCAGAACAAAGGCACAAAACAAGAGATTATGGATTAAACTAGGATGTATCTATGTCTGATCTATAAAAACTACTGTAAAAAACTCCACCCCTTTAGTGCTGGCTACTAAGGAACAGACTCTGCTAATTTCTTATGTTTGGGCAACTCTATCCTGACTCAAAATGCAAAACACCCACAAATAGTTTGTAAGGGGTTGAACCAATTTATGTGTGGAATTCACTATTACAAAATTAGGAAGAGGTCTTCTCAGACAACATTATTGCTTAAAGAACACATGAGAAAGCCAGCTAGATGTCATGTAGATGTGGGCATAGATTGCTTAATTCTCACCATCAGCAGTGAAGGAAGTAATTGCAGATGGAGACATAATGTTCCTTCATTGGGGGAGGGGGGTAGAATCCCACAGAGAACTATGCTATAAACTTTCTCTCAGACACCTAATTAGCAGTTGAACAGAATCATTTCTATGACGAGCATTGAAGCATGGAAGCCCCCTCTTGCAGTCCAGGATGGCAAAGACCCAGGTTCACTATCTCATATGCTCTTTGCTAAGTTGTGGTCTAAGGCATCAAGAGACAGATGAATGAAACTGGAGTATGACCACTTAGGCCATAGGTCTTTCTCACCTAATTAACATGATCTTTCCTAGTAATGAGGGAGATACATGGGAAATCTCATGGACACAAACCAAGAAAATGTGATTTGGTTTGATTTGTGGTTCATAGTGTGTACAGTCTGCAAACCATGGACCATCACAAACTTTTTGGTTCTAGATCAGGAGTGTCGAACTCATCTGTTATGTGGGCTGGATCTGACATAAATGGGACTTTCTGGGGATGGGCCATGCATATTTAAAATGTAATGCCAGGTAGCGAAGATATAAACTTAATAAAAATACAGAAAAACACATTGGTCGTTTTCGCACTCACCTCCAGCCGGTGCGACCCCCTCTTCACCGCGCAGGATCTGCGCGGATTTCGCACTAAATGCCGCGGAGCAGCCTTTTGCGCCGGAAACTCCCAGCGCAAAAGCCGCTCAAACGTAAATCGCCAAAAAGCAGTTTGGCGTTTGTGTGGCTTTTGCGACGGGAGTTTCCGGCGCAAAAGGCTGCTCCGCGGCATTTAGTGCGAAATCCGCGCAGATCCTGCGCGGTGAAGAGGGGGGTCGCGCCAGCTGGAGGTGAGTGCGAAAATGACCATTGAAATATTTTTTTTTACTTAAAATACAAACATGCAGTATTTTGTTTAAAATGGAAAGGTGGGAGAATAGTGGGATTTGGCAATGCAATTTTAAAAATAAAACATCAAGAAAAAGCACAAAGATCACACCAGAAACTAAAAATATCAAATGTTCTGAGCCTAGGAAAACATGAAATGGCTGGGCATTTCAAGCTTCTCTCCCCACCCACCCCGGGTCTATTCAGTTTGGCACTGGTGTAATATCCCACTTTAACTGTAGATTCCTAGGTTAGAGTATTCACTAGGTACCAATTCTCAGGGCCATTCAGCAGAGACAAGCTGGCTGAAAGCATCAACCCTTTATTTGTAAGGATACAACACCAGCAAGCAAGTTTCAAGTGGCCATACAAAGGCTTGAAATACAATGCAGCACAGACAAAACCGCAAGGAAAACATGAAATGGATTTTCCATTATGGTCTGTGCACCCAGATAGACTACTCCCTACTTAGTGGAAAATCCATTCCACATTTTCTCTGCAGCTTTGCAAGCCTAGAAGAGCTTCCTGCTGGCTAAAACAAGGCAGCTGGAGCTGGGAACTTCACCTTGGAGTTTCAAAGGATAAAGACAGGAGGAGGAGGACAGGGGGAAGAAAGGAGCCATGTGACTGATTAAAGCCCTGGGTGGGCTAGGTGTGGCTCATGGGTCACACTTTTGACACCCCTGTGCTAGATGAACTGATTCAGTTTGTGAAGTTTGTGATGTGGTAGAATGCCTCCCCACACCCATGCTAGAGATACCAAACTCACAGGGCTCTCTGACTGATTCTCCTCTATCAGGCCTCCCAGTTTGGTGAGGATTAGATTTATGGGGCTCAATTTATGGCACCCCAAAAAAGGTTCCCCCAAGAAAATGCTTTCTGGGGAAATAACAGGTGCAGGTTCAGGAGGTTCAGGAGTATATAGAATGGATCCTTTGCAAGCTAGAGAACCAAACTCACAGGGCTCTCTGACTGATTCTCCTCTACCAGGCCTCCCAGTTTGGTGAGGATTAGATTTATGGGGCTCAATTTATGGCACCCCAAAAAAGGTTCCCCCAAGAAAATGCTTTCTGGGGAAATAACAGGTGCAGGTTCAGGAGGTTCAGGAATATATAGAATGGATCCTTTGCAAGCTAGAGAACCAAACTCTCATCAGAACTTTGACTGATGCACCTCTACCTGCTCTCCAAGGTTGGTGAGGATTAGAATTATGAAGTTCAAGTTACAGACTCCCAAAGAATGTGACCCAATACTCCATTGTTTCCAATGGAAGGGGAAAACAGCAAACCAACCAACCAACAAACAATGGCAATAGAAGCTCTACAGAACAGAACCAAAGTCCCCAAAAAATCTCTAGAGTAGAAACTGAATGTGGGGGGAGGGGCATTTTTGTAAACCTAGCAGAGCCAGTGCCACTGTGGCAGTGCAAAACCAACAGGACTAAGGTCAAGTCAGGAAAGTGCTTTTGGAGGAAATGTCAGGCACAGGTTCAAAAGTGTATAGAATGGATAACCTGCAAGCTACACACACCAAATGCACAGGAAACCTTACCTGTCCCTCTACAATCTCTCCAAGTTGGGAGAAGATTACATTTCTGGGATCCCAGTTACAGACCCCCCCCCCCAAAAAAAAAAGAAGTCTCCCCAGTGCTCTCTCTGGAAAAGACACCTGCAGTTACAGGAGTCTATGGGATGGCTCAGGAACAAGCCAGTGACACTAAACTCACAGGGAAACTTCACCTGGGGAGATCCCCTCCTGCCAGATACTGGAAGCAAGGCAAGTACCCCATATGCTCACAGCTCATCCCCCAAATCTCCAAAGGCAGGTTCTGAAGGACAGAAAGGCAGACATGACAACACTTTCAAAAGAAGGTCCCCAAAGTTACCACAAAAGAGCAGCTTGACGGGCACCCCAGCTTCACCATACCAGTGGAAATCAGTTTTCCATTTTAAGTGATTAGTGATGCAATAACAGAAAGGCAGACATGAAAAGATATTTCCAGCAGGACTTCCAGAGTTACCCCACAATATGGCAGGCACCCCAGCCCCAGCAGAACAGTGGAAATCAATGTGTTTCCATTTTTAGTGATGCAGTGACAGAAAGGCAGATATAATATAGTGGGTTCAATGCAAGGAAGAGACGTTGTTGCTGTGATCATAGTTCTTTTATTAAGAACAGAGTGGTAATGGCTGAACTTTGAGACTGAAGAACTGGGCCAATGGGGCCAACTATATACACTTCAAGGTTCCTGTGCAAGGATGCCATTGGATCATTCAAACCAGCAGGGGGGCCGTGACTGGAGCAGGGCAGCAGGGATTTGGATCCTACTGCCCATTGTTCCTGAGCCCCAAACTCAGTCCTAAAGGCTCCAATAAGCCAGGCAGGAGCACCATTAATTATACACAACCTTGGTTCACATAAACAACAGCAGACGTGACAAGAGACTTCCAATAGGGGTTTCCCAAAATAACCCCATGACAGCTTGGTGGGCACCCCAGCCCTACCAGACAAACAAGGGAAGCTTGGTCACAACTCTCACAGCTCCCGCCAAGGGCTAAAACAACCCACAGCAAATTCTTTTACTGTGCAGAGGACAAGAAATACCTTTCTAGCTAGCTGGGTCATCCACAATTCTCCAAAGGCAGATTTGGTCAGACAGAAAGATAATCATTACAAGGCTTCCAACAGGGGCTCTCCAGCAGTTTGGTAGGTACCCCAGCCCCACCAGACCAGTGGACATCAGAGATTCCCATTTAAAATGATTAGTGATGCAAACTGTCTTGCATAATAGACTGATTACAGTTTCTTGCCCAAATAAGTGTTTATGGACTGAAGTGTTAACGTATATTCATACACTGAAATAATGCACAGGGACTATGTCAAGTATGTTCCTGAGTAATAGGTGTGCCTCTAGAATTGCTTTCATATTAAAAGTTAGGACTGTCTGCTCTACAATCTCTGCAAATTGGGGGGCAGATAACATTTCTAGGGTCCCAGTTATAGACCCCAACAAAAAAGGTCTCCAACGTTTATATCCTGTCAACCTTCCTGAGTGTGGACACCTCTTGTCATAAGGGTGAAAGTAGGTGCGATGAGTGCTTATTGTGGCGGAAGAAGTCCTCCACCTCCTGTATACCACAGACCCCTACCCCCACGTACCAAACCCATCCTGCCAGGCCACTAGAGCCTGGCCCTAGCAGGACATCACCAGGGGTTTTGGAGCCTCCTTCCCTGATCTGTTTGTGGCCCTGGGGCTCTCAGCAGAGGCAAAAGAGTTTTTAGACACCAGCAGTTGCTAACACTCTCTGGAGAGGAGGACCTTGATAACAGTGATTCAGAGGGTGGGGGGGAAGCATTCTCCCCATCAATTTTCGAAATCCCTGTTGCTGCTCCAGCCTTGAGTACACTACTCCATGACCCCTCCCAGCCCCAAGCCAGAAAGCAGCCATGCCTCTCACCTTCTCCAGTCTTGGGATCACAGTTGGAACCATTTCTGCATCCTCCCCAGTGATCCCTGTGTGGCAGAGTGCCAGGTGTGCCACATCCATGTCTGGAGAGTGCAGACCTACCCCAACCCTTCTCCTCCTGTCCTCCACAGGCACCTTCACAGGGTGCACCCCAGTATGTTGCCCCTGGAGGAAAGAGTGGCAGCCACCAGGAGTTAGAATGAGTCAACTCCCTCTCAGTATGGAGAAGTGGAGGCAGAGTAGGAGGCTCCTCCATGAACTTGAGCTGCTGTGGGCAGGACATCAAGGTGGACCACCCTCCAAAATGTTAAAAGGGGTCCAGGAAGCAGTCACTTGCATTGCCAGTGGTGAGATGATTGCCATGAATGGGCAACCCTTCTCCTTCGTGGAGGGCATAGCCTTTCACTGTCTGCAGTGGTGATAGTCAAGGCTTAGATCTCCAGAGTGCAAGGCAGAATGGTGCACTTCATGGCAGACCTCTGGAGCAGCCAATAGGACTGTTGGGGCATGGCCAGGATCCCCGAAGGTGACAGTCCTGCCACTGGGCTACAAAGTGGTTCTGTTCCATGTGCAGACCACACAGTGCAAAACATTAACACGGTGTGATGCAGACAAGCCTGAGGGAGTGAGTGGGTGGTGGAGGGTTTAAAATATGGGGCCTTACTCAGCCAAGGCACCCAGTAGCTCAGCCCCTCTGCTCAGTGTGATCAGAGAGAGAGAGGGTGGCTCAGAGCCCAGAGTACACCTAAAACCCCAACCCCAACAGGGAAGAGGAGTTCACCATCAGGAGGGAACAAATGAAAGCACTCTGCTAGGCAGCTTTTAACAAGTTCCCTGTCTCTCTGTGAAACTGCAATGTGATAGCCAATGGACAAAAAGCTGAGCAGAGCAAGTATAGCTTCCTGATGCCATAGAGCAGAATGGAAACTGTGTTATCAGCACCAAGCAGTGCCTGTCAAACTTTGGAGGGCTCCTCTTGCTGTTTCCAAGGCTGGAGAATTCACCTCCCCCACATTGCCTTGGAGTTTTGTAAACAGTTTAATTGGGCAGAGACAGTATTTCTGGAAATGTATTCATTCAGGAACCTCCACAAACCATGATGAACAGTGCCAAAGTTCATGGAAAGTTCGTACTGGGTGCCCTTCCACAAACTTCACTTTATGAACCAGGAATTGGCCAAAATTTGTGATATACTTCACTTCTTGAGCCAGTTCATGCCAATTCCTAATCCCAGGCAAATAGATTTGCATGCTGTGATTGGACTACACAATTGTATGGGATTGCACAAGAAGGGATTTTAGCTCTTATATGCCAATAAACCTATGTACAAAACATATTACCATGTTCAACCTACCCAAGAATAAAATTAATCTGTCAACAGATTCTATCTCCTACCTTGTATCATTGTGATCAGCTTTTTTCTTTGAATTCTTGAATTTCAAGAGACTGATGTAATGTGGGGAACAAACATTGCCAATCTCCATAAAGGTTTAAGATGTAAATTCAACTCCAGCACTTTCTGGGCACCTTGAGAGAAAAAAAAAGGTCTCTGAAATCACTAAAATGCTAATGAAGTTATAGTTAAAGAGAAATCATGCTGAAAAGATCATTTTGAGATGCTGGAAGTCCAAATAAATGGAAATGAATTCTGTGTAAAACAGTCTCTTAAACAGCATTGCAGGCTGCAGAGTGCTCTACTTGGAGTACACAGTGGTTTAACTTAATCTGACATTATAGTTTCACAGAAGAATAAGTGTAGAATTAGGTTACAGGGTCAAACATAGCCAGTTGATGTAGTTTTACAGTTTAATTAATTCAGAATATGCTGCATGAATGTGTGAGTCTGTGGCTTTAAATGTTCATGTGTGGCACTCGGGATAACTTCAAGTAATTTTGGGATAAGCCTGGCTAGCATCTATTAAGGTCAAAATAGTTCACTTTTCCATACAAGGAGTAAATAGAAGTGTGGTTTCCTTTGTGCTCTAAATAACATGGATTGGGGGAAAAGAAAAGAAAGGTGCAATAATGAATGGATTGGATAGCTAATGGATACAGACAGTCTGGAAGTAGGTTAGGATGGCAGCAGTTCAATGGCATGATCCAGCCCTGCTCATAAGTTCTCATTTTGCATGCTGGATAAGGATACACAGGTTTCCTGCTGACTTCAGTGGGATATTCATTGCACTCTGACCCATGTAAATGATAGTTCAAATGGAAACATTAAAGAATAATGATCAATTGAATAGATGGTGCAAGAACAGGAAATATTTTAATCAATATTGAAACCTGACATTGCTGTGTAATAAATTGAGAAGATTTTATATTGTAATAAAATAACAAATGGAAGCAGAAGAATATAGGGGGATTCCTAGTTGATCTTTTCTCCTTGTTGATCTTTCCCCCAGATGTCACTGCTGCAAGTGATCTGTTTGGTCTTTACCATAGTGCATTTATTTTTTATCACTGCCACAATGTTTCATGGTATAAGAGAATGCCTGCCTGTCACATAGGAAACTAAAAGCATTGTTTGTGATAACATAGTTTAGCATGTCTTTGAAGGAAATCTCTTTTCCTATGGTTTATCTTGCCTACCCCCAAATTTGATAAGATCCTCCCAGCCCCACATTTGATAAAAAGACATTTTTGGCTGGCCACATTCCATGGCCACCCAAAGGAAAAAAAAAATGTTTTCCTTTCCAGACTTCATTCCTCCACAAAGATCATGATATGTGTGCTCCACTTGTGGCTTCAGGAAATTGAAACTGTAAAGAAACCCTCACACATTTGTTTTGCAATAAACTTTTAATCATACACTCAAGGCTATGTAATCAGTTACATAACCTTGATTGTACAATTTGCTAAGGCATATTTGGACCCAAAGTAGCTTACATCATTCTTCTCTCCTTCATTTTATCCTCTCAAGAAATGAATGAAGGTCACTGACTGAACCCAGGGTCACCTAGCAAGCTCCCATGGCAGAGACTAGATCTAAAACCTGGGTCTCTCATATCCTAGTCCAACACTCTGACCACTGCACCACACCAGCTCTCAGACATTTCAATTTGTGTAATAATTGTAACATTTCAGCACAATTTTGCTCCCTGTCCAGTGGTTTTGACTACCATTCAAGGGATGAAAGATGAAGTAGGTGGAGTCAGATGGCTTCATGCACTGTACTCAATGGCCAGGCAATATATGGCAGCTCTACCTCATGCAGCCAAGTTTTCACTTACCGATTCTTTTTCCTCTTGTGATGGGTTATGGCAGTCTTACATTTGGGCTCCATCAGATTAGCTGGAATGGCACCCTTTCCCACCTGTTTCCTATTGACAAATGTGGGGTAGATGGTTCAGTTAAATAGGGTGGAGTCACTTAAATAGGCCTAGTTGTGTGACAGTGGAGGCTGTAATCATGGCTGGAACTGTACAGGTTACAGTAATGTTGTAGGTAGAGAAATCGGTTGAACATCCTAAGGCAAAAGGAGCTTATCCAAACCTGTAGCCACTTATCGGCTGATGAAGCTACAGGAGATCTCTTGGTGCTGGGCAATATTTGCTGAACTCAATCTGCAATATGGCATGGAAGAAAGGGGTGAAGCTCAGAAATTCTTATTGTATTTGTGCAGGTGATGAAAATTGAGGCAGTGTTAACTGTGCCAAGTTTGAAACTAGAGTGAGATTGCCCCAAAACAAACAGCATTATTTGGTTGCCCATTAAAATTCATCTGTGGCATCTAATTGATTAGATGTTTCATTCCAGTAGATCAGTCTTTTAATAAACTAAAATTGCTGCCTACCTACTCTAGAAGAAAGAAGAAGCAAATATGGCTGACCAAGCCCAATTAAGCCCACCAGGCTGAAATGGCTCACAAGAAAAATCCCCCTAATGCCCTACAAAACGTAAGTTAAGGGGCTTTCACGGCACCAATTACCTGCTCTTCTACCAGCAGATAAAAAGCCAGCACTAAGGACAAAAAAATCTGCAGGCAAAGGGGGGGGGAGCGCACAGGCCATAAAAAGCAGCTCAATAAGGCTGCCAAACACTGCCCACCACACTGCTCAAATCAGCGCTTCCTTTCCATCCTGGAAGGGGGGGAGAGAAGGAGGGGTTGCAAGCAGGCCATTTATAAAGTCGGCAATCCCAGCCCCGATCTCTCCATGCACACTGCAAAAAACGCCTTATCAGTCACCTGATCAGAAACCTCGATCTCAAGCCCAATGCCACCGTCGCCTCCACAGAGTCGTTGATAAGGGAACTGACAGAGCCAGAGGAGGAGCAAATGAAAATGCTATTCCTGGCCCTCTGATCGCTAACAGCAACAAGAATAGCCGGGAGCAATAAAAGAACGCTCCCGGTGATCCCCTCAGTCCTCGGCACTGAAACTGACAAGGAAAAGCAGGAGCCAGCACGCAGCACTCCTGCTCTCCTGAACTTCAGCCATGGACTGAGATAGGGGGCGGATGGTCCTGCCATTACTACAGCAAAGCCCCCCCCAAGCGTGCCCAAATGGGCCACAAAAGTTCTCACTTCCAGGGAGGCAAATACGTTCCTGCAGCCTAGCAGCGTTGCTGCTGGCTGCTAGAAACAAAATATGGGATCCAGAATATCAGTATGAATAAATTCTTTTATCACTGGCCTTCACAGCAAAAGTTCAAAGCTCATCAAAATCTAAAAATAAAATGGCATTCAAATATCTTAGCTGAAACCTGTGGAAACAACAGTTTATTCAAATCAACAGACACCATGTTGAGGTTCATAACACTGGTTATTCTCTGTCAAGAATGATTGTTCAAGTAATCCACATAAACCCAATAAATTAGAAATGCTTCTCTTCAGGTTAACCAACCTGTAGTTTCAGATAAATAGCCTGACAGGAATGCTGATTAAAAATCTATTACCAACATCAACATCACAACAGAAAACTATTTTGCTTTTTGTAATGGTTGAGTTATTTTCCCAGCTACATTTTTTCCCCTTACGCTATTACAGCCCCCCCCCCCCCATTAAAACCTTAATACACTATTTTGGGTGAATTAGCTACCCCAGTTATATTTTATTTTTGCACAATGCAGAGAAAAGCAGCTGTAGAACCTTTTCCTCTTAGGACATTATTACCAGTACAAGTGCCCATGTCACCACTTACCATTTTCTTTTTATAAACAAACAAACAAAAAAACACCTGCAGTGGAAAAGCAATCCCAGAAAAATATGCATTTTTATATTG
Organism: Heteronotia binoei; assembly: GCF_032191835.1. Classification (NCBI taxonomy): domain Eukaryota; kingdom Metazoa; phylum Chordata; class Lepidosauria; order Squamata; family Gekkonidae; genus Heteronotia; species Heteronotia binoei. The sequence continues at coordinate 125,203,285 of NC_083223.1, forward strand.
GAGCAGATTTTTCATTCCAGCCCATGTATGGGGTAGGAATTATAGCCCATGAATCCATGGCCAGCTTGCCCACTAGGCAAGCTAGATGGTTGCCTAGGACACCGAGAGGGTGGCATCACCGAATTGGGCTCCCCCCCTCCTGGTGACCCAGGCAAGCACCTAGTTTGTCTGTCTCACCTGCCCCCTGCCTCCACCCATTCACCCCCCACTGCTACTGCTGCTGCCTGCCCCTCCTTGCCCTTTCACTCACCTCCCCCCCTGGTGCAATCACAGCATGCCGCACATGAACCCTGCCGGCCATGACATGATGTGCATCAAGGGAGGGATAGCCAAGCCTTCTCCAGCACATCCTTCAGAAGATAAGATGCACGCCACGTCACAGCCAGCAGGGTCCAGACTCAGTGCTGTGATTGTGCGGGTGAGAAGTGATGTGAAGGGAAGGAGGGGATGCCCTTGGGGGGGGGGTGTGATGGAGTGTGCACTGTGTTGCAGCGCTGCAGGGGGAATGGCAGTGGGGGAACATCTGCCTGGGGCACCATGTGCCCTTAAGAACATAAGAGATGCCATGTTGGATCAGGCCAATAGCCCATCAAGTCCAACGCTCTGTGCCACACAATGGCCAAAAATTTATATATATATACACACACACTGTGGCTAATAGCCACTGATGGACCTCTCCTCCATATTTTTATCTGATCCCCTCTTGAAGCTGTCTATGCTTGTAGCCGCCAGTGAATTCCACATGTTAATCACCCTTTGGGTGAAGAAGTACTTCCTTTAATCTGTTTTAACCTGACTGCTCAACAATTTCATCGAATGCCCACGAGTTCTTGTATTGTGAGAAAGAGAGAAAAGTACTTCTTTCTCTACCTTCTCCATCCCATGCATTATCTTGTTGTAAACCTCTATCATGTCACCCCAAGCTAAAGAGCCCCAAGCGTTTCAACCTTTCTTCATAGGGAAAGTGTTCCAACCCTTTAATCATTCTAGTTGCCCTTTTCTGGACTTTCTCCAATGCTGTAATATCCCTTTTGAGGTGTGGTGACCAGAATTGCACACAGTATTCCAAATGAGACGACACCATCGATTTATATAGGGGCATTATGATACTGGCTGATTTGTTTTCAATTCCCTTCCTAATAATTCCCAGCATGGCGTTGGCCTTTTTTATTGCAATCGCACACTGTCTTGACATTTTCAGTGAGTTATCTACCATGACCCCAAGATCTCTCTCTTGGTCAGTCTCTGCCAGTTCACACCCCATCAACTTGTATTTGTAGCTAGGATTCTTGACCCCAATGTGCATTACTTTGCACTTGGCCACATTAAACACCTTCTGCCATGTTGACGCCCACTCACCCAGCCTCAACAGATCCCTTTGAAGTGCCTCACAATCCTCTCTGGTTCTCACCACCCTGAACAATTTAGTGTCACCTGCAAACTTGGCCACTTCACTGCTCACTCCCAACTCCAAATCATTTATTAACAAGTTAAAGAGCATGGGACCCAGTACTGAGCCCTGTGGCACCCCACTTCTTACCGTCCTCCACTGCGAAGACTGCCCATTTATGCTCACTCTCTACTTCCTATTACTCAGCCAGTTTTTGATCCACAAGAGGACCTGTCCTTTTACTCCATGACTCTCGAGCTTTCTAAGGAGCTTTTGATGAGGAACTTTATCAAAAGCTTTATGGAAGTCAAGGTAAACAACATCTATTGGGTCTCCTTTGTCCACATGTTTGTTCACCCCCTCAAAGAACTGTAACAGGTTAGTGAGGCAAGAACTTCCCTTACAGAACCCATGCTGAGTATTCCTCAATAACTTGTGTTCATCAGTGTGCCTACTCATTCTGTCCTTGATAATGGTTTCTACCAACTTTCCCGGTATTGAAGTCAGACTGACTGGCCTGTAATTTCCCAGATGTCTTCTGGAACCCTTTTTAAAGATGGGGGTGACATTTGCTACCTTCCAGTCCTCAGGAACGGAGGCAGATTTCAATGAAAGATTACATATTTTTGTCAGAAGATCCACAAGTTCAACTTTGAGTTCTTTCAGAACTCTTGGATGTATGCCATCCGGACCTGGTGCTGCATGAGTCATTTCCCCCCCTCATAAAATGCTGCTCCTGGAAATCCTTTTAAGATGCTCTGGAGAGATACAGCCCCTCATAACAACATGATGAGGTTTCCTAATAATTACCTCACATCAAATACTTGATATAGGTACCATGGAAAAAAAATGTCAGAAATTATTCATTTTAGCCATTCTAGATATTTTTGCTTTTCTTCAACATTAATAAAATATTGTTTTTGATTTCTAATATCTTGGGTTGAACATATGAACATATAAAGCTGCCTTATACTGAATCAGACCCTTGGTCCATCAAAGTCAGTATTGTCTATTCAGACAGGCAGCAGCTCTTCAAGGTCTCAAGCTAAGGTTTTTCACACCTATTTGCCTAGACCCTTTTTAGTTGGAGATGCTGGAGATTGAACTTGGAACCTTCTGCTTACCAAGCAGATGCTCTACCACTGAGCCACCGTCCCTCCCCTAAACATGGAGTTTTTTTAACATGGTTTTTTTTTAATGTAACTGAACTTTGCCTGGCATAGACACATACCCCAAAACAATATGCATAAGTTTTTTTGGGGGGTTTCTTACAGTGTTGTTAAAGGGTTAAGTATACATTAATATTATATGATGAGATATGCTGTGACGAGATATGCAGGAAACACTTTATTATGTGGAAGCAGCATATGAAAATTAATCAGAAAAGATACTTTGGTAATGGGATAGGGACTATGGACTGTACACCTATGTTCTGTCTGTATCTATAAGTATGCTACTACTATGAAATTTCTGCCTCATTCAATGTGCCATGTTTTGTTTCAGTTTTGTTTCTGCTTGTTTTCAGATTTCTGCAATCCAAACACTATTGCATTGTTTATTGGATGTCTTGATCACATTTGTTGGACACTGCTTAATCCACCTTCAGTATCTGTGAGAAAGGTAGACTATAAATAATACAAATAAAATTTAAAAATTCCTCTTAGTTCATAGACATCATCATCATCACCATCCCTAAACATATATACATAAAATGTACCTCATCAGCTACTGACCCACCGCTTCGCCAACACAGGGATTCAGGGGTTAGCTATACAATGGCTTTCCTCTTTCCTTCAAGGTCGGGGACAAAGTGTGGTGATTGGGGGACAGTCATCCCAGAGACACCTGCTTTGATTTGAATTGTGGTTTGCCTCAGGGAGTGATGCTTTCCCCAATGTTGTTTAACATCTACATGCACCCCCTTGCCCAGATTGCCCCGAGGTATGGGTTGGGTTGCCATTAGAATGCAAATGATACCCAGCTTTATCTACTGATGGACAGCCAGTCTGACTGTCCCAGAAAATCTGAACCTGGCATTGCAAGCTGTAGCAGGATGGCTTAGGCTGAGTCGACTAAGGCTGAACCTGGTGAAGCCAGAGGTCCTTTGTCTGCCTGGGAAATCCCCTTACCATCCTTGCTGGTATCCCCTCACCATCCTGGTGGGCATCCTGGCTGGGAAATCCCCTTACTGGCTTTTGATGGAGTGCCACTCACAACGGCACCCAGGGTTAAAAGCCTGGGAGTGCTACTGGAGCCTCCCCTAACAATGGAGGCCCAGATAGCAGCTACTGTCAAATCCACCTTTTACCACCTTAGGCAGGTAAAGACATTGGCTCCCTTCCTCAAGCACAGTGACTTGGCAACTGTTATTCATGCTACAGTCACCTCGAGAATGGACTACTGCAATGCCCTCTACATGGGGCTGCCCCTGTCCTGAATCCAGAAACTGCAGCTGGTGCAGAATGCGGGAGCCAGGCTGCTTTTGGGGCTCTCCATATGGGAGCACATCAGGTCCGTAGCCAGAAAATTTTAGGTGGGGGAGCCGTGGAGCCCAAAATAATGTCAAATTATGTCACATTTTTACAAAAATGTAAAAAAGAGCCACTCTCCTGACTCAGATACATGATCCATTCTGTGCCTCCCTTGCTCATGTCAATTTTGATCCTGAGCTGGCTTGGGAAAGCTGAGGCCCCATGCCATCAAGGAAGGGGGTGTGGCGCTCTCCGAGACTTTGGCCAGGTAGCTGGTGCTGCAGTCACTGTGCCAGTTGACTGAGTAGAAAGCTGGGGCTGCTGGGTCGCAGCTGCCTGGGAGAGGTGTGTTTTGCAGGTGTCTTGCAGCCCTTGGGTGGGTCCCAGGGAAAGCCCCCTCCTCCACCATCGCTGTAGGAGCTCTGCATACTGCTGTTGATGGGGAGACTGTTCAGAGAGTAGAGGTTGTGCGCCTGGCTCTTGAGCATCCCCACCACTTCCTCTTCCATTTCCCTGTCCTGTGGTGGTGGCAGTAACAGCAGGGGTGTTCTTGGAGCTGCCAGCAGTGGTGGATAAATTGCTTCATGTCAGGGCGTGCATGCAGGCCCCAGAAGATGCTGCCCAAGCCCCATGGCCATCACCTGCTGCTCCTCCCTACTAAGCTGCTGGCCGCTGCCACCCCCTCAACCTCCCAGGACCGCGGCAGCAGCAGCCTGTGCAAGAACTTATTGTTTAGATCTCGCTGGCTGGCAGTTCCCAACAGAGGGGCCACACAGATTAAAAGGGGAGTTAACAAAGAGGCTGGGCCCCTTCCACCTCCACCTCCGTGGCTATGGGCCTGGAGCACATACAGCCTGGGCTGCAGATGCTATACTGGCTGCCAGTGGTATACCAAACCAGGTGCTGGTTATTACTTTTAAAGTCCTATATGGCTAAGGACCTGCTTAGAGACCATCTATCCCCACATGTTCCCCAGAGGGTACTTAGATCAGGAACACAAAACTTGTTATTGATCCCTGGGCCGAGGGAGGCAAAACTGAAAACAACATGAGAAAGAGCCTTCTCAATTGCCGCCCCTTATCAGTGGAACCAACTGCCTGAGGAGGTCAGAGCCTTGTGGGACCTTGCCCAGTTCCGCAAGGCTTGTAAGACGACACTGTTTCAGTTAACATTTAATTGAAATGTTCACCACCACCACCAAGACACTAGATCCAATGGATCAGTGAATACCATCTTAAATATGCATCGAAACTAGCACCAAATTATTTTTAAACCATTTAATGTTTTTAATGTAAATATTTTTTATTGTAAGCTATGTATTGTGAGCTGCCCTGAGCCTGCTTCGGCGGGGAAGGCGGATATAAATCCAATAAAATAAATAAATAAATCTTGGGAAGCTCCTAGTTAAAGTAAAGTATTTGTAAAAAATAAAAGTCAAAAGGCTTCTGTGACAATTAATATTTATCTGCAATGTACACTATGTATAGTTAATGTAGAGTAGATATGTGATACTGAACAGCTATTTAGATTTTTGCATATGAGTTAGATATGGAAAATTCAAGAAGAACAAAAAGATATTACAATTCCACTTGGGAAAACAGATTTATGCATATCATGGCTTGTATGATTTTTATCACAATGATGCATAAAAGAAATGACATCACTATCTATTTGCATAAAAGCAAACAAAAATGAGTCATGCTTATATCAGTGTTTGAACAGCAAAGGGATTGTGTGTGCTGCTTCCATTGTTCTTTCATCTGGTTCTGGCCAACCAGAACAGGCTAGCATCAGGTAATGCTTAAATGAGGTAAAACTGAGGAAAGGGCACTCTGGAAAGAATAGCATTTCCAGTTCCTATGACTACCAATGGGAGGAGGAACAGGGAATAATTGAATGGAAGCAAGAAAACCTTAATCTGAGCTAAGGACCAGCAAAAGCCATCCTGGAATAGATGGATGGGCAATTTTAAAACAGAGAGTTTTCTCTTCACCTTTAGCACCTTTAGCAACCATGACCTAGAATTATTCTTTTTGACAGAAGGTATATGTCAAGCGTGGTAAAATTCCATTGATAATTGATTGTTTTAGGGCCCTCCATAACACTGGTCTGTGAAGTATCTTGGAGGACCAAGGTCTGTTAGCTCTGTTATTCCTTCCCCTCCCCCTTCCTGCTTTATTGCTTGCAAAGTAGTAGTAGAGAGAAATGAAACTAACTTAAGAAGAAATAATCAGCACCTTCCCATACATTCCTGTTAGGGAGTGAAACACATCTGGGGAAAGCAAGGACAGAGTCCTGATAACACTATGAGAATGTAGACATTTATGATAGTTTATGTGTGCGAGCTATCCCTCGCCCCCACCTTTTGGAATCCTTTTGAGGTAAGCCGTAAAAGTATTGTATCAATGTATTTGCAGCATCACTTTCAAGAATCAGTTACACTGAAAGTATTGGTTTATCAATAAACATAGTTTTGTATCAACTTCGACTCATCATTGAAACCGCATGCTTGACATTTTGAGAGTGATCATATAAGAAGTTTAACTGCCCTGGCAACTTTAGAACTGAATGGCTGAAAAGATTCCAGTGAGCAGTGAACTTCCAGAACCTGAGGAAGGGGCGAGAGCACAAACACTGCCGTGGCATGTGCTGGACACCCAGAGAGTCGCTGGAAAGGGCTCCCCTCTCCATATTCAACAACTCTTGGTCACCCCACACCAGTGGCAACTGCGTACCTCCACCACCATGATGGATGAGGCCCCTGAGTGCAGAGATGCCATCCTAACCAGGCACATGCGCTGGGTGAAGATGGACAAGGAAGAGGGCAAGGTGGCTGATCCTGGAGAGGAGGGGAGCGCAGCAGTGACCGGCGTGGAAGCCAACCCACCTCTGGACAAGGTGGAAGCAGTTGGGACCCATGCCCGAGAGAGGAGGAAAATGAGATTCCTCGAGAATTCCGATTGATGGTACGAAAGGAAGGAGAGGAGGAAGATGAGATTGCTCGAGAATTCTGATCGGTGGTACGAAAGGAAGTCCAAGAGGTTGCCAAGGGGTTGTGGGATGAGATGCAAACAATGACCACCATGATGGCTGGGGAGTTCAACAGGCAAGTCGACCGGATTCTGAGGACGACTGACCCAAGAAGAGCCCCACAGCCGCCTGCGGCTAGACTCTCGACAATACCACCACGGGCGCAGCTAGCGGCACCCCTGGTCCCTCAGGAAGGGGGCTGAGGATGGGAGTTGGAAGCCACCTTTGACAGGGACCCTGAGGAGGTGGAGTATTTCACGATCCAGGCTAACAGCTACATGCATTATTGGGGGAACACCTTCCCTGATGAATTCAGTCGTGTGGACTATCTGGGGTCGAAGCTGAAGGGGGCCACCAAAAGATGGTACGTGAGTCTGTACGAGGCCATGAGCCCGGAACTGGATGATGTGGCCACTTTCCTACAAGCCTTACTGGCCCAGTATGAGGACCCCTACAGGAGACTCACGTGTTGGCCGCCCTGAGGGACATACAACAAGGCTCTAAGTCGATCCGTGAGTATGCAGCTGAGTTCCGCACCAACGCGGCCAAAGTGAGGGGGTGGAGTGAAGATCAAGCATTTCACCTGCAAGCTGAATGCTAGTGTCCTGGATCGAGCCCTGCAGCAAGCAAGGCCAATCACCCTGGTGGGGTGGATACAGCTGGCGGGGAAAGTGGAAACCAACATGAAGAGAGTGTCCATGCAACGCCAGCAGCAGAGCGGCAAGTCAGGCCATGACCCCAAAACAGGGATGAAGATGGAGGCGAAAAAGACCCAGGTGGGGGGAGGAGCCGGGAATCCCCTGGCAACCCACAAGTGCTTTCAGTGTGGGGACCCGAACCACCTGGCCAGTAGCTGCCCAAACCCCCATAGGCCACCATCCAGCACCTCCAAGACTCCAACTCCAAAGTAGCCGACAGGCCTCCCTAAGGATGCGGCAAAGAACAGTGCAGGCATGAGCTCGATGCCTGACGAGGACACCATTGTCATCAATGAGCTGAGTGAGATGTCCTGGGAGGATGAGCTGGCGGGAAACGAGGATGACCTGCTCTAAATGGTGCCAGTCAGCGGGTTGCCGATGAACCACCGCCACTCAGGGTGAGAGTAACGGGGTCGCTATATTTTGTGCCAGTAATTCTGCTAAACAACAGGCTCAAGAGGTTCATGCAGGCGAAAGCTTTGATTGACTCGGGGTGCACGAGAGACATAATCACCCTTAAGCTGGTGGATGCATTGGGGCTTCCTATGACGGCTTTGCCGCATCCCATCCAGTTTGAGCAGATGGATGGGTCAGTAATCAGGGGGGAGCCATGCGTATTAGAGACTCAATTAGTACCGATGGGCATTAAGGACCACTGGGACTAGGAGGCTTTTGTAATAGCCCCATCATCCTTTTACGATGGGAGTAGGATGGCTAACCAAGCACGAGCCAGACATTCGATGGGGAGACCAGATGATAGAATTCAATGATACGAGGTGTCGAGCACATCATTGGAATATGGAGTGGGGCCCCAGTCCGCCGCCCCGTAATGAAAAGATTTGCTTGACCATGGAGGAAGTCCAGACGATCGCTAAGGCTTATCAAGACTTAAAAGGGGTGTTCAGTGAACATGGAGCCAATGAACTTCTGCCCCATAGGGACATGGTCTGTGCCATTGAACTGATCCCGGGGCAGACCCTGCCTAAGGTCAAGCTGTACTCAATGGGGTGGGCTGAAAAGGTGGAACTGAGGAAGTTCCTAGATAAGAACCTGAAGAGAGGCTTTATCCAGCCTGCTACAGCCCCCCATGCAGCCCCCATCCTCTTTAGGAAAAAGAAGGATGGCTCGCTCAGACTTTGTACTGATTTTCGGGGGATTAATGGGATTTCCACCTCCAATGCTTATCCAATACCCCTCATCAAGGACTTACTCAGTACTGTGTTGGAGGGGAAGATCTTTACCTAGCTGGACTTGAGGGATGCGTACTTCGGGGTGTGCATCAAAGAGGGGGATGAATGGAAAATGGCGTTCAATACACCAATGGGACAATTTGAGTACCTAGTAATGCTTTTTGGGTTACAAGGAGCGCCGGGAGTGTTCATGAACTTTATCAATGAAGTGCTGAGAGAATATTTGTTTAAGGGAGTGGTGGTGTACCTGGATGACATAATTATTTACTCACAAGATCTCCAGTCGCGTGTGAAATTAGTGAGGGAGGTCCTTAGCACACTGTTGAAGCATAAGCTATATGCTAAGTTGTCAAAATGTGAGTTCCACAAGACCGAACTCGACTATTTTGGTTTCAGAGTATCAGGGCAGGGATTGGCTATGGACCCGAGTAAGGTTCAAGCGGTACTAGATTGGGCTCCCCCGAGGACACGTAGACAGCTCCAATCGTTCCTCAGGTTTGCAAATTTTTACCGAACCTTCATACCGGGGTTCGCCCAAATAATGTTGCCCCTCACTGAGTTACTGAAAACAAAGGGGAAGGGTCCAGACTCCAAAAAACTGGGAGCAAAGCTAAATTGGATGCCAAAATGTCAGGAAGCGTTCAATAGCCTCAAAAGGCTGCTCACAAGTGAGCCAGTCTTAAGCCACCCCAATGAATTGAAGCCTTTCATTGTGCAATGTGACACTTCCAACGTCACTGTCAGAGCCATCCTCATGCAAAGAGATGAGGAGGGAAGGCCAAAGCCCTGTGCCTATATTTCTAAAAAGTTTTCCCAGGAGCAGAGAAATTGGTCGCTGTGGGATAAAGAGGCTTTTGCTGTGACTTATGCCTTAAAAACATGGAGGTCATGGCTGGAAGGCGCCAAACTGCCATTTGAAATTTGGACCGATCACAAAAATCTGGAGGCGCTCACTGGCCATCATAAACTCAATGAAAAGCAAATTAGGTGGGCGGGGTTCTTTTCCAAATTCGATTTTGTACTAAGGCACATCCCTGGGACAAAAAATTTCTTGACAGACGCCCTTTCGCGCCTCCCTCAGCACAATAGCAAAAAAAAGGACGTAGTGGACTCCTTGATCTCTCCCTCTCAAGTAGCCGCCATGGTAGCCACCTGATCCAAAACAAGGCGGAATCTGCAAACAGAGAAGTGTGTGTGTGTGGGGGAATGACTGGCCACAGAGACCGAAAAGGAAGGGAAAGACCGACCGGGTGAAGTGCAAAAGGGGGAGGATGGGTTCTGGTATAAAGATGACAAACTTTATATTCCTAAGAGCCTCCGCTCAGAGGTCCTGCAATTTTGCCATTCCAACAAGCTAGCTGGGCACTTTGGGTAAGTGAGGACACTGCATCTGATTAACAGGCAGTTCTGGTGGCCATCCATGAAAAAGGACGTTTATGAATTCGTGGCTTCTTGCCCTATTTGCTTAATGGCTAAGAAAAGGGGAGGAAAGCCCACTTGGTTATTGAAACCTTTAGAAACAGCCACACGTCCTTGGTCTGTAGTGTCAATGGATTTCATAGTTGAACTACCAGCCTCGCAAGGGAAGACCGTAATTCTGGTAGTAGTGGACACCTTTTCCAAACAGGCACACTTCATTCCTTGTGCACAACTGCCAACTGCTAAGCGACTAGCTTATTTATTTTTCCACTATATTGTGAAACTCCACTCCTTACCCGATAAGATCATTAGTGACAGAGGCCCACAGTTCGTTGCCAACTTCTGGCAGGAGTTTTGCAAACTGATGGGTATAGAACAGGGGTTGAGCTCAGCTTAACATCCACAGACGGACGGACAGACGGAATAGATGAATGTGCTTTTAGAACAGTATTTACAGTGTTATGTGAACCACCAACAGTCTAATTGGGTGGACCTCTTGCCATTTGCCGAGTATGGTTATAACAACAGTGTGCATAGCTCAACCAAAGCTTTTCCATTTCAGATTGTAAAAGGGTATGAAGGCAAGCCTGTCCCATTGTTGCCAGGGGGGAGAGCAAACCCGAGACCCCACCTCTTTCGAGCAATGGTGGGGCAAATTGGAGGGCAGCTGGAAGGGGATCCAAGAGAACCTGGAATTGGCCAAGGAAGCTTATAAAAAGCAGTATGATAAATCCCATGTGCCCATTTTGGATTTCCAAGTGGGGGATTCTGTGTTTGTGTCAACAAAATACCTTCCCCTGAATCAGCCTTCAAAGAAGCTGGCTTATAGATTTCTGGGCCCTTTTACGATCAAGAGGGTAATCAATAAAGTGATGGTAGAACTGGAGTTGCCCAAGATGTTTAGTAAAATACACTTTGTCTTTCATTGCAGTCTTTTGCGAAGAGACCCGGGTGGTACTCCTTGGCACCCTCGAACGCCAGCTCCACAACCTATCCAGATTGGGAATCAGAGTCATCATGAAGTGCAAGAAATTTTAGATGCTAAAGTAAAATGTGGAGTGTTGTATTATCTGATTAAATGGAAACATTTCCCGGCCAGCGAAAATGAATGGGTAGCAGAAAAAGAAGTTTTAGTCCCTGATTTGATTAACAAGTTTTATAAAGAATTCCCTCAAAAACCCGACGCTGATAATTGATTGTTTTAGGGTCCTCCATAACACTGGTCTGTGAAGTGTCTTGGAGGACCAAGGTCTGTTAGCTCTGTTATTCCTTCCCCTCCCCCTTCCTGCTTTATAGCTTGCAAGGTAGAAGTAGAGAGAAATGAAACTAACTTGAGAAGAAATAATCAGCACCTCCCCATACATTCCTGTTAGGGAGTGCGACATATCTGGGGAAAGCAAGGACAGAGTCCTGATAACGTTATGAGAATGTAGACATTTATGATAGTTTATGTGTGCGAGCTATCCCTCGCCCCCACCTTTTGGAATCCTTTTGAGGTAAGCCTTAAAAGTATTGTATCAATGTATTTGCAGCATCACTCTCAAGAATCTGTTACACTGAAAGTATTGGTTTATCAATAAACGTAGTTTTGTACCAACTTTGACTCATAATTGAAACCGCATGCTTAACAGTATTGTCCAGACAAGCTTGGTCCTTTCATTAGTCCTTTCCTCCAAGCACAAGGGGGAAATCCCTAGATCTAATGAGTGTAGGTCCATAATCAAAGAAACTGCCTTAATAGCATAGGCTAACAAAAAGATGTGGGAGCAAGAGAAAGATTTTACAGAAAAATCTTCCATACAGAATAGTATTTTAATAATAAAATAACAAAAGTTGTCTCAGTAATACATCTGTTTAGAATATGCAGGTAAAGGAAATTCAGCAAAAGAGATAATTCATGAATACACAAATTAGGAAAAACCTTTCCTTCAAAATGTTATGGTTGAAAATGTTTGTTAATTATGGTTATTCAACTATGTTTTAATTTTAATTTTATTATATGAATTTAACATAAGCAAATTTGACAAGAGTGACGATCTCAACAGTGTGAAATGCAGCACTGATTGCAATAGTTACCCTCCAATGACATATGTAGTGATCTCTTCTAAATGGCTGTTACAGTACAAGCTGTTAAGTTCTTTAGTTTATTAATCTAAAATAAAGAATTTTTTTAAAAAAAATAATGTCAGTCAAGAGGTTTCAAAGAAACAGGCAATGCTTTTTCCTCCCTTAAGAATTGTGCAGTGAAACTATCCTGAAAAAAACACCAACAGAATGCATTTCCTTTCTGGTCAGAAAATTTCCTCAAACACCAAAAGATGCCAGGAAATTTATATTGAATAACATACAATTTGTGTTTTAGGGAGGACAGACAGTGGATACATGGACTGTCAGGAGAAAAACATACTGTTGAGAGTAAGCAGCTGCTTGACTTAATAACTGCCAAATGGAAGGCTATGTGACTTAGAAATATTGCCAATGATAGACTCAAGCCAAAACTACTGAGAGTGAAATTGCCCGCAACTATTGATATACATTCCCTACACAGCTGGTAAATCTACTTCCCACCCACCCCAGTTCTTCAGACTACATTAATAGACCCATTTTTACATTTATCCTCAGCTGAGAGGTGGGGAGCCTGCTATTTAGCTTTCCCCTGCCATGACTTTACTAGGTGGTATTAGGAAGCCAGGCAATGACAAACCACCCCATAAAACATCTGCCAAGAAAATGTCTGATGTGACGTCACTCCATGGGTCAGTTACGACTCGGTGCTTGCACAGGGGACTACCTTTTTAAATTAAAAAGCCACCATTGCTCAACCTCAGATCTCTATCTGTAATATTGATATAATAGCACCAGAGTTGCTGTAGGGATTACTGAGATCATATGTGAAGTAATAGGAACATTTAAAAGGCAGCTACAAATCATGCCTGCCTGATTTGTAACTGATCTTACTAAAAGAACAAACTTTGAGCCCAGTTGCACCTTTAAGACCAACAATGTTTTATTCAAAGCATAAGTTTTCAGGTGCAAGCAAACTTCTTCAGATACAAACAATGGGATAGAAACTCCTCAAGTCCTACTTATAGGAAAAGAGGTGGTATGGGGGCAGCCATTAGGAAAACCAAGATGTTTGAGTCGAGCTGAAATAGGATCAGGTGGCAGTTAAGATCAATGAATGGCAGCAAATTAGCATGGCAATGCAAGAGCTAACAAAGAGATGTGAAAATTAAGCTGGAGCCAAGAAGCACCCCCAAGACAAACCTAGCTCAACCCTGGGTACATGCAATAACAGAGACTTCACATACATTGAAACATATTTCCTTAAATATTACATGCAGGTGGGGGCATTCAGTTGTCAGGAATTGCTAATTAGAGTCAAGATGCATAAGTAACTGAGCAACAAATACAGCTAAGATTGGAATAATATGGTAGGACATGTAAATAGCAGCAGATTGGCATACAGATAATAAAGGAATTAATAACAACACATGTGAACATCAAGTTTGAGTCCAATTGCCCCATTAAGACCAACGAAGTATAAGAACTGAGTGACAGTATTTATAGTGAGCGAAGAAGCCAATGTCTCTGTTGAGTCTATTGTCCTAAGTGTTGTAATAACTTGTATTCAGTGGTCTCTTGTTCCATTCTGTTTCTAAAATTCCTTTGCAATAAAACAGCTACTTTGAGGTCTCCCTGGGAGGTTGAAATGTTCTCCTACAGATTTCCCAGTTTTGTGATTCTTGATTTGTGTTTATTTATCCTTTGGTGTAGGGTTTGACCTTGGGATGGTGGCTGTAGGTTGCAGAGAGAACCCAGCTGTGTGCAGACACTGGTGATTTAAGAGGGTTCTACGAAGCCCTGAAGGCAGTATATGGCCCATCATATCAGGCTCAGAGTCCCTTGCGTAGTGCAGACGGCCAAGTGCTCCTCACAGACAAGGCATCCATACTGAACCGGTGGTCGGAGTATTTTCAGGCTCTCTTCAGTGCCAACCGCGTAGTTCAAGATTCAGCAATCCACTTCACCCCACTTCAACCACTGAAAACAGAGTTGGATGAGATCCCCACCCTAGAAGAGACTGTTAAAGCCATCAAGCAACTGAAAAGTGGCAAGGCAGTGGGAGTTGATGGAATCCCACCAGAGATCTGGAAGCATGGGGGCACAGTACTACATAGCACACTTCACAAAGTACTTGTCACCTGCTGGGAACAAGGCAAACTACCACAGAACTTTCGCGATGCAATCATCATCACTCTACACAAGAACAAAGCAGAAAAGTCAGACTGCTCCAACTACCGGGGGATAACCCTGCTCTCCATCGCAGGCAAAATCCTTGCCAGAATACTCCTGAACAGACTGGTGCCCACCATTGCAGAAGAACTTCTCCCAGAGAGCCAGTGCGGCTTCAGAGCTAACAGGAGCACCACCGACATGGTATTTGTTCTCAGGCAGCTCCAAGAGAAATGCAGGGAACAGAACAAGGGTCTATATGTGACTTTTGTCGACCTTACCAAAGCTTTCGATACCGTTAGCAGGAAAGGCCTGTGGCAAATCTTAGAACGTTTAGGATGTCCCCCAAGGTTCCTCAGCATGATCATCCAGCTACATGAAGACCAGCGAGGCCAAGTCAGACACTGCAACGACCTCTCGGAGCCCTTCCCAATAGGCACAGGTGTAAAACAAGGCTGCGTTCTCACGCCAACTCTCTTTACGATCTTCTTTAGCATGATGCTTCAAAGAGCCGCAGTAGATCTAGATGATGACGATGGTGTCTACATCCACTATCGCACCGATGGCAGCCTGTTCAATCTTAGGCGACTAAAGGCTCACTCCAAGACAATGGAAAAACTCATCCGAGAGCTACTATTTGCTGATGATGCTGCACTCGTCTCCCACTCGGTATCAGCTCTGCAGCATATGATGTCCTGCTTTGCAGAGGCTGCCAAACTATTCGGCCTAGAAGTTAGTCTGAAGAAGACAGAAGTTCTCCACCAGCCTGCACCCCAGGAAGATTATCACCCTCCCTGCATCACTGTGGGTGAATCAGTACTGAAGACAGTCCAGCAGTTCAGCTACCTGGGGTGCATCATCTCCTCAGATGCCAAGATCGACAAGGAGATTGACAACAGGCTGGCAAAGGCAAATCGTGCATTTGGCCGACTGCACAAAAGAGTGTGGAGCAACAAGCATCTGAAAAAAGGCACAAAGATCAATGTTTACAAAGCGGTTGTGATGACAACCCTCATCTACGGCTCCAAATCGTGGGTTTTATACTGTCATCACCTGCGACTCCTTGAGCGCTTTCATCAGCGCTGCCTTCACACCATCCTCAACATCCACTGGAGTGACTTTGTGACCAACACTGAAGTCCTCAAGAGGGTGGAGGTTACAAGCATCGAAGCACTGCTGTTGAAGACGCAGCTGCACTGGGCAGGGCATATTTCTGGGATGGAAAACCACCACCTTCCCAAGATTGCTCTGTATGGCGAACTTTCCACCGGCCATCGAAATAGAGAGGCACCAAAGAAGAGGTACAAGGACTCCTTGAAGAAATCCCTTGGCACCTGTCGCATCAACCATCACCAGTGGTCTGACCTAGCCTCAGATCGCAAAGCATGGAGGCACACCATCCACCAGGCTGTCTCTTCCTTTGAGAACGCACGCATAGCTGGTCTTGAGGACAAAAGGAGATTGAGGAAGAATCGCACTGCTACAGCACCAACCCCAAATCAGACTTTTCCCTGCAGCCACTGTGGCTGGATCTGCCTGTCCCGCATTGGTCTTGTCAGCCACCAGCGAGCCTGCAGCAGACGTGGACTACTGCACCCTTCTTAAATCTTCGTTCGTGAAGTCAAGCCGAGAGAGAGTAGGGTATGACCTGTTAGTCCTATATAGAGAACTGAAGGGCATTGTTGGTCTTTAATGGCATATGCAATCTTAGAAGATGAGCAAGTGAATAAGCCTGAGATGGTGTAGTGATCTGGGTGTACAGTATGGGCGTTTTCGCACTGACCTTACTCCGGAGCGACGTCCCTCTTCACCGCGCAGCGTCTGCGCGGATTTTGCACCAATTGCTCCGCAGAACCCAGGAGAGCCGCAAAGTCCCGCGGCTTTTGCATCGCAAATGTAAACCGCCAAAAACCAGTTTACATTTGCGACGCAGAAGCCGCGGGACTTTGCGGCTCTCCCGGGTTCTGCGGAGCAATTGGTGCAAAATCCGCGCAGATGCTGTGTGGTGAAGAGGGACGTCGCTCCGGAGTAAGGTCAGTGCAAAAATGCCCCTCGTGGCAACAAAGTTGGCATTTGGGTTATTGCAATCTCTGGTATCAGTGTACATGTTCAAATTAGATGCTGTATTATTGTGGATGAGGAGCTGTTTGAGATTGGATGGCTGTCTGTATGCTAGAAAAGGTTGCCCCCCAGTACTTCTGAAAAGGAGCTGTCATTATCCAGCAGAGGTTGTAAGTCACTGATGATGCATTGAACTGTTTTGAGTTGAGAGCTGTATGTGACCACAAGTGGTGCTCTGTTGTTTCTTTTGGGCCTATCTTGCAACAGGTTTTCTCTGGGAATTATTCTGGATATTATTCTGGCTTTGTTAATTTGTTTCTTGACTTTATCAGGTGGATACTTTAGTTCCAAAAAGGTTTGTTGTAGATCCCTCAAGCGAGAATCTCTGTTTGTGGGATTGGAGCAGCTGCAGCTGCAGTGTAGAGCCTGACTGCATACAATGGATCATTTGGGGTTTTTTGGGATGGTGGCTGTAGGCATGTAGGTATATCTGTTGGTCAGTAGGTTTCCAGTATAAAGTGGTGTCTATGTGTCCATTGGGTATTCTTACAGTAGTGTCCAGAAAATGTATTTCTTATGTAGATTGGTTCATTGTTAGGTGATGGTGGGGTGAAATTTATTGAATGCCTGGTGGAATATGTCCAAGGCTTCTTTACCATGTGTCCAGGGATGTAGGGGAGCCATCAATATATCACAGGTATAAGAGAGGTGTGGGTGGGCAGGAGTTTAGGAAGCATTGCTCCAAGTTGGCCATAAAGATGAGCCAAGTTGGCCATAAAGAGAGCCAGTTTGGTGCAGTAGTTAAGTGTGCAGACTCTTATCTGGGAGAACCAGGCTTGATTCCCCAATCTTCCACTTGCAGCTGCTGGAATGGCCTTGGGTCAGCCATAGCTCTCACAGAGCTGTCCTTGAAAGGACAAGCTGTCACCAAATTTAAAGTGGTTATCGGTGTGAACAAAGTGGCACACTTTGGTGGCAAAGTCATCTGCAGTGCTGTCAGAAATCATATTCTTAATGGTTTGTAATCTATCTGTTGGATGTTGGTATACAGAGATTCCACATCCATGGTAGCTAAAATAATATTTTCTGGAAGGTTGTTAAAAGATTGTATTTGCCTCAGAAAGTCTGTGGCAGTATCATGACTAGGAGTGTTGATGGCATGGGGTCTTAGAACAGAGTCCATATATCCAGATACCCCAATGATGAGAGTGCCTATGCCTGAGACAATGGGGCATCCTGGGTTGCCAGGTTTGTGTATTTTGGATAGATGATAAAATGTACCTGGTTGAGGTTCCTTTGGTGTGTCTAAGTGCAATTCAGTTGTCTTCTATGGAGGTTCATTAGGGGCCCAATAACCCCCCCCCCACTTTTCAATGCTTACCTAGATAGTAAAAACAAAGGGAAGGAGGGAGCTATATTTAGCAAAGAATAGTACATTCTAATGACCTGATTCATTCAGCTTTGTGCATCACGGTTTGTGTGTAATTGTGCTATTTTCATCATATTATTCCATGTTACAATATGCTCTTGTTGCCTGGTTTAAAATTGGAGGCTATTTCATTTACTACTAGAGGTGGTATTCTGCAACAATGTTTTTAAAGTCTAATTATGAGGTTGTACTTCTTCGATATTTATGATATTTTGTAAAGGACAAGGCACTTTAAATCTTATCTTCCTTCCAGCAACTACTACAGTATAGGAAATCCGTCACTGAATTGATCCTAAGTGCTACTTGATGGATATTACCCAAGCAGGCATCAAACTAGTCATTTATTATCTAATTATAGTTTCTAAGTACTGAATCAATCCCACACTTAGAGATCTATTTAATGGATGCAAAACCAGTAATAAATATTGTCCTTTATGCTGAAAAATATACAACTTTCACTAAATAAATTTACTAGTTAAGGATGAGCATTTAGAATGTAACTGATCAAAATCTGATCCAAATATGCCCTGTTCATTAATTTCAAATGGGTGACTAATTTCCTTTGAACTTTGCAAAATAACAAAGTAGACTTTATTTGAATACTATTTTTAGTCATGCTATGATGCCTGGAACTACAGTCTGTTTTTAATGTCCATATGCCTATATTGTTTCCCCTTTTTTTCTGGTGCAGTAAAAGGTAGGGGGAGGAGTCCCATGGCACAGAATAGTAAGCTTCACTACTGCAGTCCAAGCTCTGCTCATGACCTGAGTTCGATCCTGGTGGAAGCTGGGTTCAGGTAGTCAGCTCAAGGTTGACTCAGTCTTCCATTCTTCTGAGGTCGGTAAAATGAGTACCCAGCTTGCTGGGGGTAAAGTGTAGATGACTGGGGAAGGCGATGGCAATGTCAGCGAAGGTTCATTGAAGTTTCCAAATGAGCAAACTTGTTGTTTGAAACAAAATTGCACTTATTGTATACTCCAAAGTTACTCCAGCATGACAGGCATTGGAACTGATATCAAATGGTTCAAATCATTGATATTTAACATCTAACATCAAAGCAATGCATCTACACCCCAATTCCCATAACAAAGGCTGCTTTTGCCTGTGAGAGTTTCACACGGCTTCCCCCCTTATCTTTTTTGTTGGTGGTTACAATTCCCGGCGGCAATGGCCTTGCCGCCTCTAGGGAGGAGGTGAGAGTCTGGCAGACACTCTCTACTTCAAAGCAGGCCTGGCAACCTTTGATATTTCTGGGAAGCTACTTTCTATACTGCTCCCCCCCCCCGCTACTGTTCTATGGCTACAGGTTAGTGGGCACATATGCATATTGATCAATATGATTAGTAGTCAGCATTTAGCAATAACATCAATGAAGAGAGCCTGATAGGCAAACCATCTTGTAAAAAGTCTGCCAAGAAAATGTCATGATGTGACGTCACCCCATGGGTCACTAATGACTTGGTTCCTACACACCTTTTAATTACCTTTTTTTAAAAAAAAAAAAAAATCTTTTTAAATTTACTTTTAAAAATTTACTTTAATTATCTTTTTAAATTTACCTTTTTAAAATGTAGGGGGAAAGAATGCCTCAGCATATATGTGACTGGCTGGGTCCTTGTCCAACTAGAACATTTATCCCATATGTACATCAAACAGAAGTGGTTGTTTTGAGCAGAGAAAACACTTCCAGTAACCACTACACTGATTCAGGGATCTGGTGGATTTTCTGAATGCGATGTTGGCCAGAGCTGATCTGGTATCTGGGACTCTACACATGCTAGACAGATAGGGGGCAAATCTTTGGTCCAGATAAATAGAGCAGTACATCAAGACTGGGCCTTCTCCAGTTGAAAGCAGCACCCACCTCCATTCAGAAGGATGAGAAGGATAGGAGCTTGAGGTGAAGCAAATTAACAAGGCAGAGGAATCAGTGATGCTAAAACTTAACATCATCTCCTTAGGTAAGACAGAATGTTCAGGATTTGACATATCTCATGTTTTCTTAAATGTAGTTAAAATAGTCAGCTGGGGAGGGCAATATGTATTAGTCTGCTCATTTTCAGGTAAGAAAAGAAGAGAAAATAAGTGTGGGAATGTATCCAAAGCTTTACTGTGCTGTAGGAACACTGCAAACAAACAAGCCTGAGTGAAATGTCTTTATTGGCCAGGATCCAAGGATGGGTCACTAATGGTTCACTGCATGAGCTCCAGCAGAGTAGCATATTCCTGAAAGTTTCAATAATTCAAATAATTTCCTATTGTTTATGTACTTAATTTGTTTAATACACACGTCCATACTGCCCCTCTAGAAAAATTGCTTGAGGCTGCATTCACAACATAACAAACAAAACAACAAAGTTTAAATTTAAAGAGCAATCCAGTAAAACTAACCAAATGAGCAATAAAAAACTACTCAATGCCACAGCCCATAAAAACCAACTGTGTACCTATAATAATACAACATGAAAGTAATCAAACCATAAAAGCAACAGCATGCCCATAATAAAATAGCATTGAAGCAAGCCCAGCAAATAGTATTGTGGAATGTTGATCTTCCTCTGCTATCTCAGATGCTGCTTCTGAGAGAAATATGTCCAGCATTTGAGAACAACTTTTCTGATAGCACAAGAAACATTGGTAGAAGGAGCAGGCCTCAGGTATTGAAGGCACATGCTAGATCCTGCTAAGAATAGCAAAGAGAAAATTATTGGCAGGAAGATACAAAAACACTCAAGCCTGGCGAAGGAGCATTTGCCATCCAGAATAAAGACATGACACATAAAACTGGGTTAAAATAGGGTTTTTATTATCTAAAGAATGAATTAAAATTGTTTGCCTAATTAACTAGGGAAGGAAGTGTAGCTCTATTTTATCAGATCTTGGAAGCAAAGGAGGGCCAATACTTGGAAGGTGGACCACAAAAGAAAATTCTGCAGAGGAAGGTGATGGCGAGCCACCTCTGTTCCTCACATGCCTTGAAAATCCCTTGCTGTGTTTGCCACAAGAGAGCTATGACTTGATGGCACTTTACACACATCCCTGATGAACTCCTGCACACAAATCCCAATTTGTGTGGGTTAAGTCAGGCAAAATCTTTGGTTATGTGGAACTCCACCATGACTTCTAGGCCTTGCTTTCATTGTCTGCACAGAATATGTGCCACAAAGGGTCTAACTAGTTGAAACCAGTCCTTTATAACCCACCTCAGGATATGGTTGCCAACTTGCAGGTTGGGCCAGAAGATCTCCCAGATCACTACTAATCAGACTATATAGATCAATTTCCCTGGAGCAAATGGCTGCTGTGGAGGACAGACTCTAGCAGGGGTGTCGAACTCATTTGTTAGGAGGGCCAGATGTGACATAAATGGGACTTTGTGGGGAAGGGCAATGTGTGTCATAAAGTGTAATGTGAGGTAGCAGAGATATAAACTTTATAAAGGACACAGAGAAATACATTTAAAGATATTATGTTTCAACATAAAATACAAACATGCTTAAAACTCTTGCAATATTTTGTTTAAAATGAAACGGTGGGGAATAGTGGGATTTGTCAATGCAATTTTAAAAATAAAACATGAAGAAAAAGCACAAGGATCACAGCAGAAACTAAAAATATAAAATGTTCTCAGTCTGGGAAAGCATGAAAGGTGGAGAAATAGTGGGGATATGACAATGCAATTAAAAATAAAACATGAAGAAAAAGCACAAGAATCACAACAGAAACTAAAAATATAAAAAGCTCTGAGCCTGGGAAAACAATTAAACGGCATTTAAAGCTTCTCCCCCCACCCTGGGTCTACTCAGATTGGCAATGGCTCTCCAGTCAGTGTAATATCCCCCTTTGGCTGTGGGTTCCCAGGTTAGAGTATTCACTAGGCACCAGAACTCACCTCCATTCAGCAGAGACAAGCTGGCTCAAAGCGTCAACCCTTTCTTTGCAAGGATACAACTCCAGGAAGCATGAACTACAGCTGGCTATAGGAATGCTGAAAAGTGAAACTGATCTGCACTCCATTGAAGCACATTGCAACACAGACAAAGTTGCAAGGAAAACATGGAATGGATTTTTCATTAAGGTCTCTGGGCCCTATCTATCTGGGCACAGAGATCTTAATGGAAAATCCACTACACATTTTCTTTGCAGCTTTGCTTCCTGCTGCAGCTGGCAAAGACAAGGCAGAAAGAACAGGGAACTTTGTCAGCCTTGGAGTATCAAAGGGTGAGGACAGGAGGGGGAGGAGGGGAGAAAAGAGCCCCATGGGCCTGATTAAAGCCCTGGGCAGGCTGGTTCAGGCCCATGTGATTGACATTTGACACCCTTGTCTATAGTATTATACCATACTCAAGTCCCTCACCAAACCCATCCTTCCCAAGGCTGGTGTCCCAGAAATCTCCAGGAATTCCCCAAAATTCCCAGTGCTACCCCAAGCTGACACTATAAAGCAGGCAATTTGATGTGCACTAAGTAAAGACAATTTGATGTGCACTAAGAAAACTCCTGCTAGGCCCAGAAGTGACCACCCAGTCTCATACAATAAAACTAAAGGTGGGCAGTAGGAAACTCCCATGCAAAAACTTGGCAGAAGCCTTAAATGGAAACTCTCTGTCCCCTCCCCATTGGCCAGAATGCATGAGGCTCTCAGCAGTCTCAGTTTCCATCAAGCCTCTACTCCTTCATTCCTTTGACAAGAAGATATTGGCAAAAGTGCCTCTGAGTCTCAATTCAGTGTGGAATGGAAAGAGTATTTATTCATAAATATTTTAAAGTGCTTTGGATGGAGGGCATTCAGTTTTATCTTGAAACTGTGATGATCTGGGCATATGCTTGGGTCTCAATATCAACATCTAATACAAACTTTTCTGACCCCAATCTGTTACTTGGTTACAATGTGGGAAGAGGAAAAAGAAAGCTGGCTTAGTGTTTTTATATCTATATATCTAATTCCCAACATAGCCCCTCTGTGCAGATATCTAAATCTGTGGATTGAGAGCACAATAGGCTTGCCAATCCCCGGGTCCCAGCAGGGGTTCTCCCACTTTCCCAAGCTCCTTCCTGCCCCCAGTAAGCTGGCCAGCAGGGGGAAGCTCCGCCCTCGCAGCCACCATGTGCCTTTCCCCTTCAGAATGCTAGGAGAAAGCATGCAAAGACTTCCTTTTTGGATGGTATGTCTGTGTCTTTAAGGCTGAACGGGGGTGAGGTGAGCAGGCAGAACAATGTGGCTGCTCCCAGTAACTGTGAAAGCAGCCCAGACCCTCCATTTTCTGTACAAGCTTTTCAGAGGTCGTTTGCATAGTAAAGGGTAAACTTGAACCTTTGGTTTCCCTGTGTTATTGGAAGTTCAGCAACTCGTGAGTAAATTGCCCCAGTGAAACCACACGAGTGTGGGATTGCAAACTTTTTTATTTTTCCTTGTGTGTGTATGTATGTGTATGTGTGTGTGTGTGAGAGAGAGAGAGAGAGAGAGAGAGGGAGGGAGGGGAGAGAGAGAGAGATGATTTGCAGCTGCTTGGGTGAGGAAATGAAGACTGTATTCAGGGTAACTGCAGTGCTGCATTTTTTATTTATTTATTTTAGGGAAAATCTGCTGGCTCTACCCCCAAAGTCTCTGAGCCCCACCCCCAAAGTCCCCAGATATTATCTGAGTTAGACTTGCAATCCTAGGGCACATGTAGGGAAAAAGAGATTTTCCTACACACTGAGGGAATTCCCCAGCAGTGTTTCCTCTAAGGCAGAGGTGTCGAACTCATTTGTTATGAGGGACAGATCTGACATAAATGAGACTTTGTTGGGCTGGGCCATGTTGGGTTGGGCTGAGCCATGCTGGGCTAGGCCATGTGTGTACCTATTTAAGATTAGGTAGCAGAGATATAAACTTCATAGAGAACACAGACAAACACAAATATATATATTTTAAAAAACATGCATTAAATGTTAGCACTCATTGGTTTTAAAGATGCTTTCTTTTTATTTCTCCCATGGGATCCAGGGAAATGGACAAAGGAAGCTCTGGCTCTTTCCTTCCTTTCCCAGGGGGCTGGGGGCAGAGCAGCCTCAGCCAATAGAAGGAAGAGAGGCTTGGCTCAGTAGCTCTGGTATACAACTGTGAGAACCTGGCAAAGCAATCTATTCCCCCCCCTTCCTCCCCAAGGGAGGAGCCTCAGCCAATGGAGAAAGTAGAGGTTTTGCTCTGTAGCTCCTGTGCAATTGAGCAAGCCTTGCAAAGCAAGCTATTATTTATTTATTTATTTATTTATTTATTTATTTATTTATTTATTTATTTATTTATTTATTTATTACTTTCCATTTATATCCCACCCTCTCCAGAAGCGGACTCAGGGCGGCTTACAACATCATAAAATACAATCAATCCAATAAAGCATATAAAACCATAATTTACATATATCAACTTTAAAACCCTTCTATGGCGCTATTTCAGTACAGTGTAGGCGGTATCGAATTCTCGACTGTGATTGCCAGCATTCTGTAAGATGTCCGGTGGCAGCCCTTTTTCAAATCGCAAAAGCCTGTTTAAACAATTCGGTCTTACAGGCCCTGCGGAATGCCGACAAATCCCTCAGGGCCCTTATGGCTTCTGGAAGGGTGTTCCAAAGTTCTGGTGCTGCCACCGAAAAAGCCCTGGATCTCGTCACACACAGCCTGGCTTCTTTTGGGCCAGGGGCAGACAGCAGATTTTTTGTCCCTGATTGCAGTGCTCTCTGGGGGATATATGGGGAAAGGTGGTCTCATAGATAGGCAGGTCCCTGACCATAAAGGGCTTTGAAGGTTAATACCAACACCTTGAAGCGAACTCGGAACACAACAGGCAACCAGTGCAGCTCCCTCAGCACATTCAGAAGGAAGCAAGATATAGGGAAAAGGAAGTAGATGACAGCCAGTTGCTCGGGGGCGTGATAGGAGCCCTCTGGGGGCCTAATTTGGCCCCCGAACTGCATATTTGACACCCCTTCTCTAAGGCTTAGAGTCTAAGCTGAGTTAGTGTGAGCTAGTTCACAGTTTTTTAGCCTCCAATTCATACATTGTTTTAGTTCAGGAAAATAATAATCCATTGTCTTAGCTCAGGAAAAATGGCCCCAGAGCAAACTAATTTATGCAGTAGCTCAAAACGTTAATGCTAGTAGCTCACAAAGTAGAATTTTTGCTCACAACACTCCACAGCTCAGAGGAAGTGTTGCTCCCAGGGGTGCAGAAAAATCTGAAAACTTTTTTAAAAATGCATTGGGGGTTTAAATTTCCCCCCAAATTAAAAAGTGCAGTATGCACATGTGCAGACAACATTCTTATCTGCTCTCAGCAACTCACCTCCACTTTGCCAGCAGGATGCCCTGGGAGCCGCTGCTAGGTTCCACCTGTGGTTTCCTTACAGCCAGCAGAATGCCCCAAAAGCCACTATTGCCGGGTCCCTGCCATGACCTCCCTGATGCCAGGGCCTGCTCCTCTGGCAGCAATGGTGAGCAATGGCGAACTTGCAGCACAAGGTGTTATGGGCAGTCAAGTGGGCCAAGGCAGGCTGGCCAGAGGGGGTGGGAGAGGAGAGAAAGGGAAGGCCACCGGCAGCCAGAAGGAGCCTTCATAGACTCCCTGGAGGAGAACCTTATAAATTGGACGAAAAAAGTTTTCCACTTACCAGACTGATTTCTAAACATCTTCCTTTAATGAAGCTTGCAAATTAGTTTTTACTGCCTAAGTATCATTCTGAGTGTATGTACATGCAACTAGTAAGGCTAAAGTCGAAGGTGCTATTGTAAATGAACACTTATTTAGGCCTCCTTTCTGTCCACCATCTACACTGAATGTCACACATCCAGTCAACACAGCAGTCAGTCCTACCTCTTGCTAACATCTCTGTTTCATCATTACATATCCTCACTCTTCCTACTTAATGAAACCTAACAGCAGAGAGAGCAAATCACTTTAAAGCAATAGCAGTGTGAGAAGAAAACTCTTTACTGACCTGCCTCAGTGCCCTTATTGCTCATAACATATAACAGTAATTCATACCTTATCCATTCTGCCATGTCTCTTTTTTTTTGTAAACTGGTTTTCACTGCACCAGCATTATTCCATTTCTCCCATCTAGAACTGAAGTCATTCCATCTGTTTGGGGGCAGGTGATACATTCAACAAGCTCTGTGTTTTGGATTATGACATTCTCTTTTTTCCCACAGAGAACCTGTCAGAATTACAATGAGAGCTGATAATTCATTGGGTATGCATACAGAAAGTCAATTCATTATTTTCAGCAGGGAATGCAAACACATTCTTTAGTTTAAAATATAGGATGCTTTAAACTTGTTAAGCTGTAAGAACTATCCCCCTTGAACACCATTAAACTAAATCATGTATTTTTTGCAGCTATGATGTGCTTTATTTTTTATTAAATTTTTCGGTGAACCTTCAGTATTCAGATGCTATTGCAATCGAATAATCCATTCTGTTCTTGTTTAGAAATACAACACTCTTACGCATTGTTCTACTCATATTAAATCAAATCTAAGTATTTCTTTAGGATTTGCTTGGTTAAAAATGAATGCTTTGCTTGAAGTAGTTTCTCTGTTGAAGCATTGTATCACAGTAAAAGCCATATGGGAACAATAAACTTGAACTGTGTCCAAGAATTTTTCAGCTCTATAGTCCTGCTGTGGAAGTTTATAAGTTGTTCATGTTAGTGCCAATAATAGGTCCAATGCCATACAGAAAAACCTAAACAATGAATTTTATTTATCATTGACTTTGATTCATAGTACAACACCAAATGGTCAATGACTTTGTGGTGCAGCCCACAGCTCTTTTAATACTGTAAATTTCTAGGGATGGCCTTGTCTTTGGATTCAATGGTGGGAACAACCCCTTGCCCAACACACTTGCCTCTTCAGGAGCTGCTGAAGAAAGAAAAGCCCAGGAGGAAATATCCAGTGACCCTATGCTTACCCCCACAACAATAAGGAGAACAGGGCAAGAACCAAAACTATACTTGCCATCATTAGGGAACCAGCTGATTAACTAAAGTTCATCATGAATGACCAATTCATGTTCACAAAGTAATGTTCATGAACTGAACAACTGCAATGAACTTCCACAAATTTTGATGCAGTTTGTGGTGGTTCATTAAAAACAGCTGTTGGTTTAAATGGCACTGAGCCAGTTTGGTGTAGTGGTTAAGTGTGCGGACTCTTATCTGGGAGAACCGGGTTTGATTCCCCATTCCTCTACTTGCACCTGCTGGCATGGCCTTGGGTCAGCCATAGCTCTGGCACAGGTTGTCCTTGAAAGGGCAGCTGCTGTGAGAGCCCTCTCAGCCCCACCCACCTCACAGGGTGTTTGTTGTGGGGGAGGAAGGTAAAGGAGATTGTGAGCCGCTCTGAGACTCTTCGGAGTGGAGGGCGGGATATAAATCCAATATCTTCTTCATCATCTTCTTCTTAAACCAAACAGCTGAATGGCAGATCAGCTGTTTGGAAACCCCCACTTTCTTCTCCCCATAAAAAAGCTGCAGGGAGCAGAAAGCAATGGTTTAAAATTTAAATGCTTAATGAGGCAATTCAAACTGGATTGGTTCAAAAACCAGCCTCCCAGTTCATATGAGTTCAAAGTTTGGTTTGTGGTTCAACCTCAGAACATGAATCAAACTGCAAAAAATGTGGTTCATGCCCATCCCCTAGCCCTCATCCTCAGAACAGAAGCAGGGGTTGGGAGTGTGGAGGAGTGGGAGCTGAGCTGAGTCTCCATGCTTTACATCAACTGGCCCTGGCAGGAAATGGCTGCAGCAGCAGCAGCCAACACCTCCAGCAACAGATATGTTGCCAACTGATGATGTCATCAGCCAAACTCCAGCCCTAGAACAGAAGGAAGATTCTCTTTGGACTAGGTGAGGCTTTCCAAGACAGGCAGTCCAGGGAAACAGTAGGGGAGTCGTAAGGAGCAGAGGAGTCCGGACCATGTGAGACCATGGTTTAGGGGGGAAGGGACACAAGAGGGAGAGAAACTGCCTTGGGTAAATAAGGTGACTCTACTGCAGGAGGCTGGGGATTGGTGCAGTTAGGGCCAAAAGGCAGAGGAGTCAGAACTTGGTGGGAAGATATAAAAGAAAAGCTCCAAGACCAGGCTGCAGAGGAAGGAAGTAGACACTGAGCCTGGGAGGAGGGCTAAGTGTTCCTATGTGTTCTGGAGGAGAAGGGAAGTATGGTGTCTAATTTAAAAATTATGGGTACATAACTAGTTATAGCCTTAGTGAAATCTCTCACTGTACCTGCTCATGCACAGTCCTAGGTGATATTATCTAAAGCATCACATGGCATGACTAAGCTTAATTAAGGCCAGAGCGAGCTCGTCCAATACGCAAACTAGGCGGTTGCCTAGGGAGGAGGGGGTGCCAAAATGCCCCCCCCCCAGTGCCCACAACAACCACCTAGTTTGCCTGCCTGCCTCCCCACCGCTGCACCCCCACACACACCTTCCCTCCCTCCTTGGCATTGCAATGCAGCACCACGCTCCATCATCCCCCTCCCAGTGTGCCAAGCCACACCCAGGCTGGGCCTTACCAGCATTGATGCGGCTGGTGTGCCATCTGATGCTTTGAAGCCTGCGCATCTCCCCTCCACTCCTGTATCCATCTGCAGACAATGAGATTTATTTGTCACTACAAGTTGACCACTTATTGAAAACAGACAATCAAGAATATTTCGGACTCTTTGCTGCCACACTAAAAAGGCTGTATCAATTTGTCAGGTACCTGGGCCATTGCTATGGTTGTCAGATGGTTTCAGTAAAAATACTGAAAACACCTAATAAACATTTGTCAACCCATTCCCACCAAAATGTACATGATAAAAGAAGTTAATTTATTACAATTGATATTATGATATCTTAGAGTATGTTACTTTTATCCTTTTTAGCCCTGAAACATTAAGTTCAGAAATACCTAAATATGATTTTGCAACAGTCCTAAAGGGTAAAGTTGCTAAGAACCTGGATAAAAGAAGTCCTGTTCTTTTAACAGAGTTTTCTAGTAGGATGTTATTTACCTCCCTGTTTTTTTTAAAGCTTCAAATGCCTATTTCCATACATTAAGCATGAATTAAAGGGGCAGGACATTTTATCTCCAGGTTGATGGCTACTGTAGCAAGGAGGGAAGAGAGTGTTGTTGGCATTTGATTACTGGTTAGTAAGTATAATTCTACCATTAGTACAGCACAGAACATATAGAAATGGACAGCGAGATTTACTAATAATTAAGCATATCAGTTCCAAAAATTGTTTTATGTGTCCTTTTGGAAACCAAAATCCAGAGTTCCTGTTGGATTTAAGTCTATAGAGTTCTGCAGTTTGTCAATTGGCTAAGAAATATATCTAAATATACAATGAGTAACAGAATTATAAAAATTAAAAAAAATTCAGGTAGTGCAGTAGACATGCAGTTGGCATTTCAGTAAGCTCTAGCCATGCAGATAGATATAATAAAACTTGTGATATTGCTAAATTCAGGCAGCCTAACCTATGTACATTTACTCAAAGTAAACCCTAATGAGTTCTGTAGGGTTTATCCCCATATAACTATGCATAGAACCGCAGCCTTAAATAGAGGGAAGGAGGCTATTTTACTGAAAGTCAGGGGTAAATATAAGAACAATGTAGAGTGTGGTCTGAGAAGATAATGTAATGCAGTAGCAATCTGAAAGCCAGGATGCAAGGAAGAGGTAAAGCCACTTAATCAGAAAACTAGTATTTTCTCACTTGCTTTCCCAGACAGAATGTACAAATACTGGACTGCCCAGTCCAAAAACAACTGGCAACCCTAGGTCAGAAGCAAGAACCAGAGTGAAGGGCAAGCTAAGGGTCAGGAGTCTAAGCACTTCCAGCTGATCCTAGGAGTTTATCAATTTTTAATTACACTGGCTTATAGCATAATAGGATAAGCCAAGCAGTGTGGGATGTCAGAGTATATTGAACAAATCATAGGGTAGACCCTGAAATCTTGAATCTAGAAACTAGTTATTTTTATGTATTGAAAAAGACATACCATTCAAAAAATAAGAAAATTTAATAATAATACATTCTAGCTGTTGCATATTCTTGACTTTAGATGGAATTAGCTTAAGCAACGTCATATTCAGTAAACAAAAAGTGGGCTACAGAAACCATGGTTCCGATCAGGAGTCACTCTGTTTTTGTACTAGATCTCAACAGTTGGTACTTTCAACACCTTGGACAGTTTCTAAGTTTCATATTTATAGCTAATTACCTCAAGCACCCTTAATGCCTCATTCACACTTGCTCTAATTCACTGTGGAACTATTTTCTCCTCACATTATGACACACCACCAAGTCAGTATAGATTAGTAGTGTGGTGTAGCCAGTCAGTTACTACCCAGTAGTTGTTACTTAGGGAATGTCCTAAACGTTTGTTAAAAAGTCAGGTTTTGGCTTTATTATTGGTAAATAAATATCACTAGAAAAACAATCAGGCTTCAGAAGATAAATTACAGGGGGAAAAGAAAGAACCTTTTAAATTACTTTCAGCACTGATGTGATTCTACTTCAGTGAAATTCATGCAGGTAGAAGGTTTTCATTCAAGCACTGGGACGTAACAAATAACCTTCTCTTGTTAAAGGATATTTAATTAGTCACAGATGATCAGGACATATGAATCATTTAAAAACCAACACTTCCTGCAGCTCTGTTTTCAGTGCCTTGCTGGAACAATGGCTTCAGAGATGACTCAGAGAGAGAGCTGCTAAATGCTGTCTTATCAGCATCATTGCCTGATTACACTTAGTAATACTAGTGTGCATTTATTTAATTTTGCACAGGAAATGATGCTGCAATATCAAATAATTATTTTTATTGTAGAAAAGCACAGCTTATTTCACAAGATGATCATCAAGTTCCAATTTTAAAAGTCTGAGACGCAAATGGAAATATCTGTGGTGGAAGAGTCTGTTCCTAGATAGCATATCTCTCATCCATGAACGTCTACTCTGCTTGATGTTAAAATGGACCAGTACATCAATGGACAGCTATTTGACGATCTCTCTCTGTTTTCGTATGTCAGCAGAAGTCCTTACATGGGCCTGCAATAGATATTTGGTACAGCAGCCTACCCTTTTTTGAGTAATGCAAGATGAAACTTCTTAATTAGTCATCTGTGAGCTAAGTAACAGTGGTCAAAATTTCTTTGCTCTTACTTGTTTTTTTTCTTTTACTGCCATTTTTAGTAGCTGTCTAGCTAATGGGTTGGTTGCAAGTTGGTGAACCTGGCATAAGCATTGAAAAATCTGTGGTAAGAAATACTGCTAACCAATCCAGAGTGAATGCTCCAACTTCTGGAGAAAAGGCTGTTAGCAGAAAGGGGTTCTCAGGAAGCAGAAATAGTCATGAAGCATTATGCCAGAGCTGAGAGAAGGGGATTATATTAGTTTGATTTTGTGCTGCTGCTGCTATAGATCTTACCATTTTTCCAATATGAGAAACAGGAAGATAGAAAGATTAGCTATACAGAATTAGAATAAAAACAGTCCAGAAAATTATGGCAAGTGGCCAATAGTTTGCTGTAAATTAGAGATGTGCATTTTTAAAAAATTAACAAATCAAAATCCATACTGATCACATCTATTCTTCAGTATATCATATCTGATTATGAAAAGCAGTGATAGTTGGTAATCTTTTACAGTCTTTGTAAATGACTGTTATTCTGATCACTTCCTGCCTGATCATATCACCTCTCAGTCATGTCCTTTCCAGACTAAACATACCCAGCTCTTTCAACCTTTCCTCATAGGACTCCAAACCCTTCACCATCTTTGTTGCCTTCCACTGGATACATTCCATCTTGTCTCTAACCTTCTTAAATTGTGGTGCCCTAAACTGAACACAATATTCTAGGTGAGGACTAAACAGAGTAAAGCAATGCCATCACTTCATGTGATCTGGGCACTATACTTCTGCTGATAAGCCCAAAATCACATTTGCCTTTTTAGCTACTGCATCACACTCATATTCAGTGTATGGCCCACTAAGACCCCTAGATCGTTTTCACAACACTACTGCCAAGACAAATCTCCACCATCCTATAAAGATCCACTTGATTTTTCCTACCTAAACACAGAACTTTACATTTATCCCCATTAAAATTATTTTTATTTTAGTCCAGTTTTCCAGCCTGAAAGATCATCCTGTATCCTGACTGTCTTCTACTGTATTTCCTAACCCTCTCAATTTAGTACCATCTGTAAATTTAATAAGCATTCCTCCTATCCCTTCATCCAAATAATTTAGAAAGATTAAACAAAAGAGGTCCCAGGACAGATCCTTGAGGCACTCCACTTGTCATTCCTCTCCCAGAAGATGAGGAACCATTAACAAGGGCTCTTTGGGTGTGATCTGTCAACCAGTTACAGTTTCACCTAACAGTAATAGGATCTAAATTATATCTTACCAACAAGAATATTATGTGGAACCTTATCAAAAGCCTTACTGAAATCAAGATAAACTCTGTCTACAGCATTCCATTGGTACAACAAGATAGCAACTTTCTTTAAAAAGAGAGATAAGGTTAGTGTGACATGACTTGTTCTTGAGAAACCCATGTTGGCTCTTAGTGATCACAGCCATTCTTCTTAAATGCTCAAGGACTGACTGAAGATTAATTCTAAAACTTTGGGTTTTAGACATCCAAGCTGAGAAATGGTAGTTACCCAGATCCTCTTTTTCCCCCTTCTTGAAGATGGGGACAACATTTGCCCACCTGCAATCATCTAGCATCTCACTTGTTCTCCAAGAATTCTCAAAAAATAATTGACAGAGGCTCAGAAATTATGTGCACAAGTTATTTTAGTATCCTTGAATGCAGTTCATCTGGCCCCAAGGACTTAGCTTAATTCAAAGAAAATAAGTGTTTATGTACTACCCCTATGCTGGCCCTAGGCTGCAACACCCTTATCTCATCATATACTTAGGAAGGCGTTCGTCTGCAGGAGATTTCCCTCTGATCATCCTCTGCTTGAATTATGGCTGTTGGAGGTTTTTGGACTCTTTTATTGCATTCAAACAAGAAGGGCTGATCTGTTGGGTTTATGTATGTGCCTAGGGGCACAGTAACTGCGATGTTATTTTGTTGATACATGATATCCCATGAGCAATTGTATGTATGTGTGTTGGGTTATAGACCACCAACTCTATTTTGATGTTTATTGAAAATATAAATATTCTTAAAATACATTCTTATTCAGAATATTCCAGAGTATGCACTTTTTAATGTTTTTCCTTGGTGTTTTCTGTGATTTCTATATTTATACACCTAGGATTCCCATGTTTTCTTTGTTTTATGGCAGTATGCCACTTTTGTACACCACTCAGAGCTTGGAGCAAGCTGGGATAACAACAACATCACGGAGAACAAAAATGATTTCCAGTTAACAAAGTTGTTAGACGAGGATATATTTCATCTCCCTATTTGTTCATAAAGAAAGGTGGATTAAATGCAGATGAAGGTGGAATGACAATTGGTGAAAGGAACATTAACAGTCTGAGATACACAGATGACACCATATTGCTGGTAGAAAATTGTGAAGACTTGAAACTACTAGTGGTGGAGGTTAAAGCAGACAGTGTCAAAGTATGATTACAGCTGAACATCAAGAACAGCAATTACTGAGGAAATGCACAACTTTATGACTGATGGCGAAGAAATTGAAATTGTTAAAGATTTTCTATTCCTTGTCTCAAACATCAACCAAGACTGCAACCAAGAAATCAGAAGGAGACTGAGACTGGCATTCATGAAGTAACTAGAAAAGATACTTGAATATAAGGATAGGTCTCCGGTGATCAAGATCACAATAATTCAGACTATAGTATTTCCTATTTCTATTTATGAGTGAAGAAGCAAGAATGAAGAAAGCTGACAGGAAGAAAATTTACTCATTTGAAATTTGGTGCTGGACTAAAGTTTTACAGAAACCATGGAC
The DNA here is from genome assembly GCF_032191835.1 of Heteronotia binoei. NCBI lineage: Eukaryota > Metazoa > Chordata > Lepidosauria > Squamata > Gekkonidae > Heteronotia > Heteronotia binoei. The sequence goes on from NC_083223.1 coordinate 125,237,197, forward strand.
TACCAAAAAGAAAACGAGTGGGTTCTTGATCAAATCAAGCTTGAACTCTCCCTAAAAGCTAAAATTACGAAATTGAAATTAAAACACTTTGGTCACATTATCAGACAAGAGTCACTGGAAAAGTTAATGATATTAGGAAAAGTAAAAGGATACGGGAAAAGATGAAGACCCAGCATGAGATGGATTGACTCTATAAAGCAAGCCGCAAACTTTGTTACCCAGTTAGGTCTATACATGTCAGGGCCGCAATGCACAAAGTTGTCTCCTTGATAGTATGGAGCAAATTCATGTATTTTAGGTACTTTAATATATTTGGGATCTTAATCCTGTGTATCAGGGGCATAGACTTTTCAATTTCCTGGTGGGGGGGGGCTGGGGCCCAACCAGAGGCATTTGATCCAGTGACATCATAGGGAGGAGCCAGTGACATCACAGGGAGGGGCCTCCATTATCACTATCTGTGAATTTATAGAGAAGCTTCTTCCCCATAAATTTAGGGAACACCCCCCCCCAACAATGCCCATGGACTGGGCCAAACCCAGGAAAAGGTGGGAGTTTGCCAGTCGTTATAGTGGTATCTCAGAGTTCTCTTGCTGTGTCCTGTTTTTGAAATTCACTTTTAGAATAGTCACTTTAAGATCTGCAAATATACATATCATGTGCATAGGACAAACCAATGGTCATAAATTTGACAGTAAAAGGCAATATAGAAAAGCTTTAGGGGAACATTTTATAAGTACCCCTGGACGTTCACTTACAGGTGTCTTGTTTCTGCCTCATTAATAAAGTATGATTGTACTGAAATTGACAAAACTATGGCATCACAGATACTTTTGTTTGATAAATTCATGGGTCTCTGACCCAGGGTAGAATACAAAACAGTTTCTGGGTGCTCAATTTCTGAGCAATGTACAAAGTTCAGAGTTAGTGGCAATGTTCTTTTCACTTCAAACTACAAAGTGAGTACAAGTACATTTTGAGGCAATTCAGAACAGTGCCCATGGCCCATGACCCCATACCACCTAGGATTTTATATACCTTGCCGTGTTAGAACATTGCTTAGAAATTCCACCTTAAAAACACAGATATTCAGAACAAATCATTAATGACAATCACATGATTCAATTTATGGGAAATGACTGCATTCCTGTGCGTGGTATATTTCTGCTCTTTAGGTTCAACTTGCAAAACATATTGGGCTTCAACAAATGATCTTCAGACAGCTGAAATACAACTTTAACTTTTAATTAACAACACAAACTTTTTCTTTAGAAATTACTTTTAGAAATTACACTACAATCAAATATTCTCCCAATCCCCTGTTACCCCTTCTGCTCCCACAAGCATCCTCTCCTGCCATATTCCACCTCTCCACCCAGCAGTTGCCATGTGCTGCATGATTTGTGGCAAACCTTAGCTTCATCTAAGTATGACACATCTCCAGAGCTCCAGATACCCACATATCAATTTCTGAGCAAAGTTCAGAGTTAGTGGCAATTATACCATTATACCCTATGGAAATCGATTTCCATAGGGAATAATGGCATGCCTAGCAGACATTTCCCTCCCCCCCCACTGTTTTCTGATGACCCTGAAGCAGGGGGAGGGCATCCAAACTGGGGGATCCCCTGCCCCCAACTGCGGATTGGCAACCCTATGCCTAGGTGGTGAACAATTGTCAATGCATACCTGCTTGACCAAGTCTTTAAGAGTGCAGTCATTTGGGGGGGCGGAGGGTGAAATAGGCTTGCTGGAGCCATTAGTTTTCAAAAGGATCTGGTTCAGCATCCACTGAATGTAAATGATCACAGACTTGAAGAAGACACAAAATATCTATCTGCCAAAAGAACCCCCAAATACTATAGCAATATGTATGCAACATAGCAATACAATGTTATTCTTTCCCTCAGTTTCTTCTGCAATCATTAACTAGTTGAACAAAGTTTGAATCCAGTAACACCTTTAAAACCAACCAAGTTTTATTTTGAGTATAAGGTATCCTGTGCTAGCACACTTCCTCAGATACATTGAAAACAGTTTCCTCAACCCTTACTTACAGGGGTTGAGTGGTTGTCAGAAAAGCCAATTTGTAAGGCCCTTTGTGAAGAAAAATACAACAGGCTCTAGAAGGAGGCTCTTGGCAAGTGCCTTCTACCCTTGCTGTCTTTCTACCCACCCAAGTGAAGGCATTGACACCCCCCACCTCAAGGGGAGCTAATGTCTGCCATCTAGAGTGATCTCCAGTGCCTCCCCAGAACGAAATAGCATTGTACCTGTCTGAGGTTCTATCCCTTCTCAAACCCCACCCTCTCCAGGCCCCACCCCTAACTTGGAGTTGGCAACCCTATCTCCTTTCCTTTATCTGTCCCTCTGACTTCAGTTTTCCATTGCCTTCCCCCTCCCTGCAGCTTCTACAGTGGAGGGGAGCAAAGCAGTTTGCATCATTCTCCTCTCCCCCATGTGATATGAACAACAACCCTGAGAGGCAGTTTAGGCTGGAAGTCTATGCCTGGTCCAAATCACCCAGTCAGTTTCCACAGCAAGAACCTGAGTCTGGCAGATCCCACTCTGAAGCCCTAACTTCTATGTCCTCCTCAAATTCCACCACAGAATCTCCAGGAATATTCCACCAACTTGGAAAAGTACCACTAAAGGCCTCTGGACAAATGCCCCCCCCCAACCTTGCTGTCTTCCCACCCACCCAAGTGAAGGCATTCACTCCCCCCACCTCAAAGGGAGCTGATCTCTGCCATCTATTTGTATAGCAGTTGTAATTCTGAGTGATCTCCAGCCCTCACATTGAGAGTGGCAACAATGTTTCCCCAGGAGGAAAGGCCTTTCCCTCAGAGGCCTATAGTGATCCCTTAGGAATTTCCCAGCAACCTGGAAAGGTACCACTAAAGGCCTCTGGTTGAGTGCACCCCTCCCCCCCCCAAGCCTGGCTGTCTTCCCACCCACCCAAGTGAAGGCATTCACTCTCCCCCACCTCAAGGAGAGTGATCCCTTAGGAGTGCCCCCCACCTGGCTGTCTTCCCACCCACCCTTTCCCTCAGAGGCCTGTACTGCCTGTAGTGATCCCTTAGGAATTTCACAGCAACCTGGAAATGTACCACTAAAGACCTCTGGGTGAGTGCCCCCTTGTTCCCAATCTCCAGGTGAGGGCTGGAGATCTCTTAGAATTACAACTGCTATCCAAATAGATGGCACAGATCAGCTCCCCTTGGGGAAGAGTGAATTGTTGGTCTTAAAGGTGCCACTGGACTCAAACTTAATTACTTCAGAACAACACAGCTACCCACCTGGATCTTAATAAAACAGTGTGCATGCACATGAAAGCTTATACCTAGAATTAAACTTGGTTGATCTTAAAGGTGCCTCTGGACTCCAACTTTGTTCTGCTGCTGACATGGCTACCCCACCTGAAGCTGTTAGCTAGTTGGTTGCTCCTTTGAACCTGTACCATACTATTTTAGGTAACAGCAAAATGAAAAGCATGAACATGTACAGAGTGCATTCCTTGGCAATGTTGTCTCTGGACTGCACACAGGACACAAGGAAATTTTAAAAGGCCTCTGATCTTCATGTCCCCTCTTCCCAATCTCCCTTTTCCCCAATTGTAAGTATGTAGAGCCCAACAAAGGCCTTGCAGCCTGACTGTTACCACACTGAAAGTGGATGCAGAGAGGGTTAAGGACTATATTTTTTTTCAACAGACACCAAACATATATAAGTACTGATGTGTTCTGGATATCAAAACCTTAGTAATTAATCTAGAGAGTCCAAAGGTACAGCACAGCAAAAAAAATTGCAGATCACATCACAAAGTAAGTAGCTGTAGTTGGGTACTTGACACAGAATCATAGAGTTGGAAGGGACCTCTAGGATCATCTAGTCCAACCCCCTGCACAATGCAGGAAACTCACAAACACCTCCCTCTAAATTCACAGGATCTTCATTGCTGCAGGATGGCCATCTAGCCTCTGCTAAAAAACCTCCAAGGAAGGAGAATCCACCACCTCCCGAGGAAGCCTGTTCCACTGAGGAATCGCTCCAATGGTCAGGAAGTTCTTCCTAATGTTGAGCCGGAAACCCTTTTGATTTAATTTCAACTCATTGGTTCTAGTTCTACCTTCCAGGGCCAAAGAAAACAATTTCACACCATCCTCTATATGACAGCCCTTCAAGTACTTGAAGATGGTGATCATAACACCTCTCAGCTGCCTCCTCTCCAGGCTAAACATCCCCAGCTCCTTCAACCTTTCCTCATAGGACTTGGTCTCCAGACCCCTCACCATCTTTGTCACCCTCCTCTGGACCCGTTCCAGCTTGTCTATATCCTTCTTAAAATGTGGTGCTCAAAACTGAACACAATACTCCAGCTGAGGTCATACCAGAGCAGAGTAAAGCGATACCATCACTTCACGTGATTTGGACACTATACTTCTGTTGATATAACCCAAAATTGCATTTGCCTTTTTAGCCACCACATCACACTGTTGACTCATGTTCAGCATATGATCCACTAAGACCCCTAGATCCTTTTTGCACATACTTCTGCTAAGACAAGTCTCCCCTATCCTATAACCATGCATTGGATTTTTCCTACCTAAATGCAGAACTTTACATTTATCCCTGTTAAAATTCATTTTATTGGTTTTAGCCCAGTATTCCAGCCTGTCAAGGTCATCCTGTATCCTGTTTCTGTCTTCTACTGTATTTGAAAACCCTCCCAATTTAGCATCATCTGCAAAGTTAATAAGCATTCCTTCTATTCCTTTATTCAAATCATTTATAAAGATGCTGAAGAAAACAGGTCCCAGGACAGATCCTTGAGGCACTCCACTTGTCACTCCTCTCCAAGAGGATGAGGAACCATTCACAAGCATTCTTGCGTGCGATTTGTCAACCTGTTTCAGATCCACCTAACGGTAACAGGATTCAAACCACATTTTACCAACTTGTCAACAAGGATAACATAAAGACAAACAATAAAAATTTCTGCAAATATATTAGAAGTAGGAAACCAGCCAGGGAGGCAGAGGGGCCCTTGGATGACCATGGGGTAAAAGGATTACTGAAGGAGGATAGGGAAATGGCTGAGAAACTGAATGCATTTTTGCCTCCATCTTCACTGTGGAAGATGAGAACTTTTTGCCCGCCCCAAAACCACTAATTTTGGAAGGGGTGTTGAAAGTCCTGAGTCAGATTGAGGTGACAAAAGAGGAGGTCCTACAACTGATAGACAAATTAAAAACTAATAAGTCACCGGGTCCGGATGGCATACATCCGAGAGTTCTGAAAGAACTCAAAGTTGAACTTGTGGATCTTCTAACAAAACTCTGTAATCTTTCATTGAAATTTGCCTCCGTTCCTGAGGACTGGAAGGTAGCAAATGTCACCCCCATCTTTAAAAAGGGTTCCAGAGGAGATCCGGGAAATTACAGGCCAGTCAGTCTGACTTCTAGACAGGGAAAGTTGGTAGAAAGCATTATCAAGGACAGAATGAGTAGGCACATTGATGAACACGGGTTATTGAGGAAGACTCAGCTTGGGTTCTGTAAGGGAAGATCTTGCCTCACTAACCTGTTACATTTCTTTGAGGGGGTGAACAAACATGTGGACAAAGGAGACCCGATAGATGTTGTTTACCTTGACTTCCAGAAAGCTTTTGATAAAGTTCCTCATCAAAGGCTCCTTAGAAAGCTTGAGAGTCATGGAGTAAAAGGACAGGTCCTCTTGTGGATCAAAAACTGGCTGAGTAATAGGAAGCAGAGAGTGAGTATAAATGGGCAGTCTTCGCAGTGGAGGAAGGTAAGCAGTGGGGTGCCGCAGGGCTCGGTACTTGTCCCATGCTCTTTAACTTGTTCATAAATAATTTAGAGTTGGGAGTGAGCAGTGAAGTGGCCAAGTTTGCGGATGACACTAAATTGTTCAGGGTGGTGAGAACCAGAGAGGATTGTGAGGAACTCCAAAGGGATCAGTTGAGGCTGGGTGAGTGGGCGTCAACGTGGCAGATGCGGTTCAATGTGGCCAAGTGCAAAGTAATGCACATTGGGGCCAAGAATCCCAGCTACAAATACAAGTTGATGGGGTGTGAACGGGCAAAGACTGACCAAGAGAGAGATCTTGGGGTCATGGTAGATAACTCACTGAAAATGTCAGGACGGTGTGCGTTTGCAATAAAAAAGGCCGATGCCATGCTGGGAATTATTAGGAAGGGAATTGAAAACAAATCAGCCAGTATCATAATGCCCCTGTATAAATCAATGGTGCGGTCTCATTTGGAGTACTGTGTGCAGTTCTGGTTGCCGCACCTCAAAAAGGATATTATAGCATTGGAGAATGTCCAGAAAAGGGCAACTAGAATGATTAAAGGGCTGGAACACTTTTCCTATGAAGAAAGGTTGAAATGCTTGGGGCTCTTTAGCTTGGAGAAACGTCGACTGCGGGGTGACATGATAGAGGTTTACAAGATAATGCATGGGATGGAGAAAGCAGAGAAAGAAGTACTTTTCTTCCTTTCTCACAATACAAGAATTTGTGGGCATTCGATGAAATTGCTGAGCAGACAGGTTAAAACGGATAAAAGGAAGTACTTCTTCACCCAAAGGGTGATTAACATGTGGAATTCACTGCCACAGGAGGTGGTGGTGACCATAAGCATAGACAGCTTCAAGAGGGGTTTAGATAAAAATATGGAGCAGAGGTCCATCAGTGGCTATTAGCCACAGTGTGTATATGTGTGTGCGTGTGTGTGTATGTATATATATATATATATATATATATATATATATAAATTTGGCCACTGTGTGACACAGAGTGTTGGATTGGATGGGCCATTGGCCTGATCTAATATGGCTTCTCTTATGTTCTTATGTGCTTAAGGATAGTATGTGGAACCTTATCAAAAGCCTTACTGAAATCAAGATAAACGATGTCTACAGCATTCCTCTGATCCAGCAAGGTAGTCACTTTCTTTTTCTTTTCTTTTTTTTTCCCGAATGAGTTGGTATGGGCTGAGAGTTCTTTATTTTTTTTTCCTTATATATTCATCATTTATTGAAATTAGTATATGTAACAGATCCATAGTAATAATAAATATTTAACAATTAAACAAACAAAAAATTATGTAGTTCACAATTATCCACTCATCCAGCACCCTGTGACCCGTCACCCTTGTTGCCCATACTTATCTATCTCTGCCTATTGTATGCCTAATACTTGATATAGCTCTCTGGACCACCTTGGCCCCCACAGCCTAGAGGGAACTATGTTCAAATTCACATCCCGGACCCTGTAAATTATTGACAGCCGCCAAAAACGGTGCCCAAATGTCCTCGAATTGTTGTTGTTGCATCATTCGTCGGTAGACCAGCCTTTCATCCACCGCCAATCGCAGCATGTCCTCCAGCCATTGCGCTACGGTTCCTGAAAATTCCGTTCTCCACATCTGCATGATTATCCTCTTTGCCGTCATCAGTGCCCGAAATCCCCAATATCGCTGTGGGCGAGACAACACCCATGCTGACGGGAAGTAGTTTAAAAGAACTTGCATGGCTGTGAATCTGTGCTGACCTCCCAATACGCGGTTTATCCACCTGAGTATATCGCCCCAGAAATCAAGCAGCACCGGGCATGACCAAATCATGTGGCTTAGCCCCGCTTCACCTCCCTGGCATCGCCAACATGCTGGTGAAGTCAAGAGGTTAAATTTGTGTAGTCGAACAGGTGTCCAGTAAATACGGAAATGAATTTTTTGCTGAATTAATATCAAGCGTTGATCTTTAGAAACTTTTCGGATCGCCCTGTTGATTGTGAACCATTGGAATGGTAGAATACTAAGGTTCAGTTCATCTGCCCATTTTACCCGTAATTCTTCAATTAACTGTTGTTGTTGCGTCCCATATCGAAAGTACGTGTACAGGGCTTGCACTGGATTATCTTGCTGCCATGTCCGCCTTAATACAGCTAAAAGGGATGGTGGATCAGGGGCAGCCAAGGCATCCGGACCCAGCAGCTGCGTCAGCGCCATCTTTATTTGGTAATAATGTAGCCATTGGTTAGATTCAAGATTATACTTGTCTTGAAGCTCCTTAAATGTCCAGAATTCTTCTCTGTTTGGGTCTCGTAGATGATCAAGAGTTGTTATCCCTTTTTCAATCCAACCCTTCCAAACCACTTGGCACCCTCCGATCCTCAATTCTGGGTTTCCCCAAAGAGTCATTGATCCATGTAAGAAGGCGTTAAAGCCTTGCTTGGACCCTATTAGCTGCCATAATCGCCTGGTGGCCTGAATTGCTGGAAGCAATACTTCCCCTTGGTAGTGCTTCGAACCCAAAACCTCTAGCGTAGAAAGAGGGGCCACTGTTGAAGCCTCGAGGGCCACCCAGTCTGGAGATTCCTTCCCTACATCTTGCCTCCACTTACTAACACTTGCCAACATATAGGCCCTATGGTATACACTTAAGTCTGGCATACCAAAGCCACCTTGATCAATTGGGAGCTGGAGCCTAGCCAAGGAAAGTCGTGGCCTTTTCCCTTCCCACAAGAAGTTTGTTATTAGAGTATTGACTCTTTTAAACCACTTCTGCGGAATATACTGATGGAGACCTCGGAGAACATAAAAGAAGCGGGGGAATGTAACCATCTTAAGGGCATTCACTTTACCCCACAATGACAATGGGATGGGTTTCCATCGGGTGAAGTCAGCTTGTGTTTTCTCCAGGAGCTTTCTAAAATTCATCCCCACTAAGTTTTGACTTCGATTGGGAATTTGTATTCCTAAGTATTGAATCGAGTCCTCCTGAAGTCTAAACCGCCTTCCAACTGCCTCAGGAATCTTCTTACCGCCCACTTGGAGTACCTCAGTTTTCCCCCAATTCACTTTGTAGCCTGCAAGTTGGCCGAATTCTTCAGTAAGCTTAATAATTGCTGGAAAAGAGGACTCTGGCTCAGTCACCATCAAAAGGGCATCGTCTGCATATAACAGAATTTTAAATTCGCTGAGACCGTGCTTCATACCATATATGTTCGTCCTTTGGCGCACCGCCTGGGCGAGAGGCTCAATGCAGATGTTGAACAGGAGTGGGGAAAGCGGACACCCCTGTCTTGTGCCGCATGCCAGATCGACTACTCCAGACTGCTCTCCATTGACTCTAATTCTCGAGGTCGCATTCTGATATATCAACTGGGTCCACCGAAGGAATTCTTCCGGAAAGCCCAGGTATGTCATCGTCTTCCTCAGGAACCCTCTGTCCACACGATCAAATGCCTTCTCAGCATCAATAGAGATTAGAAACGCAGATTCCGGCTTCTCATTATAAGTGGCTATTAAGTCAGTAATTAACCGAACATTATCAGCTCCCGAGCGACCTCTGATAAAGCCTGCTTTTTTTTTTTTTTTTTAGAAAGTCAAGAAGGTAGTCACTTTCTAAAAAAAAAGAGAGATTAGGTTAGTCTGACATGACTTGTTCTTGAGAAACCCATGCTGGCTCTTAGTAATCACATTCATCTTTTCTAAATGTTCCAGGACCGACTGTTTAATGATTTGTTCTGAAACTTTTCCAGGTATAGACGTCAAGCTGATGGGTTGGCAGTTACCCGGATCATCTTTTTTTCCCTTCTTGAAGATGAGAACAACATTCATCCGCCTCTAATCTTCCGGCACCTCTCCTGTTCTCCAAGAATTCTCAAAAATAATAGCCAGAGGCTCAGAAATTACATCCACAAGCTCTTTTAGAACCCTTGGATGCAATTCATCTGGCCTTGAGAACTTAGTTTTATTTAACGAAACTAGGTGTTTATGTACTACCCCTATGCTCATCCTAGGTTGGAACTTTATACCCTCATTATAGGTTCTGTTTTTGCCGTGCTGAGCACCGTTTCCCTCAGAAGAGAAGAATGAGGAAAAGTAGGAATTGAGTAGTTCTGCCCTCTCTTCATTAGCAGTTACAATTTCACTTTCTTGCCCTCGCAATGTCCTTGCTCTTTTTCTTACTCTGACCATAAGAAAAGAAACCTTTTTGTTATTTTTAGCATCTTTGGCCAGCGTAAGCTCATACTGAGCTTTAGCTTTCCTAACTTTTTCTCTACAAGCATGGGTGATTTGTTTATATTCATCCTTGGTTATAAGGCCCTTCTTCCAATTCCTAAAGGAGTCTTTTTTATTTCTCAAGTCTTTAGAAAGCTGTTTATGGAGCCACTTTGGGTTCTTTAGGGAAGTGCTGGGAAGGGCGGGAATCTTCCTGTCTGGTCACTGTGATAGCTGGGAAATTGCTGTAATTGGCCTGTTTCTTATTATTTTAGAGATCTGGGTCATTAGTTAACACAAAACTGTCTAGGAAGAAGCTCCAACATCCTTAGGGGAAATGGCCCATTACTGAATCCCTCTTAGGGTGGGTGAAAGAGGACATGCCTTACTGTCTTTTGATATTTTTATTCAGACTCCTTCCATCAATCCTAGGCCATAATGACACATATATGATGCACCCCATCTACTTCCCTCCTTCAGAGGCAAAATTTTCCCTCAATTTTTTCTGTTCCTTCACCAACTGAGCAGCCCTGGTAATGTGTTTTCTTCTTCCCGGTAGAAACTTTGGCTGTCCCACCCTGTCAGTAAGATATATTTTGGTTATTTGCTCAGCCCCAGAACCTGAGGGAAGGGATAGGATTGCCCTTTAACTTAAACCCTTGAAAATGGCACTTGCCATTCAAAAATAACACAAGGTTTTATTTAACATCAAAGGGAGAGGTCAGATGAGATCAGGGATTGAAATTACTGAGGTAAAACTATTCAAGCACAGACTTTTGTTCTTATATGTCAAATGCGAGGTTTTTAATTTATGTCTTTATATTGAGAGGCTTTTGTTCCAGTGTTTTCCTAAACACTCTGATTTATTTTACTTGTATAATTACTGATTCTTTTTTGTGCCCAGAAGGTTAGGACCATCTTCCCAGTACCCAATCCCATTCTCTTGGAACACCAGTACTCTTCTTGAGTTTTTGGCTGCCTGTTAAGGTCTCTTACAGAAGGTTTCTAATCACACCAGACCAGGGAATTCTGTATTTTTCAGAGATGTCTCTCCCTATTTGACTTGGTAGGAAATCTCTCTAAAAGATTCATCTTCTTTCCTTTGGCCTGAATGGGAGTCTTGTCTACTACCTAAACTTTCCCTCAGTCTGTGTTCAAACTACTTTCATCTAAAGCTGAATTCAGACTGTGTTCAATCAGGGTAGAAATTAGACTGTCAGCACTAAACACTTTTTCTTTCAGAGCTATTCTCAGATGGTCTAGTACACATCTCTTTTCAGTTAAGGCAGGTATCTGACACCCAGCTCTCTCGAGACTTTTTTTTGTTCAGCTGATGATAACCAATCATATTGCTTAGACCAGCCTGTCACTAAAGATTCTTTGGCTCTGTGAAAAATTAACCGTTCACAGTCCTTTAGTTGTTGGTACAGTATTTCTGAGTCTCTTAAAAAGTGTAGCCTGTCACTGTATACACATGTATAGGAAAAGAAAGTACAAACCATGACAAAATGGGGGTCCCAATGCAGTGAGGGTCTTGGGGGCATCACTTCAATGTGCAAGATCTGAGTAAGGCTGTTAAAGGCAGGAAGCTTTGGAGGTCATTAATTCATAGGATCACCATACGTCAGAAACGACTGGACAGCATGTTGTACTTTATTATTATTATTATTATTATTATTATTATTATTATTATTATTATTATTATTATTATTATTATTATTTTAATTTATATCCCGCCCTTCCCAACAAGTGGCTCAGGGCGGCTCACAGCATAAAATTCCACATAATAACATTTAAGCATAAAACAGTTAAAATTAATTAATACATTTAAAATTATAAAATATTTAAAATTATAAGACATTTAAAACATTTAAAACATTAGGGACAGCAACTTCTAATATAACTACACCTGGATTTCTTGTACCAGCTAGTCATAGGCCAGCCGGAAGAGGGTTGTCTTACAGGCCCTGAGGAACTGGGCAAGGTCCCGCAGGGCCCTCACCTCCTCCGGCAACTGGTTCCACCAGGAGGGGGCCGCCACAGAAAAGGCCCGGTCCCTGGTGGATTTTAAGTGGGCTTCTTTTGGCCCGGGGATAACTAGGAGATTTCGAGTTCCCGATCTCAGTACTCTCTGGGGCACATGTGGGGAGAGATGGTCCTTCAGGTAGGCAGGTCCTAGGCCATATAGGGCTTTAAAGGTAATAACCAGCACCTTGTACCGGACTCGGTAAGCTATTGGCAGCCAGTGCAGATCCCGGAGCCCTGGCCGGATGTGCTCCGTTCTTGGGAGTCCTAACAACAGCCGGGCCGTGGCATTCTGCACTAGCTGTAGCTTCCGGGTTCGACACAAAGGCAGCCCCATGTAGAGAGTGTTGCAGTAGTCCAACCTCGAGGTGACCGTGGCATGGATCACTGTTGCTAGATCGTCGCGCTCCAGGAAGGGGGCCAACTGCCTTGCCCACCTAAGATGAAAAAAAGCGGACTTGGCAGTGGCTGCTATCTGAGCCTCCATCATTAAGGAGGACTCCAATAGTACCCCCAGGCTTTTGACCCTGTCCGCCGCCGTCAGCGGCGCACCCTCAAAAGCTGGAAGGGGGACTTCCCTCCCCGGACCCCGACGACCCAAGCAAAGGACCTCTGTCTTCGCTGGATTTAGCTTCAGCCCACTCAGTCTGAGCCATCCAGCCATTTCCTGTAGTGCCCGGTCTAGATTTTCTGGGGCGGAGACCGGTTGGCCGTCCATAAGTAGATAGAGCTGGGTGTCATCAGCGTACTGGTGACAACCCAGCCCATACCTTCGGGCAATCTGGGCAAGGGGTTGCATATAGATGTTAAATAACATTGGGGAGAGAACCGCCCCCTGAGGCACTCCGCAATCAAGCGTGAGCCTCCGGGATAGTTCACCCCCAATCGCGACCCTTTGTCCCCGACCTTCGAGGAAAGAGGAAAGCCACTGTAAAGCTAACCCCTGAATCCCCGCGTCGGCGAGGCGGCAGGTCAGTAACTGATGGTCGACTATGTCAAACGCAGCCGACAGATCCAACAACATCAGCACCGCCGAGCCGCCCCGATCCAGATGCCGTTGCAGGTCATCCACCAGGGTGACCAACACCGTCTCCGTCCCATGACCCGGGCGAAAGCCGGACTGGAGTGGGTCAAGGACGGAAGCATCCTCCAGGAAAGTCTATAACTGCATCGCCACTACCCTCTCGATACTCACACACCCTAGCTCAGGAAGCACATCCTAGTTGAAGTGAGGATTGAAATCTCTTTCCCATTCAGGCACAACACTATTGTGTACCACCAACAGATTCGCAAACTAACAATACTCAAGGCAAGACAGAACAGTGAAGAGTGTGTGGTTGCATTGGAAGCCACTTGCATGAATCATCCATTGTAGTACACACAGCATTTTTCTCTTCCTGCCCACCACCAGCAGTTTTTTGAAGGCATTAATGGTTGTTCCAACTCAAAGAATGTGGTGAGTGAATCTGCAGGAACCAAATGGAAGCATGAGTGTGCTGAAACATAGAAGTCCCATAGTTGCATATATGTTACATAGACAGCTAGTGTGTCTCTTCCCTGACAATTTTACCTACCTCTCTTTCTTTCCTCATTCTATTTCAATCTCTACCCTATAGTCCCACCTTTCTTTCTCTGACAAGTCATCCCCTTTCTTCCTTCTACCATTTCCTGTCAATTTTCTCCCCATTTCTTTTTCTCTTTCTCTCTATCCCTTGACCTCTTCAGCTGTAGCATCGGCAGTAGGTCCCCCAGCAACAGGCAGGGAGGGTCCAACAGTTGGCAGGCTCCCTGGGAGCCACTGCTTTGTCTGGGCAGGTGAATAATTGACACATTCACAGGTATCCTTGTTGTTTGGGAGGGCTTAAATTCCTTAATATAATCTTTAAAGTTTAAGACTATTCTGCAAAACTGAGGGGGTCCCCCAAATTTGGAGGGAAATCTATTTTCTCTCAGTGTGAGCCCAATCTGCAGATTTAGATATCTGCAAATCTGCTCACACTTGAGAAATAGATATACAGATTAAGGTAAACCCTAGTCTAAGACTTCAAATTTCTTGATAGACTCCAGAGCCTAAAACACCTGTTCCTGGGCACAGCTTTCTATGTTGCATTAAAGCACCATAGAGCACCAAGCAAATAAGGACTTGATACCGAATGGGTTCCAAAGCACAGAACAGTGTGACTTCTTCAAAAGATTTTTTAATGCCCAGAGCTTCCCAACTCATTACTTATTAAAGCTTTAGCCTTCAGAAGATATAATATAAACTGGCAGGCAGGGTATTTTTCACCTATAAGACATCAAATCATCATGCCTACATTAATTAAAACCTATGTCATTGTGAGGGGAAAACTCTGAAACATTTTGGCACATAATATGATTATGTATATTTCACTGACAGAGGAAGGCTCTGCTTAGTGATGTATGATAAAGAGTGTTTAACAAACATTTAGAAGTTATTTGGGGAAGAGACAAAATGCAGAAACTGAATATGATCCTTAAATAATTCAGACAAGCAAAATGAAGATACTAAATTATATAACAGGGTAAATCTATATCTTTTGGCAATTAATTAGGATACTTTGAAAACAGGATTATGTTTTGTTTCTTTTAAAATGGACAACTCACAAAAATGTATATGTGCCTGTATTTGATGGAGAGGAGTCCCAGTTGTAATTCAGACCAGGTACATTTCTATCATTACAGCCCCTGGCCAAATGCCAGAAATAATGGTACAAATTACCTATAGAGTCAAAACTCTAAATTACAAGGGTAGTCCCATAATGTGTTACATAGTCAACTCTTAGGGCTTATAAATCATAGATAAATAAGAACATAAGGCCAATGACCCATCCAGTCCAATACTCTGTGTCACACAGTAGCCAATATTTGTGTGTGTGTATACACACACATATACATACATACATATACACACATACACACACACACACACACATATACATATACACTGTGGCTAATAGCCATGATGGACCTCTGCTCCATATTTTTATCCAATCCCCTCTTAAAGCTGGCTATGCTTCTATCCGCCACCACCTCCTGTGGCAGTGAATTCCACATTTAATCACCCTTTGGGTGAAGAAGTACTTCCTTTTATCCACTGCTCAGCAATTTCATTGAATGCCCACGAGTTCTTGTATTGTGAGAAAAAGAGAAAAGTACTTATTTCTCTACTTTCTCCATCCTATGCATAATCTTGTAAACCTCTATCATGTCACCCTGCAGTCGACGTTTTTCCAAGCTAAACAGCCCCAAGCGTTTTAACCTTTCTTCATAGGGAAAGTGTTCCAAACCTTTAATCATTCTAGCTGCCCTTTTTCATTTTTCATCTCAGGCGGGCAAGGCAGTTGGCCCCTTTCCTGGAGGATGGCGACCTGGCAACAGTGATCCATGCAACGGTCACCTCGAGGCTGGACTACTGCAATGCCCTCTACATGGGGCAGCCCCTGTGCCGAACCCGGAAGTTGCAGCTAGTGCAGAATGCCGCTGCCCAGCTGTTGTTAGGGCGCCCTAGATGGGAGCACATTCAGCCGGGGCTTCGGGGACTGCACTGGCTGCTGATAACATACCGAGTTCGGTACAAGGTGCTGGTCATGACCTTTAAAGCCCTTTATGGTCTGGGACCTGCCTACCTTAGGGACCGTCTCTCCCCACATGTTCCCCAGAGAGTGCTGAGGTCGGGGTCTCAGAACCTCCTTACAATCCCTGGGCCAAAGGAGGCCCGTCTGAAAGCGACCAGGGACAGGGCCTTCTCAATTGCAGCTCCCTGTTGGTGGAATCAACTCCCGGAGGAGGTGAGGGCCCTGCAGAACCTTGAACAGTTCCGCAGGGCCTGTAAAACAACCCTCTTCTGGTTGGCATATAATTAATTGTGATCGGAATGCCGAATATTAAATCTCAAACATCAGATTATTGAATACTGAAAAATTTGAAAGACCGATTTAAGGAAACGTAGCATAGTGTATATCGATGCGAGTTTTATGTATTTTTAGGTTTTTATGTATTTTATTGTATAATTATTATCGTATTTAAATTGATTTTGTTAGTTTTTTCTGTTGTAAGCCGCCCTGAGCCCGCCTCGGTGGGGAGGGCGGGATATAAATCGAATTAAATAAATAAATAAATAAATAAATAAATAAATAAATAAATAAATAAATAAATAAATAAAAATTATGCACTTTTCCCAATGCTATAATATCCTTTTTTGAGGTGCAGTGATCAGAATTGTACACAGTATTCCAAATGAGGCCGCACCATCAATTTATACAGGGGCATTATGATACTGGCTGATTTGTTTTCAATTCCCTTCCTAATAATTCCCAGTATGGCGTTGGCCTAATATGATGGTTAGGGACATGCACCTTAAAAACCCCCTGTATTTTCCAAATCCAGATATCAGGAAGCTGAAAAATATCAGTATTCCTGGTTATCCAGGTTCCAGTTTGGTATTTGGATCCATTTTTTTTTCAAGATTCCAATAATATTCAGCTCCATTATTCCATGTGGGGAATATTTCTGGAGGGCAGGAGGGGCTGTTTTTTGAGCAAACTAAAAAAAAAAAAATGATCTGCTGGTGCCTGTCCTTTAAATAAAAATGGATCTGCTGGTGCCTGTCCTTTAAACTGGACCAAGAGGGCCCTGAAGAAGGTGCACCTAGCCATCCTTCATTGTTTCCTCTGGTGGTGGGGGGTGAGAAATTCCATACTTTCTCCAAGGTGAAGAATAGCCAAAGATACAAGAAGTAAGCAAAGAAAGTCCTGGCTAAAAACCTCTCAAAGCAAACAGAACCAACAAGCCCCAAGAACCAATTCAGAACCAGGGAATCCTAGCAGAAGCTCAGGACTGTGTGGCAAGCCTAACACAACAAATGTACAACTCATCAATCCAAGCCAATGAGAAACAAGCCAAGCTGAATAGGAATGCTGTTGCAAGCCCAACAAATGTATAATCAGGGGATCAAACCCCATGTACAACCCAAGAATCCAAGGCAATGTTGAAACAGAAAATCCACTACAAACTTCTGATACAAACCAAGCTGAGTAAAGTACACAATGCTTCAAGACCTAAAAACTAATTTCAAAGCACAAAATCAAAGTCAAATCAACCTGGCAAGCCAAAGCTAAGCCCCAAAAAGAAGACACTGACATGGACACAGAGAAATTCAAGGGAGGCTTAAAGTGCTAGCTTCTGATATTTCCAGCTACTTCCAAATATTTCCAAGATTTTTCAGGAGCCATTTTCTGGTATTCTGGAAAATCCCCAATACCATCCAGTCAGAGCAGCCCTTGATCATGATGCAGAATCAGATCATATGGCTGCCTAATTAATACAGGTCTTCCCCCAAAAAATGACAGCTTTCCTGATTTGAATGGTTCACTTTCTTTTCTTATTAACAAATGCAGGGTCATGAAATCATGGTGGATCAAAATACAGTGAGAAAATGAGTCAAGCAGCCCTGTAACACTTCTATCATTAGTCTATCAAGTTTTAACAAGAAGAATTTGGGAGAACCATGAGAGGGTATCAGGAAAAAAACCAATAATCCCCATGAAGTAGACTGAGAATGCACATTTGTAAATGGATGCAGATGTAGACAGTTCACCTGCCTTTGGCATTAATGATCACAAAGTCAAGCAGCAATAAGGGACTCAAGAAGTGTTGAGTTTTTTTCACCTAGAAATATGGTGAGCAGCAGCTGAGGAGGCAACAGTGGCACTGTAAAACAGACTTCCAGAGACATCATAAAAACTAACATTAATTGCAATATGAACTGTCATGAGTCACAGTTCATTTCTCCAAATATGTAATAGAAAATCATAGTAGGAATCCTGTTTCAGAAAAAGATTACAGAGGAAGAAGAGTTAAGGCAGAGAGTGAGTTCTGCCAGAAATCTTTCAAGGTGAACACAATTAACTTGGGACTCAATTAACTTGCTGACCAGATGGAGGCAGCAGTGTTCCGATTATATATGAATTTGTGAAAGAACTGAACATTGTGAATATTTTCTACACATATACCGCAAGTTTTGCAAGACGCTCCCTGGAGGAAGGACCTGGGAGTCCAAAACGGGCTTTACCCTGCTAGTAGTCCATTGGAGCTCTTTTCTGGACTTATGATATTTTGGACTATTTGCACAGCAGTGTATATACGTGCATAAATATGCACATGTGGTATGTAAAATAATGAGGTTGCTGAAATGCACTCTTTTCCATGTATGAATTATATTTTGTAATAGCATTTTTCACAGAGTAGTTTGTTTTATTTTGTTAGAAATCTTTAAAGTGATTTTTTTGGAGGGGGGAGGAAGGTTAGGTGTGAATCCCATTTTAAATGGTAAAAACCATGTTTATAGGTACTTGAAGAATGGCAAGATTACAAAAGTTGTGATCTTGTGATCTTACGATTCTGAATATATATTGTATCAGGTTTTTAGTATTCATTGTATTATTTTTATCTATCTGATTTGTTGTGTCTTATTTTTTTAGTTTCTTTCTTTTATAATATGTAAAATGTTTTTATTAACAATATTTTTTAAAAGTGTGAATTCCATCATAAAACTTCAAAGTGTGCCCCTATATGTCTGCAGCAGAATTAAAAGTTACACATAATGGATAACGAGGAGAGGTCAGAGGTTCAAACAGAAAGGCAAGGTGATGAGTTTAAGTGAAAATTAACAGATATTGGTGCAACGTTATAGTCTAATAAAACAGCCAAGTAACATCTCTATAAAGTGGATCCTTTAGAGATTGTAGTGAATAAGAAAATTCGTCTCTTTTTAAACCAGGATTACACGTAGTATTTAATTTCTGTGAAAATTTACCCTGGAAGATTAAAATGTTTTCCCACTTCTTTCTGGATGTTGGGGTTTCTTATGTCCAATTTTTTGTTCATTGTCCCAAAAGGCAATCTCCCAAAGAACAAAGGCTTTTTCATTAGGCTCTCCATTGGACTTATTTTCTCATTGCTGTTCTGTTATGAAAACACTAATCCCTGCTTTTTGCATGCTAAATCTTGGAATTTGTAAAAAGGACTTATCATTTATTACATTCTGCCAACTTGACCTTCTCTCACCATGGTCTGCTTCTGCTTTATTTAAATCTGCCTCCATTCCTGGGGACTGGAAGGTAGCTAATGGATGACCTCCATTTTAAAAAGGGTTCCAGAGGAGATCCTGGAAATTACAGGCCAGTCAGTCTGACGTCAATACTGGCTAAGTTGGTGGAAACCATTATTAAACAGAGAATTAGTAGGCACACTGCTAAACAAAAGCTATTGAGGAAGACTCAGTATGGGTTCTGTAAGGGAAGATCTTGCTTCACTAACCTGTTAGTGTTCTTTGAGGGGCTGAACAAACATGTGGACAAGGGAGACCCAATAGATGTTGTTTACCTTGACTTCCAGAAAACTTTTGATAAAGTTCCTCATCAAAGACTACTAAGTAAGCTCAATAATCATGGGGTAAAAGGACGTCCTCTCGTGGATAAAAAAAACTGGGTGATTAATAGGAAACAGAGTGAGTATAAATGGACAATTTTCACAGTGGAGGCTGGTAAGCAGTGGCGTACCGCAGGGCTCAGTACTTGGACCAATGCTTTTTAACTTGTTAACAAAACAAGTTAACCTTATCAACAGTTAACCTTATCTAAAGTCTTAGTGAAATCAAGATAAACAAAGTCTACAGAGTTCCCCTGATCCAGCAAGGTAGACACTTTCTCAGAAAAAAGAGAGATCACATTAGTCTGACATGACTTGTTCTTGAGAAACCCGTGTTGGCTCTTAGTAATCACAGCCATCCTTTCTAAATGTTCCAGGACCGATTGATGATTTGTTCTAAAACTTTTCCAGGTATAGATGTCAAACTGATGGATCTGTAGTTACCCAGATCCCCCTTTTTCCCTTCTTGAAGATGGGGACAACATTTGCCCGCCTCTAATCTTCCAGCACCTCTCCTATTCTCCAAGAATTCTCAAAAATAATAGCCAGAGGCTCAGAAATTACATCCACAAGCTCTTTTAGAACCCTTGGATGCAGTTCATTTGACTCTGAGGACTTAGTTTCATTTAAAGAAACTAGGTGTATATGTACTATCGCTATGCTGATCCTAGGTTAGAACTTCATACCTTATTTATATGTTCTGTTTTTGCCATGTTGAGCACTGTTTCCCTCAGAAGAGAAGACTGAAGAAAAGTAGGAATTGAGCAGTTCTGCCCTCTCTTCATTACCTGTTACAATTTCACTTTCCTGCCCTGGCAATGGGCCTACCATGTCCTTGCTCTGTTTTTACCCTGAACATAAGAAAAGAACCCTTTTTTGTTGTTTTTAGTATCTTTGGCCAGCCTAAGCTCATACTGAGCTTTAGCTTTCCCAACCTTTTCTCTAGAAACACTGATGATTTGTTTATATTTATCCTTGGTTATAAGGCCCTCCTTCCAATTCCTAAAGGAGTCTTTTTATTTCTCAAGTCTTTAGAGAGCTGTTAATGGAGCTAACTTGGCTTCTTTAGGCTTTTTCTATTTTTTCTTCTCATGGGAATCATCTGTGATTGTGCTTTCAGTATTTTGTTTTTAAGAAACTCCCACCCCCCAAAATGATTTCCCCAACCAACAAAATTGCATCAAAATTACAGCAGAGATAGTGCTGCCTGTCCACTAAATAACCTCCAGATTTGGGGCAAATTGAACCAAGGAGAACAATTTTATGAGCCCTTGAACAAGTTGACTCCAGCAATCATATTTGTAAAGAAAAATTGACTCCATCCCCACAAAGAACAAATCAAAAGAGAGGGACAATTCTCTGCTACTTGTTTCCAAAAGTGATTAGCAAGGAGTGCTCTTGGTTCTCCCTTGCAAGGATCTGATTGGAACAGAGAAATGTCATTGCCCAGCAAATCAGTAAATCTAAAGAAGTACAAGAGCACCTGCTGCATTGCTGGTAAGCATGTAAACTCATAGGAAAAAATATTGTTCAGGAGAAAGGGGGTTATATTTTCCAGGAATCCCAGGGGTGCAGTCACACCTCACATTAAAAGCATGTGTATAGCGCTCAAATTTGAACAGCTGAATATTGATTCTATGCAGGGCCATTCAGACGAGCATCCAAGAATGCGACTCATTCTGTTGTTGAGCGTTCAGACATCCAATACTATCACGCTCTTTTCTTGGAGCATGCGTGATCAGGTGGTGATTTCTGGGAGGGGGGGTGTCCATTGAACATGCGCCCAACTGTTTGGAGGTGGGAAATCAAATGTTACTTCAGAGAGGGGGGGAAAGTTTCCAGAAATCCCCCACATTGAAAAAAAGAGACTTTTTCCTGTTCTAAATAGTGGGATAAAGTCCCCCCCCCCCCTCCGATCCTGTGTTGATTGGAGAAGCAGAAGCGTAACCTCAGATTCCCGGATGATCTGGCAATGTGCATGTCTGCTGGGGCTTTTTTTTTTAAAAAAGGTGAGAGGCAGTATCGCGCGTGAGCTGTCCAAACAGGAAAAAGCCGATCTTGTGCAGCTTTTTTGAAAAAGGACCGGACTTTATGTGCTGTCAAATTAATGCGCCATAGATGTGTGGCAAGCCGGGATAACACTGGAATACACTCGATTGCCAGATGTGGATGTCTGAACGAACACATTTAATCCATCAGCGAGACGGAGCTGTATCGCCACTAATGGTACGTCTGGCTGCAGCCCCAGATTTGTATTCCCATTCTGGAAAACCATTGCAACAACCCAAATCAGTGATATCTTTGGTTTAGGAATTTCATCATGTACACCTGTAATCTATACCAATATTTCATTTTATCATGAGAAGTTGAAATTTATATGAAGTAGGGCAAATTCTGAAGAAAATTTGAGTTTAAGTATAATTATGGCACTGAGCAACATTTATGTAAATAATTATATTAGTTACCTTGGTCTAATACTGTGGATATGGATATATTGTGAAATTTAATATGGTTTTATTTAGGGGTGTATCCAGCCCCTATCAGGCCTATTTCCTTGTACAAGTATAAGTGAATAGTTGTACCAATGCCCCTTCTCTGCTCTGCAAGTGAGAGACTGCAATGTCCCCGAAGACTTTATTTTTACTTCAACATAACTGCTAATGGTATTGTTGTTGTGCTATGATTGTTGTTCCCCTATGATTACTGTAATTTTTGACATTTTGTAGCCTTACACTCTACAAAATACACTTATTATAATTAATGAAGCTTCTAACAAAACATTGTGGATACTGAGGTGGGAGATGGAAAGATCTCTTTGTTTCTCAGTGTTTTAATTTATGTTTGTTCTGCTCCAATAGAAACACATTTTCAATGTTCTGAGGTTTGAAAGGAAGCAGCCCTCTTAGAAACCTCCCATGCATTCATTACTTATCCAAATTCATTTTTCAACAGGATTTGCAACAATCAAATGAAATCCAAAGGTTTAAATGTTATTTCTCACCACAGGCTCTGTAGTCATTCTCCCAAATACCAGGGCACTATAATAAAAGCAAATTTGCTAAAGCATGCCTCACAAATTAACTCAACAACACTTAATCTATGTGAGACATTTATAAAATCAGTCACTGGACTTTAGCTGGTATCATACTTATCTCTAAGAATTCTGAATATCTTCTTAAGAAGACTGCTGGAAATGCCCATTGAGTCATTCACCATAACTTCATCAGTGCTTCTTCCTTTCCCTTGAAATTAGTCTCCATGGATATTATTGAGTGCGAGAGAGACTGTCAAACTAATGTCAAAAAATGGCTGCTTCGCCTTAGGGCCACCAGGAGAACGCCAATTGTGGTAATTAAAAAAATCATTTTCTACCATGAGCAATATGCCAGATTGGTCATACAACATAATCAAGAACCGTGTAGTCTTTCTTTCTATTCAGGATGGCAAAGGCCTGCCCAAGGCATTTTGAATTGTTACAATGTCAGAAAAGCCAACCTTTCTGAAATTTGTCCAAAAGTGTTTTGTGAAGAAAGGCAGTTTCCCAAAGATCTCACTAGGAATACATTCATGCTAGACTCACAGGTGGATAATAGCAAATGCCCCAAAGAAACATGTGTAGCTTCCCTTCATTCATTGGGTTGCCCTGGGGAAGAATGAGCTGATACTTCTGAGGGAAACTTGAGGAGTATAAAGATGACAGGAGCATAGGATGCTTCCTGTTGTCCTTAAATCCTCCAAACATGGATGGCCAGAGCAAAGACAATCTAACATAAAAGGGATAAACTACTCTAGTGTCCATAGGGCATGTTAGGGTTGCCATTCTCCAGGTAGGTCCTGGAGCTCTCCAGGAAATACAACTTTTCTTTAGACTACAGAGATAAGCTTCCCTGGAGGAAACTGCAGAATCAGAGGTTGAGCTTTATGGAATAACATCCCTGCTGAACTCTCTCGCTACCCCAGTCTCTGCTCTCCCAAGCCTCCCTTAGGGTTGCCAGGCTCCAGAAAGGAAAAATACAATTGAGAGAAGTCACTCCTGACACTCCAGATATATAGACACAACCAGAAGGTTATAGTGACAATTAACTAATCTATTGACAAAAATACAATGTAATATACCAATTATAATAAAGAGAACAAGTCCCTTGGTAAAGTTCAATCTGAAGAGTTTCAATTTCCTGTTCCTGAAGAGGAATCAACACACCGTGTTCCAGTAGATGCTGAAGCATTCAATCCTCACATGTAGAATAACACACTCATAGGAACTCCCTGGACAGGTCGTCGACTTCTACTACACCTGTTTCAGATCTTTATCAACAAGGGATATTCCACAATATTTGCAGTAATAAATATTACAGTTCTTAAACAAATTCATAGGGACCTGAAGTCTCCAAAAACGTTCTCTCAATTATGGTTCACGCTCCCAAATGGCTCAAAACTGCCTGAAGTTCTCCTGAAATTTGAACTGGTTTACTACAGGCATTCATTTCCTTGGAGAAAATGTCAGCTCTGGAGGATGGATTATATGGCATCACATCCCCACTGAGCTTCCTGTTCTTCCCAAACTTCACCCTTCCCAGGCTTGATCCTCAAATCTGTAGAAATTTCTCAACCTGGAGTTGGCAAGACTAATATCAGCACACACTGCTCGACATGTTCAGAACAGAAGGGCTGCACCCAAAGTATATATGCATGTATAAACACATGTATGTATGTGTGTACATTTGTAGGAATGTATTTACATACTGGGGTATTAGTTATCCCACTTTCCTACCTAAAACAGCTTGCAAAAATACCTGTTTACATTTTATATATACACACAATGTAATCAAATGAACAGGGAAAGATAACATGATAAACTAAGCATCGTGGGTGGTGTGGGATCTACCAGGACAGTCCACCAAAGTCACATGCTATTGGACAAGAGCCCTTTGGCCCACACAAAACGGCTCCTGTCTCTGACTGTACCCAAGTTTAAAGCACCTGCAGTGAGAGGAAAACAAAAAGCAGCCTGGATCTTACACAGATGGCAACCATATTCCCAAATTTTATTCTCACATTTAAAAACAAACAAAAAAACAGCTAATGTCATTCCTTTCCTTTACAATTTCCCACCAAAATAGTAAAGAGTCCAGTAGCACCTTTAAGGCTAACAAATTTTATTGTAGCATAAGCTTTCAAGATGCATCTTATGAAGAGAGCTGTGTTTCTTGAGAAATTATGAAATAATAAAATTTGTTAATCTTAAAGGTGCTACTGGATTTTTTACTGTTTTGCAGCAACTAACATGGCTAATTCCAGACTTTCTTGTGTATTTTAATAAATATAATGTTGTGGATTTGTACCTGGGAAAACTTAGTTAAATTCATATAACAAGATAAGTCTTGACCTCTGCTTGTAGTAACTAGGAGTATCATGTCAGGCCATGTC
Source organism: Heteronotia binoei (assembly GCF_032191835.1). NCBI lineage: Eukaryota > Metazoa > Chordata > Lepidosauria > Squamata > Gekkonidae > Heteronotia > Heteronotia binoei. The sequence continues at coordinate 125,262,128 of NC_083223.1, forward strand.
GATTTACTGAGTCCAGTAGGTAATAAATGTCATTCTGCAAGATGGTATAGTTCTTACCACTGTAAAAGAGACCCATTTGAGACCCCTCCCAAAGAAGGCATCCTTGGACTCAAATGATCTGAACAACTACTGGTTAATATTACATTCTTGGGCAATAGGCTTCCCAAACCCCCCGCCCTGGCGGGGGACCTCCGAATTAGCGGCCTTTTCCCCCACTCTCTAAAAATCCGGAAGCGGGAGGGAATGCAGGCTCTCTGTATACAACGTGCAGTGTACGGTTTCCAGGAGGTCAGGCTCTCAACTGCAAAGTTAAAGAGCATCGTATTTACAGCTCATGGGCATCTGGGTTTACTGGCAAACATGTGTAATAATTTATAAAGCCCTGATCACAGCAGGCTAAGCCAAGTAGCTTTGGGAAGTCTCAAACCTCTCCCTGCTGTCGCTCTTCCGTCTGCAGCACACACGCACACACACCGCCGTTTTAGAGCTCCTGCAGGTTTAGAAACCTGCAAACAGTTTTTAAAATGTGTCCCTTTAAGGCTGAGCAGGAAACAGGAAGGGCTTCATGGGAAAGGATCTGTAACAGTTTCCTCAGAGAACGGCCCCTCCCTTTCTATTGGTTTTGTTTTCAGAGCAAGCAGGAATATTCTGCAGGAACAAGACCCAGTAAGTATTTGTGTGTGAGAGAGGAGGGGGCAGGGGATTCCCTGGTTTGGAGGCCCTCCCCCCGCTTTAGAAAGTGTGAGGGGGGGGGAGGGAAATGTCTACTGGGCACTCTATTATTCCCTATGGAGAACAATTCCCATAGGGAATAATGGGGAATTGATCCGCAGGTATTGGGGGCTCTGGGGGGTATTTTTTTGAGGTAGAGGCACCAAATTTTTAGTATAGCATCTAGTTCCTCTCCCCAAAATACCCCACAAGTTTCAAAACAATTGGACCAGGGGGTCCAATTCTATGAGCCCTAAAATATGGTGCCCCTATCCTTCATTATTTCCTATGGAAGAAAGGCATTTGAAAAGGTGTGCTGCCCCTTTAAATGTGATGGCTAGAACTCCCTTGGAGTTCAATTATGCTTGTCACACCCTTGTTCCTGGCTCCACCCCCAATGTCTCATGGCTCCACCCCAAAGTCTCCTGGCTCCGCCCTGAAAGTCCCCAGATATTTCTTGAATTGGACTTGGCAACCCTATTGGGCAAGGTGCTCAAGCATGTGGTGGCTACATAGCTTCAGGCAAACTTACATTAGATAAATTATCTAATTCTAAACCCATGGATTCAGGCCTGGCATTAAGTTGGGAAAAGCTCTGGTCACCCTAACTGATGACCTTCACCAAGAGAGTGACAGGGGGAGTATGCCCTTGTTCACTCTCCTGGAACTCTCAGCAGTTTTCAATATAATCAACCATGATATCCTTCTGGAGAGACTGACTGTGCTGGGAGTAGGGGGCACCATAATTTGGTGGTTCCTCCCTTACTTGAGCAGTCATTTCCAGAAGGTGTTGCTGGGGAATAGCTGTGGCATTTATACTACAGCCCTGATGCTGTTTAACATCCACATGAACTGCTGGGAGAGGGGTCATCCAGGGATCTGGAGGGAGGTGTCACCAATATGCCAAGGATACCCAGCACCATTTCTCCTTAGCAGCCAAGCCAGGTAGGCCTGTGGAAATCCTAAATAGATTCCAGGAGAAGACAATGGGTCATAAATTGTTTGATTTAGAAAAGTCTGAGATGCTGAGATTCAACAGAGAAGCTATTTGAGGATTGTTCTGGAGGGGGTTGCATTCCCCCATGGTATACCCCGGAGTTACGCCAGCTGAAACAAGGTCTCAGATGGCTAGAGAGGCAATGGCGACGCACCCGTGACAAAGTGACTAGAACATCTTATAGGGAGTTTATGAGGTCCTATGAGATGGCAGTCAAGGCCGCAAAGAAAACATACTTTGCGGCCAAGATTGTGTCTGCAGTTGGCCCCCTTCCTGGAATGTAGCGACCTGGCAACAGTGATCCATGCAACGGTCACCTCAAGATTAGACTACTGTAATGCCCTCTACATGGGGCTGCCCCTGTGCCGAACTCGGAAACTGCAGCTAGTGCAGAATGCGGCGGCCAGGCTTTAGTGGGACTACCTCGGTGGGAACACATGCCGCCTGGGATGAGGGAGCTGCACTGGCTTCCAATTGTGTTCCGAGTTAGCTACAAGGTGCTGGTTATTACCTTTAAAGCCCTATATGGCCGAGGACCTGCCTACCTTAGGGACTGCCTCTCTCCATATGTTTCCCAGAGAGCACTGAGATCTAGTTCCCAAAGTCTCCTAAAAATCCCTGGACCAAGCGAGGCCAAACTGAAAGCAACGAGGGAGCAGGCCTTCTCAATAATGGCTCCCCACTGGTGGAATCAGCTACCGAAGGAAGTGCGAGCCCTGCGGGACTTTAACCAGTTCAGCAGGGCTTGTAAAACTGTCCTCTTTCAACAAGTCTATAAGGTGGAACCCTGAAAGTGATATCTGACCATCTGAATATATATATTACTGTAATGTAGCACCCCTAATTTATTGTGGTTTTTAAATATTTATGTAACTGTTTTTAACCGTATTTATTAATTGCATTTTATTATATGAATTGTATTATTATAATCATGGCACACACCATGTCTTGTGAGCCGCCCTGAGCCTGCCTTGGTGGGGAGGGCGGGATACAAATAAAAACTTATTATTATTATTATTATTGTTGTTGTTGTTGTTGTTGTTTGTTTTAAGAATATACTGAATTGGGTCTGAAAATGCAGGTAATGAAAGCTATTTGAGTATTATTAATTTTTATATTAAAGTGATAGATACTTTTTCTAAATAAATTATTTCAAAGAAGTATATAAAGCACAATTTAGATATATCAAATAGATATGTACTGTTTATGATGTTCTGTATAGAAATTGATTTCATTAAATGAATAAAGTTTGGCTTCTGGCAGTTTCTTCTTCCTTCTTTGGTTATCATTTTGGCTTTGGGGACTATCCTTCACCATGGAAGGAAAAGCTTTTGCTTTTACAATAAATTTCAAATTCCTCCCACAGATAACTACAGAGGTGTCTTCTTCTCTGAGAAATGAGCTGGCAGCTTGGAAGTGTAATAACGAGTAAAATAAATGAACCTTACTCTGAAGACTTTAAGAAATCTCTAGAAAGCTATGATTTTCAATGGAGAATTGGATTCACTTCTTGTGTGAACACGTTTAGTCTTGTGTAAAGCCAATGAATACTTCAGAAAACATTACTCAGCAGTGAACACTGTTTTCAAAAGAAGCAGAAGTGCAGAATCACCTTAAAAGCAAGTGAGCACAGAAGTTCAGTATGTAATATGGTAAAAAGAACTTGCATCCCACAATGTATTCTCTGTGATTTCAGATTTTTCAAGCTTTGTGAACTTGGAAGAACTTCACCATTCATTGTATCCTTAGGCAAAAGTTCACACACTCTGTGGACTACTGGGAGGAAAATTGGCCTTAAAACCAGCTGCTACTTTGCTGATATGGACTATAGCCAAGGTACAGGGGATGGGGAGGGTTTAAATGTTCCCGTGCTTCTTCCTTGGTTAAAAATGCCCCCACCCCAGCTTCTTAAAGGTGAAATAGGGGAAAAGACAAGCATAATATGAGAAAACACACACAGCTCAGAACACTTAAAGGAGACTAGGGTTGCCAGCTGTAGCCCTAACAGGGGTGGGAGCATCTGAGGAGACAGACAAAATAGCAACATGAAACCAAAGAGTTTGGTTTCCTAAATGGACATGATGTTGTGGCATTGCACAATCCCCCCCCCCCATTTTCCTCTGCTGCCACATTCAACACTGGCAGGGGACAGGGACTACCGGGGGGGGGGATGCCCACAACCCTAAGGAGGCCCCATTTTTGAGTGGGTATGGTACAGAGTAAGAGTTAACCTTTCTCTGCAGTACAGGATTTTCATCTGCTCAACAATTTGCTTTCCACAGTCCATGATGTCCTAGTGAGCTTGTTTGGTGATGCTTCACACAGAGAAATAAGGTATACTATGGTATGGGTTTTATTTCCCTTTGGCTGCATGGTCCATTTTGTAAGAAATGTATATGGATCCCCATTTCCAGTATACCTGAAAACAGATGGACTCGTCACTCATGCATAATCACATTTTATTAGAGCTGCTTTTAACGAAGGGGAGGATCTGATAGTGCCTTTTTAAATGCTTTTTTTAACAGATAGAGTGGAAACCAGGCTGTCTGTTATATGGGAGGGGAGAATGGAGCACAAACAAGGGAAGCTTTTGGAAATTTGGCTGATTGGCACATTTAAGCTACAATAGACTGGTTCCTGCCTTTTAGATAATACAATTGAGGCCTTTGTCTCCCTTCCCAAGGATGCCAGTGGCAGTTTAGGCAAATAAAAAAATTCTGTCTCTTTTTCCCTGATCTGCCATTTATCATTCTGCTAGCTGCTGAAAGCAAGACATTTGCCAGCTTCTACCACATGACACTACAGCTGGAATGGCTCCATTGAAGAGTATCCCTGGTTATAAAAAGAAAAACATTCTAAAACAAATAATCCAGCATATAATTTGAAGGAAAATGCTGTGACAAGCATCCCTAGTTATAAAAAGAAAAACATTCCAAAACAAGTAATCCAGCAATGTAATTTGAAGAAAAATGCTGTGAACAGAAATACCAATCAGGGATGAAAATATTTGGCAGGAAGACTGCATAAGATTTCTGGTTGGTCAGTGGCTAGGGTTTCCAGCCGATGGAGGGAGGGAGACAGAGTCTCAGGGGGTGGAGGCATGGTAGGGTGCCATCAGCTGACAGCCATTTAAAAAAAAAAAAAACCTTTCAGACACATATCTGCCAATCCAGTGTCTCAGGATTAAACCTAGCATGAGGAAATGACAACTGAAAGTATGGTCTTTTCTGACCACTGACAGGGGATAAGGGGGTGTAGGGTTGCCAGATCCCGGATGGAGATTTGGGGATGGAGCCTGGGGAGGATAGTGACCTCAGTAGGGTACAATGCCATAGAGTCCACTCTCCAAAGCATCAATTTTCTCCAGGGAAACTGACCTCTGTAGTCTGGGAATGAGCTGTAATTCTGGAGAATCCCCATGTCCCACCTGGAGGCTGGCATTCCTAATTTACCTAATGTAGGTAAAATGCATCTATAGATGTCACAGTGCTGGCACAAGATAATGGCCAGGGCTGGCCTAGCTGGTTCAGGTCTAAATGTCAGAAGAAATTTCATTCAGTTTTCTTGTCTATAAGGCTAACAAACTCTGTATGTTTCACTAAGATTTTGGACAATCCTAATGCACAGTCCTACAAATCACTGACTTTGTGTTGACCCTTCACATGCTGGTGCTGGTTCATTCCACCAATGTGTCACATCACCATCCCCTCCAGTAACCTTGTTTCTTCCTACAAGCAGTCATGTCAAGACCAACAATTTGTCAGATCTAATTAATATGTGTCTGGATAGCCCAGGTTAGTCTGATGTCATCAGAGCTCAGAAGCTAAGCAGGGTTGGCCCTGGTTAATATTTGGATGGGGCACCACCAGGGAAGTCCAGACTGCTATGCAGAGGCAGGCAATGGCAAGCCATCTCTTTTCATGTCTTGCCTTGAAAGCTCATGGGGTCACCATAAATCAGCTGTGACTTGACAGCTGTTTTCCCTACCAATCAATATGTATGCTGCCTTGGAAGATATTAAGTTGAAAAGTTCACGTAGAGCTATGGATTAAGCTTCTTTGCCATGGGAATTTAACTTCTCTTTCTGCCTGTGTTAAAATGCAGCAGTAAAGAAGTTGTTCTCCTAAGGGTTTTCTTAAGGCTTCAAGGGTGATCAAGAAATTGTCATGCAGCTCTACAGACACAAGAGCAGCTCTATTTGGAAGTTCCTCTTAGGTAACAGGGGTCAACTGGGAATCTAAATTAAACCAAATCTGTTTTTAATTAGAAGGAATTTCTTGAGCCAGGTAACATTCTTTAGGGAGATCCTCCTCTGTAAAATTACAGCGTCCCTGTGTGGAGTTTGGGGGGTCAATTATAGGCTACTCTGTATACTAACCTTTTTGTGAAACTAGCAAAAACATACCTTCTGTGAATTTACCTGAACTATTTAGCTGTATGTGCTAGATGGTAGATGCACATAAAAAATCATAGAACACTGTCTCATTAGCAGTTACATCCTCAGGAGTTCCATACGATAGCAACAATTAATTGGTACTCTTGGAAACCTCCAGTCTCAGTAAGCTTTGAGTTACTACAGGTTCCTTCTGCCAAATGCCTTCAAAAACATTTTAACATCTCAGGGGTTGGATTGAGCAGGAGCACACTGGAGCACAGCCCTGCTGGAGAAACCTCCTTGCTGCACAGAGATCCTGGCCCCAGCTTCTCTTGCAGGGCAGTTCCTTCCTTCCTTCCTTCCTTCCTTCCTTCCTTCCTTCCTTCCTTCCTTCCTTCCTTCCTTCCTTCCTTCCTTCCTTCCTTCCTATCTTTTCTCACTCTCTCCCCTTCCTCTCTCCCTTCTCTCCCCCTCCGTTCCCATCTTCTCTCTCTTTTCCCCCTTTTCCTATTTTTCTTTGTTTCTTTCTCTCTGTTTCTGTTCAGACCTCCCCCTTTCTCTGTATTCCTTCATCCCTTCCTTCCCCCCTCCCTCCCCATCTTTCTTTCTTTCTTTCTTTCTTTCTTTCTTTCTTTCTTTCTTTCTTTCTTTCTTTCTTTCTTTCTTTCTTTCTTTCTTTCTTTCTTTCTTTCTCCACACCCCCTGATATCAGTGGGTGTAGCATATGCAAACGAGTTATACTACTGAGCTCCTGCACTTTTGCCTCTACAAATGAGCCCTGACTTATCTTAGATAGATTATATGTCTGACAAACTTAATCAGTAGCTTTCAACATTCATTTCAGGGAACTATGGGGTTTCTTGGAAGCTTGTCAAGAAATTTTAGGCTATCTTTCTTGAAAGATGACTTGCCCATATTTTATTTATTTTACTCGTCCCACCCCTACCTTTCTCCTCAATGGAACTTGAGAGTGATTTACATAGGTACCATTTTCTCTCCTCCATTTAATCCTCACAACTCTGAGGTAGGTTAGGCTAAGAGCATACAATGTGCCCAAGGTCCCCCAGCAAGCTTCCAAGGCAGAGTGGGGATTTGAACCATGGTCTCCCAGCCTGACACTCTAATCACTACACCATATGGCTGCTTCTCTGTAGAAGTGTTTGAGTAATATGGTTGCAATGGACATGCTTCCTTCCTTCTTCAAAAGGGGATTCCTGTTTCTGCAGAGCTCTCAGTTACGGAGAAGAAGATATTGGATTTATATCCCGCCCTCCACTCCGAAGAGTCTCAGAGCGGCTCACAATCTCCTTTACCTTCCTCCCCCACAACAGTCACCCTGTGAGGTGGGTGGGGCTGGAGAGGGCTCTCACAGGAGCTGCCCTTTCAAGGACAACCTTTGCCAGAGCTATGGCTGACCCAAGGCCATTCCAGCAGGTGCAAGTGGAGGAGTGGGGAATCAAACCCGGTTCTCCCAGATAAGAGTCCGCACACTTAACCACTACACCAAACCGGCTCTCCAATAGTTTCATGGTTCATGCTGATAATACAACAGTTCTCTCTGCATAGCATATTCACTATGTTGTTGTACTGGTTTTCTTCTGAATGTCAAAGAGGTAGACTGAAATTGTGAATGTTGGCATAATAGGACATTGATTGGCGGTTTATGTATCTGGTTGATATGGGAACATCACTGGCATTCCCCTGCATGGTTTAGGTGTATGGTCAGTGTCTTTGTACGCTAGTGCTGCTATGGTCTCAGCTTTTTGGAGTTGGGCCTTACCTTTGCTGAAAGAACCTAGCATACATACTTGCTATGCCAGCGCTGAGCTGGCTTTGGTGATGCACCTGTGTCCAGAGCTTAAAATTAAGCTGCCTTTGGCTAACATGTTGACAGCTACAAAGATTATGATAGCAGTCTTTTCTCATTGATTTGCACAATAGTTTTAAGAGGAAGATAATTTGTTTTATTTTGTATATAATTTGCAGGCAAGGAAGAAAGGCTGATAAGGTGCCACAAGATCTATTATGAAAGCCAGTATCTTTATGCATTAATCTCTACATAGACAAGACCTGCTCCCAATCCAGTTTATTTATTTTATTTTATTTATATCTCACCCTCCCCTATTATATTCCACTGACTTTGGTTATATTTTCATGTTTGCTGCAGTTTGGCACACAAATACTTTTACTGCCTTATATAACTTATCAGTAACCCTTACAACAACCCTGTAAGGAAAGTCAGCATTGAGTCTTTGATTAAGGGGGGGGGGGGGGGGAGAGAACTGAGACTGCAACAACTGCTTGCCTGTACCAAGGATTTCCCAATACTTAAGTCAAAATATTAGCCACTGTAGTAAAATAATTAACTGATATGAAAACCAATAATTTGGGTGATATTATAATATTCTGTTATAAGCAAACCTAGCTGAAATACTTCTTAGAAACCCCATGTACTCTGCCTTGACATTACTGAAGGAAGGAATGGATGCAAAAGACCCCATGAGTAAGATGGGTAGGGGAGGGACGGTTAGGAGAGGGATGGTTAGGGGAGTGATGGTGGCTCAGTGGTAGAGCATCTGCTTGGTAAGCAGAAGATTCCAGGTTCAATCTCTGGCATCTCCAACTAAAAGGGGTTCAGACAAAAATGTGTGGAAAACCCCAGCTTGAGACCCTGGAGAGCCACTGCCAGTCTGAGTAGACAATACAGACTTTAATGGACCAAGGGTCTGATTCTGTATAATGCAGCTTCATATGTTCATATATGGTTCTATGCTGATGTTGTGAACTGGTACATTCTTCTGTCCACATTTCAGAAAGCAGGAAAATGTTCTTGAAAAATGTATTTGAAATTTTAAAGCCCCTTTTATGGAGCTAGAAGAGATAGGAGAAACTATTTATTTCTGGTTGCCCAGGGTAACTATCAGAAGGTCTCTATTGATAGTATTCAAGTATGAATTATTCAGTGAGATGGGAGGTTGTTGGGAGAATTAAAGGGGACTGGAGGTTTGTAGAAACAATATTGGAAGTAGTTACAGAGCTCTGCTTTGATGGGAGAAGAAGAATTTAGACATACCATTGTTTCTTCTTAAATTCCAGGAAATAGCCAATGTGTCCATTTTGTTTTTATGCCCTTAGCAATATCTGACAGCCCCCTTCAATCCATAGCAAAAGTGTCATGACATACTGAAATGAAAACACTGCATATTTTTCATGCTATCACTCTTTCTTACTTCCTAAAGGGCATATAAGAGAGACACAAGTGGGAAAAAAATGAAGTGGAATATAGAGATCTGCAGAAATACCTGTGTAAACTTTGAATTCCTTAGCAAAGTCACAGAACCTGATAAAGGTTTTTATAAAACACAGGGATGGGATTGTCTGACAATTACTGTAGCTATCCTAGAGATGCATGTGCAGTTTACATTGAATCTAGAAAAAGGAAACATCAGGAAATAAATCCCCACTGATGAACAGCCTTTTCCTCCAGTGGCAATAAAGCAGTCCCTGGACAAATAAATTGTAGTCAGCTCATCTAATAATCATCATTTATATGAAAAGGACGTATGATGGTATATTTATTGTATACTTTACAATGGTATGGTCTGCTTCCCCCGATATTTAGTGTGAGTCCCTGCTTACTTTGTTCTGGTTGGTAACTGGTTGATAGACTACATGAGCTCCCTTGTTCTGCTCAAGTCCCTGGGTCTCTTTGTTAATAAGCAGATGTTGTTTTGAGCACACCCATCTTTTCTGTATGAACGTGAGAACAGGAATCGAAATGAGTACCTCCAAGTAAAAGGGAACCTGTCAGCGACCATTCCTATTCAGCATCAGTATACATTTGGGGGGGCCCTGGTTGTGTAGAGAATTGGGAGCAGGCATGCCATTTGCCCATATCTGGAGGGCATTTTCCCACTCTCCCTGGGCTCTGGGAGCATACTGAGCAAGCAGAAATGATTCCACATGATGTATCAATGTAACATCCAGGGGGAAATCATAGAGTTACCAGAGCAATGGCTGGTGTCAGGTGCAGGATTTTGCCTGAACATGACACCAACACAATGAACAACATTGCATCCACCTCTTGCCTTGCTCCCAGAACTCCTGGAGGTGTCAGGCAAGGGCCAGGCATCCCTAACTGGAAAGAACGATATCCTTTTCTGCCTGCCTTCAAATAAATATCAATGCTCCTGGGAATTAGATATATAACAACTTGGGGACTTGCAAGGACTTGCATGGAGCATCTCATTTCCCTTTTCCACTAGTTCCTCTTCCCTTCTCTGAAAGCTCCAATAGCCTTTCCCCCTTTCCTGCTTCCTTCTCTCCTTCCAACTCAACAGCCAATCTATCTTCCTGTTTTCAGTTTCCTCCCTTCCCTCTCCCTCACTGCTTCTACCAGGGGAAATTATGGCCCACTTGTGCAGTGCTGGCCACCATGTCCAGTTGCATGGTGGGGAAGCTTCAAGGACTTGCACGAGGCACTATCATTTCCCTTGCACCTCCCCTCCTCACATTTTCTTCTTCTCTTCTCCTACTACCCTTTTCCTGCTTCCTTCTCTCCTTCCAACCCACCAAACAATCTTTTTTATCTGCCCACATCTTCAGCTACGTCTATTATTTATTTATTATCCTGTCTGAGACAGGATGTCAGACTAGATGTATTAGATGTACTATTGGTTTGATCCAGAGGGGCTCTTCTTATGTTCTTTATACCCCACCTTTCTCCACAATGGGGATCCAAAACAGCTTACATCATTTTCCTATTGTTATGTATTGCATCCAAGTCTTCGGGTATAACACAGCAAACACTACAGAGGCGACCAGGGGAAACCCACTGGCCAATTAAGATCTGTGGTGGGAAGTTTAACTGGCCAGGATTGGACCTGGCCAGATGGAGGGTTGTTCCAGGGCATGTATATAATTGGGACCCAGACCACATTTCGCCCTCTTGTGATGTACCAGCTAATAAAGTATGTTGCCTTCAACACGTCTCGTCACTGAGTACATTACACTGGCGATGAGTATGGGATTTAGCTAGGTAACTCCCCAAGCGGGAAGTTGATAACCTGGCTGGAGATGAGGAAGTCACGAAGCCGCAAGAGACAGAAGCACCTGCTGCCGCCATGGCGAACCCGAGTGTAACGACGGGCCACCTTCTGAGTTCGACCCAGCCAACCCCAAGAGGTGGGAGACCTACACGGAGCGGGTCGAATGCTACCTACGTGCAAACCTGATTACGGACGACAGCTGCATGAGAGACGTCCTCCTGAGCGCCTGCGGGGAGGCCACCTTCAAGATCACCAAAGGTCTCTCGGCCCCCGCGAAGCTCACCGACAGAACGTACGGGAGATCGTCAAACTCCTCACCGGGCATTTCTTGCCCCAGCCTTCCATCATCACCCGTTGATTTCTCTTCCACAAGAGAGATCAAGGGCCAGGAGAAACGGCTGCCATCTACCTGGCCACGCTCTGCCAGATTGCAGGGAACTGCGGTTTCGACAAGCGGGAGGAAGCCTTGAGAGACCGATTCATATAGGACCTCCGAGACGAAAGGTTGCAGCAAAAGCTCTTTGCAAAGGAGGAGCTCACCCTTCAACAAGCTTTCAACAAAGCAACCACGTTTGAAAGACCCACCAAAGCATACAACAACTCGCGAGGAGAAGTCCACCAGGAAGAGATGGCGCCAGGCGACCCAGAGGACGAAGAGGCCTTCCAGCTCCACCGCCAACAAGGAATGGGCCCGAGAGCCCCCACGCGGCAACGAGCCACAGAGCTAATTAGCCACCAGCTAATAAAGTATGTTGCCTTCAACACGTCTCGTCACTGAGTACATTACACCTATTCTCAATTTTATCCTCACAGAAACCATGTAAGTAGTTTAAGCTGAGAATGTAGAACTGGCTCAAGGTTACCTAGTGAGCTTCCATGGCAGAGTGATGATTTGAGTTTGGCTCTCCCAGATCTTAGTCTGAAACTCTAACCACTGGATCATATTGGCTTGGGGGTGCTACTGAACAGTTGCAAGCAACCAGTTCTGGGTCAGTCATGCAGATTTCATGGTAGCATGTTGCCCAGTGGTTCTTGCCAAACCTGGCCCCAATGAGTCCATTAAAAGTCAAAGCATCCCTGAAAAGGGTCCTCTTTCCTGCCTTTTGCTGACATAAACCAAGACTTGAAGACTGAAAAATACGTTTGTAGTTGCCAAGCCACAGCCACAGAGGGCATTCACTTCTTAAAAGTACAGGCACATTTTCTCTTATTTTGGTGAAACCAATCTTGTCTGTTCAAGACTTCAGTCTCTGAATTAAAATATCCACAAATCTAGTCATGTTGAGCATTGTATATATTGATTGTTTTTATGATGTAACCTACCCTGAGCCTGTTCTACAGGAATGACAGGTTAAAAATTGAATTAAATAAATAAACACACACCCTTCTATTTCTAGTAGTAAAGAAGTGCCCCTGTGCACATCTGCAGCATCATGCTACATATTTCTCCCAGGGTTCACTGAAGTATTTACTTAAGTTTTTTTTTTTTTAATGGGGGTTAAAACTTCAGTATATCAAAACATAACCTATTAAAGCTTGTACACCATTTTGTTAATAATGTGGAACAAAATCTGTAAGGAGGAAACACTGGTAACAATAGAGAGGAGGAAGAAGAGGAAAAGAATGGAAGAAGAAACAGAAGTGACGGAAAGGGAAGGAAGTTGGGGTTGGCAGCAAGGAAGGCTTAAAGGAGAAATAGTATTTTTCTTTCCCTAATATTACCAGTGTCTCTCCCCCTGCCCTCAGTTCTATATGTTCAGTGCTAATTTGTTGAGGCACAAGCATGTGTACATTCTATATGAAAAAGTTGGTGTGAGGCAACATAAAAATGCAGAACCATACATTTGAGTAGCACAAAGAAAAAGAAAAAACCAAAGCAGTTAATGTTGTGTTAAAAGAACAAACATAATATATATGAAGTCATTACAGTTCTCATCCCTCTTTAAAAGAAGACAGCCTGCATATTATTGGAATTACCTTAATTACCCCATAGAATCATCCAAATATGGGAAAATAGAAAACAAATTTCTGAAAACCTACAGTATGGTTCAGTCTAAAGCTCTAGCAAAATGCACATCCCATAATATCCGACTATATAACTTGCTTCATCAACATTATTTCCTTCACCTTCATAAAAAACCTGAAAAATTGCTCAAGGGAAAAGAAAGTTTCTTGTGTAAACATTCAAGGAGACTTTGGAATGCTAAGGTCTGACTTTTAAATTGACTGTTTACCAATTTAGTGTTTACATTTAGAGCATTAACTATCACAAAAGGTAACCTTTCCTCAGTTCTTATGAAGGTTATCTGTACTGTGTGCAGAGAAGGGCATTTGGGTTTCTCATACTAGTACAGATGGCACTTTAAAAAAAGATGATCCATGTGGAAGCAATTTTGTCTCAAGAGACCTTAATAAAGAAATTCATTCCCACAAACAATTTGTCCAGGAGATTATTTCAGTTTCCATAATCAAAAGTTCCAGTATATCAGAAATAGTACTTTAAGTCCAGCAAAGCTGAGAGCCATTTCCTATTTCTGTCCAAGTCAAGCTTTGTGTTCTTGAAGACAGAGGCATCTCTGTGGCCAATAGGTGTGTATAGGTATATATATATATATGAAGTGCGGGAAATGCCTGTGGGACTTCTCAATGGGAGAAGCAAGCTGACTCCCAGGAACTCAAGCGACAAAACAAAGGCTCTAATTGTAATAGTAAACAGAGGTGCATGTCACCACTAGATTTCTGTGGAAATAATATCCTGCTTTGTTTAATCAGATGTCCATCATCGACTTTTGGGTCTGACATATGATCGCCAGAATGTTGAATGGGATGGACATGCCATTTGGCTTTTGGGGGTAGATGGACCAATTAATTTCAGCCTTTTTGGGTTAAAAAAAGGCACTAGATAGACAGACAATACATAAATGGATCCTCAGACACAGTAAACAGAACACATCCTTAGGTCTGGTAATAGAGGAGTTTGTTAAATGATGAATGTCAGTGGTGAATGGCTGGGCTCAGAATAGAAACACACACACACACACACACACACACAGAGTCATGTTTGCCACTTCACTTCTCTCTGCTGCCTGCATTGTATCATTTTCTCTGTGTAGCCAAAGTGACCTCTAAACCCTGCAAACAGCAGAGAGATTCCCCCCTCCCTTCTTTCTCTGTGTAGACTATTATCCTTTCATCTTGAAAGGTCACTGGGTATCAGTTGAAGAAATACACCACTTAGCTCTGAGTGTTCTCTCTGTTTGAAGTGATTTGCCTGTTTGTTTTATAAATATGACTCTGCCCACAAACAAATTGAAAATTAGTTTGTCACAACCCCCACCCCACCCCCAAAGAGAGCTATATGGTGCAAATAATTTAAATAGAAGTTTAATTCTGAAACAGACTGAATGACATCCATCAAAGACAGAACTCAGTAACCTGGCACTCAGTGAGTCAGTTACACACATTTTTCAGCAAGCTGGGAGATGCAAAATTGGAAAGAATGCTCAGTCTGGGTAGCAAGAGAGGATAGTAGGCCTCTGTGTGGAAAGATCTGAATTCACGAACTGTTTAAAAATGAATAGATTTGCACTGTAGAACAACTGCACAGGGCTTTTTTTTTAGCAGGAATGCACAAGAACACAGTTCCGGATGGCTTGGCATCGGGGGTGTGGCCTAATATGCAAATCAGTCCCTGCTGAACTTTTTCTACAAAAAAAAAGCCTTGTGACTGCATACGTCATGAATCATATGGTGAGATCAGGGATATGTCCTAATCCTAATTACAGCTGTGTAGAATGGAAGCGCTGTTGTGACTACTGTGAGAGGAGTTTTGAAAAACCAGGTAATGCAAAATACTGAACAACTATAAGCCTTGTTGACACCTCAATGTTAGATATATTTACTTCATGAATTCAAATCCAGATGCAGACTCCATGGGAGATCACACATTTACATTATAAGAAACCAAGCTGCTATCATTTGAGAAAGTGCATTTATGAGACAAATATCAAGCTGAAGCTGGCCTTGGGGTTAGATATCAAGCTGAAGCTGGACTCAAAGTTAGATTTAAACATTTGTCAAACAGGACCCCACAATAAGCCATATTTGGGAACCTGTCTCACCTCTGATGCCAAGTGATCATTTCCTTACCTTGCAGCAAGTGCAATTACTGACACAGCCACAAACAGTACTCCTCACTCTCATGCCCTCATGCTTCCCTACTCCTATACTCAAAGGTAGAATAGAGAGCCATCTGCTGTTCAGAGTGGCTAGACTTCACACAACTACACAATGTCAACTACTTGTAAAGGAATACGTCAGACATTTTGTAGACACTAGCCATTTCTTCTGGGGTACAATTCCATATGTAAATAGCTGTGCACCTACTGACAGCTGCATTACTCACGCATCTAGGGAAAGCTGCTTTCAATGACATTTTTTATCCCACCTTTCATACAAGGAGTCAGGGGTTTTTTTGTAGAAAAAGCCCAGCAGGAACTCATTTGCATTTTGGACCACACCCCATGACATCACCATTGTTATGCACAGGGTTTTTTTTGTAGAAAAAGCCCAGGTGGACCTCATTTGCATATTAGGCCACACTTCCTGACACCAAGCCAGTGGAAACTGCGTTCCTGCATGTTCCTGCTTTAAAAAAAAAAAAAAAAAGCCCTGCAAGGCGCTCATAGTGGCATCTGTGGTTAGCTCTCCCCATGGAGAAAGGGACATAGCCTTTAACATATATTTGTTGAATTGTGAAATTGCCAAAAAATAAAATTGCATCACATCACATTCCCTACCCAGCCTTTTACATTAGGGATGCCACTCACAAACTTGTCACCAATTTATTGAGATCTTACTGAACAGCCCATCAGTGTTCACTGGGTCTTTCCTTTGCCTCCTCTCACAAAATAAAGAAGGCTTCCTTTGTAGAAAACCATCCTCCACCCCATCACTGCAATCTTTGAATTAAAAAAAAAACAGCACACATGTGTGTGATTGCATGTGAAGAATCAATCATCCAACTGGCTACATATTGCAAATGTCTTTAATGTTGTATTATTTTTAAGATAAATGAGGTTATTGGCCAGTGATAGGGTGAAGAAAACCTGGCTGGCTGGCCAGCCAGAATCTCTGCCCAAGCTCTGTCTGCAGGATTCAAAGCTTGTTGGAGGTAAGGGAAAGGATGCGCAGACCCTGTGAGGGATATGAGGAGGCTGTAGCTGATCCTGTTTAGTGCAGATGAATCCCAGGACTAGACGATCCTGGAGGTCCCTTCCAACTCTATGATTCTAGGAGCCCTGGGAATGGTAGCCGGGGCAAGTGTGGAAAAGGAGGCAGAAATGGGAGTGCAACCCTGCCAATTGTGAGGACCATAAGGGTGGGGTAGGCAGGGAAAGGTGTGGCAGTTTGAGTTAGAACAACCTCTCCATTTTTATTATCTTGGGGAAAATGGATTTCAGGAGATGGGTATGTCTGGACAAGAGGGGGAGGGCCAACAGGGAATATAAGGCAGCTTTCTCATCCAGCCAGGGAGGAGAAGGCTGAACTTTGTGCAGAGAGAGAGAGGGCCAGCCAGGGAAAGGAATAGGATTCAGGTTAGCATAATCCCCTCTCCTTCCCCTTTTCTGAGGCCAGAGACATACTGAGTATCCCTTGGTAGAGACAGCTGAAAGTGGTGGTTCCATTCGAGGAGGGGGGCCCTCACAATTACTTACCAATGAGGTACTCACCTTGATTGTTTCAGACCTACTGGGGTGTGGTAAGAAAAGTTATATGACTATTTTCTCTAATATTTCAGCCTTTCCCATTTTGAATGTCTGACTCTCTGAGAGAATCTGTTTATTGAATGCTCAGTGGGATTACAAATATTTTGTGTGTTCCTGAACTGTTCCTCAGGAACTCTAGAGTACTAATGTATGGTTGGAAAACATGTGACACAGTACCTTTGATGACAGTAAGTCTGGTCAGTACTTGAGATGATGCCTCCTTGGAATCCCATGCAGCTTTGAGTTTAATGATGAAAGGAATGTGGGATAGAAATGTAATAAGCAGCTTGATCTGATAATTTCCAAGCCTACACCAACATAATGAATGCTGGCAACTGGGGAACAAAAACAGCACATTTATGCAAAATGATGTTTTAAAATGATGCTCAGGTGTCCACAATTATCCTGGGGCATACATAGACCCAGCAACACAACAAATTGTGAGAGTTAAGTGTGTACAAACAGTGGCTGCTATGCTGAATGCTGTCATCTTTGTAGACATAAAACCACTTATACAAACATATGGGGTATTTGACTCAAGAGACAATGTCAGCAGAGCAAATTAATTTGCAAACATGTTATGGGCAAAAAACAAAACAAAAGAAAAGCACTACAATATTCATCAAAGAACTGGTTCCTGGCTACAACTCCTTTTGGTCCTATGAGTTACAAAATTTCTCATAGGACTTTTATAAAAACCGATAGTAATTGGGAAGGAAATCATCCATCAAGCATCACTGCAGTCCAGTGCCCAATATTTCAGTGAACCACCTCTAAAACCCCTATATGAAACAAATGGGGAGGTGCACAGCAGTAATAATCAGTAAAATGCTTCCACGGCAAATTGGACAATTATGTACAATACTAAAGAATAGGAAAGAGGTATTTTTAAATTTTTCATGTAAAGTCCTACAGCCACTGGCAGCAAGCCACCTAAATTACTTGCATAGACTCAGACGATTTCCCTATCATAATAGCTAACATGTCTGCATAGTGGCCACTGTTTTCAATTCTAGATGCGATTTCCATGGATGATGGGTTTTAGTGGGAAATTTAGAAGCTATTCTCCAGGCTTTGTGACATCCCTAAAACTGAAGATAGGGTTCTAAAAAAAAGAGCAATAACCCATTACTCCTAAATAAAACATTTTAAATCTCTGAGGGAATAAACAAGGTAAATCTCCCACATCTTAGTGAAATAGTACAGCAGATGTGAACACCATTAATGAGTAGTAAATCAACAGCTTATAAATGGCTGGAGTGGAAATCAACTGCCCATTACATTTTGTTTTTCAGGAAAAAAATGTTTAGCTGGAAGGAAAATGTTCTTCCTTCATAGAAATGTCATTTGTCTTCTTGACTATAAACAGGCTGCCACTGGAAATGTTGCCCATTTGTATTACATTCCGCAGGATAACTTTGTCTATGGTGAAATACATCACTTTTCCCTATAGCCATGAGTCAAGCAGGGCTTCAATTGATTGAAAATCCTTTATAGTTTAGCTCTGCAAGCAACATATCCCATTCCTAAATGCATCAGTTCTCAACAATGCTGGTAGGAATGTTTTTATGACTGGGATCTGTTCTTCTTGCGTGTGATAGTAAATGTATTTTATAGCTAGTGTAAGCTGTGGCTAATTGCCAACATTGTGAAACTGGGAGGACTGACCAAAGAGCAAAGGCAATGCTGATGATTCATTTTTCTTTTATGACAACTGCTGAGCTCCTTCTATTTTCAAAAACACATGGATTTTGAAGAATAAGTAGCTTCACCTTCCCATAAACGGGCATTTTGCAACTGAAGTGATGCACTAAAGCAAGCTAGAACAGGGAGCTGGGAGTTGGGTAAGTTTGACCAGTCTGCTGGAGGAGGAGGGAGGGAGCTCTAGGGTCCCCACCCACCAGAGGAAGTTGGGGCGGTAAGTGGGTGGAGCTGGAATTAAAGTCTGGAATTCACTACAAGAAGATGTAGTGATGGCCACAGGTAACTTTAAAAGGGAATTAGTTTCATGGAGGATAGGTCTATCAGTAGCTGTGGTGACTAAAGGGAACCTCCATGTTCAGTGACTGTAAACCTCCAAATAAGAGAGCCAGAAGGCAACATCGAGGTAAGGCCTTGGCCTCTATGCTCTGTTGTTGGAGTTCTAGAGGAACTGGTTGGCCACCATGTGAGACAAGAACCTGGACTAGATGGACTACAGGTCTGATCCAGCAGAGCTCTTCTTGCAATGAAACCATTCTGTTCAACATATTGTGGACTCCTATGTATTGCTGATGACAAGACTTTCCCTCCCACTTTTCCGCAATTCTGCCATCTTTTTTATATTTAAAAAACCTATTAGGATTATTAGTATTTTTATCATTTCTGAACGCCTGATTAAAAATTCTGAAAGTCTCTCTGAACATGTTTTTGCTAAATTGTTTATGATTCATGCTTATGTGAATAGTCATTATGTGTTCTCACAATATCTGCATTCTTCAATATTTTAATAATTTTTTGCCAAACCATCTGCATTCTTGTGAATGAAATACAGATGTGTCTATATAGATGTCTTTCTATAAACTCAGGATATTTTCCTTCAGTTGTACCAAACTATCTACACTTTTGCATGTGCAAGAATGAGTGTGTGTGCAGTTTTACCAATGCAAAATACATGATTTAGTGTTATTGTGCCTCTTGCATGCTCTAGTAGATGAAAAGTTGACAGCACAAACAGAATTAGATGAATTTGAAATGGACAGATAAATTGTAGAAATGGTGCTGCAGATCTGGAAGATGGAATTACTCGTGAATTTTCATTTATAGATTTTACCATACTTCTTATAAATTCAAGTGGGGCTATATGTTTTTTTACTTTTTGAATCTTTAAGGAAATATATTTTTTTCTTCTAGAATTTTTATTGGTATGCAAAATTATATTGTTTCCCACTATTATGTTTTTTCTTATAGAGTTCACAACAGGACAGAAAGCAAAGCTTGTTTTAAGAGAGTTACTTCAGGATTCCCTAAATTTGGATGAGAAAAAAAAAGTTTGTTTCCAAGGGAGGATGCTGAACTGGTTCCTGGGCACAGTTCAGCCAAAGTTAATCAAGAGACATTTTGCAGGTCATTTGGCAGGAAAATTGAAATTTATAGTGCAGTTCTGAAGACTGGAACTTTCCCCAGTTTGTATACTTACAAAAGAAGGAATATTCATTGCTACCATCACAGCAGCCCTTGTTTGCTAAACTGGCTCTTGAACCTGCAAGTATGAATTTTGAGACAAAGCCAGTTCAGCCTATTGGAACAGGCCAAGATCTCTTCCTCTCATGCCATCCCAAGCAAAGTCTGAGGGATAAGGCTGACAACTCCAAGTCACAAATGGGGGTGGAGCTTGGGGAGAGTGGTGTTTGGGGTGGGAGGCACCTCAGTAGAATATAATGCCATACAGTGCACCCTCCAAATCAGTGATTTTCACCCGAGAAGCTGATCTTTGTGCTCTCGAGTTCAGTTGTAATTCTGGGACAACATGGAGGATGGCAACTCTACCAAGGGAGATAGTGAGAGGAAGCCCCAACTGGACTTTCTCTATATCCTGCCTGACTTGGACCATGTACCTTTTAAAAGGTGTGCAGGCATGGGGGAGGGCTTAAAAACCCAACAGACTGGCAGTGGCTTTCCATTTCAGGTGCAGGTCTTTCACACTCTCTACCGCCTGATCCTTTTTTAAAAAAAACTGGAGATGCAGGGATTAAACCTGGGATCCTCTGCAACCTAAGCAGATGCTCTACCACTGAGCTACAGCCTGACTAATTACCTCATTGATAGCCACGCCTCACACTGGAGAGCCATCAGCTGTTAGCATTCCTGCAGCTTCTCTTCTCTCTCCTCTCTTCCCCTGCCAGCACAGGTGAGCTCAGGACATGCTTCTGCTCTCCCTGTTGCTTCAGTCTGCCTGCTCCAAGGGTGAGTGTTGTCTGTGGCCCAAGGCAACTTGCTTTCCAGCAGTTGGGATGTCAGGGCTGGGCTCCAAGCCCCAACAGTAATTATTTATATCCCACTTTTCTCTCCAATGGGGACCCAAAGCAGCATACATCATTGATCTCCCTTCCCAGCAGCAACTAGGTTAGGCCACGAAAGAGGGTGGGCCAATAAGCAAGTTTCCAGGGCAGAGTGGGGATTCAGGTGTGGATCTCCCAGATCCTAGCCTGACATACTATTACACGCTTTTGTTATGTGGGCTTGGGAAATGATAGTCAGGGGAGCTGCATAGCTGCAGAAAAACAATATGAAAATGCACATGCACTACTACACAATGGTGATGGTGAGTGACCTTCTTTTCATCATTCAGGCACGTTTCTTGCAATTTTTGATTCAGAGGAAGTTGTACATTGCTACTGAACATACTTGTATGATATGCAGACTCATGTGTGGTGCACACACATTTTATGTTTTAACTGTACTCTTAAAACAATTTATAGGGTACACCTAAAAAGGTAGTGTATGGCATAGCTTTCATTATTCAGATACTTTTGACTTCCCTTCAGTTTCCTACAGATATTTCACCCTCTTAAGACTCTACTTTATTGTTTAGTTAGCATGCAATATGATAGGAACCTGTAGCGGGGCTAGTGGGATACCATGCTTTACTGTTTCATAGAAACCCCATAATTTTGGAGTAAGTAATTTTAAGATGGCAGCTTTTATGATGTTGAAATGCATACTCTAGACTATATGTCTCTTTATCAGAAAGAAGCTGAAGGAGAAAACATTCAAAAAAATGCAGAAGGAAACAGTGTAGGCAGATGGTGCCTGAGTAATTTAGTGTGTCATATATTTGTAAACAAATGATGTAGATTTTAAAAGAAAAACCACAAATTGATCTTGAAGACATCTGGTTTAAAAAATATCTGAGTACATTAAGCTCACACTAAATTAATGGAAAATAAGCTAGGAAAACACAACAATTTCCTCCCTTGCATTTATTTAGCCTACATGTGTATGTTTACTCAGAAGAAAGTTTCACTGAGTTCAATGGAACTTACTTCCACATGTGCATACTATCATATTCTTATGTCCTAAATGAACCACTTGTAATGGGTCAGCCAGTGCTCAGCGATAGTGAAGACTCCTCAGGAGAAAAAAAACTCATGTATCCAGCCTTGAGTTAACAGAAGCTGACCATCAGGAAAATTAGCTGCAGGCTTATCTGAATTCACAGCCAACAGCTGGTGCAGAGCTACCAACACCCTCCAGCCCTGATTCAGCAGGCAAAACTCAGTTGGCTGTTTGCAGCCCACCAGTATCAACCACTCCCTTAGAACATTGCAGAGAGTGGCTGAGAACAGAGCTACAGACAAGACAGCAAAATACATACCTCCTGGGCCAATGCCAGCTGCTTACTGATAACAAAGATGAGTAGTTGCAGGATTGCTTCTAAGCAGCTGGCTGCAAGCATGACCCTTAGGAATGGAGCTAAAAAACCAGCCAAGAGAGGTTGCTAGGTGTAGACTCAATAAGTATGATAGATGCTAAGCAACTGACTCTGCCTTGGCTGGCTTCTGGACTCCTGACTTTGGACTGGACAACTCTGCCTTGCTTGATTGAACTGAACAACCTTGCCTTGTCTGACTTCTGGTACCTGATAATCAGAGACTGCAAGCCAGCACACAATTTCTAACAAGCCATTCCAAGTGTGCTCACCCAAATCCATGGACTGTCCAATATTTTAGGTATTCAACAGTAACTTTATAGAAAGGTTCTATAGAGTACTGGATGACTTTACTTGGGACTTCTAAGGAACATATACCAAAAGCATATCCTTAAAAAAAAATCCCATGCACAGTTACGATGGCTGATGTGCAAGAGATTTTATTTAGGTTTGTTTTGTTTTGTTTATTTTTTTAAAAAAAGTTTGGATTATTTAATCTTTTTTCATATCCATAGACTAGGTTTAAATTCAGTTGGATGGAATATTCAGGTATTTTAGCCCTTCCAAAGGGATACTTTCCCCCTTCCTCCTTTCATGCTGCTGGGATCCCAATATGGGTGGCCAGCAAGGAGGGCATTTTTAAACAGAAACCACTTCCCCACGAAGGGACTCTGCACTAGCCACATTCCTTTCATTATGCTTCTTCCAGACCCTGACTAATTCATTTGTGTCCCTCTGATTACTGAGGAGACATCAGCCTTGCCTGGAGAAAATTATATAGGAAATAGGCTGTGGAAAGCTGTGGACTTTGCTGTCCTTTAGCCTATATGTTCCATTTTTTTTAAAAAAAAGGAATACATCCATCCCCAGCTCTGCTATATACATGAGCTTGTACATAGTTAGGTCCTTCTTTTAACTTCTTTTAGATAAGAAGATATATCTTCTCTTTTTAAAAAATGGTAGCGTGTCAGCCCAATAGCCTTCATTCTCCAAATAACCTTGTTTATCAAGAGTACGGGGAAGAATTAAAGGAAGTAAAACTAACCTGGTTACATTTAGCTACACTCTACGCAGCATCACAGTCATTCCTGGTTTATGTTGAATACAAGCAAATGTTTATTTCTTCCTCAGAAGATGCCAGGCATAAGGTGAGCTTCCTAGAGATATGGGTGATTAGCTTTAGGCCTCTCTTTCTACCCACCTACCCCCCCACCCACCCCCGAATACCTTCTGCTGCAAGTCAGCAAAGAACATTCCAGTTTATATAGAATAATAATGTTTCTCAGTGTTCCGATCGGCTTTCCGGAAGATGGCGTGGTGAGGCACAGAGCGTTTGCCGAGCTCCGGTGTGCACTGTGATTTTGTGGGCTCCAGAGAGGTCCCTCTTCGTGGGGGTCTCTTGAGAAGCGTCTGAGCGATGCCTCGAAGCTTGGGGGAGCTGGTAGGGGGCTTAGTGGGGAGGCGGAGGCTTCCCTTCTACCCCAACCTTTCCCTCACCTGGAGCTCTCTAACGCTTCGGCGCTTTAACCAGGCCACCGGAGCAGGGGTTGGCGGGGCAACAAAACTCTCAGACGAGCTTGCCCAAAACTGCTAAAGAAATGCTGAACTAAAAAGAAGAGAAGCGGATTACCGATTATAGCAGCGCCCGCCTCACTGGATCTCTTTGAATCAGTCTCTTCGGGGTGTTTTACTTGTTTATTTGATGTAGGGGACCACAGCAGCTTTGTTAGTTTTTCCCAAAAATATAGGCTCTCAAGAACTTTAACTCAAACCACAGATTTATTGTAACACAAAGTCTTTAAACTGGGGATAAGGGAGATATTTACACAGGCTAACACGTTGCTCAGTTGTTTCAGGGTTTACACAAACTTTTTCCTTGAGTCTCTCAGTTACACAGTTCACAGTTTCCCTATAACTCACTCTCCACCTCTAGCCAAGGTCTGGCCTCTTGGGAATGATGTGCCAAGTCTCACCCCACGACTGGATCCACTACTGCCAGTCCTTCTGGTGTCTCAGACCCACATCCACTCCCTCAACCACCTCACTAGATCTTCAGAGTTGTCTATAGGTGTCTGTGACCGTTCAGGTCTTGACTGACTCACACTTGTTCCTCACACACAGCCCTCTTGGCTGGTTTTGTCGAGCTTGCAGTCTCTGGAAGACTTTCCCGCCACTGTCTCAAGCTCCTTCACAGAATCAGCTGTCCTCCCAGCCTTGGTCAGGCACGAACTGACCCACTCAGTCTCTGTCAGGCCCCAACACTGACAGACTTCTGACAGGCACCAACTCTGTCAGACACCAACTGACTGAACGACTGCCTCAGCAGCTTCTGTCCCTCACAGACTTTTCCTCCCTGAGAGCTCTGAGCACTTTGCCCCCACCCTCAGGTCACCTGACGCAGGCCCTGTGCGTCTTCAGTTTCTGGTTAACCCCTAGCTTTCCGTCACACCGATGTAGCAGAATTCCCGTCTGGAGTCGTGGGAGAGAGACAGGGAACGACCGGCTGAGCGGCGTGGCGGCGACGGAGTAGTGGAGAGGCTGCGCAAGAAACGAGCCGCGCAGGCGAGAGTGCTTTGTGACGGCGGCGGCTGGACAGCGGCGGGACAGCGGCCCAGGTAGTTACTTGAGCCTGAGGCATTACAGGCCCGCGGGAGCTGACGGCGGCGGCCGCGACGGAGAGTCAAGGTGAGACCAGCAGATGAGGCGGCGGGAAAGGTGAGGTGGAGATGAGCCGTGCGAATGACAGTGAGAGGACAACAATAGAGGTAGCAGACGTGTTGAGCGGAGAAGTTGGGGTGAAGTTGGCTGGCGTGCTGTTTGGAGCTGTGCAGAATGGTGGAATGGCGGTGACTGATTCTTACAAGCAGAGAACAGAGACAGCGAGTGAGTAAGGACTATCTGGAAAGTTGCTGGAAAGTTGCTGGAAAGTTACTGGAAAGTTGTTGAACTGATAGATTAATAGAAAGAGAAGGGAGGTGGAAGGGAAGTGGAATGTAGAGAGAGGGAAGAGTGAAGAGAAGAGAAAGAGGGAGGAAAGAGGGGTTAGGGCTGGAAGCGAAGAAGGGAATGAAATGGCGGCACAGTCAAGACTGATGGAGAACAAGCTGAGACTGTGTTTCTGAGACTGTGTTTCTAATTAGTTGGGCAAGAAAGAGCTGGAAGACTGGGTGATTGCAGATTGACAGGTTAAGTAATGTTGCCTCTTCCCTGGATTATAAACTTAAGAAACCCTGGAAAATAGATGAATAAACTCAAGTAAAGAGAGGGAGAGACGGTTTTTAGCAGTGGACCCTGCGGCTGTCTCTTCCTTGAAGAAAGGGGGGAAACTTCAAAACACAGAGACTATACATAGAAAACGTCTCCAGGACAGACTGTAAATTATTAAATGAGAGGGAAGAAAGAAGAAAGAAGGCAGAAGGTAGAAGAAGGAAGAAAGAAGGAAAGGAAAGTGGGAATAAGTGAGACTGAGTTTAAAATTAACTGCTTGTATTGATTGTATTGTATTGACTGCATTGAACCTAATGAATTCTAGAATAACATTAATGTTAAAGAATGAACTATTGATGTAATGAGACATTAATTTACTGATTTATTGATTTCCAAGGATCCCAAGGAATACAAGGTACAGAGGGCAAGCCTATCTGGAGGGATAAAATACAAAGAACTGTTGTTTAAAATTTTTGTCCAAAACTGAGGTGTAGAGCCTGGCATTAGTGTGATTTTTCAATATTGCTAAGTAATTGATTTGGATTGTGGACAGTAACCTAAGTTGAGATAATATAAGGAAACTAAGTGGACCCAATTTATATTGAAGTGGTACTAAGAGCCATTAAAGTATGGGAGACAAAGAGAGAAAAGAGAGACAGATGGAGACTAAAATCAAGAAAATAGGCCAGGGCACCTCACCAGGAGGTCCAAAACCTATGCCACCAGTAGATAACCAGGATGCTTTAGAGAAGCTACAGGCGATAATGGTGGCAGGCTTCAAGCAAAATCAGGAGGCCTTGGTAGAGATGAAAACCGAACTCATGGGAGAAATTAAAAAAACCAATGAGAAAGTGGAGGACTTTCAAAAGCAACTTTTAGCAAATACGCAGCAAATACACAGTTTAGCAGCAAAAGTTGAAAGCTTGGAAGATCAAAGTAAAACCACGATAGCGACGGCACGGGAAAACAAAACTGATTTGGCTGACTTAGAAGATAGAGTTGCAAGATTGGAAATGGAAAAAGCGGCATATGTGTTACGGTTTCAAAATGTCTCAGAGGAGAGGGGAGAGAATTTAGAGAATAAAATTTTGGAGATACTAAATACAGAGGAGGAGGACCTACTGGAGGGAGGAAGGAGTGAGATTGATTGGGTTAAAAGAATATCTTCCTCCTATTCTAAAAGACATAATCTTCCAAGAGAGGTGCTAGTTAGGTTCTCCCGAGTCGCGACCTGTGAAAAAATTCAAAAGAAGGCAAGAGATGATGGATTGAACTGGAAAGGCACCAGTATTAAAGTGTTGAAAGATGTCCCTTGGCCGATCCGTCAAAGGAGACTTGGATATAAGAAGTTAACAAACTGGTTGCTAAAGCACTCAATACAATTTAAATGGTTGGTTCCGGAGGGAATCTTTTTTACTTACCAATCTAAAAGATACAACATTACAACATTAGCAAAAATGGAGGACGTCTGGGACAATTTTGCAGCTCTAAGTAATCAGGGATCGGACGTAGGAGAAGATCGAGATAAAGAAGCGGACTTGCGTGAAAAAGAGGAAGAACACACCCAGAAATTTAAAAGAGAAGGAGTTAAAACAAGACAATACACTAAAAGAGATCAAAGAACTATAACAGACACTAAAACGATATTAGGATGAGTACTAAGACTGGACTGCAGATTATATCGGTGAATGTAAACGGTTTAAATGAACCTAAGAAAAGAAGAAGGACTTTCTTACAATTCCAAAAGACCAGAGCTCAAATAATTTGTCTGCAAGAAACGCATATAAAGAAAAATGATACTAAATTTCTACAGAATAAGAAACTGGGACAGTTATACCATTCATGTGATGATGGGAAGAGAAGGGGAGTAGCCATATATGTCAACCAAAGTATAGATTCCAAATTGATATACAAAGATGAACTGGGAAGGATCTTAATAATAGAAACCATAATTAATAAAAGGAAGATCCTTGTTGTAAATATATATGCCCCAAATGATAAACAAGAAAATTTTTATAAAGACCTATATGAGAAACTAGTGGAACTTCAGGCAGAAAGCTGTTGTGTCATAGGTGACTATAATGCAGTATTTGATGTTAAAAAAGATAAAAAATTTGAAAAAAAGAAGAAAAATTCATCACGTAGTGCTCTACCCAAGACCTTTTATAGGATGGCAGAAGAACTGAATTTGATCGATATTTGGAGAGTTAAGAATTTACGAGTAGAAGATTTTACACACTACTCTCATGTTCACAACTGTTGGTCCAGGATTGACATGTGTTGGACGTCGGTAAATTTAATCCCGTTGATTAACCAAGCTAAAATCTTGCCGAAAACGTTCGCAGACCACAATCCTGTGCAAGTGATCTTGCAATACCCTCCAAGGAATAGCCGTTGGACTTTGAACCTTCAAATATTAAAAGAGACAGCATTCTTGGAAAGAGCTAAAAAGGAAATAAAAGAATTTTTCCAACGGAACTTAGAAGAAGATACAAGTGTCCAGAACATCTGGGACACTTTTAAAGCCTTTTTCAGGGGTATTGCTATTAGTTATACAGCAAAAAGAAACAGAGAACGCATGAAGTCATACAATGACTTGGTGAAAGAATTAAAAGAACATGAGAAGCAACAAAAATTAATAATACTAAGGATGCAAAACTTAAAATACAAGCTACGCAACACAGAATTAATTTATGGTTAACAGAAGAATTAGAAAGGAAATTGAAATGGGCCAAGCAAAATCATTTTGAAAACAAGTAGATGGTTGGCTTATAAACTTAAAAAGGAGAGAGAGAAAAGAATTATAAGGTCACTTAAAAATAAAGAAGGTGAAGAGACTACCCAAGAAGATCAAATGAGGCAAATCGTTAAAAACTTTTACCGAAACCTTTACAAAAAGCAGGAAGTTGTAGAACAACAGCAAGAAGAATATATAAAAAGCGTTGAGATGAAGCAATTAACAAAAGAGCAGCAGGACTCATTAGAGAGTCCTATCACAATACATGAGATAACTGAAGCAATCAAACAACAGAAATCTAACAAAACCCCTGGTTTAGCCGGCCTGCCGGTGGAAGTATACAAGTCCTTTGAAGACCTGCTTTTAATCCCTTACAAAAAACTACTAGAGAAAATACAGGAATCGGCTATAATTCCAAAATCTTGGAGGGAGGCATTGATATCTTTAATCCACAAAGAAGGAACAGAACCAACAGATATCAAAAACTACAGACCAATCTCTCTCCTGAATGCTGATTATAAAATCTTCGCGACGATACTGACCAACAGATTCAAGAAAGTTATAACAAATATAGTACAGGAAGATCAAACTGGATTCATACCGGGAAGAATGATGCGGCAAAATTTAAGATACTTTTTGAGCATCCTAGAGTATTATAAAGACCATCCCAATAAGCAATTCGCAGGTATCTCGCTAGATGCAGAGAAAGCGTTTGATAACGTGGATTGGAATTTTATCGGGAAAGCATTGGAAGCGATAGGCTGTGGCAAGAATTTCAAGAAGCTTATTGAGGCCATATACACCAAGCAAAGCGCAAAAATTAATATAAATGGGAATACAGAATTTGTGGAAATAGAGCAGGGGACCAGGCAAGGATGCCCCTTATCTCCTCTCCTCTTTGTAACAACAATCGAATTTTTGATTAAGAAGATAAGAGATGACACTGAAATCAGAGGATTGAAGATAAAAAATGAGGAATTCAAAATCCAGGCGTTTGCAGACGATCTACTGTTTACCTTAGAAGATCCCATCTCTTCTATTGATAAATTGAAAACAAAATTACAACAATTTGGAGAAGTTTCTGGATTTAAAGTTAACACGCAAAAAACCAAATTTTTGACCAAGAACATGACTAAAGAACAGATCAAACAACTGGAGATTAAATCTGGATTTAAATTCGAAAAGACTATTAGATATTTAGGGGTCCATCTAACAAACGACTCGAAATCTATTTACCGAGATAACTATCAGAAGATCTTCAAGGAAGTCGAAGCTGATTTGGAGAAATGGAGAGATCTGCAAATCTCTCTTTTAGGAAGAATAGCTACGATCAAGATGAATATTCTTCCCAGAATTCTATTCCTATTTCAGATGATCCCAGTTGAGTTACCCAAGATCTTCTTTCAAAATTTAACAAAATAGTCATGGCCTTCATTTGGCAAAACAAGAAGCCAAGGATTAAATTAAAAGTCCTTCAAGAGAATAAATCAAGAGGGGGTATGGCCCTACCAGATTGGTACTTATATTATAAAGCATCTTGCTTGGCTTGGGCTAGAGATTGGCTTTTATTGGAAAACAAAAGATTATTAGTACTGAAAGGTGCAGGGTTGACTAAGGGCTGGCACGCTTATACCTGGTACCAGACTTCTCAAAGAAACAGTAACTTTCAAAGCCATGAAATACGAAAGGCAATCTATAAGATTTGGAACGAAACTAAAAGGAAAATCTATACATATACTCCTCTGTGCGTATCACCAGTGGAAGCGGCTATGCACCCGAATTTATACGATTGGGGAACCCCTCAAAACTATGCCATATTGCTAGATACTGATAGCAATCTAAACTTGGAAGGAAACACAATCGTGGATTGGTGGGTGAGATGCCAAGTCAAGTCGATGTACCAATCTGATAAAGGTTTCGGCTTCCCCAAAGATTCGGAAGTAAATAAATTCGATATTATGATTTATGAGCCCAAAAAACTCATTTCCAAAATTTATAATTGGCTATTAGAGATCGAGATGCAAAACGAAGCTGTTAAAGAAAGTTGGATAAGATGGTTACAGGACTTTGGCTACTCCATCGATTTAGAGGAATGGGAAAAAATATGGAAATATAATATTAAATTGACTAAATCAACAGTCTTTAAAGAAAATCTGTATAAAATGATGTATAGATGGTACCTTACCCCTGAAAGATTAGCCAAAATGAACCCAAATTATAACAACAAGTGTTGGAAATGTAAAAAAGTTAAAGGGACACTATATCATACTTGGTGGAAGTGTGAACTTGCTAAGAAATTTTGGGCACAAATAAATATATGGATCCAAAAGGTTTTAAAGAAAAGGATTAAACATTCCCCTGAACTCTATCTATTGAGTATATGTAGAGAAAATTTAACCCGAGGGGAAAAAAAGTTATTAATATATAAGATCACTACCGCTAGGATACTATTTGCGAAATATTGGAAACTCCCCCAAATTCCGGATAAGGAAGAATTTCTATTTAAATTATTAGAATCTGCCGAAATGGATATTTTGACCGTAAGGTTGAGAGACGGCAACTGGCAGGAATGTATAAAAACTTGGGAGCCAGTGTATATATGGGCAAAAAGCATTGGATTTGTGATGAGACATTAGAACAGGTATTTTGTAATGCCCTCAAAACTCCTCATATATGTGGTGGGTGGGTGGTCATGGTGTTTATGTGTATATTGTTTTTGCTTATGTGTATATTTTTTTTCTTTTCTGTCATATTCTTGGTTTTTGTTTGTTATTATTGTCTGATTCATAATAAAGTATTTAAAACGGGAAAAAATAATAATAATGTTTCTCAGTGTTCCTCAAGCACGCCAGCAATGCAATTGAAGGAAACATTCATAGAAATATTAATCTGAAATGAAGCTGTGCTGTGTGAACATGGACTGTTCTGGCTGGATGAGGAGCCTGTCAGGCATGTATCTTCTGAGCCATTCTTTGCTCAGTCTCATCTTTAACTCCCAGTGGAGTAACAAGTCAGATTCAATGTCTTAGTTACAACCTTTAAGGCCTTAAGTTGTCTGGAACTGATGTATCTACAGGACCACCTCCTCCGCTATATCCCTGGAAGAGGATTACACTCCACTGCAATGTTCCCTCTAAACTGCAGAGTCTTGTGAGCAAAAATACTACTTTGTGAGCTACTGCGTAAACTATTGTTCTCTGGGGTCATCCTTCCTGAGCTAAGACAAAAATGTAGGAGCTGGAGGCTAAAGATCTGTGAGCTAGCTCACACTAACTCAGCTTAGTGGGAACACTGCTCCACTGATAATAACCTGTTGGTGATCCCCAGCCCTAAAGTGGGCTGGCTGTCCTCAACAAGAACCAGGGCCTTTGTGGTCCTTGCCCCAAGCTGGTGGAACTCTCTGTCAGATGACATCAGAGCCCTGTGGAATCTTATGCAGTTCCATGGGGCTTGTAAGGCAGAGATGCTCCACCAGGCTTTTGAGTAAAGACAGCAACAGTTGCTTAGCTGACACATCATTTTCCCCACCCCTCTGAGCTCTTCCTCCCCTCGATATGATGCCCAGTGGTCTGGAACAGAAGAAATTAATTAGGGCACCATCAGAGGAATTGCAAGATATCAGATGGTCTGCAGAATGCAAATGCTGATGCTGGGGTTTGTAGGAATACTTAGACAGGCACCTAGGGTCTGCAGTGAGGAGGGATAACCACTTTTTTGTGCCTGTGAAATTTTGTGCTGACCAAAAAGGACAGGAGAGCAATTTTTCATGGTTCCCCAACCTCACTGCACCCTTCTAGGCATAAGCCTTTGAAACAGATATGCATCCGCTGGTTCAGTCCATATGCTTATGAGCTGCAACTGGGAGCTGATTGATCAGGGAACTGTTTGGATGTGTCTGGGGAAAAACTGGGGAAAATCTACTTTGCATGCTTTCTCAAATATGTTGAAAAACATAGCGTTTAATTATGGTTAATCTCTCTCCAAACTGTTTGCTATATAGAGTTGCTATTGGGAGTCCAGGGAGAAAGGGCCTTTGGGGGGCACCATTGGAAGTGATGCCACACCTCTATAGGAATTACTGAAAGCTCTATGGTAAAAAACATAGTTTTCAACAATTTCTAGATCAGACTACCAGTACTTCCAACTTTTCCCCAGGAGTGACCATCACCCAGTGGTGATATTTATTTTTTATTTTTCTGGCTGCTGGAACAGTGGGGGAAACAGGAGGTGAGAAAGAAGATTCCCCCCACATGAACCTTATAAATCTGTCACTAATTTTTTACCTTTTTAAAATTAAATTTTTGTTATGCCATTACATGACTTCTGTCATTAGGCAATGCAATTTTCTCCTACCACACTATTTCCGCTTTCCCATCCCTAGCAGCCCCCATAGCTTCTTCTCCATTCCTACTTCCTTCTCTCCTTCCAACCCAACAGCCAGCCTACCCTTATCTTCCTCCATGCCTTCAGCTTTCCCTTCTCTCCCCCACCAGCAGTCTCACCTCAAGAATACTCTGGCCAAGTGTGAAGTACTGGCTGAACCAGGCCCACTTGTGCAGTGTGGAACTTTCAAGGACTTGTGGGAGGGTACCTCACTTTCCCCTGCATCCCCTATTTCCTTTTCCCCTTTGCTGGCAGCACCTTTCTTTGCTTCCTTCTCTCCTTCACACTCACCCACCAACCTGAATTTTATCTGCTCCCTCATCTTCAGCTATATTTATTATTTATTTGTTTCATTTATAGCCTGCCTTTCTTCGCGGTGAGGACCCAAGCAGGTTACATAATTCCCCTTTCCTCCAATTTATCATCACAATAACCCCATGTGATAAGGTAGTTTAAATGTGTGTAAAAGGTTCAAAGTCGCTGGTGGACTTCTACAGCAAAATGGGGGTTCAAACCAGAGCCTCCAAGATCCTACTGTGAAACTCTAACCACCACACCACACTGATTTTCTTTTTCTTTTTTTCTTTTTTTTTTGGGGGGGGGGGCTTCTGTGAACAGTAAGTCATGCAAGATGCATGGTAGCAAATTGACCAGTGGTTGCTGCTGGGCCTGACCCCATGAGTCCTCTCTCAAATGCACCCTGGAAAGGGCCCTGCTGTCTTCCTCTGTCTCTTACTGACAGAAAAGAAGACTTGCTAAGACTGGCAATGCTGTTGTGGTTGTCTAGCAATGGCCATTGAGGGCATCATTTCTTAAAGCAATGTGTTCCTTTTTATTGTTTGAGGGTTTAACTCCCCATGTTTGTTTGTTTGTTAGATATCAGATTTTTCTGTAAACATGTGACTTTTCTCAGGTTTGCATAATGATCTGTCTTGTCTGTTCATGGCCCAGTCTCTATATTTAAATAATCACGGATGGGACAGTGTTAAAAATTAGATATACTGACTTCCTGGTGACATGGTATAATTGTGCTGCTTGATGCAAATTAAACAAAAAATAGAGAGATTCTGCTGACATCTCAAAGCAAGAAGCACTATTAAGTTACAAATTGCAGTACTTTTCACAGCAGTCTCCCCCTGCTTTCTTATGTGTGTGTGTGTTTAAACACACACACATACATGCCTCTGTATGGTTCTGGTGTATACTCCTTATGATAATAAATCTATTTTCCTCTCTCTTTTATTGATGTTGAGACATACAGTGGAGCTGATAAGCAGTATAACACCATGCCACCAGAATACTGCCTTGTGGTACAAATAGTATAATGGTGTAATACTGGTAATTTCCTTTAAAAAAAAAAGATAACCACACTTCAACAACTTGACCCTACAGAATATGTGGCTATTGTACAGGCTCAAAGCAATGGTCACTCTAAGCTGCAGAGTCTTTTGAGCAAAAATTCTACTTCGTGAGCTACTGGTATTAAAGTTGAGAGCTACTGCATAATTTAGTGTGCTCTGGGGTCATCCTTCCTAAGCAGAGAAAAATGTGTGAACTGGAGGCTAAAAATCTGTGAGCTAGCTCACGCTAACTCAGCTTAGAGGGAAAACTGGCTCAAAGTTCTTTGGCAAGAAATTTAACAGCAGGGACTGAGATGATCCAGTCAGGAACTCACTTTGCATCTGTTTGAGGGAGCCAAGCAAAATTAGTTCATCTAGGGATCATGTTTGAGTTCAACATCCATAGATGGAAAGTGACTGCTAGGGGAAAGGTGGATAGTGGGAAAGAACCAAATCTATGCATGTCCACATTCATGCACTAAATAGTATTCAAGGCAGCCATTGTCTGAAGGAAAGGTTAAACCCCAAACCATAAGATTATGAGCTGTACACTATGTCTCACAATTGTTTTGAGACATAGTCACTTGTCCTCTGTGTAATTTTCTATCAAGCTGGGTAAATCACTAACACCGTAGCTTGTTTTCAATCAGCCCTACTACATACATCTGGTGCTATTGATTGTTTGTCTTCATTTAATTTCCTTCAGACTTTTCAACCAGTGGAAGAAAAATTAATGTTAGTTGAAGTTGATAGGATTTATCCATTAACAGCAAATAAATAAATAAATAAAACAAATAACTAGTCTATTAGCTTCTTGGCCAATAGTCTGTGGATGTCTTTGATTAGCTCCAATTGAATTCATAACTCTGGTTTGTTAAAAATCTATTGCAGTGCAGAATGTAGAAATTACATTCACAGTTAGGTTAGCTGCTTTTTAAAATGCAGTACTTTTGGAAAGATGCCCAGGTTAAGGCTTTTGTAAGTCTGTGCAGGAAGGAGCTTTTATAGCTGTCATGCAGGCACAAAGAGAATAGCTCCTTATTTATCTTTGCCATGACATTCAGGATGCAACATGTAGCCATGATTTTTCCTTCCTGAAATAAGAACTTCATATTTGAATATGTCAAAAAGTATCTTAAACTGGCAGTGGAGTTACATATAAATTCTAAATATCAGCATTTTAAAAAACTGATCTACAAAATGGTCTGCAATTAAGCTAAGTGTGCCATTCTATACACACTTACCTGGGGGTGGGGGGGGTGGGCTCCCTCTGGGAATCCTACCCCCCCAGGGAAAGTGCATGCGCAATACATAGCCTCTCCTCTCCCGGTGTAGTGAACGCCGCGTGGTCACTGTCTGGCTATGCCTGGCAGATGGTCACTGCAATGGCCTCTCCTGCATTACTGCATCCGTAGCAACACCTTCTCGCTGGTCCCCCCCGTTTTCACAGAGTTTGCTACGTCATGGTGCGACCGAATTGTCCGGCGGTATAACCGGATGGGCAGGCTGGGCCCACCAACTTCGTCAGCCTAAGAGAAGGAAAACTCTAACATCAAACCCGGGCAGATAGAGCTCGTTAATGTAACACCTACCACCTGGAGGACTCACTGCCGGCGTCCCGGCTTACTGGGCCATGGCAGATGACCCCAGGGTGAAAGGGTGGAGCCAGTACCGCGCACACTGCGCTTCACCTAAAAAATTCCTCTGCGCAGGCCTGAAGGGCATATCCACACACACAACCCACAACGCATCAAGTCCTGCAGCGATAGGCAAGGGGCGAAACGGCAGGTGGAAGGTGCCACTGGAAGCCGCAGTCCCGATCCTGCATGTAGGCGGTTCAGGATATTGGTCGCCTGATGCTAACCCGGAGACGAAAGCATCTTTCGGCAGCACCCTGAACGACCAAGCAGCCTTATCTAGGGACAGCACTGCTTGCTCCACATGGAGAGGGGCCTAGAAAAGGTGGCCTAAACAAAGCTTGTCTCCCCCACCCCAGTTGGCTAGCCGCGGTCAACGGGCATCCTTACTTGCGGTCGAAAAATAACAACAAAGAAAAGGCATGCACCTGCCTCACAAAGTGTGCAAAGACTAAGCTTGCGTGTTGGAACATCAGAGCCATGCTTGACACAGTAGGCAGTGGTCGCCCTGAACGACGCTCTGCTCTAGTTGCCCACGAACTTCTCAGGTTGAATATCGACATAGCAGCTCTCAGTGAGGTCCGTTTCCCTGAGGAAGGTAGTCTTCAAGAACACGGTGCTGGCTATACCCTCTACTGGTCGGGTAAGTCAAAGGCTGAGAGCCGCCTTTCTGGCGTTGGCTTCATGGTCAGGAACTCCATTGCCTCCAAACTCGAAAACCTTCCAACAGGTCACTCAGATCGCATCATGTCCATGCGCCTCCCACTTCAAAACAAGCAGCATGCAACACTCTTCAGTGTGTATGCCCCAACCCTTCAAGCAGATCCTGCAGAAAAGAACAAGTTCTATGCTGATCTACGCAACCTCGTACGGAAGACCCCTACAGAGGACAAGGTGATCATCCTTGGCGACTTCAATGCCAGAGTAGGTAAAGACTCGGAAGCCTGGAAAGGAGTACTTGGCAAACACGGCATTGGCAACTGCAATGACAATGGGCGCCTCCTGCTAGAATTCTGCATGGAGCACCAGCTCACCATCACCAACACTATCTTCCAGCAGAACAGTCTGAAGACAACCTGGATGCACCCACGGTCCAAGCATTGGCACCTTATCGACTACATTCTGGTGCGCCAGAGAGACCTTCGAGATATCTTACACACCCGAGTAATGCCCAGCGCAGAATGTCATACGGATCATCGTCTTGTACGCTGCAATCTCCGTCTTCACTTTAAACCCACACCCAGGAGAAGAGGTATCCCTCGGAGGAAGTTTCAGGTTGGCAGCCTCCAGTCAGCAGAAGTTAAAGCTGCCTTCCAGGCAAAACTCCAGTCAAGAATTGAGGACCTCAGTTGCCCCACAGACCCTTCTCCAGAAGCACTCTGGGAACACCTAAAAACTACCGTCCTGCAGATCTCTGAAGAAGTCCTCGGGTTCTCCACAAGGAAGAACAAGGACTGGTTTGATGAGAACAATCAAGAGATCCAAGAATTACTGGCAAAAAAGAGATCTGCCTACCAAGCACATCTTGCTCAGCCCTCCTGTCCTGGGAAAAAAGCAGCCTTTCGCGCTGCATGTAGCAACCTCCAGCACAAGCTTCGAGACATTCAGAACGAGTGGTGGACCAAGCTTGCAGAGAGAACCCAGCTGTGTGCAGACACTGGTGATTTAAGAGGGTTCTACGAAGCCCTGAAGGCAGTATATGGTCCATCATATCAGGCTCAGAGTCCCTTGCATAGTGCAGACGGCCAAGTGCTCCTCACAGACAAGGCATCCATACTGAACCGGTGGTCGGAGTATTTTCAGGTTCTCTTCAGTGCCAACCGCGTAGTTCAAGATTCAGCAATCCACCTCACCCCACTTCAACCGGTGAAAACAGAGTTGGATGAGATCCCCACCCTAGAAGAGACTGTTAAAGCCATCAAGCAACTGAAAAGTGGCAAGGCAGCAGGACTTGATGGAATTCCACCAGAGATCTGGAAGCATGGGGGCACAGTACTACATAGCTCACTTCACAAAGTACTTGTCACCTGCTGGGAACAAGGCAAATTACCACAGGACTTTCGCGATGCAATCATCATCACCCTATACAAGAACAAAGGGGAAAAGTCAGACTGCTCCAACTACCGGGGGATAACCCTGCTCTCCATCGCAAGCAAAATCCTTGCCAGAATACTCCTGAACAGACTCATGCCCACCATTGCAGAAGAACTCCTCCCAGAGAGCCAGTGCGGCTTCAGAGCTAACAGGAGCACCACCGACATGGTATTTGTTCTCAGGCAGCTCCAAGAGAAATGCAGGGAACAGAACAAGGCTCTGTATGTGACTTTTGTCGACCTTACCAAAGCTTTCGATACCGTTAGCAGGAAAGGCCTGTGGCAAATCTTGGAACGTTTAGGATGTCCCCCAAGGTTCCTCAGCATGATCATCCAGCTACACGAAGACCAGCGAGGCCAAGTCAGACACTGCAACGACCTCTCGGAGCCCTTCCCAATAGGCACAAGTGTAAAGCAAGGCTGCGTTCTCGCGCC
Organism: Heteronotia binoei; assembly: GCF_032191835.1. NCBI lineage: Eukaryota > Metazoa > Chordata > Lepidosauria > Squamata > Gekkonidae > Heteronotia > Heteronotia binoei. The sequence goes on from NC_083223.1 coordinate 125,300,269, forward strand.
AACTCTCTTTACGATCTTCTTTAGCATGATGCTTCAAAGAGCCGCAGTAGATCTAGATGAGGACGATGGTGTCTACATCCGCTATCGCACTGATGGCAGCCTGTTCAACCTGAGGCGACTAAAGGCACACTCCAAGACAATGGGAAAACTCATCCGAGAGCTACTGTTTGCTGATGATGCTGCACTCGTCTCCCACTCGGTATCAGCTCTGCAGCATATGACGTCCTGCTTTGCAGAGGCTGCCAAGCTATTCGGCCTAGAAGTTAGTCTGAAGAAGACAGAAGTTCTCCACCAGCCTGCACCCCAGGAAGATTATCACCCTCCCTGCATCACTGTGGGTGAATCAGTTCTGAAGACAGTCCAGCAGTTCAGCTACCTGGGGTGCATCATCTCCTCAGATGCCAAGATCGACAAGGAGATTGACAACAGGCTGGCAAAGGCAAACCGTGCATTTGGCCGACTGCACAAAAGAGTGTGGAGCAACAAGCATCTGAAAAAAGGCACAAAGATCAATGTTTACAAAGCGGTTGTGATGACAACCCTCATCTATGGCTCCGAATCGTGGGTTTTATACCGTCATCACCTGCGACTCCTTGAGCGCTTTCATCAGCGCTGCCTTCGCACCATCCTCAACATCCACTGGAGTGACTTTGTGACCAACACTGAAGTCCTCAAGCGGGCGGAGGTTACAAGCATCGAGGCACTGCTGTTGAAGACGCAGCTGCGCTGGGCAGGGCATATTTCTAGGATGGAAAACCACCGCCTTCCCAAGATTGCCCTGTATGGCGAACTCTCCACTGGCCATCGAAATAGAGGGGCACCAAAGAAGAGGTACAAGGACTCCTTGAAGAAATCCCTTAGCACCTGTCACATCAACCATCACCAGTGGTCTGACCTAGCCTCAGATCGCAAAGCATGGAGGCACACCATCTACCAGGCTGTCTCTTCCTTTGAGAACGCACGCATAGCTGGTCTTGAGGACAAAAGGAGATTGAGGAAGAATCGCACTGCTACAGCACCAACCCTAAATCAGACTTTTCCCTGCAGCCGCTGTGGCCGGACCTGCCTGTCCCGCATTGGTCTTGTCAGCCACCAGCGAGCCTGCAGCAGACGTGGACTATTGCACTCTTCTTAAATCTTCGTTCGCGAAGCCAAGCCGAGAGAGACCTGAGAGTACAGCCATCTGAATGAAATGGGACCTAATCCTCGTTAATATTAATAGGCTCACATTCTAACTGTGCAGTCTTTTGCAGAGGTACTCCAGTCTAAGCCTGTGGGACTGAATGGTCATAGACTAAAGCAATTCTGCTTAGGGTTACACTGTCTAACGAGCTTTCAACATCTCTGCCTGCATAAGGAAAATGAAGCAGTTAAGCCAAGTCTTACGAGTAACAAAAATCCTTTCTAGAAGGCTTGTTCTAATAATTCCATTTCTTATTGCCATGAAAGAGGAACCTTCTATCATTCTCATTTTCCACTTTAAAAATAAGCAGTTTCGTGGTCAGAGAACTATCGGGGAAAAGGTGAGTTGCCCTTAACTTATTGCCCGAATATGGGTTTAAATTACTTTATTTAAATAAACTGATCTATGCAATAATGTTAAATATGCTAACATATTTAAATGCACACATTATGCTAGGTAGCCTGACCATGGCTGCCTTTGTTGGATAGATCTACTCTGACTCCAAACTTGATGTGCCACACTGCCACTACAAGGTTTGGAAAGATGTGGCTAAGCACTAGGGGCAGTCCTTCCCAATCCCCCACCCCTGGCACAGCCAGTTATGTGCTATTTCAGACATCCCCCCCCCACACACACACTCATGCCTCATGGTGACTGGCAGTCATCGCTATCTAGCATGATCTGTCCACCCTATCCCTGACAAACAGGCTCGGTGTGTGGGAGTAGGCCATGTAGGTGGCTGCCTAGGGCACCACATGGCCTACAGGGCACTGCTAGGCACCCCTTCCCCACACGCAGGCCAACACAGCTCTGTCTCTTTCCCCCACCTGAGACTCGGGCTGAGGAAAGAGGTGGTTCGGTTTTGCTTTTGGGCTGCCTCCCCTGCAGGGGAGCGAGGATGAGGCCCTGCATCTGCTCTTCCGCCTGCCCAAGACTCAGGCAGAGGAAAGAGGCGGCTTGCCTTTGTTCCCGGGCTGCCTCCCCTGCAGGAAGGCTACTATTAGAAATATTTGCCTTAAGTGCTTTGGAATTAAATAGAGTGCCTTTTCAAAAATAATTATTTGAAAACTTGGACTTAATCACAAAATTAATTAATTGGACCCACAAAATATACAGGGTGGATACCACTATGATGGCATAGTTTGGTACATGCCTTCACTATCTGGGGTTCACTGAGGAAAAAGTCATTGGAACAAGGGATTATCTAGAATCCTCGTGTGGACTAGGACTTCATACTGGACTTCTCATGGACCTGATGGTTTGCATCTGAGAACAAATGTGCGAACCAGGGCCTTTTTGTAGAAAAAGCCTAGCAAGAACTCATTTTCATATTAGGCCACACGGCCTGACATCTCCATTGTTTAGCATACGGCTTTTTTGTAGAAAAAGCCCAGCAGAAGCTCATTTGCATATTAGGCCACACCTAATATGCAAATGATATAACTTTCTGATGCCAAGCCAGCTGGAACTGCGTTCCTGTGTGTTCCTGCTCAAAAAAAAAGCCTGGAGTGAATTTATAAATGGACTTTGTGTATTTATTTATTGGACTTTATATACTATGCCTGTTGCTTTAACGCTCCATGTTAAGAGGCAATAATATTGTGTAAAACTATAACAAGATGCTGTCATCATTGACATTGATGAAAATTGTTCTTTATTTGTGTTCTATTACAGCTAACAGTGTGTTGGTTCTAATTGATATTTCATGCTGTAATCCTTAAATATTTTTTTCCTCTGCAGGAAAGGCAGCCCAAAGTGAGGACAAGGCCCCGTGCTGGCTCTTTTCCCCATCTGGGCAGAGGAAAGAGACCTCACCACACCATCCCCTGCCCTCCATTTAAAGAACCCCACTGATAAGCTGATAGGCGGGGGTCTTTAAATTGGAGGGGGAAGGCAGATTGGCTGTTTCTGCCTGAGGGATAAGCAGCAGAAGCAGCTCCACCCCCCCCCCTTTTTAAGGGCAGGGAGGTGGGTGTGGGTGTGGCGGCTGCCTGGGGCAGCAAAACCCCCAGCTCCACCCCTGCTGACTAACTAGTTATAACATAAACAGTCAGATGACTAGGCCTATTTGACTGGGGCTCATACGGGGACCGTCTCTCCCCGTATGAGCCCCAGAGAGCACTGAGGTCAGTAGGTAAAAACAGATTGACCACCCCTGGGCCAAAAGAAGTTAAACTTCGGACTACCTATGCACGGGCCTTCTCTACCGTGGCCCCATGCTTGTGGAATCAACTCCCAGAGGAGGTGCGGGCCCTGCGGAACCTTGATCAGTTCCGCAGGGCCTGCAAGACCACCCTTTTCAAACAGGCATTCATGAACGGCTGACCAAGTCCACAAAGAAACATCAAAATGGTCCAATCTGGAGATCCGCCATCATTACATAAATTGACAGGCATAGCGTCGATCAATAACGGTACTGCCAGATTTAACTTAATGTTTTTAGACTTAGTAACTGTTTTAACTAATGTATTAATTGGTCTGGGGTTAATTTAATGTTTTGTTAAATGTATTGTTATTTTGCTGTTGTTAGCCGCCCTGAGCCTGCTTGGCGGGGGAGGGCGGGATATAAATAAAATTTTACTTTACTTTACTTACTTTACTTTAACCAACCTCCCCTATGACATTACAAAGCAAGCAAAAACTAACCAATCCATGGAAGCCCAACAAATTTCCTATAGCCAATCCCCAGAGGACCAACAAATTCCTACTTGGCCAGCTTATTCTGTTATGTCTAAAGAGAATTTGGATGGGTCAGGAACCAGCAGCAAAAGTAAGTATGAGTGAAGTAGTTAGAATACATGCAAGCCATGCCTCCACCTTGGCTACACGCACTGAATGTTACCCAAATGGCCTTGTATCTCATTTGAACTCATGGGACTGAGACAAACTGAACCCTGGCTTTAGTGCCAATAATTCCACTTGCCCCAGGTACCCTCTAATGAAGACATGAGACAACAGCTTGGATATAACTGTTTTGTTTAAATAAACTGATCTGAGTCACACTGTTAAATCTGTCAGCAGGCAGCCATGGTCAGGCTGCATAGCACAGCCTCACCATTTAAATATTTATTGGGCAGACCCACCCTAATTTGAAACTTGGCCAGTGCCTTCCAAACAAAACTTGCTTTGTTTACCATCTCTTGCAAACAATGTGCTAAGAGATACCCAGCTCCAACCCCTGATGTACCACATGGCAACTACCAGGTTCAGAAAGATGTTGTCCAGCACCAAGGACTCTCCTTCCCAGCCTCACAATCAATGACGTGGTGTTCCAAAAATGCACTCCATCACTGCCAGTGCCTCAGGGTGCTTGTCACTCATTCCTACCTATTGTGATCAGACCTCCCTATCCCTGCCACACTAGGGGTTAGACACCTCTTGCCCCACCAGCTGACTATAATATCATGCAGGCCTTGAAGTAGATCAGCCAGACAGATGTTTCCTTCAGCAGAAAGATGTATGTTATTATCCCTGTACAGGTAAGGCATATATATCATCCAAAATTGTCCAATATACTATACTGTTGACCTTTTCCCTAGTACTCTCAATACTATCAAACTTCTGGGCTCCCCATCAGATTCTCCTCTGTAGGAAATCAGTGCAAGCTAACTGTCCCTGGACAGAATTCTTTAGCTTTAAAAAACAAAACAAAACAAGAATTCTCCAAGGCAATGCCATTCCCTTCATCTGTTTCAATTAGTTTTTACCCAGCTGCAGGATGAGGATGTTGGGACAGCTGCCCTCTCTCAGAGCCTGGCAGGAGTTGGTTCCATAATATTCCTCACAGTCAGGGCCAGCTCACCCACTAGGCAAACTAGGTGGTTACCTAGGGAGCAGAGAGGTGGGGGGTGGCAAATTGGGCTCTTCCCCCTCGGTGCCCCAGGCAAGTGCTTAGTTTGCCTCCCTCCCCCCGCTACTGCCGCAGACGCCACTAGCTCCCTCTGGCCCACCACTGCCATGCTCCCTGCCACCGCTGCCCCCCCCCACTGTCACAGCACTCCACTCATTTGCTCCCCTCCCCCCACTCATTGCAACTAAAACTAAGTTCTGCCAGCTTCGCAGCCTGCACCTGCGCATTTTGTTAAGAGACTCTTAACAAAACGTGCAGGTGCAGGCTGTGAAGCGGCAGGGCTTAGTTTTAGTTGTGGAGAGCAGGGGGAGGGGTGAGCAAGCAGAGTGTGGCGGCGGGAGGGGGGCCGCCTGTCTAGGGCACTATTCGCCCTAGAGCTGCCCCTGCTCACAGGTCCCACTATGCTGGCCAGGGACTACTGCCCAACTGCAGCCCCGTCACACAGAAAGTCACCCTCTTTCTTGCACAAAAGATGATGGAACCCTAACCATCACCAGCACCTTGATTGGGTTACTTGATATACCTGAACCTGCAAGAAATAAAAGGTTGCCATCTGTCAATCTGCTGGTTTGCCTGCCTCAGCAGCCGCAGTCACAAGCTGTAGAAGCTGCTCTGATTTGGAAAGAATGGGTACCAAATTCATGAACTGTCTTATTGCCTCAATAAGCTTATTGCCTCACCAGCCAGTATCTGCCAAGTAAAGATCCATCATTGGTGGATCTGTATAATATGGGATGTAAAAGGAAGATACAAAAGATCCTAAGGGACCCTTCACATCTGGGCCATTTGCTATTTGAGATCTTACCGTCAGGTAGACGATATAGAGTGTTGAAGGCTAGGACAAACAGATTTAAGGACAGTTTCTATCCAAGTGCTGTGGTTAGGCTAAATGCAGGGTTATGAAGGATTGTCTGTTTTAGATATATTTAAATGGTTTAAATGGTTTCATGAATGTTTATCTGTTTTAGATGTATTTAAATGGTTTTAATGGTTTAAATGGTTTAAATGGTTTTAGATGTATTTAAATTGTATGAATATGAATATGTGTGTTTGATGTGTTGGTGTGTTTTGTGGAAGAGCACCTCATTTCGTTGCTCTCTTTTTGTTGAGAACAATGACAATAAATTTATCTATCTATCTATCTATCTATCTATCTATCTATCTATCTATCTATCTATCTATCTATCTATCTATCTATCTATCTATCTATCTAAAAGCCCAAAATTAATACGGTCAAAGGCAACCCACCCTAGTGCTGAAGCAGGCAACCCAAACTGCAGCCCTGTGTTCAAAAGAACAGCCTGAGTGCCTGAACCAGGCAATACTGGGACTCCTTCAGTACTACATGATACTCATTGCCCAACTGCTGCAAGATGGATCTGAAGCTCATCAAACCACTTTTCTGGCACAATCCCATGTCTGACTGTTGGAGGGCTTTGACTGACACATCCCATCCTGATGAGGCCAACAATTCACAGCCCAGCCCATTATCAACAATTTGGCTCTGAATTCAACCTGACTGGGGCCAAAACGCTAGGTGCCATATTGCTGCACCAACCATCTCATCAAGGCAAATGTAAACAGACTTCTGGAATCACATTTTATTGGTACTTCATATAGACAGCAGTTCAAAGTCCATCTCATCCTAAAGTCTACCTTTAAAAGCCACAGCTATAGCCTTAAAGGCTGGTGCAGCCAGCAAGCCTCTAAGAAACCAAACAAAAGGAACTGTTGACCGTGTTCATTCTAAGCCTAAGCTGGTCCTTACATCAAAATCATTCTAAGCCTAAACTTGCTCCTTGCATCAACAAACACCCTGCAAAAAACCAACAACACCCTACATTGTCTTACATAGTTAATACTTGTGCCAAATGGCAATGCTGTCATCCCTGCCTACTTTGTTTCAGTCTCCGCAAATATTTCCAAAACTGTGTGCCATAGTCTAAGAAAGACCATTAATGATGTCAAGGAACTTCAGCCATATATTACCCTTCATTCTGATCTGATTCTATATCCAAATTCTGTGATGTGCATCACTAACTTTCCTAGTAGAGCAGGCCATATGCCTAAGAAAATTCTACCAGGCACAACAACCCTGCATGCCTTCAATCTGGCATAAGAGGTGTGTAGTATTCTGCACTACCAGGATTTTCTTAGACCACCCCCAATATCTTCCTAACTCTAAAATTAAACCATTGTTTCCAAACACTCTGCTTTGGCTTAAAGAGACAAATTTGCCATATAGATCCAAATGGATATCACCAGGGATGGAATTCTAGCAGGAGCTCCTTTGCATATAGCCAATCCTCCAAGAACTTAAAAGGTTCTTTTTTGTAAGCTCTTGGAGGATTGGCTACATCAGGGATGTGTGACCTAATATGCAAAGAAGCTCCTGCTAGAAGTCCACCCCTGAATATCACTACTGACCGGCTTTCTAAATACTACTTGCTTTCCCATCATTTGAGAAGAATTACCCAAAAGGTAACTGGTAGCTAGAAGTACAACAAATGAATATGAACACTCATCACCATGGCATCCTTAGGGCCAGAATCCTGACAGGTTCTAGGAGCCATGCCCCACAAACACCAAGGAGCTAAGGCATCCCATAAGCATCCCACAAGCAGAACCAGGAGCCATGCCCTACAAAGAGAAGCCAGGGCCTGGGCATCCAATGATTCCTCATTCTGACCCTCCTTGAGCTAAGGTTCCCTAAACACAGATAGCAGGTCCATATACTTACTCCTCCAAATTTTTAACTAGTGGCATGGAGAGGTAATCCTACAATAGCAAGGAATATTCCCCATCTGGGAAGGTGGCTAGGACAAGTGGACTGTGAGAAGGCTCTGCAAGAGATGGTTAAGGCTGCATTACTAGTCGCCTCTGATGATGAAGCCAAGGAAGGGGCCAAGAAAACTGACCCCAGGGAAGGACAAGTTCTGCCCCTACCTCATCCCATGTACCAGTCATTCCCTGAAGATTCCTCCCTGCTTGCAGATGTGGGAGTGTCTGCTGTGCAGCTCCCTAGCCAGACATCAGGCAGAGATTGTGAGATCAGGAACATGGTCATATTCATATGCCTCTAAAGTGGTTTGGATCTCTACTGATGAAGCTGCATACATTACTGATATTCATTTTGCTACAGCAATAGTAGAAGAATGCTATCCTGACCAACAGGCTCACTCTTTCACCAAGTAATCCCATTTCAAACATCACCACTTTGGGCTGTTCATGGAAGTATAGGAGCTGGTCAGCCAGCAAATGTGTCTCTGAAGCCACCACCATCACCACTGCAGAAACTGAAGGTGAAGTGAAAGCAATGGTTGTATGGTACTGCACAATGTCCTTGCTCCAGCATAATATAATTGCTGACTTCCCACAGAGGTCCTGCTCCAGAATTGCCACCCTAGCAACCAAATCAGAAAACAAGAAGGTGTTAGTTTAACACTGTTACTTTTGTGGGTCAACATGCCCATCTGTCATTTTACCCATGGAATTGAAGCTGGTGTACTGCTCCTCAAGCATTTCTATTCTGGCCACCACCTGCAGTTACTAGAGTATTGCTCATCAGACAACACTGGAATGGACACCTGTGGGGGAGAGGTTCTAAGTTTTACTTTTCTTTGTTAGCTTGGACTTAGGATAGGTTTATTTTCTTTGTTAGCTTGGACTTAGGATACTGCTAAAGAATGGTAAGAAGAGTTAACCTCTTTAATAAACAGTCCATTAAGTATATGAGATATATAGATGACATCTTTTGAATTTTTGGTGATGTCACATGTGTTAAGGAACCTGGGAAATGGTGTAATGAATCACATCCCACTATTAAGTTTAATTTGGAGATCAATTCCATTAAGATTTCTTTTTTGATGTCACGGTGTACAGAATGGTTCATGGCAGATTGGGGGTTAGTTTGTTCAGTAAACCCACTGGCTGCAATTCCCTTTTACATTACAACTCCTTCCATTTAATTCTTACTAGAAACAACTTACCATATGGGCACTTCCTGTGGGTGAAGTGCAATTCCACCAGACTCCAGGACTATGCCAATGAGGGTGTCATGTTGAACAACTGATTTGAGGAATGGGATTATCCTAAAAGTATTGTGACAGCAGCTAAATCCAGAACTGATAGGGCTGACAGATCTGAGTTACTTCAGGATAGAGATGGCTGGTTTCTCCTGTGCATTCCAGTTTTTTTCAAGGGCATGGTAGATTGTTGCTATATTGAAAAAAGCATTGGCACATCATTGACTCCTTGCAAAGGTATTCTGAGTTCCCCCAAATTGGTTGGAAAAGGGGCAGGAGTGTCTGAGATATGTTAGTACATTATGATTTAAGTAGGAAGGAGGACAGGGGGATCTAAACTCCCAGCAGAACATTTCAGTTGTGGAAAATGTTCTGACTACCTGTAAATGATGTAGGTCAAACAGATTACAATCATCAATATTGCAAGAGGCAATGGACAAATTGTGAGTCAAAAAGAATCATGTATATTTTAAGGTGCCCAAGTTCCAAATACTATATGGGGTCTAGTATGTGCAGCATGAAGGTCAGGGTACTTGAGCATAGTTCCTGGGTTTGTATGCAGGTGCTGGATGCATCTATTGTGACTCATTGTCTAGAGGAGAAACAATCCTAAGGGTATCCAGTGTGTTGTGGTGTATAAAGTGAATAAACATCAGTATAATTTGGAGGATACCACCAGGGGTCGTTTTGTAGAAAAATAGGTGGTGCTCATCCAGGGATTGTTATGCAGCTGCACATACTATTCAATGAACAAGGAGGTGGAACTCTCAGAAAGGTTCAGGAGCTGTGCTCCTTTGAACTCCCGCTAAATCTGAAACCTGGATACCACAGAATATTTTTGCAGAAAGAGGCTTACTTCATACACAGATTCTACACCATTGCACCAAGTGGATTGAATGCATTTTTGGATTTGAGCTATTTTATTTAAGTTATGTAACCCTATTGTGTATGTGTCATAATCTGTACCTTTAAATTTGACACACTGTAATTTATTTATTTTATTCCATTTATATCCTGCCCTCCCCACCAAAGCAGGCTCAGGGTGACTTACATGGTCATATAATGAGCATAAAACCACACAGTTAAAAACATAGAAAAAGTAAACATTGGTGCTATGATCTTAATTTCAAAGTTTGTATTCTCTGTAGCCAGATCTTAAAGGTCCTTTTTGTTGCTGCTATAGGGCAGCTTGCAAGAGATGATCCAGCTGTTTTCTGAGAACTATAGTGGCCCACAATCTAGTTTGTGAATGCCTGGTGGAAGAGTGCCATCTTACAGGCCCTGTGGAAATGAGCTTTTGCAGGGTGCTAACTTCTGGCAACTCATTCCACCAGCATGGGTCTACTACAGAGAAGGCCCTGGCTCTAGTTGTCATGAGCCTGGCCTCCTTAGGGCTGGGGGTTGAGAGCAGATTTTGTGATCTAGACTGAAGTGTTCTCCAGGGAACATGTGAGGAAAGGCAGTCCCTAAGGTATGCAGGTCCCTTAAAGGTGAGAACCAGCACCTTGAAATAAACCCGGTATGCAATAGGCAGCCAGTGCAGTGCTTTCAGCCCAGGTTGAATGTGCTCCCATAAGGGAAGCAACCCGGCTGCTGCATTCTGCACTAGTTGAAGCTTCCAGGTTTGAGGCAAGGGCAGACCCATGTAGAGGGCAATGCAGTAATCCAATCTTGAGGTGATTGTAGTGTGGATCACTGTCGCTCAGGGTCTGGACCAGCTGAGGTAGGGGACCAGCTGTTTTATCAGCTGAAGATGATAAAAGGCTGATCTAGTAGTGGCTGCCACCTGGGCCTCCATTTTTAAGGATGGATAACTACAGGTGTTTCTAACAAGTATGTGACTATTTAGTAACTCTATAGGATTTTCACTATGAGAACTACACTGCCAATATTATTGCTGTAACTAGTGATTAGCACTTGAATATTAGAGGAGTGGGTAAGTCATTTGCTATTGCCTGTTTGTATGTGTGGTTTGTATGTGTTAGAGATTTTCTGGGAACGAGTATATATATTTTTCACAGTTCCAACCAAACAAAGGCAACTGGACAAATATGTTCTTTTGAAACATGCAATTGAAAACCTAGGATGCATGCTGTCATGCCTCTCCACATCTGTATGGAATTCTAATCAGTTTCGTCTGTGAGACATCCATCATTTAGACTCTTCTTGTAGCCAGAGACTGAGTCCAGTGTTACTTGTGTTTTGTACATTGCATGTAACTGCTGTCAAACTAATTTGTATATGGTCTGGGATATTATTATCCATAAAGTTGAGACTACTGTTGGAATTGTTTGTGGAGTTGTCAGTAGTGTTATATACACAGTTCCTGTTGTGGTTGACTAGTCCTATACCATGTTTTCTCTCTTGTTGTTGTTTTTTGCAGCAGAGGTCTGGCAGCAGTGCAAAGCATGAGAAAGCAGCAGTGGCAACTGTAAGTGGATGACCCAGGTGCCTTCCAGGAGGGTAAGGGTGGAGGATCCAGAACCGTCTGGACCTCCACCTTTGTTATGGGCCTGGATCAGGAGAATCTGAACTTTTCTATTAACATATTAGCCAGCCAGGCTTTTCTGCAACCTTTCCAGAATAGTTTATTCAAAATTAGATTAAAACTGGGGAAAACCCAAGAGGTGCAGATATGTGTGCATTGTGATGTTTTGTGGAAACAAACCCTCCTCCTACTTCCCAATGGGTGAAGACTTTTTTTGTTTCATGTGACATTTCCTCAATTGTTCCTACTTCTTCCCTTTTTAATTTTCTTCACTCTGTGTAATATATGTATTTTAGCTCTGTTCTTTAATTGGTTTTATGATGTATTTTATGTTAGCTTGATTGGTGGCCTTGTTTGGGGAGAAAGGATAAATGCTAAGGGGATACATAATGAAATTACTGAACTAATGATAAACATGGAATTCACTTTTAGGGGCAGTACAGTGATTTCCTAGAACAGTAATACAAACCCAAGGCCTTTGATATAACCAAGGGTGGAATTCTAGCAGGAGCTCCTTTGCATATTTGGCCACACACCCCTGATGTAGCCAATCCTCCAGAACTTACAAGGCTCTTTTTTGTAAGCTCTTGGAGGATTGGCTACATCAGGGGTGTATGGCCTAATATGCAAAAGAGCTCCTCCTAGAATTCCACCCCTGGGAATAAGACCCCCTCCTGAACAATCCACACATACCCCAAGTTCAGGCACTTACTACCAATTCAGCAGCATACACTTATGGTTTTATTTGATTCCACTGATTTCCAGGACAATGGCATTTCTCCTTTCCCAGCCAAATGCTCTAGGAGACAAATTGAAGAGAGTTATCACTTCACTCTCTCCTAAGTGGAGACAGAGTCCTTTTACCCCCCAGAATGCCTGAGGAAATCTTGTTCAGGGTGTATAAAATTGCACCTCTTGGTCTAGTTTGCTTGCAACTTAGGTGGTCTTTAATGGAGAAGCAGCATTTGCATGTAATTTTGGTGTTATTTTGTTTTTAAAAACCCAGCAATTCCAGCCCCACAAATATAGGGAATAACAGTAGAACTGCCATTGAAGCTAACTTATTCTCCCCTTTCCTTTGTGGCAGTGGAAATTCCAACCCCTTCTGAAAGTAGAAAGCCTGGTGGAGGATCCTTGTTCAGTGACCCATAGAATTAGAACCCTCAGTCCAGTTTGCTTGAAACTTGGATGGTCTTTAGCATAAAAGCAAGACACAGACCTCTGCAATGTGCTGTCATTTGGTTGATAAACAGCCATTACAGCCTCCTCTCCCCTGAAAAAGTCCTCCATTAGGAATACTGGAAGGGCTGCCATTCTCCTTCCTCAGTTTGTGAAACAAACAGACCCCAATAGGGAAGCATGGCAATGCAGAATTTTCAGCAGAAAGGTTTAAAAACCAGTCACTGTAAGCATAGGAAAAGGAAATCAATGCAGACAGGGTTTTTGTTTGTTTGTTTGTTTTTAAATGCTGGTGGCTGGTGACATTCTCCCTCCTCCTAATTGGAATAAGTGGAGAGAACTGTGCCTGTGAAAGGGACACCTACTATCGGGGTCTGTAGAATCAATTCTCATGATCTAATTCACTTGAAACTTGAGAATACTTTAGATTTGAGAGAGGATTATATTCTGCACAAATTTGGTGCCATTACCTTTATAAACAGTTGCTCCAGACCCTCCAATAGATATCCCATTGAAAGTAATAGTCCTGTGACCCATGAAACTATATGGATTTGAATCCTTAGCCAGCAATGTCCTTCACAAATATAAGCAATTACAGAAGCCTGGAAACAATAACTGACTAACCAGATTTTGTTCCACCATTTTCTTACTCATTAAGTTGCCGCAAGACTCTTGTTTTTTGCAACATAGCTAGCCCTCTGGAATTATTAACAATAGGCAGAATTGCTGAAGAAATATGAGGAACAATAGTGTTCTTTCTCCATCTTCTCAAGTTCCTGGTTTTCATTTGTTCTGTGTGTTTCTTGCGTCCCTGAAGATGACAACCCCTGCTCTACACACATATTCTCACTGATTCACTGTCTACCATGCCCACATGCTAATGCGCTCCTTCAGGTGTCAGCGGAAGCCTTGTACATCTTATAAACCATAAAACGTTTATTCCATGATGTACCCTCATTAGGTCTCTAAGCAATTAGTCTCACAATGCATCTTAATATATTTGAATAGCTGTTATCAAGTATTAATAAGGGTCCATGGCAACAATTTAATTTAGGCCAGGGCAACAATTTAATTTGTCTGACTATAGAGGACTAATTTGCTTGACTATAGGGGAGAAAGTAGCAGGGGTCCCTCTTTACTTCAGGCCCTTACAAATGGAGTTCTGTATTTGAAATTCACACTGAGAATCAAGGAGAATGAGTAATGTGAAAGACATTGTCTTTGGAGCTCCCTACCCTGAAAGAGTTGCAGCCACAGGAACATTTCAGATGACATTAACCTAGCATACTTTGAGTATAAATATTTATACTTAATCCATATTACATAGACATTCCTGGGAGGACAGGAAAAGACGGATTTCAAGCCCTTTCTTTATGACCTATTGTACTTCATACAACCCTCAAATTTCCTGGGATGAATTTAACTGCTATATAATTGACAATACAAATCTCCTCCCACCCAAATATGGAGTGTTTAGAACATATAATAAACTGCAAAATCAAGTATAGGCATGCTGTCTGTATTTCAGGTCTCTAAGCAAGCCCACTCAGCATTTAGATCAGAAAAAGCAACAACTGATGCAGTTGTTACCAGAAGTGAAATCTTAGATCTCTGCTATTTTGATTATACTTACTTATCACTGAGTGGAGAGTAGTCTGAATACAATGCAAAATCAGGAAGCTTACTAACTGAAATATAGAAAAAGAAATAACACCAGTTAAAAAGCTATTTTAAGATAATGTAGAAAGACAGCATTTAGGAGCTCAGATCACAATTAAATTTTAAAAGGTGGTTTTTGATATGTTATTATCCTTGGTTTCTGTGAAATCCACCTATTGCCAAGACATTTCAGAATTTCTGCAAACCAGACACTTTTTTGTAATTTTTTAAAGCATCCTTTTAAGAACAAGAGTGTTCTCTCCATTGCATTGATTTAATCATGGATTCAAGTTTAACTCTTGTCATGGGTTCATGGCATGGTTACTGTCATCGCTAATCACTTTAAGTGCAAAACTCTGATTTCCACTGGTCTGGTGGGGCTGGGGTGCCCACCAAGCTGTCAGGGGGTAACTTTGGGGAGCCCCTGTCAGAAATCTTGTCATGTCTGTCTTTCTGCCCTTCTGACCTGCCTTTGTAGACTTGGGGGGGGGGGGGCTGCAAGCATAGGGAAATGCTTGCTTTGCTTCCAGTGTCTGGCTGGAGAGGTGTCTCTCCAGATGAAATGTCCCTGTGAGTTTGCTGTCCCTGGCTTGTTCCTGAGCCATATCATAGACTCCTGTAACTGCAGCAGCAATGAAATTTGCCCCCAGTTTGGAGAGATTGTAGAGGAGTGGGGGGCGGCAGTGTGTTGGTGTGTGCAGTTTGCAAGGGGTCCCCATGTGTTTGGTGTGTTTAGCTTGTAGGGGGTCCATTCTATACATTTTTGAAACTGTCTGATATTGCCCTCAAAAGCACTTTCCTGGCTTGACCTTATTTCTGTTGGGTTTGCATTGCAACAGTGGCAATGATTCTGCTGGGCACATTGCACTGATTCTGCTGAGCTTGCAAAAATGCCCCCCACCATCCATTTCTACTGCAGAGATTCTCTGGCATTTTGATTCTGTTCTGTGGAGCTTCTGTTGTTCTTGGTGGCTTGTTTTTCCTATTGTTTTTGCTGTTTTCCCCTCCATTGGAAATAATGGAGGATGGGGGTACCTTCGGTGTGTGTGTGTGTGTAACTCAGACCCTGTAAACCCAATCCTCACCAAACTTGGGGGGCATGTAAAGAAGAGTCATCAGAGATCCACTGCAAATTTTGTCTCTTGCTTGCACAGGAGCCATTCTATGCACCCCTGAACCTCCTAAAACTACACCTGTCCCCAGAAAGCACTTTCCTGAGGGTACCCTATTGGGGGGGGGGCTGTATCTCAGATCTTGTAAAATCAGTCCTCATTAAATTTTCAGGGCATGAAAAGGACAGTCTGTCATGGACCTTGTGAAGAAATGTATTTTTATTTGTAGGTTTGAAACAAGCAAAACCTTCACTCTTGAGTTTTGAAAGTCCCCCCCCCCCCCCCGGCAGAATACAGGCAGGAAAGGGGAAAGTCAGTTCAGTTGCTTTCCAGACCTACCTCAGCCCACCTTTGTACAAATGCTAATAAGTCTAGACCACGGGTATCAAATATATGGCCCGGGGGCCGAATCAGGTCCCCGGAAGTCTCCTATCAGGCAACTGACTGCTATCTCCTTCCTTCTCCCTATCTCTTGCTTCCTTCCGTATAACAGCTTGCTTTGCAAGGCTTGCTCAATCACACAGGAGCTACAGAGTAAAATCTCTATTTTCTCCATTGGCTGAGGCTCCTTCCTTGGGGCGGAAGAGCTTGTTTTTCAAGACTCTTACCATTACACAGCAGAGCTACTGAACCAAGCCTCTCTTCCTTCTCCCTCCTGGTCCCCTGGGGAAGGAAGGATGGAAGGAAAGAGCCAGAGCTTCCTTTGCCCCATTCCCCGGATCCCATGGGAGAGATAGAAAGAAAGCACCTTTTATACCAATACGTGCTAATGTTTTAAGTATGTTTTAAGGGGTTTTTTAAAATTGTGTTCCTTATAAAGTTTATATCTCTGCTACTTAATCTTAAATAGGTATACACATGGCCTGGCCCGACATGACCCGGCTCAACCTGACATGGCCTCGCTCAACAAGATCTCATTTATATCATATCTGGCCTTCATAACAAATGAGCTCAACACCCCGGTCTAGACAATGGAGTGGTCAAGCTCCCACCCCCTTCCAAGCAAGGTATGGAGATTTGGAGGAATTAAATACTCAAGAGACTCCAGGAAGGAAGAAACTGGAGCTCTCCAGGAAAAGTCTCTTTGACCTGTCCTGACTTGACCAGTGGGTAGGGAAAGAGAGATGATAAAACTCAGGGGAGCAAGGGGAAGCCCTTTTCAGTGTGGAGTCCATAACAGCATTTAGAACTCTACTGAGGTCTGGAGGAGGCAGCCATTTCACCATGCACTTTCCTGTAAAGCTGAAGGAAACTTAAAGGTAATGGTTACTCTGTAGAGATCTGTAATTTCCTAAGCTAAGGAGTCTGTCCTATATTTTAATATCTGATAGAGCATAGAGAGAGGAGAACTGCATTTTACTTGTTTCTTTTGAATTCCTTGCTCAAGCTGGTGTGGTTCTAAAATTATACTTGTGAATATTTTCTTTTTAATAAATCCTTTAAAATTTTTGAAGCTGGTAGTGGTTCTCTCCTCCACCTCTTGGACAGTCTAATTTAAAAGGAGCACCAGGGGAAAGCAATCAGTTGGCAAGTGGCTATTCTTCTAGGAGTGCACATGGCAGTAAATGGCCCCCATGTTGCAGCGGGACACACAGAGGCAAGGCTTCAATACTTGGAAGGGAAGCTGAGAGTCTGAACTCCTGATTCTCCCAGTGGGGAACTCCTACAAAGGTCAGGTGGTGGTGGCAGGTTACTGGAAAGAGAGTAAAAACTCTTCAGGTGTTGGGAAAACCTTGGAAGGAAGGGCAGAATAGGACCTGCAGGCCAAAATTGTCCTGTTCTGCCACAGTAATTAAACAATATGGAGTGCCGGTGTTACACAAGTACAACATATAAATACAAATCCAACACTAGGCAATATGAAGGAAATAAAATCCCACGCAGGTATGTCCTAGCCCAGGTTCTCCAAACGAAAACCCAGGTGCTTTAGTTTCTCAGTTTCAATTTCTTAATACAAATCTTCAAGAGTGGTTAGGCTAGACTTCCGGGATCGGAAAATGGCAGGCTGAGCTGCCTTTCTTAACAGGGGCAGGCTGGCACTTCTGTTCGGGGTAGTAAAAGGCAAATTAATGCCTACTGCCTAATTTTCTCAGCTAGAGAATTGTCCAAGCTAGAGAATTGTCCAAGATAAGCACAGATACTTTGAGGAGACTTGGCTGAAAGGGAGTCCCGGGGGGGGGGGCTCTTTTGAGGCTTTGAGGAATCTCCGGAGAGAAGTTGCATATTCATCATCTGCAGAAGTTTCCAGAGTCATTTATTTGACATAAACTCGACAAGATCCAAATCTTCTTTTACAACTTTAAACATCTAATTTACAAAAGAATGGTGTTGATCTGGATAAACTACAAAAAAAAAGGTACTGATTGCTATCTTTTTACTCCAGGACTAACTAAAGCTAAACAAAACAAAATTAAAAGGTGGGAGTTGGAAATAAAGGAAGCCTGAAAGGAGGAGAAGAAAAGTGGCTAAATTTGAACTTTGTAAATTTAAAAGACAGTGCTACAAGGAGAAAGGAATTTATTGTTTAGTCTATCTGCGGTTGAGGAGGTAGCCCCATTGTCATAGATCTGCAGCACTCATAGTCAACACAGGAAGTACATCAGATATCGTGAGATTTCTCTACTAGTGAAACGAGACTTGGTGGCAGGAAAAGCAGGAAGTACCAGAGAAAGAAGAAGGAAGTTAGAGAAGTAAACAGCCTACTCTAGGATTATAATATCAGAGAGAAGCAATGGTGGCCATTGATGGGAGGACAAAGTTTTAACAACATTTTTAAAGTGACTGGGACAATAAAAATTGGTGGAGTCAACTGAGTTGGCAATTATAAAATAAGGACTATTGGATAGTGGTGAAGAAGATTTGAATTGGTTAAAGGGAAAAGAAGAAAATGTTTTTTAAAGTGAAGCAAAAGTCGCAACCGCCATTTTGGGAAAAATAAATTTTTTTAACAATAATGTCTGAGCCTGGGAGGCTCAGAGGACGGCAAAATTGGGTTCATTGGAAAGGGCAAGCTTCACTCTATTAAATCTGATGGTCCAAATTTAATTTGGTGAGATAAAAATTTTCAATCTTTTTTACATGTCAGACCTGAAGCAAACTCTTGCTAGGTCTGCTTCAATGGAGAAAATGCAAGCTCAATTAGATGCAATGGAAGCCAGGATGATGAAGGGTGTGTGTGAAAAAATGATAACTGCCTCTAAAAAAGAAATAAGAAAAGATATTGAGGACTCAAAAAAAAAAAGAATTAAAAGAAGAAATAGAGAATCTCAGAAATGAGAGTGTAGTAATAACAAAAAAGTACAAGAGGTAGAAGAGAGAGTGAAAACACATGATTCCAGCTTGTTAAAATTACAAGAAAAGGTGATAATACATGACTGCAAGTTGATGGAGACACAGATTCATCTGAGAGGTGTACCAGAAGATGAAGAATCTGATCTGAAAGAATACATAACAAAAATAATTGCAGAATTTTTGGAGGAAGATCCGGAAGGGAATAGAAATATGTATGACTATATGTATAGAGTTAATTCACTCTATGCAAAAAATAACATTCTGCCAAGAGATGTGGTCATAGGATTTATGACAAAAGAAATGGTGGGAAAAATCATAAACAAAAATTTTGAAAATACATTGACAGTGGGAGGTAGTAGAATAAGAATTATGAAAGAGTTGCCAAGACAAGTGTTAACTGACAGGAATATATATAAAAAACTGACAGAAAAATTACATAACAATGGAATGAGATACAGATGGATAATACCTGAAGGTTTGAGCTTTGAACTTCAAGGGAAAAGGATTATAATTACAAACATGCAGGAATTGCGTAGATTCTATGGAGAAAATAAAGAATTTGCACCATGATGGATTACAAATTGATATCTTGGAATGTAGATTGGCTAAATTAAGCACACACAAAAAACAAAATTGTAACATAGTTTGTTTACAAGAAGTGCACATTAGACAAAAGGATTATAAATTTTTATGGAATAAGCAACTGGGACTAGAATTTTATACATTGGCTGAACAGAAGAAGAGTAATTTTTTATATTAAAAAATAATTAGATCCGAAATTGGTTTTTAAAGATAAAGATGGAAGGTATATAGCGGTGGAAATTACATTGAATGCTAAAAAAACTTTATTGTTGGGACTTTATGCTCCAAATGGTGCAAAGGGCATTTTCTTTAAAAATATTATGCAACATCTTGATGAAGTGACCTATGAGCAAATTTTGTTGATGGGGACTTTAATGGAACAATTCAGAACACAATAGATCTGGGAAGAAAAAAATTGATAAAGAAGAGAAATTGCCAAAGTCTTTTTTTTTTTTGAGTTGGTTAAACAAGAGAATTTGGAGGATATATGGAGGAAGTTCAATCCTGAAGTACGGGACTATACCTTTTTTCAGCCAGACATAATTATTTTTCTAGAATTGACATGTTGTGGGGTACCAAAGATTTGGGACTTATAACAAAGAAGATAGAGATTTTACCCAAAATAGGAGCTGACCATAACCCAATTATGTGGATTACAAAATTGTCCAAAAAATCGAGATTTTACCCAAAATAGGAGCTGACCATAACCCAATTATGTGGATTACAAAATTGTCCAAAAAATCGAGAAGATGGAGATTAAGTGAAGATTTACTACAAAATAAAGAAATAGTGACATCTTTAGAAAAGGAAACTAAAGCTTACTTCCAAGTCAATGATAGAGAAGATATAGATTTTCAGACGGTATGGGATGCCTACAAGGCAGTAATGAGAGGAATATTAATAACATTAAATAATAAAGATAAGAGAGCAAAGGATAAACATATGTTGGACATTCAAAATGAAATTAAGAAAAAAGGTGAATTAAGAAAAAGGCCAGGAAAAAAGAAAATTATTAGGAAGATTACAATATTACAAACACATATGAGTCATTTGTTAAATAAGGAAATGGAATGGAATTTGAAAAAAAATTACAACAGAACTCTTTTGAGGGAGCAAACAAACCTGGAAAGTACTTGGCCTGGCAATTGAAGAAAAAGAGAGAAAGTAAAATTATTAATAAAATTGTGGCAGATGGAAAAGAGGTGGGAGATCAAGAAGGAATAAAGAGAGAATTTTTTTAAGTATTATGCTAAATTATTTAAGGGTGTTAAAGTAAAAAAGGATCAAAGCGTATTTGCAAAAGTTCAAAATAGCACCCTTAACTGAATATATGGAAAAAATTTTGAATGATCCAATTGAAAAAAATAGAAATTGAAGTAGCGATTAATGTAATGAAAATTGGAAAGGCACCTGGACCAGATGGATACATGGCAAAAAAAATTTAAAAGCTTAAAGAAGAATTAGTACCGAAACTTCAAAAATTGATGAATGCGATAAGATTAAATGGGAAAATACCAAATACATGGAAAGAAGCTGTAATTTTGTTGATTCCAAAGGAAGAAAGAAATGTCACGAATGTAAAAAATTATAGACCAATTTCATTATTAAATAATGATTATAAGATATACAGAAGAATCTTGGCAGAACGACTTAAACAAGATTTAATAAATTTTATAAAGGAAGATCAAGCGGGTTTTCTCCCTAAAAGGCAAATAAGAGATAATATTAGAACTGTTGTAAATATTGTAGAATATTATGAAAGACATCCAGAGAAGGAAGTTGCATTATTTTTTGTGGATGCAGAGAAAGCTTTTGACAATTTAAACTGGGACTTTGTTTGCAATAATGGAAAAAATAAAGTTGGGAGAAAACTTTATAAGAATGATAAAGGCAATATAAACTGAACAATGTGCGAGGCTATGTATAAATGCAGATCTTACAGATGAAATGATAATCAGCAAAGGTACAAGACAAGGTTGTCCGCTTTCACCATTGTTGTTTATAATGATTCTTGAAATCTTATTGATGCAAATACAAGACGATGAAGAAATAGAAGGAATGAGAATTAAAAGATTTACCTATAAATATAGAGCATTTGCAGATGATATAATGTTTATAAATGAAAATCCTACACAAGTTACACCTTTGTTGTTAGCTAAAATACAAGATTTTGGAGAATTGGAGGGACTTAATAAAGAAAAATCAAAACTTTTATGTAAAAATATGCAAGTAAATAAACAAAAGGAATTGCAGAAGTTAACGGGATGTGAAGTTACCTCTAAAGTAAAATATTTGGGTGTGGAAATAACAATGAAGAACATTGATCTGTTTAAAAATAATTATGAAAAGTTATGGCGTAAAATGGATGAAGACATGATAAAGTGGAACAAGCTTAATTTGTCATTGCTTGGTAGAATAGCTGCAATTAAGATGAACATTTTGCCGAGAATAATATATTTATTTCAAACTATTCCACTTGTGAAACACAGTAAACAATTTAATAAATGGCAAAGAAAGATTTCAGAATTTATATGGACTGGAAAGAAACCAAGAATTAAAATGAAAGTTTTAATAGACGCTAAAGAAAGAGGAGGATTCCAATTACCAGATTTAAGATTATATCATGAAGCAGTTTGTTTAGTGTGGATAAAAGATTGGGTGACGTTATTGAATAAAAAACTTTTAACGTTGGAAGGTCATGGCGATCAATTTGGCAAGCATGCTTATATGTACTATGGGAAGAAAAAGATGGATGGTTTTTTCTCACACCATTATATAAGAAATAATCTGCTAAATATTTGGATGAAGTATAAGAAGTATGGTGATGAGAGAAAACCACTATGGATAGTGCCAGCAGAAGTAATAAAAATAACAGCTGAGACAGGAGAGGGAAAATGGATGTCATACAATCAACTATTAAAAATACAAAGCAGTAAAATAGAATTTAAAACTGCTGAGAAGCTGAATTATAAATATGATTGGTTTCAAATGCAACAAATAAAGAGCTTGGTGGAAAGTGATTTTAAAACTGAAGGAATAAGACGAGAACAAACAGAAATGGAAAAAAGTTCTGCTTGGAGATAATGAAAAATTAATTTCAAAAATCTATAAGTTACTTTTAAAATGGTCTACGGAAGATGAAGTAGTGAAATCTCAAATGATTAAATGAGCAATTAATGTAAATAAAGAAATACAGATGGACACATGGGAATATTTGTGGAAGAACTCTATGAAACTCTCAACATGTCAGAGTATCAAAGAAAATTGTTTTAAGATGATGTACAGATGGTATATGACTCCTAAAAAGTTGGCAAAGATGAACAATAAAATGCCAGATAGATGTTGGAAATGTAAAAAACATGAAGGTTCTTTCTACCATATGTAAAAGAGCGAAAAAGTATTGGCAGATGATTCAACAAAAGATTTCTAAGATCTTGGGATATGAATTTAACAAAGTTGCAGAGACTTTTCTGTTGGGATTACAACAGAAATTGAACCTTCAGATATTCAACTCTGGACCAGTTTGTAGACCTTGCTTCTATGTATTTCTGTACTTGTTGCCATTGTATTTGTGTATCCTGGAAACTATAGGTAGAGCAACAGCAACAGGCTTAGCCTTAGTGCAACATAATCAGCTGGAGATCCCCTGTGAGGTTTGTGTTTCTAGCACAATGAGGGAGGGTGGCTGCTCTACTGAATCACATACCTCAAGAACCAAACTGGTTCTTCTAGTGTCAAAAAGTTTGTGAATGTCTGTGAGCCACTCATGCCATGAACCATGAACCAATACAAACCACGTGTTCCCAATTTGTGCCCATCCCTAAGTTTGAGTATGATCCTGATCAACCTGTGAAACATAATTGGTTGGTGGCTACAACATATCGGTTGATGGCAGATATCAAAAGTAAAAGCACCATTTACAAAGATAGGTCTCCTAATTAATGTTTAAGTTAATGTTGGAATAATGGAGAATATACTTAAAGTTGTATACAGGTGGTACCTCACACCAGATAGAGTAGCAAACAGTGAAACCACTGCATCTAATATGTGCTGAATCATAGAGTTAGAAGGTACATCCAGGGTCATCTAGTCCAACCCCCTGCACAATGCAGGAACTTCACAAATAACTCCCCAATACACATACATCCATGCCCATAAGATGGCAAAAACCTCCAGGATCCCTTGTCAAACTGGCCTGGAGAAAAATTGCTGACTGACCCCCAAAGTGGCAGTCAGACAGTTTGCGATAGTGTGTGTGAGTCTGTGATAGGAACATAGGGTACAACCTACATATCTGGCGGCAGTGTCCAATTGCCAAAATAATGGCTTAGAATATTCAAGACACCAAACTAAATTTTAGGAATCAGAGTACCATGTGATCCTAGATAACTCTTTTAAATATTTTCCCTATGGAAATGCAAGGAGGGGAAAATGGAACATTAAATCAAAAACTACATATAACAGTGAGAATATTACAGGAACAAGCCTGAAAGCAGGAAAAGTTGCCTGAGAGAGAGACATGGTCTCATAAAATATGGTATATTATGCTTTGGGGAGGGGGAATCTCATCATGCAAAAAAAAAAAAAAGGAAGTTAAAAGTTGTGTACAGGAAAAAATTAATGAGTATTCATTGTATATTGGAATAGAAGCAAACCTAATGAGAATGTGAAAGAGATGGTCTTAAAATTCTTTACCCAGATAATCATAAATCTTCTTGTCATCTTTACTTCCAAGGGCAATGAATTATCAGCTGTGAATCTCAATAGAAGAAAGAATTTGTTAATGGCTAATTTCAATACATAGATAGATGTCTTGCACTATGAAAGACTGAATTTTACATCTGAGATATGGAATTTTTATTTTTAATGCTTGTTATGGTAAAAATTTATTTTCTTTGCAATAAAAAAGAAATGTTTACATAAGGGTAATTTGGTATATGCTTAATTAGAGAACCCAGGAATTAACAACAAATATATTTGTATATAAGGTAACAGCAGCAGCAGGCCAGGAGCTAACATAACTGATCCCTAGTTAATATATACAGGCTGCAATCCTAAGAGGAAGCCCTGATGAATAAACTGGGACTTTTCTGAGTAAATATGAGTAAGTTTGCAATAACAGTGTCTATGGTGCAGGGAACCAGCCAGGGCAACCTGACCCTGAAAGGGTGTGGCTATATGACGTGGGGGGGGGGGGCATCCAAGACAGTCGTGTGAGTCTCAATGGAAGGTCATTGGCTCAGTAGTAGCTTTATAAGGGAAAAGGGGGCATCAGTCTAGGCCCCTCCCTGGCCTTTCAAATTGAAGAAGAACAACAAAGGGCCTTAGAACAGATGGTAGTGAATTACAGGGCCGGTGCATGGGAGTAGGCCAAGTAGGCGGCCAGCTAGGGCACCACTTGGCCCAGGGGTGCCACGAGGCACCCCCTCTCCCCATGCCCGCTGCCATCCTGACTTTGCTGAGGCTTCGCAAATTCAGGGGGGCATAGCAGCGAGCACTCTCAGAGCCGGCTCTGAGCGCACCCACTGCCTTCCAGACTTTGCCGAGGCCTCTTGAGGCTTGGGAGGTCTCAGCAGAGTAAGGGGGCATGGCAGCGAGCACAGTCAGAGCTGGCTCTGAGCACATCCACTGCCTTCAGGATTTTGCCGAGGCCTCCCGAGGCTTGGGAGGCCTCGGCAAAGTCAGGAGGCATGGCAGTGAGCATGCTCTGAGCATGCCCGCTGCCTTCCAGACTTTGCCAAGGCCTTCTGAGGCTTGGGAGGCTTCAACAAAGTCGGGGGGTGGCAGCAAGCACACTCTGAGCACACCTGCTGCCTTCCAGACTTTGCCGAGGCCTCCCGAGGGCCAGGAGGCCTCAGCAAAGTCAGGGGGCATGGCACTGATGTTATCGTGATGTCATCGGGGAAGAAGTGTGCATTCACACAAAAGCTTACATTCTGAATAAAAGTTTGTTGGTCTTAAAAGTGCTACTTGACTCCTGCGTTGTTCTAATATAATGCCTTGTTTGCATGGTTCCAGTGTGCAATCATACTTTAGGGTTGTGTGATAGCCCTTTCATGCCCATTCTCTTTAGTGGCTCCCACGTTGTGGAACAATCCACTTGAGGAAGTCAGGAAGGCCCCCACACTTCTGTCTTTTCACAGAATGTGCAAAACAGAAATGTTCATACCTTTCTTATTAAGGGATTAGAAATGTGGTACAATGGAACAGCGGAACAGCTCAAAGGGTCACAAATGAAGCTGCCATAATGAATCAGACTCTTGGTCAATTAAGGTCCGAATTGTCTGCTCAGACTGGCAATAGCTCTCCAAGGTCTTAGGCTGAGGACTTTCACATCATCTTCTACCTCATCCTTTTTAATAGGAGATGCTGGGGATTGAACCTAGAACCTTTTGCATGCCAAGCAAATGCTCTACTGCTGAGCCTCAGCCTCCCCCGGTTGCTTTTATAAGGGATAGAACTGTAGTCAGTTGAAATGTTTACTGTCTGTATCACCATCTTTTTACAGCATTACCTTTGATTTTTTGCATTATGGTAGGTCATGCGATTGTATTATAGTTGCGTTGTTCTCCAGTTATGTAATTGGAAAAAAGGAAAGGTCCCCTGTGCAAGCACCAGTCGTTTCTGACTCTGGGGTGACGTTGCTTTCACAACGTTTTCATGGCAGACTTTTTATGGGGTAGTTTGCCATTGCCTTCCCCAGTCATCTACACTTTCCCCCCAGCAAGCTGTGTACTCATTTTACCGACCTCGGAAGGATGGAAGGCTGAGTCAACCTCGAGCCAGCTACCTGAAAACCCAGCTTCCGCCGGGGATCAAACTCAGGTCGTGAGCAGAGCTTAAGACTGCAGTACTGCAGCTTTAACACTCTGTGCCACGGGGCTCTTAATTATGTAATTACTATACTATAAACAATTAGTATATTGTTTATTGGAAGTCTTTGCCATCTGATTGAATTATGTTTATATTTTATAATCTGCCTTAAACCCCAGTGAGAAATGCAGAATATAAATGAAGTGAATATTTTTTTTAAAAAACTATGGAGGTACATGGAACTAGAATTTGTTTTAAGTAAGAATATAAATAATGTACAGATAACCAAACTACCATTGTGAGTAAGCCTAATCATCTACATCTTCTTGCTATACAGTATAATCATAGATTAGGCAAAAACCATTTGGTTATTTTTTTAAAAAAAGTAAAGATAGTCCCCTGTTCAAGCACCCAGTTGTTACCAACCCATAGGGGGATGTCACATCATGACATTTTCTTGGCAGACTTTTTACAGGGTGGTTTGCCATTGCGTTCTCCACATTTGGTTATTAGTAACCCCCATAGCCCTTTCAAAACATTAATGGAATGTGGATTACCTTACAGCTGAGGGTTTTTACAAAGAAGAATACCAGCTCTTTGTGTCTTTCACAATAAACACTTCTATAATCACAGGATGCAAAAGAAGCACACTCTCACTTTTCAGTTTGGCCCATTCCTCTTTAGATAGATTTCTTGCTTGCCAAGTAGTTTTAAACCAAAGGTTTCTTAAGGGAATTGTTTAATATCTATGACTACATTTAATTCATATATGTAATATATAATTTAAAAATGTAAGCCTGCTGGAGAATAAATGTTTGTTTGGATATTATTATAATTAGAGTGTACTGAGAAAGTGACCTTAAAGAGGGGAGGATTAAATAGTGCATGGTGAGTACCCATACGACAATCGTATTAATTGATTATTGCTCATAACATAATCAGATCTTTATAGAATATTTGTGAGAATTCATTAAGCTCTATTTTCTATTAGTGCAGTTTTCATGGGGGTCATATCACATCTCTCTCTCTCTCTGTCTTTTGAGCACCAATTTAACCAAATGAATGGGAAGGCATGATAAAATAACACATCAAAATAATAAATAATAGAAACCATTTCCTCTCTTAGGAGCCAAGACATTCACTCTGGTGCTTCCTGACAGGGTAAAACAGCAGGAGACAGTTAATGAGGCAAGTCATCCATTATCATTGCAGTGCTTAGCCTGATTTAGTTATCTGAATCAAAATGACACATTCAGGAGGAAAGCTCCTGGGAACTTGACTGAAAATGTTATGTTGATGTAGCCATGCATTGATCTCTCAGTAAGTGCCTCTTGGTTACCATGCCAACAATGAAAAGGAACAACAATATAAAAAATCCACCCAAGGGTTAAAGGGCATGGTTTAAGGAAACTATTATTGGGGGTGGTATTTTTTGTTATCAACTAGTTTAGTTAAACATTGAAATAAGCAGTGTGATCCAAACACTCAGGGCACTTCAACATATAAAAAACAATTTAGTAATGTATATTTTCTTCTTGTCAGGAACAATTTTCTTCTTTCTTTCTAGGATTATTTATAACTTTAGCATCGTAGCTCCAGTCTGTGTTTCAGGTTGCTTATTAATTTTATTTCAATGGCAAAAGGAAAACAAAATTTAACTCTTCTAATACCATCTAAAATCATCTAACAAAAAATAGTAGGGGAATTTTGTCAGTACTGGGTTAAACACCATGGCAAGGTTATGCAAAATCTTTGTGTGAGATCAGATGAACCAATTGCCATGACAATCTCTCAGCTTTTAAAAAGCTGCCCCAGTTTGAGATGTACTGCAACAATCAGACAGTGCTCGCCCGGAAGCTGACACAGGAGTGGACTGCACACATGCTGAGAGGAGCATTCACACTGCTCCTGTGCATGCATGGCACATCCATGGAATGCCTGGGCCAATCACATGGTCAGAAACATGCCACAGAGATGCAGCAAGGTGTCGCACCCCGGGTGCCCCTCCCGGTCTCCCAGTGCAGCCGTCGTCCCTCTATCCCGGGCGGCCCCCCTCGGGTACTTTGTGGGTGTTCCCCGGAGGTCTCAGAAACAGGGGTGGGAGCCAGGTTACTTCACCACAGGCCCCCATTCCCCTTCTGGCTGTGCAGCAGCTCCTGTCCCTCTCTCTCTGGAGGCAACCTCAATAAGCACTGGCCAGCTTCCTCCCCGACCTCCTGCCTTCCTCCCTTTTATCCTCCCGTCCCAGTCCTTCCCCCCTTTTGGGTTCCACCCCTCCCTGGCTCCACCCCCTACAAAGCCCTGGACGCCCAGGAGAGGCGTGTCAGGGCTGGGCTGCCTGGGCGTGCCTTGGGTGTCCTGGGCCTCTGCAGCGTGCTGGGGTGCGGCGTCTCTCGCCGCCGTGGGTCAGGCAGCTCTCCTCCTCTTTGCCCGGCACTGGGCTTGGCTTCTCCTTCCTGCTCCCCAACATCTCGCTCTGGCCATGCTCCTCGGACCCGGAGACGAGCGCGTCGGCTGTGGGGCGTTGCTCGGGCCGCCGTCGGGGCTCTGTTGGCCCAGGTGAGTGGTGGGGCTTCTGCAGGGGCTTGGGGAGGTGTGGGAAGCTCTCGGGGTGGTGTTGGGAGGGGGGACGGCTGGAGAGCATAGGGGGGTCCTCCTCGTGCAGTCCTCGCCCGGGCCAGGCAGGACACAAGGACTTTGCCACTGTGAATTTTCTGGTGGTTCTTTAACATGTGTGGGAGCCATCCTACCATGAGGTAAGGATAAGCAGGCTGTGGGGAGCAGATGTGCACATGTGATGATAGAGTAGATACCTATGTAGTGTGACTGCTTTTACCACAGGTTTATCATAATTACTGCCAATTGGAGAGCAGTGTTGGGAAAGATCTTTAACTGATACCATGGAGAATTATTGCCAGTGAGAGTAGGTTTGAGTGGAGAGATAGGTGACATGACTTAATGTATTAATAGGTACATTATTCAAATGTTCTGAACATCCCTAATAATTCCACACAGGCTAGAAACTAAAGGAAGAGTTATAGGGTGCTTTCACATGGCAACTGTTTGCAAGTGGATTTTGCTATTCTTTAAACAGTAAAAATCAAGTTGCAAAGTAAATTATTTAATGTATGTGGATGTACCCATAGAAGTGAAGAGTGCTATGCTCCACACGTTCTTCTGTAAGTCAGATTTTTATATACCATGCCAGGACTGTGAGTGATTCTTCAGATTCTGTACTGAAAGTACTGTACATTGTTCAATACATAACTTTGATTTCCTGCCCATCCATATATCAGTTGTGAGAAACCTGAAGATGTGCATATATAGCATTGAACATTTTTCACTGTGAATAAGCTATGCTGATGCTGAAAACCATGTGTGACACGTTTTAGATCCCTCTTGTCCATTGTAGCATCAAGCTAAGCAGGTACAAAGTGCCAGTGTTAAGCTACCCCCACAGCAATGAGTCATTCTGAAACAGTTATTTTCTGCCATCAATTTGAAGTTGTGATATCAAAAGAACTACTGGTGATGCTGGCATCGCCTAAATTTTACTGTCAGAATTACAGAGACTCATCCATCTTCTATAGTGAACTAAAGGCTTATCAAGTTTGGCAGGTGTAGAAAGAATGGGAAACTGAAGTCCTTTCTCTGACCTACTCCCCATTTTACATTACATCACAGAAGCTGTGTCCTCAGCAGGATTCCTACATATTTCCCTGTTAAGCTTCTTCAGGCAATCTTCTACAGGGCTTTTCAAATTCCACCCTGAGCAATGACCTCTTTGCTCAGGGTGGAACTTGAAAAAACCTATAGAAGATCCCCTGAAGAAACTTAACAGTGAAACGCGTAGGGATCTATAAAGCTTTTATAAATCTTTTCACATTGCACCTGCTTTTTCTTTTTTCCCTTTGCCTACTGGTGTGGTTATTTGTTTCCTCAACAGGATTCACCAGGAGCAAAAGAGGAGCAAGTCTCCCCATGTTAGGTGGGGAATGGAGCTAGTATACCCACATGCAGCATTGTCTGTCTCTCAAAGGTACTCGTCCTCAGCAGCTTGAATGGCACAAATACAGTAAGAAAGCTGAGAGAAATGTAATAAAGTAATAACTGTATTTGTGGAATATGTGAGTTTTTCTCCTGGAAGAAAGCTCCCAGAATCTGTATACTCTGAGGCACAACAGACTTTCATTACAAAGTGAAAGGTTGTTGAGACACCCTCCATAGCCTATTTCAGTGTCTGAGACCATGCTAGGGATTCCACAACAGCTAAAGTAGCTATTTCAGACTGTCAGGTACCTCTAAAAGGCCTGGAGCACCAACAAGAGAAAGGTGACAAACCTACAGAAAACAGGAACCCAGCTAAAGAAAGGTAAGGCAATTTAAAATGATGATTACTACAAATCTCCCTAATTTCCCAGGCAATAATTTGGGTCTTAATCTAAAGATGTTCTCTATGTTTAGCACCTGGGATGACAATAGCAAAACTGTGCTCTGATATTTTTTTATTATTATTATTATTATTTTACAATTTGTATATATGTTTAGCAAGCAATTCTTCCTGGTTGAAATTTTTGACATGGATATAAAGCTCATGATAATTCATGTCAGTCTTAGATACAGCAGAATGGGAAGAAATGTCAGTATGTCCATCCATCCACTTTCTTATCCTCTCTCATTTTCTTCCTTTCAATGTTTTTGTTTGGGATTTATATATGCTATTTCCATTGAACAAATGTTGAGATTTAAACATTTTTCTGATAATGACTGTAGTAACTACCCAACACGTGCACACAATATTTCCATTTAGCTCCATAAATCTTGTATTCACTGAACAATCACAGTTAAAATTCTGCGGAAATAGTCAAATGAGGGGGTGTGAACAATGAGAATCTGAATCTGTTTATCAAAAGAGGCAGAATCATTATAATAATAATTTAATATGTGTGAGTCATATCCCTAAATATTCAGCCATTTAAAAACTGTCTCTAATAGTTAGAATCAGCATGATAAGCCATTTTGTTCAGTGATCACAGGTATTTGATTCTCAGTACTCTGATCTTTTGAAACAACTTTGAATAGTGTTAACACTCCTCTTTAAAGCACTTGGTGAAGGGAGAGGGAGATCAGAATGAAGCTGCATTTGCAATGCCATCATTATACGACCATTATACTACTAAGAAAATGTAATGCTCCATTTTGTGCTAGTGATTATATTTGTTGTTTGCTAAGTCTTTACTAGACTTTAAGTGCCAGCTACAAACATGTAACCAGGAAACATTCTGCACAAGGATTCTAATGAGTATAACTGAATATATAAATAAAATCTAATTTGACTGACAGGAACGAAAAGCTAGTACAGTCACACTGTGGCCAGAAATAGCAAAGCTCTCTGACACCTTCAATACACTTTTGGCACACTGATGTCTTTTATCTTTACTACTCTTAGCACCTTGGCAAGTGTATTTATTACACTTATATCCTGCCCTCCCCTGCAAGCAGGTTCAAGTTTTTCAAAATTTTCTCTCTGCTCTCCCTCCCTCTCACACATACCATTTCAAGTTGTCCTTGTTTAAAACAGAAACAATAAGTTCTTATTCATTGCCAGTCTTTGGTATGGACTAAAAGTTCCTACAGTATCTACAAGTACCTATTAAAAAGGTAATTTAACGTTGATTCAAACTGCGCAGTTATGGAATTGGATCTCAAGAATCAGTGTCATTAATAGTTGTGTATTCTTTTAGTGCCTTGTATCTTCCCCATGATGTAGCAGGCTCCTCCACTAGAATTTGTACTGGAGGATGGGACCAACTAGTAGTGCAACATGTCCATGGGATCCAACTTATGGTGCCTGGAGTTCTAACAACAGAATGTGACATTATGGGATACTTAAATCTCTAGGCCTAGGAGAAGGAAGGAAATATTATACCTTGTCTTACCTGTAGTTTCCTCCTCTAATTTTAGTTCCTCCCAAGACAGTGGACAAGAACTGGATCCCTGTTCAGACCATGATCGTTCCTGGGCTAGTTATAGATGGGTGGGACATGCCTAATGAGAACAGTAGACTTCTAGAGTACCACAGGGGATGGCAGAATGGAAGGTGGCATGGTATAGCCCAATTCCATTGGGTCTCAGAAGCTAAGTATGGTCGGTACTTGGAACAGAGGCAACTAAGGAAGACTCTGCAGACAAAGGCAATGGCAAACTACAACCGTTTTTGCACACAGCTTACCACGGGGTCACATTCGTGTTCTCTCCGCAGCGTCTGTCGGATTTCCCATTATCTGCGCCGAAGTTACAGGAAGTGCCACGGCTTTTGTGTAGCAAACGTAAACCGCTAAAAAACCCAGTGTGTGCGAAAACGGTCGTAGTAATTAGTTACTTTGAAATCCCTCTGGAGTTATCAGAAGTCAACGGTGAGATGACAGCACTTTTCACACATACATATATAGTGACTTTCCACAATAACACTTGGACTGCTTACTTGCTCCTTTGGACCTGAGTTGGGAGCATGGGGCTTTCAATACCTCAACATCCATGCTGTATTGATTGGGTCATCAGAACAAAGTTTGAGCCCAGTGGCATTTATTTATTTATTTATTTATTCTATAACTTATACCTTGCCCTTCCCATAAAATGGCTCAGGGCGGCTCACAGCAAACGATAAAACAGTAAAACAAAGTACAGAGTTATTACATTTAAAAAGTCGAAGCATTTAAAAACCTAAAAACCTTAAATTCTTAACATTAAAACTATACAATATAATTCACAATATAATTCATGTTTAAGACCAGGAAAGTTTTATTCATGGTATAAGCTTTTGTGTGCATGCACACTTCTTCAGATACAATGAAATGGAAGCTAGCAGTCCTTACCTATAGGTAGAGGGTGGACAGCAAATTAACATACAGCATAATGCAGATATTTAACAGATTCAAGGAAGATATTGGATACAAGGACTTAGGCAGGGTCTCAGTTAATCACTTTCAGCATTCCACAGTTAACGATACATCTGTTCATCTATCTCCAACTTTGAAATATTTATTTCCTTCACTGTGTTTCCTCTCAGAATTTAATGGTAACCTAAGCTTGTTATTCCTGTTTGGTCCTTGCATCTGCTCAACAGGTGAAATTTCTGAGTGCTTTTATATTGAGTCTGCATAGAATGGGCGGGATATGAATATAACGTAAATAAATTATTTTCTTATGTTCTTATACTGCCACAGGAGGTTGTGGCGGCCACAAGTATAGCCACCTTCAAGAGGGGTTTAGATAAAAATATGGAGCACAGGTCCATCAGTGGCTATTAGCCACAGTGTGTGTGTATATATAAAAAATTTTGCCACTGTGTGACTCAGAGTGTTGGACTGGATGGGCCGTTGGCCTGATCCAACATGGCTTCTCTTATGTTCTTAAATAAATAAAATATGTACTTTTTTAAAGCACTTGGCCCACCCAGCACATGTGCTTGCCAAAAAGCCCTCTCTACTTACTGCTAGTCTTGCTATATTCACCTTGAGGTAAGAACAAGACTGATTTCACCACACAAGCTCAGTATATTTTCATTGCTCCCAGGGCTCAGAATCCTCCCTTAGCTAAATATTTACAAGCTACCTCAGTGACTTTGGAATCTTGAAAACAAGGATTTGAGCCCATGTTCATGTACCCTTTTGCTGTTCAGTACATGAGACACAAGTGACATGTTTTCCTGGATTCATTGTAAACCACACAGAGCAACAGAGATATATTATGACAATGCTAAAAGAAAAAATCACCCACTCCCTTTCCCAAGTTCATTTTTAGTGTTACTGGCTTGTAGGAGGAAAGCATTAGGATACAGGCAGATGCCTGACCCTGATAGCCATCAGTGTCAGTAGTCAAAATGTCAACAGATACACTAGAATGTTTTCATTTTTGTTTCTTTTTTAACAGTGAAACACATTGTGGTTGTATGATCTAGGGAAATATACCTTTTGAACCTATTACCACTGATGAAATAAGATGTATACATTCAATAATCTCCATGTGGAATAGGGTTGCCAAGTCCAATTCAAGAAATATCTGGGGACTTTGGGGGTGGAGCCAGGAGACTTCAGGGGTGGAGCCAGGAGACATTGGGGCGGAGCCAGGAGCAAGGGTGTGACAAGCATAATTGAACTCCAAGGGAGTTCTGGCCATCACATTTAAAGGGACTGCACATCTTTTTAAATGCCTTCCTTTCATAGGAAATAATGAAGGATAGGGGCACCTTCTTTGGGGGCTCATAGAATTGGACCCCCTGGTCCAATCTTTTTGAAACTTGGGAGGTATTTTGGGGAGAGGCATTAGATGCTATACTGAAAATTTGGTGCATCTATCTCAAAAAACAGCCCCCCCAGAGCCTCTGATACCAGTGGCTCAATTCCCCATCATTCCCTATGGGAATCGTTCATGGTGGTGCATGATGGCTGTGGGGGTGGGGCTTCCCCCGCCAGCCAGCTGGCTGGGGGAGGGGGGAAGCCTGTAAAACCGGGGGATCCCCCTCTGGGACCTGGGGGTTGGGAAGCCTAATGTGGAAATTATCCTATATATAGAAAAGCCCAGACGTATTGTTGTTTTCCAACTCCTCCATTGGCCCATGATGCTCACCTCCTCACCCATAACCACTCAATTGTACTTATGTCCCATTGGCTGGGTCCACTTCCCTTCCCTGCCCACTGCCGGCCTAGCCACATTTTCCCTGCTCCCCCCCAAAAAAGCTTGACTCTCCTCAGCAAGTCCAGCAGGTGGCAGCCATCCAGAGGAGGCCTGGGTTGCAAAAAGAGGCTGCTGTTGCCACCTGGGCGACCGGTCTGGGGAAGCTGCCTTCGTGTCTTATTGGTCCATCCTTCTGAGTCCTCCATTTTCCCATAGTGGCTGTTGCTAATTGTTGTTTAGTCGCACAGTCAAGTCTGACTCTTTGCAACCCCATGGACAAAGTCATGCCAGGCCCTCCTGTCTTCCACCATCCTCCAAAGTCTGCTTATATTTGTGTTAGTTACATCAGCAATTCTGCTTTTGTCAGTACAAGATGAGGGGAGGCCCTTCCCAGGCCTATTTTGGTCTTTGAGGGAGCAGCATTCCCTATGACAGCCAGTGTGACACAGTAATTAGCACTTCAGAGCAGGGTCTGCCAGAGCCAGGTTCTTGCTGTGGAAGCTGACTGATTTTGGAGCAATCACAGACTTTTAGCCTAACGTACCTCACAGGGTTGTTGTGTAGATGAAAAGGGGGAGAGAAGAATGATGTAAGCTGCTTTGGTCTCCACTGCAAAGAAAGACTGTACACTTCCTAGGTAAAGTTTGCAAGGAGAGGGAAGGAGATGGAAAATGGAAGTCAGAGGGGCAGATAAAGATAGGTTGATGGTTGGCTGGGAAGGAGAGAGTAGTCAACTCCAGGTTGAGAAATTCCCGGAATTTTGAGGGGTAGAGCCTGAAGAGGGTGGGACCTCAGGCAGATACAATGCCATAGATTTCACCCTCCAAACCAGCCATTTCTTCCTGGGGAGCCATTGTTGCCAATCTCCAGGTGAAGGCTGGAGATCACTCAGAATTTCAACTGCTTACCATATGGCAGAGATCAGCTCTGGTGGACTCTGTGTCATTATGCCCCGCCAAGCTTGTCCCCTCATGACCACCAGCATGATGTAGCAGTTAGCACTCCAGAGCGGGGTCTGCCAGTGCCAGGTTCTTGCTGTGGAAGTTGACTGGGAAGTTGACCACTCACAAACTTCCAGCCTAACCTACCTCATAGGGTTGTTGTGTAGATGAAAAGGGGGAGAGGAGAATAATGTGAGCTGCTTTGGTCCCCACAACATCTGTGTAACCATCATCATGCCCCCATACCCCCCCATAATTATTCTTCCTTATCTCCATTCTGGACCTCTTTCAGGGCTTTGAGCCACCTTTGACACACACAAATGCAGGAGGGGGGAGCTGGTATCTGTTTCCACTGCAGCGTGGATGGGAAGACAGTGAGGGTGGGGGTGAGTGAAGACCAAAGGTTGGGAGGTAGGTGGGAAGACAGCAAGGATGAGGGTGAGTGATTGTCATGGATGGGGGGAGTAGTGGAGTGCCAAGGGTATGAGGGTAGTTGAGAGGAAGAGTTGGTTGTGGCCTGGGGTGGGTGGGAAGACACTCAAAGTGGGGGTAGTGAATGCCTTCACTTGGGTGAGTGGGTGGGTAGTGAGACAGCAGGGGTGGGAGGGCACTTGCCCAGAGCCTCTTTATAGAGCCTGTTGTATTTTTCTTCACAACAGGCCTTATTTCTAGTCTTTTAGATAACATAAGCCCTACTATGGTGGCAAATCTGAGGATCTCCATTGGTTGGATGTGGGCCATACAAGATTGGCTCACCCTCTGTCTCTGGCATGCCATTGACTGATTCTGCTCTCCGCCCGCCATCAGCCCTTTCAAGTGAGAACCCCACCAGACAGCCACTGATCTCTGAGGGAGTCAATTCTCTGCTGACAGATTCTCCTGGGGGCTTACTGATCATTACTGCCCCTCCTCAGGGCCCATTGTAGGAAGTCCGGGACAGCCCATCTCCACCACACACACACACATACACAAGCAATGCTGCCATGAAGCAAACAGTGAAGCAAACAGTAAACTGTGAGAGACGTGTTAATGAGACAAACAGTAGTAGTTACTTCTCTTCAACTAACACAAAAGGAATGTTAATTCACAGCAGGGAGGGGCCAGTTCAACAGCAGCAGATAAACAGACTGACACTATACAATGTATCAAGCCCCCTTCCCACCTGCAAATACTCTTCACTCTTTCTGTTCAAATTAGGCTACAGAGTGCTCATATGATAGAATGGACTCTATTCTGTCCTTTGGGTCCACAGGACAGTATGGACTCATTTTGTCCTATGCACCCATTGGACAGATTGGAGCCATTCTATACTATGAGCCTATTGGACAGAATGTACTCCATTGTATCCTATGGGCCCATGAGATAGAATGGACTCCCTTTTGCTTTCCCGCTGCCAGAAAGTGGGAGGGAGTGAAAGGGAGGCTTGCAATGGCTCCCTGCCTCTTACAGCCACCAGTGGAGCAGGTCCTTCCTTCTTTTCATTTTCCTTTATTTCACTTCTTTCCCCCCAGCTTTTCCATAACCCACCCTCCCTTCCTCCCTCTCATTCTTTCTCTGTCTTTCTGTCTTTTTCTTTCATTCTATCTTCCTTCTCATTTTTCTTTCTGTCACTTCTTTCTCCCCCACTTTTTTTACCTCTCCCATCTGTTCTTTCTCTCTTTTTCTCTGTATCTCTCTTTCTGTCTTTTTTATTTTATTCTGTCTGTCTTCCTTTCTTTCATTTTTCTTTCTCCCCATCTTTTTCCTGCTGTTCTTTCTTTCTCTCATTCTTTGTCTGTCTGTCTCTATTTCTTTTTCTGTTTGTCTTCCTTCCTACATCATCTGCCCTCCCATATTTTTCTAGGGCCCATTGTATTTGTTCCTACAATGGGTTTTACTGCTAGTATTCTATAAAAATGCACTCTACACACAAGTACATAGTGACACACCTTGATAGGTAATCCACACACTTTCAAGGCCAACCCATGTGTGTAGGGGGGGCGGGGTGTCTGCCATTATGTATGAGCTTATTGTTCATTAAAACTGTGGTAAATGTTTAGGCATTTACTTTATATTAAACTATCGAACTATTTTTCTAACTACATCAGCAAAAATATAAAGCTTTCTTGACAGTTAAACTGAGGGCCAAACTGCAAGTTCAATGAGTGCACCATGGGACCTGATTAGGATCAGGAGCATGGTGCAGGGGAAAGAAGGGTTTCTGTATCCAGCCCCCATGGTGCTGGGAGGAATTATTTGCCCCTCAACAGGGGTTGTTAATATGACATACACAGTTGATTGAGCAAGTAACACTTCATTGGCACCATTATGACTTGGGAAATGGTGAAAGGGAAAGCAGGAGCCTGCCCTCCCCCAATATCATAGTCCTGATCCAAACTGAACCCACATGGCACTTTTAAATGGTGTTTCCACTGGGAGCTCTCTGCTCCAATATGGTTACCAGTTCCCATAGCAGACCCATCTGTATTTATTTATTATTTAGAAAATTTCTATCACCTCATCAGAATTATGCTTGAGACATATCAAAGTTATAAAGTTATAAAAGTATAAAAAGCTATACAGTAGAAAAACAAGCCAGTAGAAAATAAGTCATTAAAAATTTCATTAAAAACCAAGCTATTAGACATAAACAGCATGAAAACTATCTATAAGACAGAAGCAGACTATTAAACTATTGGGGTGCGGTCAGACGTCCAAAAAATCCATCAGCAACCCATCTTTAAAGCGCCGTCATTTCGTATGTCAGATAATCCGCCGCATCCTGTTTCCCGATCAGACAGATGCTGCTCCGATGGCATGCCGTGTGGATCCCATCCCCTGCTCGATCACACAGAGCCCTCCGGAACTTCTTTCAGATGGCGGCAATCCGCAGTAGCGCAGGCGCAGTTGTGTTTGCGCTGGCTGGCCTAATTTAAAATGGTGCCAATCCAAAGTAGTGCAGGCGCGGTGCTGCGTTCTATGTTTCTTTCTGGCCGCATGCGCGTGTGTGTTTACCTGTTTGCGCAGGCGCACTGCTGCGTGCTGCAGAGGGTGTGTTTCTGCTGAACACATGCGCGTTTGCAGTAGCGGGGTTTCCGGCTATTTAAACCTTTTTTTTTTGTTTCCCCGGCAGCTCTATCGATATATTGATATATCGTTGTGTCGAAATGGAATCTGATGGCCTTGTCACATTAGCGTGCGCGCCCACCCTTCTTTTGAATTATCCAATCAGACGGCAAAACAAAAGGCAGGTCGAGAGGGCACAAACTATGCAGGGCAAGAGCGCATAACATCTCTGTTGCATGGTTGACAGGGCGCGTGGAGGAGTGAGCTCGCACACGTCTATCCAGGAACTGAAAAGCAGTTATATGTATAAGCAGCCCCGTTCTCACATGTCTGCAGGCATTCTAACTCGGTAGACTGCTCGCTAACACGGACATTTCCCCATTTCAGCTACCCCTCCAGGCAGGGAGATGGCGACCGGCGACCTGACATGTCATGCGTCCCCTCGTTGCTGAGGATCGCGATGCACGCATCGCTTTTAAATGTGCCGATTCACACAGATGTGTTGCAGATGTGTTTCTCCGTTTGCACTACTTTTCGGAAAAGATCGCCTCACATACTGGAAATCTCGATACTCACATATCGAAATTTCGATATATCACTATTACGCAATAAACTAAAATATTAAAAAAAAAAAGGCCGGCCACGCACGCTAATAAGCAATTTTTTCGAGTTCCTTCCTTCGATGGCGCAGTGATATGCATTTTGTTTGTGGCGGGAAGCTGGAAGCGGGAAGCGCTGTTGCGACTCAGCAACGATTGCCCGTTCAGATGCTCCAGAGCGCTCAGGAAGCGTCTTGTTCCGGATTAAAAGCAGTAGCAAATTAATCCGCGAGCAAGGCGCATCAGCGTGGGACGGGCACGGGCTAAGCACGCTTGACAGATGCGGACGTGTGAACGTCCGGGTAAAATCCGACATGTTTGCGGGCTCAACTCATGCCCGTAGCGGGGTTTTTTGGACGTCTGACCGCACCCTGACTATTGGTAAGATAAATCCCTAATTAAAAGCCTGGGTAAAAAAAGACATGTCTCGGTCTAATGCCTATTAAAAAAATAAAGCAGGGACAAGGTGAGTTTAAGTTTAAGGTTGGCTGTTCAAATAAAATAACTAGCAGGCTGGATAGTATTGGAGGTGATTATGACCCTTCAAATAGGTTGACCTCGAGCTTTTTAGGACCTTAAACATAAGAACTAGCCCTTAGAACTGTGCCCAGAAGGAGATGGGTATCTAGTGTGGATCTTTCAGTGCAGGGATGGTACATTTCCTATAACCAACTCTTGACAGTAGCCTGACCACTACATTTTGGACCAACTGAAGTTTCCAAACCTTTTTCAAAGGCAGCCTCACATTGACTCCATTGCAGTAATCTAACTTCAGTATGATCAGAAAATGGATCACTGTGACCAGACCATGTTTTCTGAGGAATGCCCATAGCTGCCAAATCAACCCAAGTTGATAAAAGGTGTTATATCCCATGGAGGAGACCTGAGCCTTCAGCCATAAAGCAGGATTCAGTAGCACGCAACAAACTATGAGGCAGCTATTCATGAACTGTGAGTGCAACCACCTCCAGGACAGGCTCGCTCTGCAATCCCCCAGCAGCATCTTGTCAGGTACAAGTCCCTGACAAGAATTTGTCTCAAACCTATAGTCTATTAATTTTCCTACTAGTGTTGTCATTGCCTATGAATAATCCAATGTATTGGAAAATTTAGTTATATCCATAACTACCATGTTTTATGTACATGTACCTAAACCCATATATCCATGACTGTACTAATTCATGTATTACAATATCAATATACACTAACTCTCACATATATTCACTGTATTCTTTTAACATTTTAAGTAGAATAGCATTGGTAACAAAGAAGGCTACAGTGCAGGGTAAGCAAATGTGGGATGCAAGGGCCCAATTTCATCTCCCTGGTAACAGAAGATAGGTACCAACAAAGGATGTCTGTAAACTGGAATGTGACCTTGGAGAAGAGTAGCACCATAGTCTTGGAATTAATTCAAAGGCTTTTGAGTGAGAGATGTTTAGGCAGGAAGAGTGATGGACCATTAACCTATAACCTATATTAGGACTGTAAGTTTTGTTTTTGGACAGCCTGGCAAGATCAGTAGACTTGTGAATACATGCTACAACTGTTTGCTATATGTTTCTTCATTAAAGCTGCTTCTGCGTTTACTCAAGAAGTGATACGTTCTGGACAAAACCTTACACTTCTCCATCGACCAACAGCAGTTCAGTCTTGTTTGGATTGTCTGGATTGAGCTTCAATTTGGCTTTGAGTTTTTACATAATCAACAGCAGTTCAGTCTTGTTTGGATTGTCTGGATTGAGCTTCAATTTGGCTTTGAGTTTTTACATAATCAACTTTTAAATTATGGCATTCCATTTGGAACATTTAGTTATCCAAATATTTTGCAATGTCAAGAACCTTTGATTAAAGTTTCTTTTGGCCCATTAACTGTAGGCACTTTGACCTGGCTTTAAATTGCTTTGACCAGTTCTTATACTAATAATGTTGCTCTTCTTCATTTTTGATTCAGAATATCCATCAAAGCCAACGTATAACAGTGATTGAGATTGTATTTCAAAATCACATATACAAGCAGCAAACATCACCCCTCTCATTTCATGAAATAATTAATATTGCTCATGCAATCCATACCAGCAAAGGTAATTTAAAAGCCTGCAGCATGTTACTATGTTGTATTTGCTGGCTCTAAGCTTTCCAGGCAGTGATGCGCACTTGCTGGCTCTAAATTTCTCATGCAGCGATATGCACTTGGATACCAAAGGCAACCATGTTCAGTACCCAAACATGGCCATTTTAATTAAATGAACTTACCTTAGAACAAAGTTTTAGTCCCGTGGGACCTTTAAGACCAATAAAGTTGATCTTAAAGTTGGTCTAAGGGAGGAATGGTGGCTCAGTGGTAGAGCATCTGCTTGGGAAGCAGAAGGTCCCAGGTTCAATTCCTGGCATCTCCAACTAAAAAGGGCCCAGGCAAATAGGTGTGAAAAACCTCAGCTTGAGACTCTGGAGAGCCGCTGCCAGTCTGAGTAGACAGTGCCAACTTTGATGGACTGAGGGTTTGATTCAGTATAAGGCAGCTTCATATGTTCATATGTTCAAAGTTAAAAGTCTTAAAGGTGCCACTAACCTCAAACTTTGGTCTACTGCTTCAGACCAACACAGCTACCCATCTGAATCTATGTCCATGAACTGAATTGAACTTCGTTGCTTTCATATTTGGTGAGCTTCTGACTGGATCACATGTTCAGAATTCATCTTGAACGCCATGCAAAACAGTTTTGCACCTCCATGGTATCTGTGACTTACATTGTGCATTAGTAATAAGTAGCAAATGGTAGCTGTTTTTTGCACCTTTGCAGTCTGCAAACTAAAGCACCTTTATTATCAGGGAAGAGGCATATATTCCCTGAGGTCATGATCAGATCATTAAACTGACCTACTTGTCAAGCATGGAATCACACCTGCTTCATTACCTTTTTGCTCCTGAGCAATCAGATATATCTTTTTAATGAATGGCATTAGATATATTGCCTGGTTTTTGTATCCACAGAGATAGCAGTATCCATACAAGAGCAGACACTGAAGGAGCACACGGACATCTTAGTAGTAAGCTGCAACAAATAGATTAAACACATTCCCACCACCAGCATTTTTACTTGTGGTCACAACTGGATAAGTGGGCAGCAGCTGCAAAAAAGCAGTAGAATCATACAGACAGATGCATATGGATTCATTTGAATGCACATGAACAGCTTGGTGAGCAATTGGCTTCCTGATCACTGAGGCAGGCAGGACACATGCTGAACTGGTAGTGGATTTTTAAAAAATCAAATAAGTAAATGGAAATGGTTGTTTGTTACTGTGTGTGTGAAGTGCTGTCAAGTTACAGCCAACTTTATAGTGGAGGGTTTTCAAGGCAATAGACTAACAGAGGTGGTTTGCTGTTGCATTCCTCTGCATAGCCACCCTGGAATTTTCTTAGGGGTCACTCATCCAAATACTAACCAGGGCTGACCCTACTTAGAGTTTTAGAGATCTGATGAGATTAGGCTAGCCTGGACATCCAGATTAGACCAGGCTTATTGTTGTGTCTTGCAATTTGGTCCCTGAATTCACAACACAGCGTGTGCATGTGTGCACAGAGGTCACCAGTGGGAGACCGCAGGTCACCAGATGTAAGGATGTAAATACCCTCCACCTATGAAGATCTGCGGCAGGAAGTTCAACTGGCCAGGATTGGACCTGGCCAGGTAAGAGGGTTGTTCCGGGAGATGTATATAATCGGGGACCCGGCCTCGCCATGCTCTCTTTGTGATGTACTCGCTAATAAAGCATGTTGCCTTCTACAAGTCTAGTAACTCAGTACATTACACTGGCAATGAGGATGGGATCCTAGCCAGGTAGTTTCCCCATCGGGAAATTGCCGACCTGGCTGGAGATGAAGAAGGCACGCAGCCCAGAGAGGCAGAAGCGCCTGCCACCTCCATGGCAACCCCGAGCGGAATGACGGGCCACATCACAGAATTCGACCCTGCCAAACCCGAAAGGTGGGAGACCTATGCAGAGTGTGTCGACTGCTACCTATGGGCGAACATGATTATGGACAACAGCCAGAAGCGAGGCATGCTCCTGAGTGTCTGCGGGGATGCCACATTCGAGATTGCCAAAGGTCTCTCAGCCCCCATGAAGGTTACCGTGAAAACATACAAGGAGGTAGTCAAACTCCTGACCAGAGATTTCTCGCCCCAGCCATCCATCATCGCCCGCCAATTCCTGTTCCACAAGAGAGATCAGGGGGTGGGAGAGACGGCCGCCATCTACCTGGCCGCTCTCTGCCAAATCGCGGGAAAGTGCAGCTTCGACAAGCTGGAGGAAGCTCTGAGAGATCGATTTGTCTGGGGCCTCCGGGATGAAAGGCTACAGCAAAAGCTTTTTGCAAAGGAAGAGCTGATCCTCCAACTCACCTTCAATGAAGCCACCGCATTCAAGAGAGCCGCCAAGGCTCACTCCAGCCCTCAAGAGGAAGCCGTCCACCAGGAGGAAACGGCGTCGGGCAACCCTGAGGAGGAAGAGGCACATCAGCTCCACTGCCAGGAAACGGCCTGAAATCTTTCACCCAGCCACAAGCTACAGAGTGGCCCGCCAGCACAAAGTGTGCCAGCTGTGGAGACCCACATGAGCGATGGGACTGCTCCTATCGCAACGTTGACTGTAGGAACTGCGGAAAAGTGGGCCACATCGCACACATTTGCAGGGCCAAGACCAACCGCAGGTGCCAATCCATTCACCATGACTTGATCGATGCTCACATGACCATATTGACCAGCATCCAGGTAATGAATTTGCCCCTAGCCACCCCGGATAAGCTCAAGGTGTCGGTCCAAATTGAGGGTGCTCCCTGCCTAATGGAGCTGGACTCGGGATCCTCCATCTCCATAATCTCGGAGGAGTCCCTAAGAAAACTCTGCACCCACGGTAGGCCCCGGTTGCGGCCTGCTGATTTCATCCTGCGAGACTTCCAGAAAAAACCCTATATGGATTCTGGGATGGGCCACTGTGAGAGTAGAGTTCA
Source organism: Heteronotia binoei (assembly GCF_032191835.1). Lineage (NCBI taxonomy): Eukaryota > Metazoa > Chordata > Lepidosauria > Squamata > Gekkonidae > Heteronotia > Heteronotia binoei. The sequence goes on from NC_083223.1 coordinate 125,344,729, forward strand.
AGAACTTTAAGGGTGTACTGGACATACTCGTGGTCAAACTCCAGGTCACCACATCACTGGGGCTGGCCTGGTTTAGACCTCTGGGCATACAAATAGTCAAAGTGCAGCAGATACAAATGCACAATTTTGAAAATGTGTGCCCTGGGGTGCTACAAGGGGCCTCCCATCACCTTACAGCTCGACCCCCAAGTGAAACCAATAAGGCTGAAGGCCAGGCAAGTTCCGTTCGTTCTAAAACCAAAAATAGCAGCAGAGCTGGACTGCCTCGTGGCCCAGGGAGTGCTAGAGCCGGTATCCTACATGGTATGGGAGACCCCGATAGTCACTCCCATGAAGCCAAATGGGGACGTGCGCATATGCGCAGACTATAAATGCACAATAAATAAAGTGCTTCAGGACAACCCATACCCCGACCCAGTGGTCAGCCATGTTCTCACATCCTTAGCTGGCTCTAAGGTTTTTGGGAAGCTGGACCTGGCTCAAGCATACCAGCAGCTCCCAGTGGATGCCGAGACAGCTGAAACTCAAACAATAGTGATGCACAGGGGAGCTTTCAGGGTGCGGGGATTGCAATTTGGGGTTAGTGTGGCTTTGGGACTCTTTCAGAGCATAATGGACTCTCTCCTTAAAGGGATTCCCAGAGTACAACATTTTTTTGATGACGTTTTGATCGCTGCCCCGGACACCGAGGAGTTCAGCTGCGAGAGGTACTCCGCCACTTTCAGATAGCGGGACTTAAGGTGAAGCGGGAGAAGTGCTCTCTCGGGGTGCCAAGGGTGGAGTTCTTGGGGTTTGCAGTGGATCCTGTGGGAATACACCCGACAGCAGACAAGACCAGGGCGATAGTCCATGCCCCGGCCCCCACATGCAAGGCAGAGCTGCAAAGTTTCATAAGACTCTTCAACTTTTATCATTCCTTCTTGCCCCACAAAGCTGCCCTCGCAGAACCCCTACATATGCTCCTCGATAAACACACCCCGTGGGTCTGGGGGAAAAAGCAGGTCGTCGCTTTTCAGGCAGTCAAGGACATCCTGGTTTCCAATGTGGTGCTCCACCATTTTGATGATTCCCTTCCAGTGATTCTAGCCTGCGACGCTTCCCCGTACGGGGTGGGCGCCGTCCTGAGGCACCAACTTCCGGACGGGAGGGAAGTCCCCATTAGGGATGTGCAAAAAAAAAAAATTCGGAAATACACGGATTCGGAAGTACAGGGGGAAAAAAAATTCGGATTCCCCCTGTGCTTCTGAATGCCGTATTCGGAATAGCCGCATATACGGTAATGCGCGGCTATTTCCGAATATACGGCCCTATTATACCCTATGGGCCATTGAAATCAATGGCAAATAGGGTATATTTGAAGCCGCCTGGAGGGGGGGGGGGTTTGAGGGAGAGCCTCCAAATTTGCAGGGGACCTGCAGGGGACTCTCCCCTCCAAACCCCCCAAGTCCCAAAAAGATTGGGCCAGGGGGTCCCATTCCAGGGGCACCCAAAGAGGGTGCCCCTATTCCATCATTATACCCTATGGGCCATTGAAATCAATGGCAAATAGGGTATAATTGAAGCCGCCTGGAGGGGAGGGGGTTTGAGGGAGAGCCCCCAAATTTGCAGGGGACCTGCAGGGGACTCTCCCCTACAACCCCCCCCCCAAGTCCCAAAAAGATTGGGCCAGGGGGTCCCTGTCTTTGGGCTCCCCAAAAGGCCCATTGCCAACAATGATGGGGAAAGCCCAATTAGCCACTTCCTCCACTACAATTGCTGTGGGGAAAGTGGCTCTGGCCAGAGGGGGGTTTGAGGGAGAGGCCCCAAAACTGCAGGGCAGCTTCAGGGGACTCCCCAGCGTGCAACCCCCCTGGCCCCAAAAGACAGCACCCATCTGTGGGCACCCCAAAAGGAACACTGCTCCCAATGGTGAGAAAAAACCAATTAGAGCCACTTCCTCACTGCAATTGTCGTGGGAAAAGTGGCTCTGGGGAGCAGGAGGTTTTGAGGAGACCCCCCCAAACTGCTGTGCAGCTTCAGGAGACTGTCCCACACAAAACCCACAAGGCCCAAAAAAAATTGGACCAGGGGGTCCAATTCCTGGGGCACCCAAAGCCAAACCTAACTCACACCAGAGAATCTCTATAGGCCCCAAATGCACTACATCCCTCTATCTAATCGATGAACCCTGCAGGCCTGGCAGGCACCAATAAAAACCCAGTTGCCAACGTCGTGGCAGTACAAAACACAATCTGCTCAAGGTCTGCTCTGCAGACCTGGCTGCAGCAAACCCAGATGCCAGCTCTCCAGCCCTGCCCCAAACAACACGGGGAGAGCTGGCAAACCACAAAAAGCCTGCTGCCTCTGGGTCTCTCACCCAGGTGCCAGCTTCCCTGCCCCAAACAACACAATCTACAGGTGCCAGCTCTCCAGCCCTGCCCCAAACAACACGGGGAGAGCTGGCAAACCACAAAAAGCCTGCTGCCTCTGGGTCTCTCACCCAGGTGCCAGCTTCCCTGCCCCAAACAACACCATCTAAAGGTGCCAGCTCTCCAGCCCTGCCCCAAACAACACGGGGAGAGCTGGCAAACCACAAAAAGCCTGCTGCCTCTGGGTCTCTCACCCAGGTGCCAGCTTCCCTGCCCCAAACAACACCATCTACAGGTGCCAGCTCTCCAGCCCTGCCCCAAACAACACGGGGAGAGCTGGCAAACCACAAAAAGCCTGCTGCCTCTGGGTCTCTCACCCAGGTGCCAGCTTCCCTGCCCCAAACAACACCATCTACAGGTGCCAGCTCTCCAGCCCTGCCCCAAACAACACGGGGAGAGCTGGCAAACCACAAAAAGCCTGCTGCCTCTGGGTCTCTCACCCAGGTGCCAGCTTCCCTGCCCCAAACAACACCATCTACAGGTGCCAGCTCTCCAGCCCTGCCCCAAACAACACGGGGAGAGCTGGCAAACCACAAAAAGCCTGCTGCTTCTGGGTCTCTCACCCAGGTGCCAGCTTCCCTGCCCCAAACAACACAACTCTAGTCTCTCAAACAAGAGAAGTGGTGGACCACCACACCTAGCTCAACATCATTCTGCAACACAAAGCAAGAAGCATTTTGACTTACCTTGAGTGATGGATGGTTGGCTGGTCCCGGCCCTTTCGCATTACCCAGGGTGCACCACGAGGAGGCGAGCCAGAATTGCACCCCAAATGAGGAAGATCACTGGGAGGGCCTCAGATTATGTGAGAGGAAGGCAACCATTCCTTCTCTCTCAGCTCAGCAGTAACACACCAGCATCACTGTCCCATTAGAGGGACCTCAGCATTGGTATGGCTGCTGGCTGGCTGTCATCATCACTGGCACCTCCCTCTTTCTTCCTCTTGTCCCTGAAAAAAAACTGGGTGGGTTATGCCTATGGGTGCTGTCGGTTACAGTTGGGGGCTGCAATGGCCCTTTCAGTATTATTAGGCATGTGTGGGTGGAGGACTGGAGAAATTTGGATCGCTTTGCAGTTTTTAAACCAGCATTCACTTTTGGTTTGGGGAGGGATGAGGGGGGGGGATGCACTGCCAATCAATTTGTGAGTGAGTTTTTGGGCTGTCTTTGGACTCTAGTCAGTTTTTATTGGAGGAGCGTTTTACAACCATCTTCCAAGCGCGGGCCAAGAGAGGATGCAGGCACAAGTAGGTGCTCACTTCATTCAATCTCAAAGTCCATGTCTGGGGAGCCGAACAGAGGCAAGTTGACCTTCAGGAAGATCAACTTCTGAACTGTCCAGGGTTGCAGGCGATTGCGATGTGGGCAGACAATGTCGCCCATATGTGAAAAGACGCGCTCGCTCTTCACGCTCGTCGGTGGGCAGGAGAGGAACGCCTTGGCCACGGCGGAGAGGGCCGGCCAGACCCCCTCCTTCGTGACCCAGTAGTCCAAAGGAGACGCTTCCTGCGGCTCGAGGGGCTCAAAAAGATAGTCCCTCACCATCGCAGCACCCGTCTCCGCTCTCGGTGCCCTACCGCTCCTAGAGGGGCCAACGACCCGCCCGATGAATGTCACCTCAGCACTCCTCGTGGCGTGAGTCTGGTGGGAAACACTGCCTAGCTGGGGAGGCTGGGGATGAACAACAGCAGCGGAAGTCGCACTCGCAGATGAGCTGCTTCCACCCCCCTCCTCCTCAACTATCGACACTGGGCCCCCCATGACTCTGGAACGCTCGACCTTCTGGGAGAGCTCGTCTCGCCAGCGATCGAGCTCGTTGGCCCGCTCGGCGATTGTGCCCTTAAGGCGCGGGTCTAACATGGCCGCCATCATGTAGACCTTATCCTGGGTGAAAGGCTGAAAGCGGGCCTCTAGCCCAACCTGCAGCCTAACAACCAGGGCGCGCACCGCTGGAAGAACGTCTGCACGGCCTTGAGCTGGCACTAGAAACGAGGCCAGGTCCTCATGGGCCATCTGGACCATGGGGACGACCAGTGCGATGCTCGCCGTGTCAGACGAGAGCATTTCTGTGTAGGTCTTGAAGGGCCCAAGAACCTCCACAGTCTGAGAAATGACCACCCAATCCTCTTGGGTGAGACGGTTCTCATCCCGAAAGACCCTCGTCTCAGAGACAAAGGCATCCAGGGCTGCTCTCTGCTCCACCATGCGCTCCAGCATGGCGCAGGTGGAGTTCCAGCGTGTGCTGACGTCACCAAACAGGCGGTGCCATGGCACGCCTGTCTGTGTCTGTTTCTCACGCAGCCGATACGAGTCCGTATTGCTGCGTGAGAAGTGACCCGTGATGTACCGACATTTCTGGAGCAGAAGTTGGTACTCATGGGTCGCGGCCTGATACACACGATCATTGTTTTTCGTCTGCCCCAATGCGTCCTTGACCACGAGGTGGAGAAGGTGGGCCACGCAAGGAAGGCGTTTTAGGCCCGCACGCTGGGTGGCCGCCTTGATGTTTGAGCCACCATCAGTCACCACGAAGCCCCTGGCGACGTCCCCCCCGCTGCCTACCCAGGCCTCTACGTGCTGTGAGAGGATGGCTCTGAGAGTGTCCGCCGTGTGCGGCGCGTCGACTGCTTCGGCGTGCAGCAAGGCACAGCGATAGCCGGCCCGGCGGCCCTGACCCTGCCTGTCACTACTGCCACCCCCACCCCGCACCTCACTGGGTTGCCACCAATGCGCAGTCAGGGAGAGATACCCCTCGAACGCATGTTTGGAGGTCCAGATATCTGAGGTGAAATGAACAGTCCCCCCGGCAGCACGGGACAAATGCTCCTTCACCACAGATCTGGTCGCCCTGAAAAGAGCTGGCACAATGGTCCTGCTAAGGGTGGTTCTAGCAGGAATTTTGTACCAGGGCGCCAGGTACTCCAGCAACCCCCGCACCCCAGGATTCTCGACAACTGAAAACGGAAGCCCATGGGCGACCGACCTGGCAAGGTGCCAGGCGATCACCTTCTTGCCGTGCCTGATTCCCCCTCTTGGCACAGAGGTGCCCCTACCAAACATCTCAGGCAGAGATGCCTGGCGTCCCTTTTCTCCCACGGAATGCTCCTGGAGAGCGGGGGTAGTCGCGATGGGACGGACCCCCTGGCTGGGTGGTGTTGTTGTCCGCTGGGACAACACAGCACCAGCCTGCTTCTCCCCCTTAAGAAGCACCCCTGGGTGGTGCTTCCGCAGGTGATTCCGCATCCCCCCCGGAGTCAGGTGGGCAAGGTCCCGCCCACGACTGATCCGGGCCCTACACAGCTTGCACTGCGCATAACGTGGATCCTCCATAAGTTGGAAATGCTTCCATACTTCGGAGGTGAACGGATGCCCAAACTGACTGGCAGGTTGGGTGTCCGGAGCCACCTCCTTTGAGATGCTCGGGGGAGACACATCGTGCCTCGGGGTGGCAGGAGGGGCTGGCCGCCGGGGGGAAGTGGGCGGAGATGGAGGCACCTCGTCTGTCTCCATCTCTTCCCCCTCCACCCCATGCGGCCTCCCCTCCTGGCCATCCCCTGAAGGTCTGCTGGTGCCCGAAGGAACCGAAGAAGGGGGCTGGTCCTCCTCAACCAGCTTCTCCTCCAGCTCCTGCACGACACTCTGTACCCTCCTTGGGGTGATCTTTTTGGACAGAAAACTGTCCCCAAAGCTCATCTCCAAGGAGGGCTGCTCTTGCTGCCCCTCCTCCGGCTGCTGAGGCCGAGCGACATCAGCTGGAGGAGAGACTGCCTGAACAGCAGACCCCTGCGCAGTGCCAGCACCTGATGGCACCTTTGCTCGGGGCGCCCCAGCAGCAGCCTCGATGAAGGGCCCAAGGCGGGCCTTCTTCTTCATCACACTCCGGCCAGAGGTCGGAGTGCTGGAAGGCGGCTGTGGAGTGGCCCTACGCACAGGTGGGGGGGAGACCTGGGTCCTCCCCCTCCCCTCCACCCCTCTAGTCTTCTCCTTGGCCTTGCCCCCAGGGCCCCTCTTCTGCTGCCTGTCACTCATGTCACCCTTGGCCAGTCTCACAGAACCTGAACTGAGAGTGGGGTTTTTTTACAAACCTAACTCACTGCACTGTACCCTGAACCAACAGGTGCCCTGACTTCTTTTTAAAAACCCTCCCACCAAAGCTTGTTTATTTGTTTTTTGGTCCCTAACCTGTCCTTCTTTGGGTTGGGGTAGTACTAGTAGTCTGGTAAAGTTTAGGAGACTAGGTGATCCTGCCTCTACCTGGCTGCAGTTTTTAAAAGGCTACCTCGAGATGAAGGCAATCCTTGTTATATCCTCCTAGTTAAACTTCTCCTAACTAGATCCTGGTACACCTGATTTCCTTGCAAACTAGAAATCAGGTGTCCCCTATAACGTGAGAGAAGCTGTGGTTTACCCTGTGGAAATCTAAGGATGCACCAGCTTTCAGTGGCTGAAAGCCAGATGCACCACTGCTGCAACCCTAGTCTCTTTAAAAGGGAGCCTGATGTGGCCTAGTAGTCACGCTGCCTTTTATGAGAAACCTAGAAACTTTTTAAAGCACCCCTATCTGGCCTACTTGAATTGTGAAAGGAGATAAAGCCCTAAACTGGATTAATTTTTTTTTTTAATTTCAAAAAAACACAATCCCTAAAAACACCCTTATTAGTGGGGCAGCCTATTTAGTGGCCCTAGCCAAACCGAGAGCACACTCAGATTCCAAAAATCACTCTATAACAACAAGAAAGTGACCCAGCCCACACACACCCTCGCCAACCCCCACACCAACCAGAGGTAATTTTAAAAAACCAAAACAAATCCAGAGAATCACAAGGTGCCAAGCAAACCAACTCAAGATTTTTAAAAGTGGCCTTTCACCAATAATAACACTCAGGTCAAATCAGTCAACAACAACACCCCCACCCCTAAAACCAGAACCAGAAAAGAGGGACAAAACAATGAAAATTAGGCCAAACAGCACCCCCCCAATAACCTGAAGATAAAAGTAACACAGCAGCAACACAACACAGCAGCAACAAATCAAACAATGAAACAGTAAAAAACTCAACTTTTAATAATACAGGAACTCCCCCCCCAAAAAAACCCCTTCACCCTAGCCCCAAGAAATCCAAGACACCAAAAGTAGGAGAAGTAAAAGGACACTGCACTTTAAAAAGTCCTCTCACTAAATTAAGATATGGGCAAATTAGCAAAACCACCCCACCCCAGGCCCCCCCCAGCTGCAGAACCTAACCTCAACCCCAAATAGGCTACCCTACCCACCCAGCACTCACCCACCCAAATCTGAACAAGTAAAGGGACTCTAGTCCTTTTACCAACAAAAACTAAAACAAGAACCCCAAAACTGTCTTACCTTGTCTTCTCTGAGTCCAGGGAGCTTGGTAAGGCAGTGAGAGAGCAGCAGGCAGGAGCTTTAAGCCAAGGAAGGGCCAGCCACCACCAGCAGCACAATCTCTCTCACACCAACCCACACCACATACACCAACACATCAATGAGGAGGAGTCCAGCAGGAAGACTCCTTAAAAAGGTTCTCTGGCCCTACAGAGAGCAATTTCAAAAAATAGCACTGCTCTCTCAGATTGGCCAGATAACATTGCTTACTTGGGTACCCAAGTAAGCAAAAGATCAAAATAACAATGTAGCTGATGGCTGGGCCATCAGCTACACAGCACACAACAACAGCTGCTGGGGCTCCTCTTCCCCCTCCCCCCCCTCCCTGTTCCCAGGGAGGCTATAGGAGAGGCGGGAAGCTAAGCAAGCAGCTCCATTGAGGCTGCAAAAGCCACTTCCCGCCTTTTCTATTGAAGTACAGTACAAGCTGCCTTTTGACAGCCGTACCGTATTCTTCCGAATAGAGGTTCGGAAGAATACGGCGGCCGCGTTCGGGAGCCGCATAATGGGCGGCAATGGCTTTCGGCTGCAGGCAATGCCGAATACAGCCGAATCAGCGTTGATTCGGCTGTATTTTTGGCACGGCCGAGCCGAATGCACATCCCTAGTCCCCATGGCCTATTACTCTCGGACCCTGACCCCCACGGAGCGAAACTATGCCCAAATAGACAAGGAGGCCTTGGCAATCATGGTGGGCATGTACAAATTCAGCGACTACCTCTACGGCAGGCATTTCACTATTGCCACAGACCACAAGCCGCTGCTCGGCCTCCTCACCCCGGACTAGCAGACACTGCAAATCCTGTCATAGCACATCCTGACGTGGAACCAGTTCCTCAACTCATACACGTATAAGCTAGTCCACCACCCTGGTAAAGCAATGGGACATGCAGACGCCCTCAGATGCCTTCCGCTGCCCTCGATGGACCCCAACCCAGCCCCCGCCCACCATGTGATGCTACTGGAGACTCTACCGGAGAGGTAGCTCAGGCAGAGACTGCATCCTTGCACGAGTTTTCAACTGGGTGGGAAGGGGGTGGCCCACGGGCAAACTGGACGCTGATTTCAGGGCATTTGCATCCCGCCGGGAAGAACTGTCCGTACACAAAGGGTGCATTCTCTGGAGTAGCAGGGTGGTGGTTCCCCCTCCACTTTGGAAGCAAGTGCTTGAAGCCTTGCATGAGACGCACCCGGGGATAGTGCGTATGAAGGCCCTGGCACTTAGCCGGGGATGGACGAAGAGATATAGGGGTGTGTTATAAGTTGTCTACCCTGCCAAGAGTCCTGGCCAGATCTGCCCAGTGACCCCGTCCACCGCTGGGAGTCCAATCATGTGCCGTGGTCCCAGCTACACCTAGACTTTGCGAGGTCATACCAGGGCCAAATATTCCTTATCCTGGTGGACGCCTATGTGAAGTGGTTGGAGGTGATTCCCATAGCTTCAACCTCCACCGCGGCTGCAGTCAGAGCCCTACGAAGGGTCTTTTGCACCCACGGGATCTCTGAGACCTTAGTCATGGACAACGGGACTGCTTTTACCTCCCGGAACTTCCAGGAGTTCCTGAATAGGTTCCTCATCCAGCACATACGGTCCGCTCCATTCCATCCAGCCACCAACGGCCAAGCAGAGTGCATGGTGCGCACTACCAAGGAGGCCCTGGGTTGCATGGTACAGGGGGATTGGGACCACCGCCTGGCAGCCTTCCTATTTGGGAACCAAATCACCCCCAACCCGATCACTGGTATAAGCCCTGCAAAGCTGCTTATGGGGAGGAAGTTGACCACTAGGCTAGATAGGTTGCATCCAGACCAGGCCCCGGACCTCCACAGCTTCCCAGAGACAAGAGAAGCCGCTAGGGGGTTCTTTCCAGGAGATCCGATCTACGCAAAGAACTTTGCAAGTGGGCGGGAGTGGTTACCAGCCCAGGTGTTGCGGGTCACCAGGTCCCGCTCTTACGAGATCTCGTCAGAGGGGGCCAGATCCTTAGGAGGCACATTGATCAGCTGCGCTGCCACACCTTGCTGGAAGAACAGGCAGAGATCGGGGAAGCAGGTAGCGGGGTAATAGTGGCAGTGCCACCAGAAGCCACCCAGCCAGTGCCGGCCACGCTGGCTCTGTGGGCAGAGTAGCCTATCAGCGGCTGGAGCAACCCCTCCCCCATGGGGGTTCAAGGAGAGGCCCCGGAGCAGCTGCAGGCACCGGGCAGCACTCTTTTGGCTTCACCCCACAATGAGGAACCAGCGGCCCCCACAGCCACAGCAGCTGCTCCAGTTCCCCAGATAAAACCTAGGAGGGAATGAAGGGTACTGGCTTACTTGAAAGACTATGTTTCTTGAACTAGGGGTGGGGGAGGAGTGTTGTGTCTTGCAATTCGGTCCCTGAATTCACAACACAGCACATGTGCGTGTGCACAGAGGTGACTAATGGGAGACCGCAGGTCACCGGATGTAAGGACGTAAATACCCTCCGCCTATGAAGATCTATGGCGGGAAGTTTAACTGGCTAGGATTGGACCTGGCCAGGTAAGAGGGTTGTTCCGGGAGAAGTATATAATCAGGGACCCAGCCTCGCCATTCTCTCTTTGTGATGTAAAGCATGTTGCCTTCTACAAGTCTAGTAACTCAATAAATTACACATTAATAGTGATGCACTTAATCCAAAGCAAGAGGTATGGCAACATTTAATAGGCTGGAATAATATAGCCCAATCATTATTCCAGCACCTAACTGTCCACTTTATAGCTCATATAGATGGGAGAAAGAAGAAAGAGATCAAAATCTTGACAGGAACATTTCCCAATCAGCAGAACAGCACATTTTTCCATGACAGAGGATTGCACTGCTAGATCTGTCTTTCCAAAGTATTGTTTCATTCCAGTCATATCACCGGTTTATTGACCTGAGGGCTGGAGGGTTTAATTGTACATAAGCAGCAGCCTCTGTTCTGTCAAAATATATATTTGTTCTCTGGCTCTGTTCCCCAGGCATAGATGCAGAGATTTCACTTACACTCCCTTGACCACAAGCATTACCACAGACTAGTGTGGAATACAAACAGATGCAAGTGTTTTGCTTCAAAATCATAGGCACATAGAGACAAATTCTACATTGTTGCCACTCTCCGAGCATATTCTCAAACATATCAATAACATAGAAATAAGACAATGTACAGGGACAGTAAGAAGTTTTCCTTATAGTGGGTTGAGGTAGCAATTTTGGGGATAAACTCACAGGACAATTAGAGACAAAAATTACCTATATGCAATCTAAATCCACAAAGAAGAAGAAAAAAACAATTGAATTCAAAATGCCAGACTCCTGAAGTACATTAAATATTTTGTGGTTTAATCAGTGGTAGTTTCACATTACACATATTTGATATGCAAGACTATATACTTTAAGAAACCATTTTTCTTGCTATGTTTTTCTTTGAGATATTCTATTTATTTTAAAGATGAAATTTAGCATATGTTTAATTATATGTATGAGTGTGAAGGCGGGGAAGACATCAGCAGATAAGAAATTTCTGAATAAGCGATTCTGAAAGTCAACAAATATTGTATGTAGCATAATTCTACTGCATTGATTTGTGGAAGCAGACATATGAAGGAAGAAATGTTATTCCATTCTCTATCATTTGCATTAAAAGATTTTTCTTAGCCATTTTTCTTAACCCACACATGGCATTTAAATATAGTGTTGTGTAAATGTTCCAGACAAACTGGTTATTCAAAAATCAATATGATGATATTGGAAGACCAGTTTGAGATTCCTTTGGATGAATTTTTAAAAGTGCAGAGGTATCCAGAATAATAGTTGCTTTAGAAATCCTGTTTATTTCATAATTTCCTTCATTATGGTTTGATTCAAATAAACTTTATTAAACATATGAATTTATAGAGCAAAATGTCAACAGATATCTACCCACAAGAAAATTAAGATCTCTCTGTCTGTCCACCCATACATTATTTTCTCAAAAAAGAAAATATAAAGCAATCTACCACTGTGGAGTACTGGCTTGAGAGGCAGACTAGGACTTGGCCAACCAGGTTCAAATCCCTGCTCTGCCACAGAAGCCCACTGGATGACCTCAGACTGTCACATTCTGTCAGCCCATCCAACCTCATAAAGTTATTGCTGTGAGGACAGAGTGGAAAAGCAGAGACTTGCATGATAAACTACTCTGGCTCTCAGTTATGGAGAAAAGAGGAACAGAATGAATGAAAAATAAATGAATGAATGTGGCACAAAATTAAAACCAAATATGTAACTTCAGTCTTGTTGCTCAAACCAATATCAAATTTCTATCTAATTTTTTTATTTTTTATTTATTATTTACATTAGACTTTTATCCCGCCCTCTCCGCAAACAGACTCAGGGCGGCTTACAACAGTCATTTACACGATTTAAAACAATAAGTCAATAAAATCTATAAAACATTAATACAATTAAAATTTAAAAACTATTCCACGGTACTGTACCATTACTATGTTGGTGGTTCTGCTTTTCAGACGGTTGGTCACCAGGAACTTTAGCTGATGTCAGGTGGCAGCTCTCTCTCAGTTTAAGCATCGAAGGCCTGTTGAAACAAGTCGGTCTTACAGGCCCTGCGGAATGTAGGAAGGTCCTGCAGGGCCCTTATGGCCTCCGGGAGAGCATTCCATAACTCTGGGGCTGCCACCGAGAAGGCCCTGACTCGTGTCAAACACAACCTGGCCTCCTTTGGTCCAGGGGTGGACAGCAGATTTTTTGTCCCTGAATGCAGTGCTCTCTGGCGGATATATGGGGAAAGGCGGTCCCACAGATAAACAGGTCTCTGACCATGAAGGGCTTTAAAGGTCAATATCAACACCTTGAAATGGATTCAGAACACAATAGGTAGCCAGTGCAGTTCTTTCAGCACTGGCTGAATGTGCTCCCATCAAGAGAGCCACATTAACAGCCGTGCCGCAGTGTTCTGCAGTAACTGTAGTTTCCGAGTCAGCATCAAGGGTAGCCCCATGTAGAGTGCATTACAGTGATCTATTCTCTAGGTGACCGTAACATGGATCACCATTGCTAAGTCATTGTGCTCCAGAAAAGGAGCCAGATGCTGCACCCGCTGAAGATGAAAAAAGGCGGATCTAATAGTGGCTGCTACCTGGGCCTCCATTGTAAGGGAGGACTCAAGGCGCATGCCCAAGCTCTTGACCTTAGGGTCCGGTATCAATGGCACCTAGTCTAGAGCCAGCATCTGGACCCCTCCCCTTGGACCACCCCGGCTTAGATGGAGAACCTCTGTCTTCGTTGGATTCAATTTCAGCCATCTTAGCTTGAGCCAGGATGCTACAGCTTGAAGAGCCAGGTCCAGATTTTCCGGGGTACAGTCGGACTGACCACCCATCAATAGATAGAGCTGGGTGTCATCTGCGTATTGGTGACAACCCAGTTCATACCTCTTGACAACCTGGGCAAGGGGGCGCATATAGATGTTAAATAACATCGGGGACAGAACTGCACCCTGAGGCACACCACATGTGAGTGAGTGCCTCTGGGATGACTCCTCCCCTATCACCACCCTTTGTCCCTGATCTTGGAGAAAGGAGGTCAACCACTGTTAGGCGGACCCCCGAATCCCCACATCGGCAAGGTGGCCAGTCAGTAGCTGATGATCAACCATATCAAAAGCAGCTGACAGGTCCAATAATAGCAGCACTGCTGAACCGCCCCAATCCAGATGTTGCAGGAGGTCATCCATGAGAGCGACCAGAACCGTCTCTGTCCCATGACCTGCTCGAAAGCTGGACTGGAGTGGATCCAGTGTGGAAGTGTCCTCCAGGAATCCCTGTAGCTGAATTGCCACCACCCGCTCTATAACCTTACCCAAAAAGGGAAGGTTTGATACTGGCCGATAGTTCGCCAATACGGCCGGATCTGCAGATGGTTTTTTCAAGAGGGGACGTATAACAGCCTCTTTAAGGGGCATGGGAAAGATCCCTTCTATCAGGGATCTATTGATGATACCTTGCAGTGGCTCACGTAGCATCGTCTGGCTAGCTTTTATAAGCCAGGACGGGCACGGATCCAACCTACAAGTCGTAGGGCGTACAGCTAAAAGGATCCTGTCGACTTCCTCCAGGCTGAGTGGACTGAAGGAATCCAGAACTGGACCAGAAGACATGCTTGGTGCCCCAAGTTCTTTCACTGTGTCAAGTATGGCGGGAAGGTCGTGTTGGAACGATGAGACTTTATCTGCCAAAAAGCTCGCAAAAGCCTCACAGCCTATTTCCAATTCTCTAATATTTTGTCTACCATGCGGTAAAATTGTTAGTGACTGAATTATACTAAACAATTGTGTTGGGCACGAGGTCGCAGATGCAATCTGGGATGCAAAGTAATTCTTCTTTGTGGCCTGGACTGCCATCTCATAGGTCCGCATAAATGATCTATAGGATGTTCTCGTAGCTTTGTCACGAGTATGTCGCCATTATTTCTCTAGTCATCTTAATTGCCGTTTCATTGATCGCAGCTTCAGGGTATACCATGGAGCAGATCATGAACGAGGATGAAGAGGACATCGGGGAGCGATCTCGTTGATGGCCGTGGAGAGCTGGCTATTCCAGTTCTCCACCAGTTCATCCAATGAGTCGCCAGAGGGCCAGGGATCCTGCATAGCCGTTTGAAGCCGCAAAGGGTCCATCTGGCTATGTGGGCGAGCTAAAACTTCCTCACCACCTAGACGGGGTAGAGGTGGTGTATTCACACGAGCCCTCAGGGCATAGTGGTCAGACCATGGCACAGCCTCGGCAGAAATCTGATCCACTCCAACTCCCGCCGCAAAGATCAGCTTTAATGTATGCCCAGCCTGGTGCGTGGGCACTGTTACATATTGGGAGAGTCCCAGTGCTGCCATGGAAAGCACTAGGTCCATCGCCCGAGTGGAAGCTGTGTCCTCGGCATGGACATTGAAGTCACCCAAGACTATAAGCCGAGGGTGCTCCAATGCCCAGCCTGCTACAGACTCCATCAGGGACAGTAGGGCACTGGCTGGTGTGCTAGGCGGACGATACACCAGCCAGATTGCTAAACTCTCCCCTACATATCACACCAGGCCAGCACATTCTATGTCTACCCTTATCCCACCAAGGGTAATTTTCTGAGGCTGAGAGAAAGTAGATGGCTCCAAATCACTCAAAGTTAACAAGTTTCATGGCAGGATGAGAATATGATCGCAGATCATAGTCTCCCTAATCCTACTTCCAAACTCTCTCATGTCATTCCTCATGGTCCCCTATCTCCCAGGATATTTGAGGACAGTAGAAATCTGTGTTCACAGTCTCTGTGTTCACACAAAACATAATGGAACTAAAAATGATATCACAAAGGCACCAACAGAAATTCAGTAACATTCTTCAAGTATAAAGAAACAGCTGCTACATTTGGATAAATAAATTTCAAATGGTGATTTGATAGGTATAGGTATAATAAACAATAATTCAAATGAAAACACCAACTGTCATAAACCATTTGTTTCACATAAAAACAAAATTGTAAATTGGAATGTATATATTAGAGATTAATAGATTCATGCTTAGAATTATATCCTTTTCCATTCTTGGGGATTTGATCCAAAAACTTTGGAGGATCAGAACCTAGGGTCCAAAAACTTTGGAGGATCAGAACCTAACCCTTGCTAGCTCTCTCCCCCTTATCACAGTATTTCCATAGTGTCTGCAGTTCCAGTGTCAGCACTTAAGAAACAGTTTTCTAAGGATGAAATCCTAATAAGTCACATTAAACTCAATGAGAGTCACTCCTGAGTATACATGTTAAGGATTGTACTGCAGGTATCCTTATCAAGTCTCAGAGCATACTTTTGAACTCTGAGGATCAACCCTTTATGTATATTTGTGTGTGTCCACATTGAGTCACTTGGGTGGACTACTTACCAGAAATCCCCTAGAATGGGGTTTGATCTGATGAGGATCTCCAAGGGACTGGAGACTCTTTTTCTATTGCAAAATTCAATATAATTGGATTTTGCAATGATCAATAGTTTGTACAGTATATCAATATAGTATCTAATAAAAAACAATGTGCAAGTGTGAACTGGGGGTACTGGGGGTACTGGTAATATATAGTGATAACAGAAACTTTTTAAAAAATGCTTTCAGCCCTGCTCATGACTTAAAACAGCTTGCTGACATTTCTTCCTTTATGTTTCACTGTCATCTTAAATGGAATATGAAATATGTCAAAGGAAGAAAAAAATCTTTCCATCCCCTTCTTTCAACTTACCTTTCACTGTCACCTCACTAAACTTTCTGAACTCCACTGCCAGACTCCTTCTTTCCCGTCTATTCCCCCTTTAACTACTGCTTATTTACTTCTTGCATTGAAACATCTATGTATCGTTTCTCTACTTCCAAAATGTCTGCATCTTCTATTAAAACCTTTGTCAGTGTCCCAACATCTTGTCTTGCCTTCTTTACCTGACTCCTTGTTAACCTTCCTCCCTACTTTATTTTTTCTTCAGTTACTTCTTTTTGCTAAAACCATCTTTCCTTATGTGATGGCCATATCATTCCATGTGCAGAGACAGCAAGCCAACCTAGTTATCATGGATCTCTACATTTGAATCAAGGAAAGCATACCAAGGAGGTGAGAGCAGCCTGCTCCCCATTGCTCAGTTATTTTTCAGACTTTCTGCAAACCCCATTGAGGGACTTTTAATGGGGTTTGCTCCCTCAACCTGCTCCCTGCCACTCAGCTGTTTTGGAATGTCTTGTTCAGTCCCTTTAGGCTTTAAAAGGAATACAGAAGACAGCCTGAAAAACAGCTGAGTAGTAGGGTAGGTGCTCCCGTCACTCAGCTGTTTCAGACTGTTTTGTGCAGTCCCTATAAAGTTTAAAGGGACAGCTGCAAGAACAGTTGAATGGTGGGGAGTGCCTTCTTGCTGCTCAGCTGTTTCCCCAGCTTTCTTGGGAAACAGAAAGCAGGAATTTAAAGGAACTCAGACTCACTAACCACCATGAACATCCACAAAAGTTCATGGAAGCATATGACTGTTGACCTGTCATGAACTTCTGTTCATAAACCATGTACAAGCCACAATTCATGATACATTTTGCTTCATGGTTCAATTCGTGCCCATCCCTACTCTCGACAGCCTGACAAAAAGAAAACACAGCCAGGTCAGAAGGAACACAGCGATGCCAACTCAACAGCAGGGATTGCTCTGGTCAGCAGGATAGCATGTTCAAAAAGGCAGCTGGGAGTCAGGAAAAGGGAGGGGTGAGGTAGAAGAAGAAGAGGATTCAGCCACAGGAGAACACCCAGCCCTAGAACCCCTGAAGATGTATGCTGTACAGGGCAGTGAGGGCCAGGGATGCAAATCTCCAAAGTAAACTCAAAGAGTCAAGAAACAATGAGAATGAAAAGCATAGAGGTGTGAAGGAATGGGATTGAAAGGCTGCACAGAGGAACCTGGTGACAGCAGTAATTCTGCCACTTTGTATTTGGTGTGTGGTGAGGCCAAGGAGGATCCTCAGAGGACCTGACAACCAGCCAATCAGTCTGCAGTCCCAAGCAATAGTCACTGAGGTACATGAGTCTGAAGTTCTCCAACTTGGTGAGAATAAAAAAAGTTTCATGTCTTATGCAGAAGGAATAATACAGCTTCTTTCTACTAGGCATCAATTACATATAGCTCACATTTTTGCAATTGTGTTCTGTGGAAAAAAAACCCCATTGCTTTGCTCATGCCAATCAAGCCAAAACTATCCTGTTTGAATGACCTTCTTGTTTGGCATGAACAAACCAACTTCTAGAGTATCTCATTCATATTTATGAAAATTTATATAATGATCACATTTTATTCAGAATCCTTCTTCAGTTCAGATTTCTCTGTACTTAGCTCCTTGCTGTGTGAGCTCTGCTTTCCATTCCAGATATAAGAATGCAGCATTAGCATTGCCAGTCACTGTATCTCCTAATCTTGTTTTATTGGTTTCTTCTCTTGCTTAGAAATAAAGGATAACTGGTCTTCACTTTATTATTTTTAATATCAAAACTGGCAAAAAAAAAGGTGGTTATTTTGCCCTGTTTGTTTCAGGGGTGCTTATGGGACTATTGATATAACATATACTACTGGGCGAGTCTATCTGCAAGTCCTCCAGCCCGAAATCCCATTGATATGAATGGGAGTTGCATGAGACAGCTCAACTCCAGCTGTCTTGAAAGTGTTTTATGTTACTGACATTGAAGTGTTCACTATGATCTCCTTAAAGTAGGTGACAAATAATGGAGGTAGCTGCCCATCACTCAGTTGTGTTTTCTTACTTTGTTGGCAAAATGTTTCATTCTTCCTGTTCCTTTTCTCACACATTCTCTAGTTTGTCCTATATACACCATAGAACTGTACACATTACTTACAAGAGAAACTGATTTTTTTTGTTTCTTCAACTAAATGCCTTCCTAATTACTCTCAGCAAATTAGAAATGTAGAAATAATGGATGTCAACTGTCTTCATAAACTCCCTGTGCTGGAAGATATAGCATTGTACAGATCTTTTGTTATACAGTAATTGGATCCAACCACTCAGGTAGACATTAAGGGATGTTAGCTGCTTAACATAGTGAATATTTAAAGTTGCCATTTGTCATTTGCTTGCAACTGAGGAATACTTGACTGCAGCTCACTTTTGCATTGCTCATTACCAGGTCTCAGATTCAGTGGGAGCTCACAGGATCGCAGCTCCTGAACTTTTCTGAGAGTTCCTCCTCCTCCTTCTGAGAGTTCCACCTCCTTGTCCATTGAATAGTATTGCAGCTGAATGAGCTCCACCACCTATTTTTCTACAAAATGACTCCTGCTCACTACTATATTCCAGTGCTTCTGATTGCTTACACCATTTTCAGAGTGTTATGTGCCTGACTGTGCACTGATACTTATGTTGCACTTGAGGGGGAACTAGATGTTGGAAATATCAGTTCCCTCTAGGATTGCCAGGTCCAGCAGACAAGCAGACAGGGGATGGGGGTGTACTTACTGGGATCGGGGAGGGAAGAAGTCAGAAATAAACAAAGTGATGTGGGCTAGTTAGGGGCAATGTTCTGATAAGTGAGCAAGACCTGTATGGTAGAATTAGCTTCTAACCATAGAGTTTTGCCTAAAAAGTAGAGCATCACCCCTGACATCACCAAGATGCCAATGTCACTTCCAAGTGACATAGGCACATCACATTTATTTCCAGCTTCTTGTCTGCTTTTTTTTGGGGGGGGGGGGTGTTTCCCTGGTGACTTGTTGGCTGGTGGTGGAGAGAAGCACCTGAAACTGGGGGAATCCCACCCACATTGGGGAGTCTGTCAACCCTAGTCAGGGGTTGTTTTGTAGAAAAATAGGTCGTGGAGCTCATCCAGGAATTGTTATGCAGCTGCACATACTATTCAATGGACAAGGAAGTGGAACTCTCAGAAGGAGGAGGTAGAACTCTCAGAAAGGTTCAGGAGCTGCACTCCTGTGAGCTCCCACTGAATCCGAGGTTGGACCCTAGTGACCTCCATTGTAGGGATCCATTTTTTGGTGCCACCCCACCTGAGAAATAGAAGGTACCATGCAATTGAGGTAGGTGGCTGGCTTGAAATTGCCAGTGAAGGAGCTGTATTAGCTTATTGTAGCAAAGCAAAACAGAAGTTCATTGACACTTTAAATACTAACATTTATTCCAGTATGAGGCAGAGCTCAGTTTGCCTTCAATAGTTAACGAGAGCTAAGAAATGTCCCACAGCAATGACAATCCCACTGGACAAATATAGATATTCAGAAACATCGACATGCATCTTGGATTTTATGGTTAAAATGTGTGGATTGATTTTATTGTATATTGTTTTTAATAATCGATGTGTTTTTTAACTGTTGTTAGGAGCCCTGAGCCCGTTAGGGGAGGGTGGGATATAAATTTGATAAAATAAATAAATAAATAAAATTTGTGTCTGAAGGAACTCTGTTTCACAAAAGATCATACTGAAATAAATATTGTTAGCCTTTAAAGCACCACTGGGCTTACCATCCCCTTTCTCTTCCTCTCCACCAGACACCCCCCTGTAAGGTAGGTGGGGCTGAGAGAGCTCTCTGGTGGGACCTGGAGTTTTCCAGGAATCACTAGGATTGCCAGCCTCCAGGTTGGGGCTGAAGATCTTCCAGAATTACAATGGATCTCCAGACTACATAAATCACTTAATTATTTAATCATTTATTTATTTAAAATATTTATGCCACTTCTCCTGGAGAAAATGGCAGCTTTAGGAGGTGTCCTACATGGCATTGTATCCTGTCAAGCCCCCTCCTTTCCCTAAACCCCAGTTTCCCAGGCTTAGGGTTTCTAGCTCTGGGTTGGGAAATATCTGGAGATTTTGGGGATGGAACCCTGGGAGAGGGGGGGCTCAGCAGAATATAATACCATAGAATCCACCCTCCAGGATGACAATTTTCTCTAGGGGAACTGATCTTGATGATCTGGAGAGCAATTGTAATAGTGGGAGATCTCCAAGTGGCAGTTGTAAACCCTACCCAGGCTCCACCCTCAAATATCCAGGTATTGCTGGAGCAGGCAACCCAAATTACAACTGATCTCCACACTACATGGATAAAACCAGTTTCAGAAGTCAAATTCTGTAGTATACCTTGGATTATAGTTGAAATATTTCCCCAAATTACCCCCACAAGCACCATGCCTAAATCTCCAGGAATTTCCCAGGCCACAATTGGCATCCCTAAAAGTTTAGAGCAGGCTCATCGTTATAGTAATTTGATTGGCAAGTACCCTGAGATATCTGAGGATAAAGAGAGGTATCCATACTAGACATGTTGGTCTCTGTGATCTGATTGCCTGAGGAGGGAACTTTCTTGGAGCTGCTGGTCATTGCTCAAACCTTCATGCTGACAGGCAGAGAAAAATGGCCTTGATTGGCAGTAACTCTCAGTACCATTTCTTTTGCAAAGTGAAGAAATATGTTGTGCTATGGGCTTGGAACTGCTAGTGAACCCATTGGAAAGCCTTTTATAATGCCAGCAATGAGGTAAATGTGTTTATCTAACAGACTGTAGCCTTTAAATAATCAATGAAGCCTTGGTTCAATCCAGTCTTGTGTTGATACAGTCTGTGTATTCATTTTCAAGTGGCTGGCTAAGAGTCAGAGCTCCTGTCATTCTTTGTAGTAGAGTTAGGTAATTTAAACTTGGGATTCAACAGTCTTATGAAGACATCCTTTTGATAGCAATGTATACTTTACATGAAAAGTTATAGCCTCCCCCCCCCCCTTCAGACTTATGAACTGGGAACACAGAACTCTGCATGAAAGTCTCTGACCTTGATGGCACCACCAGTCCCTTTGTGTCCTTTTCATCCCCTTATATGGGACACCAAGCCATATCTCACCATGTATCCATCTATGACCAGTGGGTATAAAAGGAGGAAAATGCAAAGCATGATATAGCACATATGTTACCAGGAAGGGATACAAAACAGCACATTGTATCATCTAGTTTCACCATTAAGTCCCATTCAAAATGCAGTGATGTACCTTTAAAAAATCTACTCAGTTATGCAATACTGAATCTAGTTTGCTTTTAATGTTTCCTCCCATATCTTGTGGCACTTCATTTTAGTTATTGTGGTTTAAGAAATTACTGGGCATAAGGCTGCTGCGAGGGGTCTGGGCTATACAATTCTAAGGGTCTGGGTAATTCTGGGGTTCAGGGACTGGATAAGGTACTGCAGTGCTAGGGGGTGGTACCAACACTCCTGTTCTAACCATTCATCTGATGTATGTTTTGCTGAATGTGGGAATGGCAGAATATTGTCTGGGGCCCATGGTAGGTTTTGGCAGAATTAGCAGGGGACGTTCATTTCCATAGATGTTGGCACACATGAAGACAGGGTCATAGGGGGAACAAAATTCTACAGAGTGTATGCAGCTCAGCAAGTAATGTGATTACTTTTTCATATGCTGTTTGGATTGGGTATGTCTGGCATCAGAAGGGGACAGTTAGAATGTTTGTCTAGGGACTCTGATGGCTTATTTAACAAAGGGGCCAAATTAATGGCTGTTAACTGGTGTTATTGTCTGTATAAAGACACAAAAGAGCCCAGCAGTTAACAGTTCTGGTGAATACGCAAAACATCTCTGAATCTGATATCCTAAATTCAATAACAGCTCAACTGTGAGGACCACTGCATTGGCCAGCCACTGTTGTAATGGCACTGGTTAGATCCCTATGGACATTCTGCAGGGGTGGGGGACAACATGTGTCCCTCCATAATGAAGACAGTATAGTGAATATGCTGGATTTCGTAGCAACCCTGGAAACACCAATAAGGCAGTGGCTCCCAAGTACTTTTCTCTGTGCACACATAGGTACAGATAGTCACCACCAGTCACTGTCAGTTGATGGCATTCCCCCTTCCCCCATGCAACACCAGAAGGAGGAAAGACCCAGTTGCAGCACTACTCCAACATAGACAAGTGGCCTGAATGTCCCCCCATTTCCTATGAGCAAGGGTGTTCACACAATGGGTGCAACTGGCAGTAAAACACTGTCCACATGCAACCATCCCAACTCCAAGCTACACATATTCTTCACATGAAAAGGAAGACAAAAAGACAGAAGCTGGGCTCAAACCCTCAGCAGATAGACAGATGGATAGATGGATAGACGGATAGATGGACAGATAGACAGATAGACAGATAGACAGATAGACAGATAGAGAGATAGCC
The DNA here is from genome assembly GCF_032191835.1 of Heteronotia binoei. Classification (NCBI taxonomy): domain Eukaryota; kingdom Metazoa; phylum Chordata; class Lepidosauria; order Squamata; family Gekkonidae; genus Heteronotia; species Heteronotia binoei. Next base: position 125,367,297 of record NC_083223.1, read on the forward strand.
CAAGGAACTGGAGGAAGGGACACAATCACAACAAACAGCAAATGAGGTCTTAAGGAAGTATGAGCAAACAACAAACATACAGCAAATGAAGTTTAAGGAAGTATGAGCATACAATCAAAAGAAAATACTTCAGTGAGGGAAATCTTACTATAGGGAAGATAGCTAGATATCTAAATAAAACAAATTGTTAATAAATCATGTATGTGAATTTAATAACACTACCAAAAATATTGACTTAATTATAATAAATCTTGCACTTAGAGGTGAGAGGTAAGGACCTTATAATAGTAGAAGAAAGAAAAAATAATATTAATAAAAATATTTATTTATTTTAAAAAAATAAATGGTGTACTAGGCTTTGCTCTTTATGTGGCAGCTGATTAGTTGTTGATATCATTGTAAAAACTGTTTTAATAACTAATTTTATAGATACTGTAGTACTCCTAAGTGGCTCAGTTTATACCAGTGATGAGCACTGTGTTAAATCCATGATGAGTTGACCTTGGGTCGCTTTCACATATCTGAAAATCATAGAATTGGAAGGGATCTCCAGGGTCATCTAGTCCAACCCCCTGTACAATGCAGGAAACCCACAAGTACCCCCCCCCCATGCTCCCAGTGACACCCGCTCCATACCCAGGAGATGGGGGGAAAAAAACACACCTCTCCGAATCTCTGGCCAAACTGTGGCCTGGAGAAAAGTTGCTGACGACCCCAAAGTGGTGAATAGCATTTCCCTGGGCATGTAAGAAAAGGCCACAAGAATTAAGAAAGCACTGATGCAAACCTTCCTGCCCTCCTTCTCATAATCTGCTTATGTTCAAAGAATCAGCATTGCTGTCAGATGGCTATCTAGCATCTGTTTAAAAAACCTATAAAACTACCATTTCCTGAGGAAGTTTGTTTCACTGAGGAAGTTCTTCCCAATGTTTAGTCAAAAATTCTTTTGACTTAATTTCAACCCATTAGTTCTGGTTCAACCTTTTGGGGCAACATCCTCTACATGACAACCAAGTACTTGAAAATGGTTATCATATCACCTCCTAGAACAAGATCTACTTTCCTCATGTGGAAAATTTCCATGGTCATGATCTCATCATCTATACCATCTCAGTCAATGTCCAGGTAAATTTTTGAAAGTCGTATAAGCTTAAATATTACAGTTCCACAGGAGTCATCAAGAACAGCAAAACAACAGCCATCTGCAGACTTCATCTGGTGATTTTTTTTAAAAAAGTCTTATATTGCTCATTAAAGCTGCCCAACAGACTTTAAACATTTAAAATTTCTACCTCATATAATTTACTTTCTGATTAAGCCTAAGTTTTTAACATTCCATGGCAATGCTGGCATAGAAAAATTTGGAAAGCACTTCAGCATTTGACAAAAAAATTAAATGTTGGCATATCAAATGACACTTTTTAAAACTGTCAAACGGAAAGACAGGAATTGGACAATTTGACAAGAAATAAATATTTTATTAATCATTTATAATTATCTTCCTATTTTGTCCCCCCCCCCTCCAAATATGAGACATTAGGTGGAAATTCAAAGGACATTAGAGTTTGGTCTAAGCAATTAAAATTTTGTAAAATAAAACCAATTAAATTCAGTAACTAGAACTCAGTGTGAATATAAGCGTAGTATTATCAAGTATTAGTCTTGTTGCTTCCCTCACATTTCTCAGATGTTTTTCTTGAACAAGGCTGTACAAATCTACTGTTAGCTGAAATTCCATGGCTAATTCTAGTGGCAATCCTAGTGAGTGAGCTTAATGGAGGACACACTGGCAGAAGTTCCAATATGACTCTATAAATTCTGATCCTATAAATTCAATGGATAATTCTAGTGGCAATGCCACATAGTGAGCAGTTTATGGTAGCACAGCTACAGTTATATATGTTTGACAAATACACTAATTCTATCCTGCTATGCTGCCTGTCAGCTACAATCCCAATAAACTATTTACTATCCAACATTAGCTGTGTAGTGTTGCCTTCTGGGTGTCATATAGGTGACACATTCTCAGTCTTGCTGTTATACTCCATCTTCACCCAACTCTGAAGTAATTTGAATATGCACTGACATACCTGCTGATGGTGGCTATTGCCAGGCCACAGCTTGGTGGACTTAAAGATTCTCCAGTTTATCAACATGGGATCCAATGTTTATATTTCCTTATTACAAATTAACAATAACTGCAACATAATTAATAAGTAATGTTAAAAGAAAGAAAGTATATTGGGATTGAGTAAATAGGTGGCAGAAGAGTGTTAAAGCTGCAGTACTGCAGTCCTAAGCTCTGCTCATGACCTGAGTTCGATCCCTGGTGGAAGCTGGGTTTTCAGGTAGCCAGCTTGAGGTTGACTCAGCCTTCCATCCTTCTGAGGTCAGTAAAATGAGTACCTAGCTTGCGGGGAAAACGTGTAGATGACTGGGGAAGGCAATGGCAAACCACCCCCCCAAAAGTCTGCCGTGAAAATGTGAAAGCAACGTCACCCCAGAGTCAGAAACGACTGGTGCTTGCACAGGGGACCTTTCCTTCCAAATAGGTGGCAAGCAGTCTGGTTTTTGAAAGCATTATTATTGTGAAAATGTTTCACCATCTGTCTTAAGCAGTGATTTCTACTTCCTCATCCATTTGGTTTTGACCCCCAAATCCCTTTTTCAATTTTATGCCTCTCTTTTGTGAATCAAACTTGTGACACTTTATTTTTGTACCATTCTGTTTCCTCACATTGAATTTGTTTTGTTAAATGTATGCATTTTTTTTCAATGTTATTTGTGGACTAATATTACATTATACAGTTATAACTTATATAGGGAACATTTCTTCATTCCTAATCATAAGGAGTCTGAACAACATGTAATTTTGAACAACGTGTAATTTTGAATGCATACCACAAAGGAACCTTTATACCTTGCTTGTGGGTCTGCAGGAGCATCTGGCTAGCTGTGCCTGTATAAAGCAATGATGGTTCCAAGAAAGTAAGATAAATGAAAAACACACCATGCACAAAAATAAATGATAACAATAAAACATCTAATCACTGTATGAATATTAGTGGTGTTAATAAATATAATGTCATAAACGATTTGATAATACATTGTTTCTTCAATAAAAAATATTTGTTACAAAATAAACTGCCATAAGTCCACTGAAGTCATATACAGTGTTCTGCCAAAGCCCACTCACCAGAAAAACATAAATTATCTGAGAACAGATCAGATATACATTGGAATTTTTTCAAGGTCCACCTGAAACTACAGTAATATCTGTGTCCAGCAATGAATTATTGAATCTAAGAACTTATGTGATTATAAAAAGGTAAAGCACCAGTCATTATATGTCATGATTTTTCCAAAGTCCAATCAATACTGCAATGAATTCTTGATTCCTACAATGAATTCTTGACTTAATGGACACTCAGCTAAACAGCCATTTCACATGTCTTCCTCAAGATTGTAAGCTTCCTAAGAACTTCATATAGTCTTCTACAATGCTGCAACATTTTAAAACACTATCAAGAATATTCATGAAGTGTAGGATGCTCTCACATTTTTTTTTTCAAATTGTTCTGAAAGCACCCAACAAAATTCTCAGTAATCTTCAAAATTTGTACTGGAACATAATTTCTCACTCTTCACACTGGAACAATCCTTCAGTCTCACTGATAATGCTAAGTGCTCTCAGGTTTCATCACTAGCACTGATAATGCTAAGTGCACTCAGGTTTTATCACTAGCACTAGAAGCTCCAAAACTTCTTGCAATGTTACCAAGGATTTCAAAGTTTATCCAAAGAGCTTTCAAGGCAGACACCCGTTTCACTATACATTCCTAGCCACTTACTTGATCTTCCTGTGTGGTTGGACCATCATTGGACAAACCTTTGTGTGTCAACTACAATAACTAATGCATCAATGAGAAAGTAAAAATGCAAACCTAAAAATACTTTACTGGAAGTAAGACCTATTAGTATTCTTAGACCTACTTAGCATTGCTATTGTGATTACCCTTCACCCTGGCATAAAATCATGTGATTCATTCATGGCTGGTGCATGGGAGTAGGCCATGTAGGCCGCTGTCTAGGGCACCACATGTCCTATGGGGTGCTGCTAGGCACCCCCTTCCTCACATGCCAGCCGGCGCAGTGCCACCTCTTTTGCCCACCTGAAACCCAGGCAGAGGAAAGAGGCGACTCAGCCTCACTTCCAGAGTGCCTTCCCTGCGAGGGAAGGCAGCCTGAGAGTGTGGCAGAGGCCCTGCGCCACCTCTTTTGCCTGCCTGGGATCAGGCGGATGAACGAGATGGCACCACAGGGACCCCCTACCCACCATTTAAATACCCCTGCTGATTGGTGAGGGTCTTTAAATGGAAGAGGAGAGGCAGATCAGTTGCTTCTGCCACTTCCCTGCTTAGTGGGGAGATGGCAGAAGCAGCCACACCTCCCCCCTTTTAAAAACCCCCATGGGGGGCAGGAACGGGGGGGCGCATGTGGGGTGGCAGCCTGGGGCAGCAAAAACCTCAGTGCTGCCCCTGAATTCACTCCACCTGAAATATAAAATTGTACAAACCCAGAAAGTCTGTACAATGTGATTATGCTAAGGTGTAGATGACTTCTGACAATTTTATGCTTTACAAATGTTGCTAAAATTACTGAGAAAATAAAGTTTAAAATAATGTTATATTATCATTGTTATCATCATTATCTCTCCTGCTCCTTCTCTGCTCTTCTGGTGATTATTTGGACAGTGATCTAATATTTCAAGCCTTGCTGCGCAAGGATGTCAATCAGTGTTTAGAAAAATCCTAGCTATATGAAAGTCTGGAGAATGACAGCTTTTTACATTGTATTTAATAGGAGCTAAAGTCCATGTATTCTCTCTAAATTTTGCTTCAGGGCATTTGGAATGACTCCTGAAGGTTATATTGAAAGGGGACAATAAGAACTGTTCTGAGTATCCAGAGACACTGAATAGCTGTTAGTGTTTGTTTAGTTTTATCCAGGGCTTTTTTTGTAGAAAAAGTCCAGTATGAATATTTACATATTAAGCCACACCCCTTGACATCACCATCGTTCCATACAGAGCTGTTTTGTAGGAAAAGTCCAGCAGGAGCTCATTTGCACATTATGTCACGCTCCCTAATGCCAAGCCAGCTGGAACTACGTTCCTGTGCATTCCTGCTCAAAAAAAGTCCTGGTTTTATCATCAGATTTCCCAGTGTTACTTGGTACAAGTGTTGCATTCACTATAATAGTAGCTGTCATTTTTGTACATATCTTTGTAACTAAAGCCAAAAAAGTAGTTGTTTTAGTTCTTTTGTATGGTTTTTTGTATGTCATTATGTCTAGTCTATTGTAATAATCAATTTTAATCGCTTATATTAATAGGCTTTTTAAAAGTATAAGCCCTTTAACTTGTGAGTTATCATCATTATCAAGATCTGTGTCATCCTAAATTTTAATTAAGGGAGGGTTATGAATTGGTTAGTTGATATTGCATACCCAATTATTAGGTGAATGATTAGAGCCAGTGTGGAGTAGTGGTTAAGAGTGGCAGACTCTAATCTGGAGAAACCTGGTTTGATTTCCCACTTATCCATGCAGTCAGCTGGGTGACCTTGAGTTAGTCACAGTTCTCTCAGAGCTGTTCTCAAAGAGTTCTCTCAGTCCCAGGGTGTCAGTTGCAGGGAGAGAAAGGCAAGGTAATTGTAAACATTGGGAGTGGGTTGTTGTGTTCTAGGGTTTGATTTCCCATTTCTCCACATGAAGCCAACTGGGTGACCTCTATCAGCCCCATTTACCTCACAGGGTGTCTGTTGAGGGGAAAGGAAGGCAAGGCAATTGTAAGCTACTCTGAGACTCCTTTGGGTAGTTAAGAGTAGGGAATAAAAAACAACTATTCTTCTTCATATTCCACGAGTAAGGATGGGACTGTTGAAAACGCCCTGTCTCTGGTCATCACCCACCCCTTTTCTGAAGGTAAGGACACACAGATCAGAAGCTATGAGGAAGATTATAGCTGATGTGCTGGACAATAGTGCCTCCTCATGAGGTTTTCAAGGCAACAGATGTTCAGAGATGGTTGCGTAGGGACTGTGGACTTCATAGGTGGTCTCCCATCCAAGTAGTAACCCAGGTCAACCTTGCTTTGATAAAAGATCTGATAAGAAAAGGTTAGCCAGAGCCATCCAGATCAGGGCTTGTTATGACATAGCCCTGCCAATAGCTCTCTCTCACAAACGCATACATGAATGCACCAGAGCTCATGAATCTCCTGGCATCTCATCTTGTTCAGCCCAAAGTAGCTGTGTGCAAGTATAACATAACTTTTTCACAATTTCTCAAACACATACACCCAGCATATAGTGGGAATATTCATATTTAATTTGTTATTCAGAACTATTTACCTAGTCCATCTGTCTCTGCAGTTTATTCACTGATAACTATGAACATTGCACAGTTTTTTTTAAAGAAGTTAAGTATAGTTAGGGCTGGAGTGTTCCTGGCAGTTTTCCTTTCCATCACGAAGACTACAACTGCATTAGCCATACTTATAGGTGTCACAGTACTAAGGTTCCAATTTGTTTTCTTTGTTAACAGTTTGTGTGTTTGTTTCAATCCAACATTAATGGGAGGGAATACAAAGTGAAAATATTTCTTTAGGCCACATTATTGTACAATAAAAATTTTTTAGTACTATATTCTATCAAAACTACAGGGGGGGGGGACTTTCACAAGTACATATTGTACTGTGTTGATTCCTCTCCCAGATTTGCAGATCAGACTTCCATGAAAAAAAACTATTTATTGTGCCAGAGAACAGGATCTTTCTCAAATAACTTTGTGATGACTGTCCTGTTCTTTGTAGCAGGAACCAGTTCCATGTCAAAGATCTTATTCTTTATTAAACTGTTCAACAGCCTCAAGAGCTTCCCTGCAGCTATCTGAAGCTGTTGAACAGCTTGATGGAGGCCCTGGCACTTGACAAAACACAAACTTCTTCACTAAAGATCCTTTCTGACACATTATAAAGCCTATGGCCTAACAAAAACCATTCTCTATTCTTGTGTTTTAAAGGTAGGAAACATTCTTGAAAAACACACCTAAAAGCCAAGAGAACAATCCCCTTTTAAGGCTTTCATAACATCTTCCATGGTATTGGGAAATGGATAGGGCTGCCAAGCTCCTGGGCTAGGTGGGGGTTCTCCCACTTGGGAGGTCCCCAATCTGCCGGCCCATATTGGGTCAGCAGGGGGATCCCCTCCTGACACCGCCGGCATGATAACATCACTCGCAAGTGACATCACGATGGTGATGTCGCATGACGGCTGCTCTAGGAGCTTCCTGGAAAACTCTATGGTTTTCTCAGATGCTCTAGCAATTTGGGAGGGAAACTCTAGAGTTTCTCTCCCAAATTGCTAGAGCATCACGGAAAACCATGGACCATTCCTAGAAGCTCCTAGAGCAGCCAGTGTGAGATGTTGCTGTGTGATAACATCACTTGCAAGTGATGTCATTGTGCCCCACGTGCTATGCGTGCGTGAAAAAAGTCCCCCACCGGAGGCCGCAGGGGACTTGGCAACCATAGAAATGGAATGTTTCATATTAGTGCTTACCTATACAAGATTCAGCTCCTGATGATGAATCTGTTTGTTTCTTGTTACATCACAAATCATGGCTGTGTCTCATTAAAAAACAAAGCAGAAGTAGGTTTAAATAATGGGGTTTGTTGGATGTATCTTCAGTAGACAGGCACATCACCCCATATCTAGTGCTATTGCAAATGCTAGACTTATTGCCAACTTCCAGGTGGTGGGTGGAGATTGCCCAGAATTGCAGCTGATATCCAGATAACAGATATCAGTTTCCCTGCAGAACATGGCTGCTTTGGAGAGTAGACTGTGTGACAGACCCTCCTGATGTTCCTCCCTCCCTAAAGCCCACCCTCCGCAGTCTCCACTCCCCAAACCTCCAGTTATTTCTCAATCCAGAGGTGGAAACCTTACTCTGCTATGGAATCTCAGCTGCTAAATACAATGCTAATTTGTATAGTGAGGTAAAGTTCATCGCTCCCTCAAAGTTTTGGTTGGTAGCTGCAAAAATGTTATTTTTAAAGACTTGATTCAGAGTATGCTGAGCCAAATGTCACCTTCCTGCATGCCTTTTACTATTGTTAGTGGAAAGTACTGTAAAGTCACAGCTGCCCTAAAGCAACTGTGTAGAGCTTTCAAGGCAAGAGAAGAACAGAGGTGGTTTGCCATTGATTCCCCATACATAGCAGCCCTGGACTTTCTTGGTAATCACCAGAGCTGACTCTGTTTAACTTCTTAACTTATGAGATCATCGATCTAGCTGTCGCTATCCAGGTCAGGGCCCCTTATTATTAGGGGTTACAACTGACTGGAGAGAAAGCCATACAATATTTGTTACCTGGCTCACTATAAAATAATCTATTTTTTTACACCTGCATTACTAAGTCAGTCCATCAATCAAGTAATCATCTATGACACAGCACAAAGTAGTAAATGAAGTTTACTACTAGATCTGTTTCTGGTTGCTGCTAGAATCTGCCAATTGGACCAGGGGGTCCAATTCTATGAGCCCCAAATCCTTCATTATTTCCTATGGAAGAAAGGCATTTAAAAAGGTGTGCTGTCCCTTTAAATGTGATGGCCAGAACTCCCTTGGAGTTCAATTATGCTTGTCACACCCTTGTTCCTGGCTCTGCCCCCAATGTCTCCTGGCTCTACCCCCAAAGTCTCCTGGCTCCGCCCCCAAAGTCCCCAGATAATTCTTGAATTGGACTTGGCAACCCTAGGGTGGAAAGCAGGCGGTCTGCAACTTTTTCATACATTTCCAGGGTTCTCTCTTTCCACCCCCACACCTGCATGCACCTATCTGTTTGTGTGTTCTTTTCCAGCTTGCAAGCACTCCTAATGCCCATGTTCAATTGCCTGCACCACCTACACACCCCTTCCTCAACAGCACTGGCCGGTGTATGCAGTTTGGAGTGCTGTTGCCATTGCCATCAGGAATGCCAGCACTGTGTACTACCCACACTGGGCCCTGGCAGCTGCTTTACCTCAAAATATGCTGACACATTTAGTAGGCCCTTCCTTCAGCTACTACTACTGGAAACCTGCCTCAAGCTACAACCAAGCTTATTTGGTTTCAAGAAAATCTTTTGACAGCTATTTTTCATACTTTTCCTTGGCTGAAACACTGGGAAATTGCTGTGAAATGTAGCAGAGAATTGTACTGCAATTAATGAATTAATTTAAAGTTATATGAAGTTCATACAAGCTTTTCTGCAGTTATCCCGAAAAAAATATTTATGAGGCGCTTGCAGCTTTTTACTGGCTGTGTTTCCCATGCCTTTAAAAGCAACTTGTTGCTCAGATATTTAGCCAGTGAACTTCTTTCATCCTTTTCAATATCTACAGGAGGAGTTTAATTCTGGTGTCAGATAGATGTTAAAAGCAGGACCAGTAAAATGGTGCCAAATTCATAGTACCATCACTTCCAGTGCTGTTGAGATATACAGCAGTAATCTCCAATAATCTCTTTCTGCCCCACACCTCTCACTCTCACTCACTCACACAGAAATCTCATAGAAAGGCCGGCTGGCTACAACTGAGGATGCCAACTTTTCATTGGCAGAGCTCCTATGTCTGCAACAACAGTATGATGACAGAACGAAATGGAAGGAAAGGAAAGGAAAAGAAAGACATGGAAAGAAAGAACATAAGAGAAGCCATGTTGAATCAGGCCAGTGGAGCATCCCATCCAAAATTCTCTCACACAGTGCCCAAAAAGCACCAGAATGTCCACCAGTGGAGCCAGGGCACTAGAAGCCCTCCCACTGTTGCTCTGGAGGGGGGCTCCAGCACCAAGAATACAGACAGAGCATCACTTGCAGGGAAAGAAAGAAAGAAGGGGGGACAAAAAAAAGCCTTACTCACCATCAGATGACCCCAGATAGCAACAATTCTGCTTAGGGGTCATTTGGTTTTAAAAAAAGCTACTGGAATGCCCATTTCCCACCCCTCCTGGCTGAAAAAAACATCCCCCCTTCTTTGCCACCCAGGCCTCCCAAGGAAATCTTCCCAAAAGAACATACTGCAAGGCACATGAAAGCTCATACCTTGAATAACACTTCATGGGTCTAAAGTGCCAGTGGACTCCAGCTTTTCTTTCCAACACTGGGAGTGGGGGAGGAGGAAGGAAAGGCAGCCCAGCTTCTCTCTGCACAACACAGAGACGTTGGGGGATGGAAGGAAGCAATATAGGGCTCAGGCTTTGCAGCCAGTGTCAGTCTTCAAGCCTAGCTTTTATCTGTACAATACAGACACATTGGGGGATGGAACAAAGGAAAACAGAGCTCAGTAATCATCTATGACACAGCACAAACTAGTAAATGAAGTTTACTACTAGATCTGTTTCTGGTTGCTGCTAGAATCTGCCAATTGGACCAGGGGGTCCAATTCTATGAGCCCCAAATCCTTCATTATTTCCTATGGAAGAAAGGCATTTAAAAATGTGTGCTGTCCCTTTAAATGTGATGGCCAGAACTCCCTTGGAGTTCAATTATGCTTGTCACACCCTTGTTCCTGGCTCTGCCCCCAATGTCTCCTGGCTCTACCCCCAAAGTCTCCTGGCTCCACCCCCAAAGTCCCCAGATAATTTGCAGTCTGTGTCAGTCTTCAATCATAGCTTTTACCTGCATAACACAGAGATGGGGGAAGGAAGGAAGCCAAATGGAGCTCAGGCTTTGAAGCCTATGTCAGTCTTTAAGCCTAGCTTTTCTCTGCACAACAGAGGGACTGGAAAGGATGGAAACAAAGCAGAGCTCAAGCTTTGCTGGGGGCGAGGCTAGCTTTGGCTTTTCTTGTGAGCCAGTATTGAGGCTTCCATAGCCTGGTACTGGGTCGCGACCCTGCAAATGGGAAACGCTGCCCTATAGTATTCCTAAATGTTCTAGGGTCTGTTTCAACTTTGGAGCATTGTGCATTGGGGAGGGGCTTTAACCTTACCTCCTGCAATGTTTTCATGAGGCAAAACAGCCACAGCTAACTGCAGCATGTGATGACATACAGCAGGGAAAACAGGCCCTCTTTGACTGCTTGTTATGGACCAGCCAGTGCTCAGTGATAGTGAGGCCTTCTGAGAGGAGCAGGGGCACTGTGCAGCTAGCCCACAGTCAACAGAAGCCAACCAGAAGGGAAATGAGGTTCAGGCATTCCCTGATTGGTCTCTAAAAGAACTGGGATCTAGTGACATCATAGGATGCAGCCAGTGACATAGGATGCAGGCCTCCATTATCACTACCTATGGAGGTGGGGCCATGGAGGATTTAGAGTGAAGCACCTTAGAAATTTAGCAGGAACCCCCCTTGCAATGCCCCTGGGCTGGGCCACATCTAGGAAAAGGTGGGAGTTGGCCAGTGATTATAGTGGTATCTCAGCAGTCTCCTGTTTTTGAAATTCACTTTTAGAATAGTCACTTCAAGATCTGCAAATATGCATATCATGTGCATAGGATAAACTAATGGTCACAAATTTGACAGTAAAAGGCAACAAAGAAAAGCCTTTAGGGCAGGGATGTCAAACTCATTTGTTAGGAGGGCTGGATCTGACATAAATTAGTTTGTTGGGCTGGGCTGGGCCGTGTTGGGCCAGGCTGTGTGTGTACCTATTTAAGATTAGGTAGCAGAGATATAAAACATTTTAAGGACATAGTCAAACATGACTAAAGATTTTTTTAAAAAAAACTTAAAATAAAACTTGCTTAAAACATTAGCACTCATTTGTCTTAAAGGTGCTTTCCTTGTAATTTTCCCATGGGTTCTGGGGAACTAAGCAAAGGAAGTTTTGGCTCTTTCCTTCCTTCTCCATGGGACCAGGAGGGGGAGGAGCCTCAACCAATGGAGAAAACTGAGGTTTTACTCTGTAGCTCCTGTGCGATTGAGCAAGCCTTACAAAGCAAGTTGAGATGCAGAAGGAAGCAGACAAGAGCCAGTTGCTTGAGGGCATGATTTGGCCCCCAGGCTGCATGTTTGACACCCCTGCTTTAGGGGAACTTTTAAAAAAAGTTTCCCTGGTATTCATTTAAAGTGTCTTGTTTCTGTCTTATTCATAAGGGTAACATTGTACTGAAATTTACAGAATTATGGCATCACAGATACCTTTGTTTGGTAAATGTGTTGCTGGAGTCTCTGAGCTAGGGCAGAATAGAAAACCATTGCTGTGCATTCAAAGCAGCTGTGCAATAAAACAGCCACTCTGAGGTCCCCATTGAGTGTCCTGGAAGGTTCAAGTATTCTCCTACAGGCTTCTCAGTCTTGTGATTCTTGATGTCAGATTTGGGTCCTTTGTATCTAGGGATCTGAAAGACTTTTTCTGCCATCTGTACCTGAAGGAGTACTTCCAACATATGCAAGAACACTTCAACCTTCCAGGACACCCAATGGTGGACCTCGAAGTAGTTGCTTTATTGCAAAGGAACTTCAGAAACAGATGGGAATAGGAGACTGCTGAATTGTATGCTATTACAGCACTCAGAACAGTGGAAACCCCAGGACTTTACAGAGATATTGGCTTCTTCTCTCCCTACACATGCTAAGTCACTCAGTTCTCACTTATACCCAGAAATCAAACTATGTTGTTCTAAATGGTGCCACTGGACTCAAACTTAGTTCTCACATCCATTGTTCATTGCTTTATTATCTGTATACCAATTTACTGCAATTTTTACATCTTACCTAACATGTTATTTCATTCTTAGCTGTATGTATTGCTCAGTTACTTAGACATTTTTACTCCAATTAGCTCTTCCAGGCAATTTACCCGTCCTGCACCTATATGTAATATTTGAAGAAATTTGTTTCAATTAATCTTAGGGAGTGAACATATTAAGACCGATTTTGCACTAGGCTTGTTCTGGGTGGAGAGTCCCTTTGCTCCCGGCGCTTCTCACCACTTTTGCACAAGCTGCCACAGAGCAGTGAGTTGGCACACTGCTTTCCCACAGCAAGAAAGATCTTCTTACAAGTTTCTGCTTGACACAAAAAAGCAGCACACCAACTCACAGCTCTGTGGCAGCTTGTGCAAAAACGGAGAGAAGCATCGGGGGCAAAAGGGCTCTCCACCCGAAACAAGTCCTAGTGCAAAATCGGTCCAAGTCTCTCAGTTCTTGCTTATACCCATAATGGAACTTTACTTGACCCATAGGTACCACTGGACTCAAACATTGTTCCCACACCTGCATATTAATTCTTGTATTTGCTTGCTAATTTACTGTCATTCACAGATCTCTCATACATCCTATCTCAGCTATAATCACCTAGTACTTACACATCTTGACTCTAAATTCTGTTTCATCTGTATGTGATGAAGTGTGCTTGCACACAAAAGCCTATACCCATTATAAAACTTGGTTGGTCTCAAACTTTATTGCTTCAGAACAACATGGCTATGCACCTGGATCTAAATAAAACAGTGTGCATGCAAATGAAATACCTGCAATTAAACTTAATTGATCTTAAAGGTGCGACTGGACTCCAACTTTGTTCTGCTGCTTCAGACCAACGTGACAACCCCACCTGAATCCATTAGCTAGCTGGTTGCCCCTTTGAGCCTGTACCATACCATTTTAGGTATCAGCAAAATAAAAAAAAACATGAACATGTACAGAGTGCACATTCCTTGGCAATGTTGTCTCTACTCCACACAGGACAAAAGGGACTTTTTAAAAGGCCTCTAATCTCCACATCCCCTCCACCCAGTCTCACTTCCCCCCAAATGTAAATTGGAGCCAGGTGCCGTATTTTTCGCACCATAAGGCGCTCCGGAGGATAGGATGCACCTTCTTCCTGGGGGGGGGATCCGCTGCCTCTGCCTCCAATCCGGCGCTTCCCCCGCGCCTGCCTGCCTGGCTCCATCTTCTTCAGGCAAGCGCTGGGATCACTCCACGTGGCCCCACTGCAAACCCAGTGCTTCGCAAGCGCCGGCTGCGGAGGGGGCAGCGTGCTTCCTCCTTGTCTGTCTGCCTGGCTCCACCTCTGATGCTTAAAGCAAGCGCTGGGATCGCTCCCTCCGCCCTCCGATCCCAGCGCTTGCTTTAAACATCATTGCTGAAGCCAGGCACACAGGCAAGGAGGAAGCACCCGCCCCCTCCGCAAACCCAGCACTTCGCGAGCGCCAGCTGTGGAGAGGGCAGCGTGCTTCCTCCTTGCCTGTGTGCCTGGCTTCAGCTGTGATGTTTAAAGCAAGCGCTGGGATCGGAGGGCGGAGGGAGCAATCCCAACGCTTGCTTTAAGCATCAGAGGTGGAGCCAGGCAGACAGACAAGGAGGAAGCACGCTGCCCCCTCAGCAGCCGGCGCTTGCGAAGCGCTGGGTTTGCGGTGGGGCCATGTGGAGCGATCCCAGCACTTGCCTGAAGAAGATGGAGCCAGGCGTGGGGGAAGTGCCAGATCGGAGGCAAAGGCAGCGGATCACACACACACACACCCCCGGAAGGTACTTACCTTCGGACCATAACTGAAACTTAGAATTCGTAACGGTTTAACTGTTGATTTAATTTTAACTTAACTTATGAATGTAATTTATTTATTTTAACTGTCTAATTGTTTGTAATAATATTGTATTTTACTGTAATCATGGTATATACCGTGTCGTGGTAGCCGCCCTGAGCCTGCCTTTGGCGGGGGAGGGCGGGATATAAAAATAAATTTATTATTATTATTATTATTATTATTATTATTATAAGACACACACACTCCCCCCCCACTTTTTTTTTGGGGGGGGAAGTGCATCTTATGGTCCGAAAAATACGGTAAGTATGTTGAGCCTAACAAAGGCCTTGCAGTCTGACAGTTGCCACACTGAAAGTGGATGCATCCAGCCAGGGTTAAGGACTATACTTTCTTTTTCAACAGACACCAAACATATTCAAGTATTGATGTGTTCTGGATATCAAAACCTTAGTAATTAATCTAGAGAGTCCAAAGATACAGCCAAAAACTTTTGCAGATCACAATTACCTTTTACAATATCAAGCATCCTTCAGCCCTCTAGGCTGACCAGATGAATGGACAAAATAGCTACCTTTCCTTGATCTTAGCTGAGAGACCTTTCCTCCCTGATGGATCCAGCAGCAAAAGAGCTTCTCTTCCTATTGCCCAGAAACATTATCAAAGCTCTTTCCCCACGCCCTTGACCCAGGTCTGCTCAGGTCAAAACAGCTTTTCTTGTCTCCAGAGAAAGTCTTACTTGGATAAGGGAGGGGAGAGAAGAGGATGGTGTCTATTCATCTATCTACCCATTGTCTGCTCTGCTAGCTCAATTAACAGTTGTAAGAAGGTGAGCTTGGAAGATCATTACACCACTGACTCCCTTCTTTCCAGCCCAGAGGAAAAAAAAAACACAGGGAGGTTTTCCTGCCTCACAATGTCCCAGGAGAAGAATGCATTTCTTCACAGGATCCACTACCCTATTCATGCGTTGGAAGATTGTTATCTCTCCTTCTTGAAAATCAAATGAGCTTGTCACTATGCCTGGCACTGGTTGCCTGGGGGAGACCTGAGTCCCCAAGTCCTGTATTGGTTACCTGAGGGGGGGCTCACCCCCCCAAAAAATCTAGAGGGGGCTCGAGCCTCTGCCCCACCCAGGAGTCTACACCTATGCTGTCTACATGGAAATTGATGAACTGATATTTGGTAACCTGACTCCTGGACTTTTTTTTTTATATTGAGCTTCTGAAAATCCCTCTGGCCTTGTTTCTCCTGAAACTTTGAGATATGGTGTAACCTGACACCAAAAGCCTGTTCTAGCAGCAGCCTGATTCAGAACACTGTTTGGTTTTAAGTAGAGCTTACAGGAAGGAAGGCTGACTCCCCTTCTCCTCCCACTGCACTCCCCAGGGCAACTGGACCCTAGAGCACTTGGAAACTTTAGTACCCCAATCTTATGTATCACTGCAAGTTGCGTCAGAGAACCCCTGAATTGACTTGTGTCACATGTATTATCTAGTTTAGCCCTAAGTCCTTGTTCTGGAGGGAAAGGAATAAAATGTCCCATTTTTGCTAGTACTTGCAGTGTTTTGAATTTCAGAGCTCTACTTTATCAAGAAATATCCTAACAATTTTGATAACAGCATGAGTCAGCCAGCAAGTCAGTGAAATATGAATGTCTTTGCATATGTAATACTCATATACATATATGCACACCATTGCCAGTGCCTAGCTGCACCAAGTAAAGGAGACATTAGTTTTGTGAAGGATGCTTGCACTTGACAGAGCAAGCTATAATGGCTGAATTCCTCCAAACAGTTTCACGGTGTAAAAACAAAATAGAGAAGAGCACCAAGACTGTCTTTCCATCTTCTGCTTCCCTGTCCTTATGGATTCATTGTTCAGAGTTGTGCTTTTGGATAAATGACTGGCAGGCACACACACACACACCCCATCCTCCATAATCCTGCCTTTAAAATTCTCCCAGCTACAGAGCTTAAACTGAGCTGTATTGAAATTAATTAAGAAATCTATTTCTCTGTTGTTTAATGCCATGGTCAAGTTATATATATATATGTCAGTAGATGCCTTCCCTTCCCTAACCCACCTTTTCTCTCTCTCTCTCTCTCTCTCTCTCTCTCTTTCGCACACACACACACGGGGGGTGGGGGAGAGAGCACAAAACAGATTTCCTAGTAATTCTGAAATGCATGTATAGAAATAATATTTTCCAAGTTGAAATGTTTTCATTTGATTGACAAACTCCATTTACTTGCAAGTCATAATCAGCTACTTTAATAGGGTTATTCTGCCAAAAATGAATTTTGACAAACCAGAAATCCTGTAAATGCACTTCAGCAAATCTGTTTTCCCCATCCATCTACTGTGCTCAGTGCTGAAAGAAAAAATGCTCATTAAAAGTTTCTCTTTTTGATTTGGGAAGGCTTTCTGTCTTATTTTATTTTTTTTAAGTATTGAGGTCTCTCAAAGTCCAGAAGAATAGTGGATCTTTTGAAAAATAAAATCATTGAGTAAACAGCCTTTTCATTGTATCTTTTCAATGCTTCAGGGCACCATCCAGCCACAATTAAGGACATCTACATTTTAGTGATAGTAGCAACTGTATTCTACACAGTTGCTCCTTGGCATTTTTATGAAGAAATAAATGTGAACTGGTATATGGTAGTGGTTAGAAGGTTAGACTCAGACCTCAGATTCAGTGGGAGCTCACAGAAGCACAGCTCCTGAACCTTTTTGAGAGTTCTACCTCCTTGTCCATTGAATAGTATGTGCAGCTGCATAACAATTCCTGGATGAGCTCCACCACCTATTTTTCAACAAAATGACCCCTGGTTAGACTAGATTTTGAGAATCTGGGAAAATCTCCATTCAGCTAGGAAATTAATTGGGCGGCCATGGGCCAGTCAGTTTGCAGTCCCAGTGCTTAGGGGATGAGAGAGCACAGAGAAGGCAAAGGATCCCACCTGTGACAACCCCCCAATAACACAATCACTCTCAACCTTGAATAAAACAACCATAACTTTATTGGTTACAGTTGTAGGATGCCTTGGCACAGCATGGACCAGCCATATCCTGACATAAACTAACCTGCCTGCCCGTCAATGTACCCCAGCCCAGCTCAGTCCACCTGCTGGGATGAGAAGAATCCTAGAAAGCCAGGATGTTGGATTCTGTGAGGATGAGCATTGCTAAATGTTTTCCCCTACCACTTGAGCATGGGGGTAACCCATTGGCAGCCCCCAAGCTGGGCATACTCCTTGAAAACCCTCAACCCAAGATCCCTTAAGGGATCCCCACATGCAGGGGACATGGGGACAGGCACACAGACTAGTTTTCCTAAAATGAATATGGTCTCATATTAATACCTAAACAAGAGCTGGGTGTCACGGCTGGGGCCGGGTCAGGCAAAGTCCAGAGGCAGTCCGAGGTCTGTAGCCAGTAAGCAGGAGGGTCTGAGGCGCCAAATCCAAATCAGTGTACAAATATCGCAGGTCCGAGGTCCAGAAGCCGAGGTCGGGGAGTCCAGAAGTCAAAAGCCAAAGTCAGGGAGTCAGGAACCAAAGTCAAGCCGGAGTGGATGCTAGGATGTCAGGGAGATGACTAGTTGCTTCCACAAAGCCTCCTCCCAAAGCCCACAGCTATATAGCCCTCTGCTGGCTGTTGCCCGTTTGGGCTAATTGCTGGCTCAGGGAGGCAGCCAGGATCCTGTCATAACTCAAGCATCCTTGCTCTTAGGAGGGCCAGAATCCTCTCAGAACTCAGGGCTCAGGGAGCGTCTTGCTCGTGAGCGTGCCGCCCTCCTCCGATCCCTGAGGTCCTGCCGGAGGCGGTCACGCACACGAGCCACCCGAGAGGGCGAGGCAGGGGGGCTGGGATCTTCTCCAGCAGGAGGCAGGGGCACTGGTGCAGGTGGCAGGGGCACAGTTTCCTCGTCAGACTCAACTTCCTCTGCAGGGTCCCCAGCACCCATGACACTGGGCATCCTCCTGCCTGGCACCTGCTTACACTCCTACAGCTATAGCCAAGTCTCCGGCCATACCTAACACCATGTAGCCAGATATCCATCCCTCATGGAGTTTGGTGTAGTGATTAAGTGCATGGACTCTTATCTGGGAGAACCGGGTTTGATTCTCCACTCCTCCACTTGCAGCTGCTAGAATGGCCTTGGGTCAGCCATAGCTCTTGAAAGGGCAGCTTCTGTGAGAGCTCTCTAAGCCTCACCTACCTCACAGGGTGTCTGTTGTGGGGGAAGAAGATAAAGATTGTAAGCTGTTCTGAGACTGATTCAGAGAGAAGGGTGGGGTATAAATCCATGCTCATCATCTTCTTCTTGTTTCAATTTAATGAATCACCCCATTGTGGCCTCTGGGTGATTTACAACAGTGGATAATAATCAATTAACTAATGTAAATTATAAACTCTGATGGCATCCTATTTACATTCTCCTAATCCAAATTTCTGGGTGCTGCATTGGAGGGGGGGACCATAGGGGGGTGCCAGCTTGGCAATCATTGCTGTCCTAATCAAAAGCCTTGTGGAACATCTCTGCGTTACAGGCCCTGCAGAACTGTAAAAGATCTTGCAGGGCCCTGATGTTCTCTGGCAGAAAATTCCACCAGGACGGGGCCAGGACTGAAAATGTCCTCAATGAGGACATCCATTCCTCTTTAGGGCCAGGGATCACTAGCAGGTTTTGACCAGAGCGTAATGTTTTTCCAGGGACATAATGGAGAAAACAGTAGATACATCAGTCCCAGACCGCTCAAGGCCTTAAATAACCAAAACCTTCAATTTGATTTGGGGCTCAACTGGAAACCAATATAGCTGGCACAGCACAGGTTTAATGTGTGCTGTCAGTGGTACCTCCATCAGGATTCACACTACTGCATTCTGGACCCATTGAAGCTTTCAGGTCCATCACAGCTACCATCACAGCTTCCAGTCCCTCAGCCAAGGAACAGTGGCCAACTGGTCACCCAACAACAAACACAGCTGAGTGTCATCTGTATATCAATGACACCTAACCCATAGCTCCGTACCAACTGGGCAAAAGGGTGCATATAGATGTTGAACAACATCAGGAAGAGGAGTGCCCCTTGAGGGACCCCATACACCAGGGGTTATCTAGTGGACACATCCTCCCCTTGCACTACCCTCTGTCCCCGACCTTGGAGAAAAGAGGAGAGCCACTGTAAGGCTATCCCATGTATCCCCGCATCAGCAAGGCAGTGAGCCAAGAGATCATAGTTGACTGTGTTAAACGGTTCTTCTGTATACCAAGCGGATGATTTCACATGGGAGCATAGAGGATGTCAGGCTGAAATCTCGCCAGTGGCTTCAGTGAGGTGCGAATTCCAGTCTCCTATCAGCTTATCTAAAGAGACACAGGAGAGCTGTGGATCCCACAGAGCATTCTGGAACCCAATGGGGTCCATCACTGTGGCCAAGCAAAAATCAGCTTGCTGCCTAGACAGGGAGGAGCGGGAATGTCCAGCCAGGCCTTCAAAACCAAGGGGTCCAACCATTACACATCTTCTTTCAAGGTCAGATCCACATTCAACCCCATACCAAAGATCAAATCCAATGTGTGGCCTGCCTGATGTGTGGGGCCTGAAACAATCTGATAGAGTCCTAGTGCTGTGATGGAAGACAACAGTTCTGAAGCCTGAGCAGAGGTGGCAGATTCATCCATGTAGACAGTGAAGTCCCCCAGAACTAAAAGCTGTGAGAACTCCAAGGTCCCCCTGGCTACTGCCTCCAAAAAAAACCAGAAGGCCATCCACTGGTGCACTAGGCAGTCAGTACACCAGACACACAGACAGGCTCCCACACCAGGCCAACATACTCAAGTCCAGTGATCTTGGGGATGGGGAATCATTTGAAGGAGAAAGCCTCCCAGACAGGCCTCAGATTCAGAAGGAGCTCATAGGAGCACAGCTCCTGAACCTTTCCGAGGGTTCCCCCTCCTCCTTCCCACCTTTTCCATTGAATATTAGGTGCAGCTGCATAACAAACCCTGGATGAGCTCCACCACCCATTTTTCTACAAAGTGACCCTTGCTCCCAGATGAGCAAGTTCACCCCACCCCCATCCCCAAGTTTGAGACTGATGTACGACCAAAAAACCAAGTTCTTTCATGGTCACTGTCTTACCCTCCTGGATTCAGGTCTCAGTCACACAAGGCAGATCCACCAACTGAGCTGCAAGATAATCTTGCAGTGTCCTGGTCTTATTATTGATGGACTTAGCATTGCACAAAATCAGCGTTGAAGGGGAGTGGACAATCCATGCCCTCTCACCAACGTTTCATGGATGGGATGAAAGTTGGAAAGGGATCAGTCATATCCGTATCTCCACCCCTTCCATGCCAAGACCTTCTCCCACCACCCTGGATAACTGGGATCCCCAGCCCAGAGCTGGCAACTGAACTGATGTTCTCAGTCTCCATGCTCCCATTTACCTCCCTCACCCCACCTAGCAGTGCCACAAAAAATTCTGCTGTCAGCCCCAAACAGGATCTGCAACTGATTAGGTATGTCCAGATGTCGAATTCTGCCCCCCCCCCCTCCACAGTCTCTGCAATCTTTTCCAACCTGTTGGTCATTGCCCTCATTGACACAGTGACACTTTCAGGGCAGTTGGCTGCCCACCAAAAGCATGGGTCTGCCCAGGGGTCATTTTGTAGAAAAATAGGTGGTGGAGCTCATTAGCATAACTCATTAGCATATGCTATCCCCCCCCCAGCCAAAAGCAACCTGACACAAGAAAGGAGAGCCCTTGGTAAGCAAAGTCTACTTGGACTGGCTAGAGATCCAGCCAGCCCAAGCAGACCTCATTCACCTGGGGCTCTCCTGGGCTGCTGTCCCCAGTCAAAAGGCCAGCGAGTCACCCACTGCCCGAAATCACATAAGAAATGGAGAAAGGGTGGTGTGGGCTTCTCCAGGAGTTAATGAGGGCTGCGAGGGGGAGGGTGTGTGGCAAAATCCCTGGTGGCTGGCTGGCTGGCTGGCTGCCCGCTCTCCTATTCCAGGGATTGTTATGCAGCTTCACCTACTATTCAATGGACAAGGTAGCTGGACCATCACAGGTAGCTGTGATGGACCTGAAAGGGAATGGGCTGGTTTTAATGCCATTGCAGCCACCCAGCTCCGCAGCTGCCTGTGTGACCCATTCATAAGAACATAAGAACATAAGAGAAGCCATGTTGGATCAGGCCAACGGCCCATCCAGTCCAACACTCTGTGTCACACAGTGGCAAAAAATTTTATATATACACACACACTGTGGCTAATAGCCACTGATGGACCTGTGCTCCATATTTTTATCTAAACCCCTCTTGAAAGTGGCTATACTTGTGGCTGCCACCACCTCCTGTGGCAGTGAATTCCACATGTTAATCACCCTTTGGGTGAAGAAGTACTTCCTTTTATCCATTTTAACCTGTCTGCTCAGCAATTTCATCGAATGCCCACGAATTCTTGTATTGTGAGAAAGGGAGAAAAGTACTTCTTTCTCTACTTTCTCCATCCCATGCATTATCTTGTAAACCTCTATCATGTCACCCCGCAGTCGACGTTTCTCCAAGCTAAAGAATCCCAAGCGTTTCAACCTTTCTTCATAGGGAAAGTGCTCCAGCCCTTTAATCATTCTAGTTGCCCTTTTCTGGACTTTCTCCAATGCTATAATATCCTTTTTGAGGTGCGGCGACCAGAACTGCACACAGTACTCCAAATGAGACCACACCATCGATTTATACAGGGGCATTATGATACTGGCTGATTTGTTTTCAATTTCCTTCCTAATAATTCCCAGCATGGTGTTGGCCTTTTTTATTGCAAACGCACACTGTCTTGACATTTTCAGTGAGTTATCTACCATGACCCCAAGATCTCTCTCTTGGTCAGTCTCTGCCAGTTCACACCCCATCAACTTGTATTTGTAGCTGGGATTCTTGGCCCCTGTAGTGTATGGCGGCAACCATTTCGTTATAACGCAACCATTTCGTTATAACGCAATAGCGTAAGTCCGCGCAGCCAGCGGAGGCGACTGGGGACATCCAGGCGACTCCGCGGAGCACGCTGACTCCGCGGAGCGCGCTGAGCACCCACCAATCACCATCAGTGGCGGGAAGTTGACTGGCCAGGATTGGGCTGGCCAGTCTTGGGGGATGTTCCGGGCGATGTATATAAGCGGGACCCGGCCCGCGTGTTCTCTCTCTCGTGTGTAATGTACCTGCAATAAAGTATGTTGCCCGACCTACGTCTCCAGTACTGGTACGTTATAGCCCCAATGTGCATTACTTTGCACTTGGCCACATTGAACCTCATCTGCCACATTGCCACCCACTCACCCAGCCTCAACAGATCCCTTTGGAGTGCCTCACAATCCTCTCTGGTTCTCACCACCCTGAACAATTTAGTGTCATCTGCAAACTTGGCCACTTCACTGCTCACTCCCAACCCTAAATCATTTATGAACAAGTTAAAGAGCATGGGACCCAGTACCGAGCCCTGCGGCACCCCACTGCTTACCATTCTCCACTGCGAAGACTGCCCATTCCCCCTTGTGGGATATTTATCGTTTGGGAAGAAGTACATCTGAGATCCATTGCTGCCGTCACCCTCGCTGGCTCTCCTAGCCCATGTGGGACCACAAGCAGGGCCCACAAGTGAGTTGGGGCCCCAGCTTCTCTCAGTCCAATTTGCCTTGTAGGGATGTTGTAGAGGCAAAATGGAAGAGGGTGTATGGTGTCCTGACTGGAGGAAGAGTGAGATAAAAATACTACACAGATAAATAGGAATCACACTGTTCAATTGAATTTATTCATTATTTTGGCATTTCAAGATCCAAAGTGTACTCTTTCCCAAATCATAAACATAAAAAGAAGATGCTCATATAACCTGATCCTATACAGGTTTACTCAGCAGTAAGTCCTACTGAATTCGGTTCTACTTATTTTGAAGCTAGGGGCAATACTTTTTTCTATTTTGTGCATGTTCTCAGATTAGATTCTGAGTCCCACAAGAAGCACTCACTGAAGGGAAATTTCCCTCCCCTTTTAGGTGAAGCTTTCTATGCTCCCCAATATGCATTTTCTGCATATGTAGGATCACTGGGGCCTCAGGGTTCTGTAGTCATTCTGTGGCAGGACAGGGGAATTGGCATCAGTTTTAGAAGAGCTCAAGTGTTACTTATGCAAATGGAGTAGATGCATGGTACCATCTGAAGCATAGTTACACCCTTCCAAGGCCATTGACTTTTCTGAAGTCCCAGCTTTTATTTTTAAAATAAAGTATCTAGCCCAGGGGTGTCAAACATGCAGACCAGGGGCCAAATCAGGCCCCCAGAAGGCTCTTATCAGGCCCCCGAGCAACTGGCTGTCATCTGCTTCCTTCTCCCTCTCTTTTGCTTCCTTCTGAATAACAGTTCACTCAATCACACAGGAGCTACAGAGCAAAGTCTCTATTTTCTCCCTTGGGAAGGAAGTGGGGAGGCAGAGCTCACTTTGCCAGGCTCTCTCAATGACACAGCAGAGCTACTGAGCCTAGCCTCTCTTCCTTCTATTGGCTGAGACTCCTCCCCCGCCTGGCCCCCTGGGGAAGAACAGAAAGAATCAGAGCTTCCTTTGCCCAGTTCCCTGGATCTCATGGGAGAGATACAAAGAAAGCACCTAGAAGACCAACAAGTACTAATATTTTTAGCATGTTTTAAGGTGCTTAAAAAAAAAATCTTTAATTGTGTTTGTCTGTGCCCTTTATAAAGTTTACATGTCTGCTAATTAATCTTAAAAAGGTACACACATGGCCTAGCTCAATGTGGCCTGGCTCCAACAAGGTCTCATTTATGTCAGATCCAGCCCTCATAACAAATGAGTTCAACACCCCTGCTCTAGCCCTTTTCCTTAAAATGTAATAATAGGGAAAGTACAGCCTGCACCTTTCCCTTAAAACTCAAAAACAAAATGAGCTACATTCTTTGAAATAAATAAAACCAAAATAAAAGCAGGGACTTTATAACAATAGTGCATTAAAATATTAGTGCACAGTTACACAATAGCAATTACTGTTTTAAAACAAAAAATCTCAAAAATCTCTGCAATGGTGTGGCAGAGTGGAAACACAGAGGGAATGCTAGCTAACTATATATACAGCCATAGATAGTTATATCAGTTACTGATCACATACTCATTAATATATGCTGTGTTTAAAAAAGAAGCCTATCCTTTGATGTTTGTAAGAGTAGTCCTCAGAGATGTTAATGGTTTCCTGTCTACTTGGATGAGCAGCAGCTTGCACATACACCTTTTTTGGGGCGGGGGGGACCAGATGCAAACCTTGTTAGGCGGGTACTCAAGTTGTTTGATACTAGCTGAATAGACCAGATGATTGACTTATATCTGATTTTTTTTCTTGTGAACATGATAGGCTTGACTACTGCATGTGTTTGAGGTGAAATGAGTGGCACCCCTAGTTCCAGATGGGTAGCCATGTTAGTCTGAATCAATAGAACAAAGTTAGAGTTCAATGGTACCTTTAAGACCAACAAAGTTTTATTCCGGGTGTGAGCATTCATATACATGAACACATTGACAAAGTGTGCATGTACACGAAAGCTCATACCCGGAATAAAACTTTATTGGTCTTAAAGGTGCCATTGGACTCTAACTCCTAGTTCCAAACTGCCTGAAAATGCTGTCTGAGTACACAGTCTTAACTGGGTAGCCTAATGGTTCTCATGGTAAAAATCTGCTTTGTACCTTCACCCTATCATAATGAAACTAGAGTTAATTCTTTTGTTGCCCTATGGGATTGAGACATGTAGTTTTCTATATGCTACATCACATGCTGTTTTCTTTGGATTACTCCAGTGTATGGTAGACTAGGGTACTGCCCTCCATGAACTGCTCATTAGTTGAAATCAATCTCACTTCAAATTCTGCACCTCAGCTTTCCCTCTCCCCTTCTTTTTAATCTGTTTATATCTAACAAAGCATCCAAAGGAGAAAAGGATTGAACAACTGTTATTTTAGACAAAGTGTCAGTATAATAACTGACCTGGAACTGGAGATCTACATTTGTTTCTTTCAAAATAAATATTAAGATAGCATAGGCTTTCCTGTGTTTGGTAAAAGGAAAGACTATTTCCCCAAACACTGAAAAAATCCAAGCAAGAGTCACACAAATACTTGAAAAGGAACATTTTTCTAAATTTATCCGGCACATTTGATTAATTTCTGGAGTGCAATTCCCAGTCCTGGTGGGGAGACAGCTGTCGAGAAACAGCAAGGAGGAAGTGATGGCTGTTTTCAATATTACTGAATTTTTTTTTAAGTACCTTTTACTAAAAGAACAGGCTATAAGGCTAGGATGGGTTTCAATCCTCTCTTGGCAAGGCTTTAGCTGCTTTATTTTGCCTTCTTAAAAATAAAAATAAAAGCACAAATATTACAAGTTTATCCTGTGATTCATTATGTTGCCCAGCAGGCAGAGAAATCAGC
This sequence comes from Heteronotia binoei, assembly GCF_032191835.1. NCBI lineage: Eukaryota > Metazoa > Chordata > Lepidosauria > Squamata > Gekkonidae > Heteronotia > Heteronotia binoei. Next base: position 125,393,331 of record NC_083223.1, read on the forward strand.
AAGAGCATGGGCTTGTTGGGTCGCTCCATATGTTTATTTGCCAGCATGCACAGAAAACAGCAACACATACTGCTCCTGAAAATGCTGAATGCAGCAAATGTGAAAGAGAGGCAGTGGGGGATGGGGACGGCAGAACTCAGCAGGGGAAAGAATGGACTCTCTTTCTTGAGCAGCAGAACAAGTTAACAAATGAATACTCCAAATTCAGTGGCATATCCTATCCCTGGACTGTAAAACAAGGAGAGGGAATCATGTAAATAGAACCAATAAGTGATTTCCTCAATCTTTAAATGAAGGGGGACATCAAGAAATGAGGAAGGCATTAAATTAGGAAGACAATGATTAATGGTTGCCACCCTCCAGGAGGCACCTGGAGGTCTCCTGCTATTACAAATGCTTTCCAGATGACCAAGATCAGTTCCCCTGGAAAAAATAGCTGCTTTGGAGGCTAGACTCTATAGCATTATTTTTATTTATTTATGTACTTACTTATTTAGTAGGCTTACATGCTGCCCTTTCCCATAAACGAGTTCAAGGCGGATCACAACATACAATAATAACAATAAAAACCTACAGATCAAAGTTAAAACACCACATTAAAATTAAACAGTAAAACCAATGAAACAATAAATAAAATGCACCACCGGCGGAAAGGGCACAGCATATTAAGTAACCAGTTAAGTAACCAGGCCCACATTAAATGATGGTAGTAGCAATAAGATAGTGCTGCAGTAGGGCACAATGTCACCACAAGGGAGGCCAAATGATGGAATAATAGGATGCCAGCTGCCTCAACCATAAGCCCAGCAGAACAGCTCCATCTTGCAGGCCCTACAAAATGGCAGTAATTCAGGTAGGGCCTGGATCTCCACAGGGAGCTGATTCTGCCAGGCAAAAGGCCCTGGCCCTGCCTGAGGCGAGTTGGACGTCCTTAGGGCCAGGGGTGGTCAGGAGGTGTTGTGTAGCCAATCGCAACGACCTCTGGTGCTTATATGGGGAAAGGTGGTCTCTCAGGTATGTTTGTCCCAGACCACATAAGGCTTTATGCCCTGCTGAGGTCCCTCTTCTCCCCAAACCCTGCCCTCCCCAGGCTGCATCCCCCAAATCTCCAGGTATTTCCCATCCCAGAGCTGGCAATCCTACATCAACTACTCCAAAAAGAATAAAATGAAACACTGGCTCTACCCATACATAGTTGGATATTGCACTATTGTTTCAGTAAACCCATTATTTATAAATGGATTGTCTTATCCACACCAGAAAATCCAGTTGCAGATGGTGTATCCAGTGATGTGTGGATGCAGCCATGGTGTGGAGAACTTTGGGTTCATTATGCAGGACTGATTTGACAGGAATAATGGAGGACTTATAGATTTGAACACATTTAGATGTCAAAGATGGCTATCATATGGAAAATTAACATTTTGAAAGAAAAGTTAACCAAATTATTAAGCTCTTCTTACAAATAAATAATATGGTAGCTTTGTCCGGCCCCTCCCAGCCAAGCCGGCTCGCCGGCGCTCAGGCTGGGGGCCGCCTTTGCCGCCCCGGAAGGAGGGAGGGGCAACATCACCCCACATACGGGTGTTTGTTGCTGGCGCGGAGCCGGGGCTATATAAGCCCCGGCCCCCGCCCTCTCTCCACGCAGTTCCTTTGGCTCTCTGGACGAGAGCCACGTGCTGGTTGGGTCCGTGTGAGGCCTGATAGCTCCGAGGGACTGCGTGGTGCGCGTGCGGCTCCTGGCGCAGGCGGCGACGAGGTCGCGAGCAGCTGTTCTTCGCGCCGGCGAGGCTGAGGGTGCTTCAAGTGGTTTGAGGCCAGGGATTGTTTGGCGGCCGGGGAAGGAGCGCGCGTGCGGCGGCGGCATACCTGGGCCCCTGGTCCTAGGGGCTGGCTTGGGAGGGCTCCTGTCGGTAGCGGGGAGCGGCTATCATCGTTTCCCTGATTAGTGGGAAAGTGCAACGGTCCCACTTGGCGGGCTGATCGCGGGCGGCCGGTTGGCTGAGGCTGTTGCCTCGGCGTTGCTGCCTGGGGCCCTTAAAGGGGCCTGCAGCAAAAACAAACCAGCACAGAAAGAAACATTTTGCCTTTGGACGTGGGGGTTGCACCTCGGTGCGTGGCTGGCTTTGAGGGACCTGGTGGGAGGCTGATAAGTTTTCCCAACACCCCCCCCCTCTCTCACGTTCGGCAGCCTGAGCTACCTTCAGCCCCCCCCCCCTTCTTCTCAGGCGCGGGTGGCTGCTGGTATAGAGGCTAGGTTAGGCCCTTAGCCTTGGGATTGAAGTTCTTGGTGGGAACGCTCCCTATTACCCCCCCCCCATTCACCCTTTCTTGTCCTGGGTGCCGGTGGTCTGTGGCCTGAGGCAGCTGTTTGGGCTAGGCTGGGCTTTTGGCTTTAGCTGTGTGATTGGGGGACGCCACCGTTGCTTATAACTGTTTTCTACCACGATATTCTGGTGGCTGGTGTGCTTAGGGGAAACCTTTGGGGCCTGCGGTTAGATTTCACTTTTGTGTGTGGCTGCGCTGATATTGGCAACGAAGTATGGCACCAAAAAAAGGGCAGGGCAAGTCTAAAGGCAAGCAGCCCGCCCGCCCCGTGGGCGGGGTCAGCAGGGGCCCCCTGTTGAGGATCCCGGGCAAAGTGAGCGGGTGCGGTTAGCCATTATGAGCCAGCTGGATGCCTTGGAGCAGGACAGAGTGGCGAGGGGCGCCCCTATTTGGGAGGGTCGTCGCCGTGCCACCGGCCGCTCAGCACGGCTGACGTTTGAATCGGAAGTGCTCGCACGTCTATCTGCCTTGCAGGGCGGGCCGGCTGAGCCTGAAGCACCGCTGGAACCGGATCAGGAGGAGGATCCAGAGGAAGGCTCATCGGGTGCGACGCCGGGCAGCGGCGCTTCTGGTAGCGGTATGCAGCAGACTCCTGGGGGCGCTGGTGGCTTCCCGAGTGATGGTGGTAAGCCCCCTCTTCAGCCAGTTCACGGATGGCCATGGGGTCCCATTCAACTTCCCCCCCCCCCGCCGGTGGCTGGCGGGATGGTATTGGGGGGACAGACGGGGGTTACAGAGCAGCTGGGTTCTGTTCAGCCGTGGGCTTGGGCTCTTCACGCAGCAAGCTCGATATCTGGCCCTCTTTTCCCTTCAGTGGGCCAGCAGGCGTGCGCAGTGACGCCGCCTACTGTCGCTAACCCACCGTCCACCCCCGGCGTTTTGCCGTGGGGTGGTCAACAGTTGGCGCATCAAGGGGCTTGGCCGGCGGCACAGGGTAGTGGGTGGTTCTACCCCCCCAACCCATATGCTAGCATCCCTTTTCACGTTCTCCCTTATGGCGATACCTCTTTGCCTCTGGGGGATCATTTGACAGCTGCCACGCGTGAGAAGATTCTCCGCGGTGAGTATGTAGACGTTTTCGGTCTCCTTTTCTGAGAGCTCGAAAAGAAGAGCAAAGATGAGCTTGACGATAGGGAGAAGGAAAAACTAAAACGTAGAAAGATTGACAGGTCCTGGGCAAATTGGTTGCCCGGATTCCTGATTTACGCTGGAGTCATTGCAAGAGCGCAGCCGGCTCGGGCGGCAGCCCTTTTTCAGTATATAGATATTGTTTACAGGGCTTACACGGACTTCGTCGGTGCAGCATGGCTGCAGTACGACGAGGCTTTCCGTATGAGAGCCGCTGTCAATCCGGGGATGCCGTGGGATCAAATAAACCAGCAGCTGTGGCTGCAGCTGATGGCCCCGGCAAAACCCAACGCGGGTGATAGGTCTGACAGTGGCCATTTAGTGCAGTGTTTGCAGCAACAGTCTATTACAGGGGCCTGTGATCCCGCGGGCCAGTCAGTTCAGACCCGGCTGTTATGTTGGGAGTTCGCATCTAAGGGTGCGTGCTCCAGGAAACCTTGTAAGTTCCGGCATGAGTGCCCGCTCTGCAGTGGGGCCCACGCACTTTCGGCCTGTAGCAGATCTACATCCAGACCGGGCAGTAAGACCCCTGAGGGCGGCGGGGGCGGGCAGCAGCCACATGGAAAAGGGGCCCCGCCCCATCCGCCCGATGGCACTCCGCCATCCGGCATATGAGCAGGTGGCGATCCGCGGCCGGCCGAGCTTATGTGGCCCTCTGGTCACCTATTGGCGGGTAGGGGGCTCTTTTGGGTTGTGTTGTTGTTTATGCTGACTGCTGTTTGTCTTTTCAGATGCTGGGCTCGTGGTGAGTGACGGCGGTTCTCATCTGCGGGCGCAGCACGGTTTTCAGTTTCCCTTTTTGCCAGACGGTCTCCAGTGGGCACCCAGCCTGGGGGCTACCGCTGGCCTGGGATCATGCCCCTGCTGTTCTAGTGGGCTGACCTGTATCAGCCAGATGGCGTTGTGAGTGGGCAACCGGGCCTTTTAGTGGGCTACGGCAGGGGGTTTCGGTTGGCTCTGGGCCACCCGGTGGGGCGCTAATGCCTAAGCAGAGGCTTGGCATTGGCGGTGGCTGGAGGAGGTTTGGCCACAGGGTTTTCCAGGGGAGCACCTATGGCCTAGCACCGTTGGTGCGGTGGTCTGCAGGAACCGTAGATGGGCTACACGGCTCAGTGCGGGGAATGCAGATCACAGGGAGCCTCACCTGGTCGGATCTTTCCATGGGGATTGATGCCAGCCCAGATGGTGATGGCTGGAGGCCTGGCCGCTCAGCTACAACCCGAATATAGCGGGCTTGTGCTGGGGGCAGGGTGGCTCGCCCTTTGGACAAGGCGGGGTCCAGGTGTTGACCCCAGGGCTTGTCTGGTTTAGGTTTCACCCCCTGCCAGTTATAGTATATTGTGTTTAATAAAGCGGCCCGGTTTTAAACCCAATTCCTGTGTCTGCCTCTTCATTCCGACTGGGGGGGCAATATGTGCTAATGGTATGCACCATTTGTTAGAGTTAAAAAGACATTAAATAAAATCAGTTGATTAAGACAAGGCAAAATATTCAGAGACAATGTACCTCTGAAGAGTATGCATACCTCTGCTGGTTTGTCCTCCATACCTTGCTTGTAGGCTTTCCAAGAGCATCTGGGGAACAGGATGCTTGAGCAAATAGATCTTTGATCAGATACAAAAGATTTTTCATAAGGGCACAGTGTGCACTTCTGAAATGTGCAAGTTCATGCAGAAGAGATGTCAGGATTTAATGTGTGTGTGTGTGTGTGTGTGTATAACAATGCCAGAATGACTCCTAAGAAGTCTTAGTGATTCTGGAGCACTGGGCAAAAGTCCAGGATGGGGTCCCAGAATTACTCCCTGCCCATAGCCAAACAAAGAATGGCCCATTTGAAGTGTGTGAGAGACACCTCTAATGTCAAAAGACAACTTCTCAAGCCCCAGATAGGGCAGGTTCAACCAGTGGGAGGAGCCTGCTTTTTTTCTTCTCACTCTCTCATTTGAAGAAGTGGATCTTGGGCATTCCTCCCCCCACACACACACACACACCTACATGGCTCCCCTGCTCCAAACCTCTCCTATTCCAATGGTGTGAAGCAGGATATTGCAGCATAACACTGTGAACCAGATGCAAAATTTTAATTTGAAACTGAGGTGTAGAATCACATGTTGGATGAAGGGCACAGAAAGGGACTGTTTCAGCATGCACAGTATTAATTAAGAACAAATAGACAAGTAATAGCAGCGGGATGATAAAACAGCTAAGCCCACCTCCAATTGGAAAGGACCAATGGGAAAGAGGTCTTGGTTGTCTGTATCTGGGATTACATCAGTGCAAACACACATTATCACAGACTTTGTTTCACCTAATTCTCCCTTCCCTTGGCAACACCAGTCAGGGAACACTCAGCTTCTTTCTCCTACCACTTTTGGTGCCAGACTGTCTAGGGAATATAGTTAGGACTGCCAACTTCCACATAGAGCCTACAGATCTCCCAGAATTACAGATGATCTTCGGATGCACAGATCAGTTATCCTCAGGGTTGCTAGCTCTGGTGATTTTGGGGGTGGAGCCTGAGGAGAGCATGGTTTGGGACATGATGCCACTGAGTCCAACTTCCAAAGTGGCCATTTTCTTGAGGTGAACTGATCTCTGTCACCTGTATATCAGTTGTACAAGCAGGCGATCTCCAGCCACCACCAAGAGGTTTGGCAGCCAAAGTGAGACACACAGATATAGGTGTGGGGGAAACCAGGTAGAACCTCCATGCAATAATGGCCAAATAAACTCACAAAATTCTTCAAAAGTACTATAAATATATTACAGTCCTCTAGAATTCACAAAAAAACACGTTTCTTATATCCAACAGAACAAGAGAACAGAAGTTGGATAAACCATCCACGAAGTAAATGTCCTTAAAGGGTCAGCCATGCAGCCGTCTGATTCCTTCCTTTTTCCTCAGCGTTTATCCAACGTCTCTTATTTAATTTAGAAACAATGAAAGCAGACCTTGGTGCAAGCTGTTTAATGAGTCTCAGTCCATGGATTCTCAGATGTGTATAAACATTTTCCAGTACTTCACAGACACGAACGGGCTTTTCTAGAAATCTTAAGCCTTGTTTTCGCCGTAAAAGGTTTTTTCAGAGCTAAATACAATGAAATGAAACTGCTTAGCCATATAATATAGCAACCTTATAATACATGATCCCCTCAAGTACCTTACATACCTTTACAAATATCTACTGCACACTTTCGAGATCCGTAACTGCTACATTCTTATTCCCAAAGGGCTATATTCTTGCAAAACTGGTCAGTTACTGACAGGCCTCAGATTCAGTGGGAGCTCACAGGAGCACAGCTCCTGAACCTTTCTGAAAGTTCCACCTCCTCCTTCTGAGAGTTCCACATCCTTGTCCATTGAATAGTATGTGCAGCTGCATAACAATCCCTGGATGAGCTCCACCACCTATTTTTATACAAAATGACCACTGGTTACCGATCTCTATAAAGTAGAGGCACAGTAGAAGCACCACAGGTGGGAGTAATTTACCAATGCAAGTTCTGTTTAAAGTGACAGTTAAGAACTGGCAATGCATTCTCCCCCTAGTTACCAATTAACAAATGTTTTTCAAACCAGATTTTACATTTCACAGTTCACAATCATATTACAAACAACATTTTTTTATAAACAGAATATTACATATTACAGGCGGAAAGTACTATCCTTGCAAAACCAACACCCATTCAGAATTTTATCTAGAGAAAATATGATAAGTCCCAATCATAATTTAACCCAAATGATTAAAGCATATTCAGACAGAAAATCCACTGCATTTCCTGCTGAGCCAGCCATTTTCCCACATCCACCTGCTGATATGTTGATGGTATAATTTTTTCCAAAATGTAAAATTACAATAAATCAGAGTCATGATTGTACTTTTTAAAATGGTCTGCACGAAGAGCTTCCCTAAATAAATTAGCATTAGCAGTGCTCCAGGATATAGGTTTTCATAATCCGTGTTGTACTCCCAATGTACAGAAGTGAACATGGGCACAGGATCCTGTAAATTGACCTTTTGGTTGCACATGAAGCATACCCTTTTAGTTTAACCTTATAGCCTGTACTAACATGGGTATAAGCCGAAATTTGTAGGCAAAACTTACAAGCTGCACAGGACCCACATTTAAAGGCCCCATTCAATGATTCAGATCCAGATTCCCTTCTTGTAAAATCTGCTCTTACCAACATATTGCTGAGATTCTTGGAACTTTTATATCCAATCCTTGGTGGAGTCTGGCAACCTGCAATGCCCTGTACAATGTGCCAATGTTTCCTAATAACCTGCTGGATTGAATATGATAAAGAAGAAAACTGGAATGCACATGTAATACTGTTATTATACCCTTCTTGTTTTTTTATACCTAAAAAGGTCCCTACGTTCAATTTCATTTACCCTGGATTTCGCCTTCTCAGTCACATGTTCTGGATAACCTAATTCCCTTAGGTGGCAGGATAATATTTCACTCTCTGACCAAAAAACCTGTACTGCTGTGGAGTTTCTCTTAATGCTGAGAAACTGACTAAAAGGAAGATTGCATCTTAAATGTACAGGATGATGAGATGTATAATATAAATAAGTATTCCTATCCATAGTTTTCCTATAATTCTTGACTGCCACCCTATTCATTCAGGTTCTATACACTATAGTGTCCAAAAAAACCATACTGTCTGTCAACTTTGTATGAAAAGGTGATAAGACTGATGGACATTGTTCATCCAATCCAACCACTCCATGACCCCTTCTGCATCACTATAAATGGCCATCACATAATCTATATACTGTTTAAAACAAATAATCTTCCTCACATATGGATTGAATTCTTCCCATTCCCTGTCATTCTTCTTCCCACTCCCTGTCCTTCCTAGGTTCTACCCCAAAATACCCAGAGTTGGCAACCCTAAATATGGTTAATTTTAATTTCCTAGGCAACTCAAACTTCTTTCTATAAAAACAGTGGGATTCTGAATACACAGAATTACTCCAAATGTACAGAGTTATAAAATTAGGATTTGGAAATATTCTTTGACAGAATGACATTGTTAGTGAAATATATCAACATTTTATCACAACCCTCAGGGTTTGGGTCAATAATAACTCTCAGAGTTGTTCTGCTCAAGAGCAGTTCTGGGAGAGCTCTCAGTCCCTCCTACCTCACAAGGTGTAGGTAGAGGAAGGAAAAAGAGATTGTAAGCCATTCTGAGACTTCTTTGGGAGTCTCTTCATCTTCTTCTATACTGCAGCCTACTGTGCTGACATTGTGCCATGATACCATCCTGTAATATAGAAATAGTTAAGTCTCTGCTTGTAAATTGCAGAGGCCTCTAAAACTGATAAATCCTAGTTTACTGTTGGACAGTTAAAACTATAAATTCAAGTATTAATATCCCTGAAAACATTTGAAATGCCTACTTATAAGTGTGCTGATTCATGATGACTCAGGTATTATGGGAAGAAAACCCAAGATGCAGTGTGGGCACTTTTGTCAAGGCTCCAGTGATAAACTCTAGCCATCTTATGATAGATTTTCAACATGAGATCTGTAATGGCATTTCAATATATGGTCTGATGTATAAACCTACTGTCTCATGAGAAAATGTTTTATGGCCAAGAATAATGGCAGGGGAGCTATAAGACAAAGATAGAGTGTGAGATGAAGAAACAAAGAAATGACAATGAAGGAGCATACTAATTATGAGTTTGCCCATCAATCTTCTATCATAAGGGGGGGGGGGGTGTTACACCAGAAGAAGGAGAAGATAAATGGGACTAAGCAGGATAATGTTACCGTAAGTCTGATGTGGAGGTGTAGAAGTTGTGGAAGGGGAAAGATTAAAGAGATTAAGTGGACTGGCACACTGGACTTTTAGGAAAAATGAAAGTTACTTTGGCAACAGGGATATGTTCCTCCCCCCCCCCCCCGCCCACAGAAACATTTTGTACCTGCTGGGGGGGACACCTCATTTCAGCACTGTTCTATTTGATAACTGAGAAGCCCCAGTATATATAGAAACTAATATATTCTGAATATTTGTCTAATGGATTTGAAATAGAAATAGTCATGGAGTAGCACTTATAGTCCAGCAAGACCTTTCTCTTTGAAGAGGCAATGGCAAAATATTATTTGTAACAGTATTTCGCCTCCAAATAGTTTACCAAACTTAACAGGAGTATTTGTAGACTTAATTTATTCAATTTTGTGTTGAGGTTTCTGATCTTTTACTTTTTGTTCCCAAAAGGAGAGGTCCAGTAGACATCTGCCAATCTTGCCGCTGCTTTAGATCTGTAACTGCTTTAAATGAACACCATTACTTGATGAAATTTCTATTTTAAAGATTTCCTTTGTTCATTAGTAACAACTTTGTTGCTAGGCAGACACTGAATAATTTATTATGGAACGCTGACAAACCATCTTGCCTGTCCTGATCTTGATTTGAGAGTGATCTTGTTTTCAGATGAGTTGTAAAACACAAATAATCAAATGATTGTTCATTGTTCTTAGATAACACTTGTAGGTATCTCCTCATTCATTTATTAAATGAACTGCATGTTTTCTTGCACTTATTTAAAACCAGTTTAAAACTCTGCCACAGTAGTTAATCCAACCTGCAAACTGGGAGGAGACCAAAGAAGACATTGGCCTTCTCAACTAAAAGCCCGGTGGAAGAGCTCTGTTTTGCAGGCCCTGTGGAACTGGAATAGATTATGCAGGGCCTTGATCTCCAAGGGGAGCTCATTCCACCAGGCAGGGTCCAGGGCTGAAAAAGCTGGAAGTCTCTGGGGTGAGGGACCACCAGAAGATGTTGTGTTGCAGATTGTAGAGACTGATGGGGCTCATATGGGGAAAGGTGGTCCCGAATGTATGCTGGCCCCTGGTTCAGTTTCTTAGAATTTGAAAACATTTTATCTATAAAATTAAAGGCAAAGATTTTAATACCAAGATTAAAATGTGATACATACATCATTTATTTTATTTACGTTATTTATAATCCACCTCTCTCAGTCAGACACAAGGCAGATTACACAGTATAAGTCAAATACAATCAACAATCCAATAACTAAAGTAATAAAGTTTGGTTTTTAGAAATCTGGAAACAAGCAGAAATTTCAAAACAGAGCTGAGACAATGCTTACATATTAACACAACAAAGGAGGATCATAGTTACAGCAAGAGACAGTGTGTACTATTCACAGTATTATAATCCATGGTCCTTACACCAAAGCAACTTCCAGAAACATTTTGTTATAGTACAGCCCTAACTGCCTGTGTAAAATAGTCCTCTTGAATAATTCAGTTTTGCATAATATTCAGAAAGCCAGGAGGGTGGGTCCCTTTCTGACCTTATAAGACAGGTCATTCCATAAGGCAGGGGATACAACATAGAAACATGTGTATGGGCTGTTGTTGATTTTGCCCATTTTCAGAGTGGCAGCTGCAGGAGGCCCTACTCTGAGGAGGAAGAGAAGGAGGATTTCCCCCCTTTCTTAACTCTGAGTCTCAGAGCAGCTTACAATCTCCTTCCTCTACCCACAACAGACACCCTGTGAGCAATGTTCTCTCTAAGCTGTGGAGTCTTGTGAGCAAAAATTCTACTTTGTGAGTTAGTGGCATTAAAGTTGTGAGCTACTGACATTAAAGTTGTGAGCTACTACATAAATCAGTTTGCTCTAGGGCCATTTTTTCTGAGCCAAGACAAAAACGTGTGAGCTGGGAGCTAAAAAATTGTGAGCTAGCTCACATTAACTCAGCTTAGAGGAAACACAGCCTGTGAGGTAGGTGGGGCTGAGAGAGTGCTCAGAGAACTGCTCTTGAGAGAACAGCTCTGAGAGAATTGTGACTGACCCAAGATCACACAGCCGGCTCCATGTGGAGAAGTGGGGAATCAAACCTGGTTCTCCAGATTAGAATCTGCTGTCTTAATCACTACACCAAACTGGCAAAGCTGCCAAGATATGAGGGGCCATGTACATAATAGTCAATATCTTGAACCCAATAACTGATGAACAGCCAATGGAGTGACTGCAGGATGGGAGTAATATCCATGTTCCACCTAGCTCTTAGTATTAACTGAGCTGCAGTGTTCTGTACCAACTGGAAGTTTATGAGCTGACCTTGAAGGGAGACCAACGTAGGTGGAGATAGTATTTTAGTAGACTAGTCCTGATGTTACCATGGCATGGGTCAAATTCACTAGATGACCCATGTGAAGATGGATGACCATTTTCCAGGCTAGACTGAGTTGGTAGAAAACGTTTTCTTGCAACTGTATTGACTTCTTTCTCAAAAAGATATGCTGTATCCAGTATAGTCTCTAGGCTCTTGACAGAACCAGCAGGAATCAGCTGAAATGCATCAAAAGTTGGAAGCAAAATGTCCTTCAAGCTCTCCATCTTTCCAATCAGAACCACTTCTATCTTGTCTGAGTTCAGAACAAATTTCAAGTCCAGTGGTACCTTTAATACCAACAACATTTTATTAAAGTTATAAGCTTTCATGTGTGCTTTGTACTAGCAGAGATACTCGCCTAAATTTGTCTGAGTTCAATTTCAGTTTGTTCACTTTTGGCTATTAACCACCAGTATTCAGGCAGTGGCTCAGACCTTTATTATATTGCCAGGGCATTTGGATAGAGGGAGAGAGAGTGTCATCAGCATAACATTCATTTCCAAACCTACAATTGATTTCTCCTAAAAGCTCTACATAGAAGTTGAATTATGACAGCTCTCACATAAAAGATAGGCAGCCTCCAATGGCAACCCTTTGATTCATGAGGAACAATTTAAACAAGTTCAGGGTGTATCCCCCGATACCTACTTCTGTTTCCAAATGCCTCAGCAGGTTAACATAATCTAGGCTGCAGTCACACTACAGGCTTGGCTGTTCCTCTAATTACACTGTTTTATTTTGTAATGTGACATTTTGATTAGACATCCCATCCTGAACCAGCTTTGCTGTGCACTTGCCCATAATCAGTCATTCAGATTGTTTAGAGTTGCCAATCCCCAGGTGAGTAAAAACTGAAATAAACCACTGCATTACTTATATATTGCAAATAATTGCTCCACAAACTTTTCTTATATCCTATTCATATATTCTCACTTGTATGTCATAAACCAAAATTCTAACAAATGTCCATGAATGCAGCACAGCTCAAAATATAAATCAAGTTCCAATTGTTATGAAGGTACCAAAGTCCACTGTCTTTGTGCTTTCGTTGATAGACGTGGACAGTACCAATGAATGTGCTACTTCTTGCTTGGGTAGCAGTCTGAAATCCGACAGGTGCGGTGACATGGACTGAACTCTCAGCCTCCCTCACATTGCCTCTCTTCCATGGAATACAGGGGAGAGGGTGTTAGCATCATGCATTTTTACATAAGAGTAGGCCCATTGACTTCAGTACATTCACTGTTGTGTTAGTCATGACTGAGAGGTGATAAGATCACTATTTTCAAGCATTTGAAGGGGTGTCATATAAAGGATGGTATGGAGTTGTTTTCTCTGGCCCCAGGTCAGATCAAAACCAGCAGCTAAATATTAGGGAGAACTTCCTGACAGAATGGTTCCTCAGTGGAAGTGGTGGGTTTGAAGGTTTTTTTAAACAGAGACTACATGGTCATCTTACAGTAATGCTGATTCTGATAACTTAGGGGGAGTCATTTGTGAATTCCTGCATTATGCAGGGGGTTGGACTAGATGACATTCTATGTGATACTCTCCAACAGCAACCCTTTTCTGCTAACACAGTTTGCATGGGGAAAGTGAAATGGTGAGTAGTGTTGCCAGCCTCCCCAGGCTCCCTGCCAATATGGGAGCCTAACTAGGGGCTATTTTCACAGCTTTCCAATCCCAAGAAAGAGGAGGGTTTTGGAGGGAGGGAACTGTTGCTCAAAAACAATTCTCCCAGGGGCTCCCAGTCCTGACACAGTGTTGGGTGCAGAATGGTGAAGATCTGCTTAGCTGCACATTGCTTCCTGGTTTTTAAAAAGTGGCGGAAGGCAGTGGTGTAGGGAGGGGGGAGGGGGGGCGGGTCTCCCCAGGTCTGGGGGGTCTGGGGGACCCCCGCATTGCCAAGGGGGGTCCCGAACAATGGGCTGGAAGCGAATGCAAGCCCTTGGCAAGTTGTAGGGGGAGCGGCGGCCATCTGGAGCCGGGGAAGGCGCATGGCTGGCTCCCTGCAGCCCGAGGGGGACCCCGGCAGGCGCCACCGGTGACTTCCTCCCGCTGCAGTGCTTGGTGATCCGGTAGGTCCCTGGGACGGATGGGCTCTCTCGGGTGCGCCTCTGGGGGAATGAAGCCGGGAAGGCGGCAGCCAAGGGAGGCTGGGATCCTGCGCACGCTGCCCTGGTATGGCGGAGGGCTTGCTTGCGAAGAATGCGGGCTTCACGTCGGGCTGCCTTTTCGGGCGTCCCCTTTGCAGAGCAGTGCTTCGGAGCGGTTTTCTTTGCAAAGCATTTTTTTTCTTGTTCTTTGCGAGTTCGTTTTTAAAAACTGTTATGTAAGGCTTGGTAGATCGCACATGTAAGGAATGGACGGGTTGTCATGCTTGGAACGTGTGAAGCGCTCGTGCTCCCCCCCCCCACATAGGGGGGCCCACATAAATCTTGGGCCCCAGGCCCCCAAAGCCCTAGCTACGCCCCTGGCGGAAGGGAAGTTTCACACTTCCCTACTACCTTGCATTTGCAACAGGGGAGTTCAGACATTTGGGAATGTGGGGTGTGAGTGATGACATTTGTAAAGACTGAATTCTCCCTGGTGCCTGATAATTCTGCTTTGAAAAGTGAGAACAGAGTGCCAACAACTGGGAAATGGGAAGCAGATGTCACTGTCTTATTTTGCATTTTAAATCCAGAAGGGAACAAATCTTTAGTGCACATTGTAAAGAAGTACAACTTTATAATATTACAAAGACACTGAACAACACTGAATTGTAACAAGAGGCTGATAACTTTGAAGGAAATAGGAATACTCCTGAGGAAGACTTTTGACAAAATGAGGCTATATCTGGGTGCTCATTGGATGGACCTTTCTTTGTAACATTGTAAAGTTGTACTACTTTATTTGTTGTTGTTCAGTCGCACAGTCGAGTCCAGCTCTTTGCGACCCCATGGATCAAGTCACGCCAGGCCCTCCTGTCCTTGACCATTCTCCAACTTCTACTCAGATTCATGCTAGTTACATCAAAAATGCTGTCCAGTTATCTCATCTTTTGCCATCCCCGTCTTCTTTTGCCTTCTGTCCTTTCTGTCCTGGGAGGAGCCAGAATCCTTTTACTTGTCATGTCTGAGAATGGAATGTGAATTTTTCCCCATTAGATATGAAGATTTGCACAACCCCTGTTTGAATATCTGATGAAGCTATGAGTGAAACGACCAGTTCCAGTCTGCAGCCCCATGATTAGCCTAGAAATTTGAGGTACAGTTTTGGTCTCCACTGACAACCACCAAAGAAGTGCACTGGTTTTGCTTCTAAAAAACTCAAATGGCTGCAGTGGAGTTTAGTATGGTTTGAACTGCTGCTCTTTTATCTTTCAACTTTGGTGAGAGCTTGTTGGGTCAAAGTGAAGAAGGAAAGAAAAAACACTCATTAAGTTGTTTATGTTCATTTATTTGTGCACTTGAAATTGTTGCATTTCAATATTTTGAATATTATATTCACAATTTTGTACAATTATTGTCTGCCAATAATTTATAGTCATGCGCCTTTGGGTTTCCTTACTTCTGTCCTTCCCAGCATCAGGGTCTTCTTAAGTGAGTGCTCCTTTCTCATTCGATGGCCAAAGTATTTGAGCATCAGCTTCAGCATCTGACCTTCCAGGGAACAGTCAGGGTTATTTCCCTTAGGACTGACTGATTTGATCTTCTTGAAGTCCAAGGGACTCTCAAGAGTCTTCTCCAGCACCACAATTCGAAAGCATCTATTCTTCTGCACTCAGCCTTCCTTATGGTCCAACTCTTGCAGCCATACATTACTACTGGGAATACCATTGCTTTGACTATACGGACTTTTGTTGGCAGGGTGATGTTTGTGATGTACTTCTTTATAATGTGTACTAAAGATTTATATGACTCTTTATAAAAGTTTTACTAAATGTTGTTAGCCAATGTATCACAGTGGGGTTTTTTCTTTTAACATCCAGATGGTGGCTGGAGTTCTCCCACTATTACAATTGATCTCCAGACAACAGAGATCAGTTCACCAGAAGAAAATGGCCACTTTGGAAGGTGGACTCTATGGCATTAATACCCCTTGAAGTCCCTCCTCAAATCCCACCCTCTCCAGGTTCCACCCCCAAAATCTCCAGGTGTTTCCTAACACAGAGCACCTAATCTAATTGGACTCCATGGGTTGGCAAACAACATCCATCACTCCACAATTAGGGGCATTTTATATGGATATCCAAATTATTGCACCTCATGTTAACTGTGTGACAGTATTTGACTGGTGTTTTTTAGAATTTGCAAAGTTTTCAAATAATTTTCAAATTTTCAAATAATGTATAATGTTTCAAATAATTTTCAAAATAGCATTTTCAGATGCATGACCTTGAGAAGAATACCATGCTCTTCAGTTGTAGGATAAACCTAAACAAATTAAAATGTCATTTTAGCAGAAATAGCTTCACACTATAGGAAAGAAGCATTCCATCATTGAATTCGTTTTAGCAATTTTCAGTAACTTCTAGAAAACCACAAAAGATCACAAAATAGATTACAAAATTGTGAATTACAGTTCTGAGAATAAATGGGACTGCTAATTTTTTTTGGCACCAAATATGGTCGTTCTCTGTAAGGGTCTTCTCTAGGTTATCACTCTTGACTTGAAGAATAAGAGTTTTTATATCCCACTTTTCTCTACCTTATGAAGTCAAAGAGCATTTTACAATCACCTTCCCTTCCTCTCTCCACAACAGACACCTTGTGAGAGGTGGGACTGAGAGTTCTGAGAGAACTGTAACAGGCCCAAGGACACCCAGTTGGCTGAGTGTGAAGGAGTGGGGAATCAAACCTAGTTCTCTAGATTAGAGTCTGCCACTCTTAACCGCTACATCATGCTGGTTGAAAGGATCCAGAATATTTTGGCAATCTATTTTACTTGGAGAGCAGGACAAACAGTCTAGAGCACACAAAACAATTTCCACTTCCTACTACATGGTTTAAAAGCCTACAATTATCATCAATACATAATTTATTTCTTATTTTTGCTGCTCATTCAGCCAAGGATATAGTTATTACTCCATAAAATGAAAGGAGTCACAAATCACCATCATATTGACAATAATCTGGAGTTAAAGGTTAAAATGCCTTTAAAAAGCTATTTTGTCTTTTAAAAATCCAGTAGAAATTAAGGATGAAAATATTAAGCAGATTCATGAGAAAAACTCACTCTAGCAAAATGAGCTGATATTTCAAAAGGTGCCTCTCAGCTCCTGCCATACCTAAAACACTGAAATGAGAAGTCATAGCAAGAAAATGATGTAATATTATTGCACTCGGATTAAATAAAATTGGAGGTAATAATCCCTCCTCCCTGAAGCTTCAGATTAGAGTGTGAAAGGTGTTTTGTAATTTTCACCTCTGGCATTAACCTGCAAAGAAGCATTGCAGACACCTGCACTGGAATTGTCATTGTTTCCATGGTGCCAGTCTCCATCACCTATTTTTAATAGTTTATACAACAAGATCAAGGGTGTCCCAGCTGTTACTGCTTTGGTTGCTAGGCAACCTTGAAATCAGAGTTCAAGAAGACAAAGAATCATGCTTGAAAAATTTCTCAAGTGTCTGCTTTTCTGGCTTCTTCTTCTTCTGTCTACATCAATTTTCACTGTTTATAGGCAGATGTTGCATCTCCCCCACTTTAAATTCTGTAGATGAATCAGTTTAGAGCCTGACAGACTAAGCCTAGGGTTTTTATCCTACTTTTTGAACCACAAACAGCACAATGCTAGGTTACCAAGACTCTCTGACCATAATAAATGGGTCTATGACATTTACATATTTTCCTAATCACATGAGACCGTTTCCTGGTCTCCATGATCTGTCACTAGTGTGTAACATTGTTTTGCATGACTACACTGCAAAATAACACCCAGATCAATGGGCTGCCATACAGTGTCTGCAGAGAATCACAATGCTCTTTGGTGTATTTAGGAATCTTAATGCCTTCATCTGCAAAGTAGCACAGAGGTCATGAACAAACAAATGAAAGTTAAAACTTATTTCAATTAACTCATATATATATATATATATATATATATATATATATATATATGTATGTATGTGTGTGTGTGTGTGAGCTGTTGCTAGGGTTGCCAAGTCCAATTCAAGAAATATCTGGGGACTTTGGGGGTGGAGCCAGGAGACTTTGGGGGTGGAGCCAGGAGACATTAGGGGTGGAGCCAAGATCAAGGCTGTGACAAGCATAATTGAACTCCAAAGGGAATTTTGGCCATCACATTTAAAGGGACGGCACACCTTTTCTATTCCTTCCTTCCATAGGAAATAATGAAGGGTCGGGGCACCTTCTTTTGGGGCTCATAGAATTGGACCCCCTGGTCCAATCTTTTTGAAACCTGGTGGGTATTTTGGGAAGAGGCACTAGATGCTATACTGAAAATTCGGTGCCTCTAACCCAAAAACAGCCCCCCCCCCCCAAGAGCCCCAGATACCTGTGGATCAATTCTCCATGATTTTCTATGGGAATAAATCTGCATAGGGAATATTAGAGTTCCCAGTAGACATTTCCCTCCCCCCCCCCGCTTTCTGATGACCCTGAAGCGGGGGGAGGGCCTCCAAACCAGGGGAATCCCCTGCCCCCACCTGGGGATTGGCAACCCTAGCTGTTGTTGAATACTCTTGCTTGCACATATAGCAAGTTGCTTGTTTTGATTTACAGTCCACACTATTTTCATTATTTTGCCTTTTTTTGGGGGGGGGGGGTGCTGTCATGGTTAACCCCAGTTGCACACATAGAACTTTCCAGAGTAACTTAAGCACCAACAATACAGATCTTTGCTACTAGTAGCTTACAACATTTGGAGGGTGAATATGCCAATTACAGTGGTCGAGGTAAGCAGTCTAGTGATTACTGATATTTACTGGCAGTTGTTAGGATATTTATAGGTCTTAAATCTAAATTGCAACCAAGTATCCTTGCTAAATGAGCACATTTTCACTTTGATTTTTATAATTTCCCAGAATTTACTATGGCTGACTAGTCAGTTTCCAAAATCTGTCTTGCACCTTTTAATATTGCAAACTTGATTTATATATGCATGTGTTCTATATTGTTCTTTTATTTCCAACATTAAAATCAGAATAAAAACCTGTAACTCAATAGCAATAATAAAACTACTCATCATTTGCCTCTAAATCAGAGCCCCACCTCCCAGGTGTGAGCCTTTGGCACAAGTAGGTTCATTGGAGAAGTGACATAGGAATATCTAATTAAATTATTTTTAACAAAGTTGTAAGGCTGGTTTTTAAAATATATTTTTTTATTTTTATTTAACCCCCCAAGGAAAAAAAATCCAAGTATGCTACCTTGGGATAGGGGTCAAAGTGACCCCACATTACAGCACAAAGCAATGGAAACCTGATAGCTCTCTCAGTTTTGGCTTTAGCTACTAAGAAAAAAAATCAAGCCTCAACAATAACTTTCTTCAGAAATGCAGGACAAAAGAGAGACAAATTTGGAATTGGGGTCAAAAAATACCTCTCACTGAAAACATCAAAACTCCACAAAAACGTAAATGGGGTCAATTTGACCTACCATTTTTGAAGCAGAAGACAGTCGGGAATCTATAAAAATATTTATTTTTAAGAAAACCATCATTTTTAACTGTTACAACATTGAAACTTAATGTGATAATAATGGAACAACAAATAAGGACAAAGGGAAGAAATTAGCTCAGAAAACAGGTGGCCAGGGGTCACAGGTGAACATTTCAGTGCACAGGTGGCTATGGGTCATCTAGAGCAGGGGTATCAAACATGCAGCCAGGGGGGTGAATCAAGCCTTTGTAGGGCTCCTATCAGGCCCCCAAGCAATTGGCTGTCATCTGCTTCCTTCTGCCTCTCTCTTGCTTCCTTCTGGCTAACAACTTGATTTACAAGGCTTGCTCAATCATACAGGAGCTACAGAGAAAAGTTTCTATTTCCTGCATTGGCTGAGGCTCCTCCCTTGGGGAGGAAAGGGGGGGAGGCAGAGTTTGCTTTGCCATGCTCTCTCAGTCTTATAGAGGGGTACTGAACCAAGCTTTTCTTCCTTCTATTGGCTGAGGCTCCTCCTCCTCCTGGTCCCCTGGGGAATGAAGAAAAGAGCCAGAGCTTCCTTTGCCCAGTTCCCTAAATCCCATGGGAGAAATAAAAAAGAAAGCATCTTTAAGACCAATGAGCGCTAATATTTTAAGTGGTTCTAGGAAAAAAGCCCAAAGAAAAACCCCCACAGACATAAATGCTCACAGGAAAAATTCCCACATGGAAAAAGATGAAGAAGAAGATATTGGATTTATATCCCGCCCTCCACTCCGAAGAGTCTCAGAGTGGCTCACAATCTCTGTTATCTTCCTCCCCCACAACAGACACCCTGTGAGGTGGGTGGGGCTGAGAGGGCTCTCACAGCAGCTGCCCTTTCAAGGACAACCCCTGGCAGAGCTATGGCTGACCTAAGGCCATTCCAGCAGCTGCAAGTGGAGGAGTGGGGAATCAAACCCGGTTATCCCAGATAAGAGTCTGCACACTTCACCACTACACCTACATGGGGAAAAGCCCACATGGAAAAAGCCCATATTGAAAGAAGCCCACATGGAAAAATATGTAAAGCACCATAGATTTTTATAATTGTGGATAACCTTTAATAATATTTTGTTGTTATTTTAGGATTAAAATATTTTGTGTTCACATGCAACAAGAAGTGATCATTTTGTTATCAATGAACTTTATTAAGAAGGAAAAATAACAGAAATTAAACCTTGCTCCTGGCTCCACCCCCAAAGTTCCCAGATATTTCTTGAATTGGACTTGGCAACCCTATTCCATGTGGGCTTCTTTTCATGTGGGCTTTTTCCTGTGTGGGCTTCTTTCCATGTGGGTTTATTTCTATATGGGCATTTTTCATGTGGGCATGTTTCCATGTGGGTTTTTTTTCCTGTGAGCATTTATGCATGTGGGGTTTTTTCTTTGGGCTTTTTTCTGGTTACCGTTTTAAGCATACTATATATATATATATATATATATATATATATATATAAAACAAATGAGTTTGACACCCCTGATCTAGAGTAACTTCTCCCTGTAAAGCTGAGATGGTCACTTCAGAAGTTTTAGAAATTTGAAGTGAACAGATCAGTACAAAAGTCAGCTCACTGGACAGGTGGCTGGGGTCATATGAAGTACTTACCCCACCCCAGATATGCAAAGTTGAAAAGATCACTCTGAGGCTTGCAAAATTTGAAGGACAAGGGGAAGCAATTTGTTCAGAAAACAGGTGGCCAGGGGTCATCTAGAGCTCCAGCCAGGCTTCATGTCTCCTTCAAGTCAGGAAAATATGAGGTTCAGAGGATGCCTGCAGACAGATTCCTGGTTTATCCTGCTGGGGAATAGAACGACCCCATTTCCTAAATTGCAGTACAGTTCAATCTGAGTTTTTCCATGTGGCTATGAGCATGAGGGAAGCTTTGACAGAGCACAAACACAGGGCTTTTACCTGTTCCTACTATATACTCAACAATTCCGGTTGCAAACACTCAGGTTTCCTTGGGGGTCATTGCAGCCCCCAATTCCAAAAGTGGTTTAAAATCTCAAAGCCAAAAAATGTCTATAGATATAGATTATGAGAGTTCTTTTTGTTGTTTTCATTGCTTGCTGCACCTTTCAATAAAATGGAGATAATAGGTGTTGGTACATCTATTTAAACATGGGAACATTTTTTCCCAGTATTTGTTGAGGAAAATAGAAACCCCAGTAACGATTATGCATAGTGCTTTCATTTTCAAGCCAAGTCTATTGGAAGCCAAATGGACCCCATTTACCATTTTGATGAAACTAAAAATAAAAAAGAAAGACAGTGGGGAGGGAAGAGAGGGACTTCAGGACGCTGCAGCTCATTGAGAAGAAGGCTCAACAGGAGTTTGGTGCCTGTAGAAAACTTCAAATAGGTAAACTATTTTTTCCCCATGACTTCCTGAGTAAAAAAAAAAAAAAAGATTGCTTGGAAGGTTTAATCACTCATCAGTCTTCCAGTAAGCCACTCAAAGATACCAGTGTAGGAGAAAAGTGAGGTAGTGGGTTAATGTGCTAGATTTGAGAGACAAAATTTTATTTATTTATTTATTTAGTGAACTTATATTCTGACCTTTCCCATAACAGGCTCAGGGCAGAACACAACATAGGTTAGGCAATAAATGCCAACAAGTCAGATTTAAAACAATACAATAAAACCAAACAGCAGAACCCCCTCTTTGAAACTTGTTGGGTGACCTTGGGCCAGCCACACACTCTTGGCCTAACCTATTCTCACAGGGTTGTTATGAGGAGAAAAGGAGAATCATGTTGTAAACTACTTGGGACTCCCATTAGGGAAAAAAGCATAAATATCTAAATAAATACATACATAAAGCTGGCCAGCCATGTTAGTCTGTCTATAGCGGTAGGAAAAAGCAAGAGTCCTGTAGCAACTTAAAGACTAACAAAATTTGTGGCAGGGTATGAACTTTCATAAGCCACAGTTACTCATTAAAGCTCATACCCTACCACAAATTTTGTTAGTCTCTAAGGTACTACTGGACTCTTGCTTTTATTCTAAATAGACAAACAATTGCCCGTTGAAGGCTGGCATACTGCAGGCTCACTGACACTGTTGATTTACCTGTAAATGTCTTGGCTTCCAATAGATGACCAAATTTCCTCCTTCCTTTAATAAATAATTTACGGGTAAATGAAAGGACATTTACCATGGCAATATGTAAACCACCACCACCCCCAATTCAATAACTTCTGAGACCCATGTATCAACAACCTACTGGCATCAATAAACAGCAAGTTTTCACCTTTAGTGCCATTACTTACCGGTATATGTTAGCATTATCCAGTCATTATCAGTGAAATGTCCAGAAATGTGAAGTGAATTCATTTATTTTAACAGAACACTGCCAAAAACAATAGAAAGGAATGGAATGCCTCAATTATTTGTGTTTATAAGAACTAGATATGCTTAGTACATTTGACCCTGAACCTACGAAGGACAATGTGATACATTAGCTTGGGTTTTCAAAAAGGGCACAGCTCCATTAAAGTAGTATTCTGGTCTACTTCAGAAAAATAAGATGCTGCAGGCATTTAAGATAAGCACTACTGACAGAGTTTGAATATAGCTATGCATGCATTGGGGCCAAATATAATTTACCACACTGGTCTCCTCCAATGTCATGTGACATTTATCCTTGTGCTGAAAAGCAGGGGGGAACACAATGGTACACTCCCAGTCACATTAGGTGCTCCTCAAGTTCCAGGACTGGTAACATTCCACTCCATTTTATGAAAGGAGCTTTGACTCTCAAAAGCTTACACTGGAAAAGCTTATACCCCCAAAATCTTGTTGATCTTTAAGGTACTACTAGAATGATATAGACCAACACAGCTAGCTTCTAAAACAGTCAACAGCATGTTGACATAATGAACAGGGGCATAAACTTTGAGGGAGTAGTGGGGCTCAAGCACCATCTGGAATGTTTCAGTGGGACCACAAAAAAGCCCAGCAGGAACTCATTTGCATATTAGGCCACACCTGCTGATGTCACTGGAAGTGACATTACCTGTTGAGTAGGTTACTTTCTGCATATTGACACAGAACAGTACAGTGCCATCAGCTGCATTTCTCACACAGCCCAATGAGAGACTTTGTTTTGCCCCCCCAAAAAACATCTCTGCATATTACTCCACAACCAATTTTTCAATAGTAAGCAAACCAGTCAGTCATTTATAAATAACATGTTTTTAAGAAGTATTGACACTTGGTGTTCATTTTAGTTCATGTTATTAAGGTAGTTCATGTTACTGATTTTTTGCAAAGCATACTGGGAGATGCAATCCCCACATAATAGCATGACTTTACTCTTACTTTATTTATAGTCTGCCTTTCTCACTGGGACTCAAACTGGATTATGCAGTGTATATGTAATTCTGAATATGACCCTAGATGCAGATTGATAAATTCACAGAAGATGGTTATGTAAAAATATTAGAAATATTTCTGCAAACTTTGGATGACACCCAGAGTTGCAGGAAAAAAAAATATACATTTAAAACATTAGGGAAAATGTTACCAAAAAACCCCAAAGGAGAAGCGTTGTTTGCAGCATAGGCAATACAAAATTATTCTTGGCTGCCATTGCAAAGGTCCAGCTTCTCCCGGGAGCAGTAGCTCATGGGCAGCTCCACGTCTCTTGCTCTCTTTGCAAGCCTGCTGGAGACTGGAGGTGTCAGAAAGGATGGAGCGTGAGGTCTGGGAGCGCGTGGCTGCCTAGTGTCTTCCCTTTGTCAAAGACCTTTTTCTGACCTGGAGCCCTGGCCAAGCCAGCTGGAACTGTGTTCCTGTGTGTTCCTGCTCCAAAAAAGCCCTGAGTAGAACCAATGACTTCCAGGCCCTTTTTTTCCCTATAGGAGACAAGCTAAAGATAGCACTTCAAACTTGGCAGGCATTTGCTTTGCCAAATTCTGAATCCATCACAATAGGGTCTGGCTAAATGGCCTGGAAAGGTTTTCTCATTCTGGGGATTTTACATTCATTTCTAAGAAGGGTTGCAGCACAATTGATTACATTACTGTCCCTCCCTCACTAGAATCTTATATAAAAGATTTCTGCATAGGTGATCTCATTATCAGTGATCACCTTCCACTTATTTTGACCCTCCATGCAGAGTTTTCCCCTGACCTTTCCCTTAATCCCTCTCTACACTTGGTGGATTCTACGTTCTTACCAAAAATCTGCTGGAATAATAAGACAAAACGAAAAGCTCAGTTACTTTTAAACTCTCATTCCCTTTCGAATCTTAGAAGTGTCTTAACTAATGTAACTAATCTTTCTCTGCTAATAACAGCCTATGATTCCCTAGTATCTAACATTCTTAGTTCATTAAATGCTAGACTTAAAAATGTAAAAAGGGAAAGAAACATGAAATTTCTGCAGCCCTGGTTTGATAAAGAATGTAGAGCCGTTAAAACTCTGTTGCGCAATATCTATAGATGTTACCGTGACTCCGGGACTTTGTCCTTACCACCAGAGTATTTTGATCATCAAAATCAGTTGTCTCAGGTTATCATAAACAAAAAGAATGACTTTGCTAAGCTTCAATGAGAGGAGCTATTCCAGGCCATAATCTTAAAAGAACTCTAAAAAATTCTGGTCTATTGTCTCAGGTGCCCATAGAGTTGATGCCCCTTCTATGTCTGCTATCTCACCCAATGTCTGGTACCAATATTTATTTTCTATGTTCTCCCAAAGTACTTTATACACCTCTGGACCTTTCGAACTATCTCAGGTAGATCTTCCAGAGTGGCCCTCTGTGCCTTCTGATGAAGTTAAAGAACTAATTTTGCAATTGAAATTAGGTAAAGCAGCAGGCCCTGATGCTATTCCTTCTGAAATCCTAAAGTTAGATCCAGATTGGTGGGCTACTCCGCTCGCAGCCCTCTTTACAAGTATTGACAGAACAGGCATAATTCCTAAAGCCTGGCTCAACTCAATAGTAGTCCCAATTTATAAAAAAGGAGATCCTGCCATCCCAAATAATTACAGGCTAAACATCTGTTGAGTAAACTTGAACAATGGATGACACAAGAAAAAATTCTTGGTTCAGAACAACTGGTATTTTGTAAAGGCAAAACGAACTCTTGATCATTGTAATACCTTGTCTCATCTAATTTCCAAATACACTATTAGGAAAAAGATGAAATTGTATGTAGCCTTTTTAGACTTAAAGGGAGCATTTGATTCAATTGACAGGGACCTGCTTTGAGCTGAACTTGAACAAACAAGTATTGATAAAAGACTTCTCATGCTTATTAAAAAAATTATATACTTCTAACTTTTGTCAGGTCAAATGATCTTCATCAGGCAATCTTACGTCAAAAATCCTGTTAAACAAAGGGGTTAAACAAGGTTGTGTGTTGGCCCCTTTTCTGTTTAACATCTTTCTTAATGACCTTGCTCCCTTTTTGTCAGATATCGATCATCATAGTCCTAAACTCGGTGCCAGACATGTTCCCTTACTTTTATACGCGGACAATACAATTTTACTATTTTGTTCCAGAATTGGATTAAAACGCTTGCTTGCCTGTTGTATCACTTTTCTTAACTACAATAAGCTCCTTTTGAACTATGACAAATCTAAAATTGTTGTATTTTCCAAATCTTGTAAGCCAACTAAATGGTCAATAGGTGGCAAAGAGATGGAACAAGTAAAATACTATAAATACTTAGGAATTCATTTCCAATATAATACACTTTGGATTAATCACCGTAACTGTATAATTAAGTCAGTCAATGTTAACGTTGCAGCTATTCAGCGCTTCTTTTATAGTAGAGGCAATCAGTTTGTCCCACCTGCGCTAAAAATCTTTAAGGCTAAAGTGATACCACAGCTCTTATATGGGGTCCCAGTTTGGTTACAGCCTTGGACAACAACATTGAAGGTGTCCAATCAAAATTTCTACGGAAAATCCTGGGATTCCCGAAGTGCGTACCATATGCAGTTCTATGTTTAGAAACAGGGATGAATCTTGTGGAAACACAAGCATGGCTATTTAAATATTGGTTACGGCTCTCTGATTTGGAGAGCCTTTTATATCAACTGCTCTCAGAATCCAATATGTCAAATTGGTTAGTATTTATTGAGAGGAAAATTAAGTCTATGGGCACTGATATAGATTCACTTTTTATGCTATCCCTAAAAGATGCATTCTTGAAACTTAAGCTTAGAATCTTGGACATTGAAATGCAAACGTTATATAGCCTGGCCAACAAAACTTGCTCCCCATTGAATTTTGAACTTCCTCTTTCTGTAAGGAAATTAGTGTCATATTTCTTCTCTCTGCAAGCACCACAACAACGGCATGCTTTCTCGTTAACGAGATGCAATGCATTACCATCTGCTATTTTATTTGGCAGATTTAACAGGATTGATTACTCTGCCAGACATTGTCTTTGTAATCTCAAATGTATCGAAACTATCTCCCATGTATTATTGAATTGTCCCCTTTATGATGATATTCATCATATATATTTGAAAGATATTTTAGAAGATATGTTGAGCTGTGCTGATTCAGGCAAAGTCTGCAGACTTTTAAATAACACCTGCTCTGAGTTAACTTTAACGGTTGCCGAATTTCTTCAACAGGCCAAGGAAATCCAACAGAGACTGGCTCTGGAATGACCATATCTTATTTGTTTTATTCATTTAATTTTGTTAAACTTGAAATTACATATATTTTACTCATTTTATGTACATTAGCTCCCCTGCTTACTCTATTTTCCAGGATTTTATATATTACTTACATTGTTATTATATTATATTGTTTTTATATTACTTACATTGTTATTTGTACTGCTAAATCTGTTTTATGCCAATAAAGGCTTGTTGTTGTTGCTGTTGTTGTTGGCTTCCATGCCCTCTGGAATTTCTGGGAGGGCAGAATGCCCTTCCCCTGAGTCGCCAACGAACACCATGAAGTTGCTTGGTCTGTCTCAAGTTCAGTCACTCCTGTTTAGCAAGTTCATAGGAGGCACAGGGCTGGTTTTGTAAAGATAAGGGGGGGAGGCTATTACTGTGGATGCTGCTGTCTGTGAAGGAACAATAGATACAGAAAGAGCTTGAACAATAGAGATAGAAAAAAGGAAGGGAAAGATTAACGGTACCTGTGAAATCTGTCTAGCAATCAGAAGGCATCATTGGTTGGACTGAAGAATGTATTTGCCACCCCAGGCGGAATAACGAGCCACACACCGGATTGGATTAAAGGGCCACTTTATTAACTTAATGGCAAGGGCAATACACGGGGACAGGTCAAGCCAGGGGTCCACCCGACCACCTCCTTGACCTGGAACTGGGCGAGCCCCCAAAGCCCCGGGTATGAGCCAATCAACCGGCTCGGACCCGGCCGACCCGGCATCCTGATCACCGCTCACCCGAGCTCCGCCATCCCCTCAGACGTGCAGCCTGGGATGCGGACACTCGCCGCGTGCCGGGATCCACAGACTCCCTGGAGCCAACCTTGGGCCGTACAGCTTGCGGTCCCCCAGGGAAGTCATGCGCCAAAACGGCGCGATGCAACGGGAGCTCACCGATCCCCAAAACATAATCCCAAGCACAAACTGCCAGTGACCAACCTATCAAACAGCACCACCATTCCAATTGCCAGCACCAAACATCCGCAGTACAGGGTAGGCAAAAACACCCCGGAACTTGCCAAACCTTCCGGGGCGAAAAATTCCTACCCGGCCCCATAAACAGGTGACCAGCCTCTGCCTGCACTGCTTGACGGGCGGGCGGGTGGGCCGAGAGCGAATTTCGAACTGCGTTGGAGGGGGTGGGAGCGGCCTCTTAGGGCAGCACCACGCCCCCTCTCCCTAAGGAATAGCCCATCTGCCTCGTATCCGCGCGGGGAGGCAATGGGCGGCCCCCAGCCTCAGCGGTCGATGGACCGCTCGGCTGGGAAGGGGCCGAATTGCCACCCCAGGCGGAATAACGAGCCACACACCGGATTGGATTAAAGGGCCACTTTATTAACTTAACGGCAAGGGCAATACACGGGGACACGCGGCCCACTCTGTACAGTTCCGGTATGCTGGACAGAAAGAATAAAACGTATCCCAAAACCCCTCCCAAAGGGGCGCACGAGCCCACAGGGTCCCGAGCTGTCCGCCAACCCCGGCGCGGCAGCAAGGCCGACCCTGCCATGTAACCACAGCTCGAACACTCTGGCCCAGCTGGAATGCGATCAGCGTCCATCGGGCTTGGTATTCCGCCCACTATAATACTGTGGCCGCGAAAAAGGATCCCTATCCTTGCCACCAGCCACGGCACCTGGAAGAAAAAACTGTTAGAATTGCAGAACAAGAATGAATAACAAACGCCTTAAGCAGTTCCCCCGTAGTAATAAGTAAAACCACGGAAAAGAACAGGGTCAGGGAACCTTGTAAGAATTCCAAATCCAAATAGGAGCATAAAACGGGCGCTACACTACATCAAGACAAGGGTAAACCTTTAACTACAGTCTAAGTCCCATCATCCGAATGGGGCTGGGGCTCTTTACCAGGGTGCTGCCCCGGCCCGCTACCTGCCCGCTTGTTAGGCCACCTCTGCTTGGACCTAGTACAGGCTGCTAAGGCGTGCGAACCCGCACAGACAGGGCACTCGTGCGTATATTTACAGTCCTTCCTGGCACACATGCCTTGGGAGGTGAACTCCCAACAAAGGAGCCGTGGCTGAGTCGACTGCCCCGACTGCCCCGCAGCTGAACGGGTGCCCGTAGAAGTTGATGCCACTGTCTTTTGTACCAAATGGCCGCTGTCCGAACGCTCGCCCGCATTGGGTTTCGCTGGCGCCATGAGCTGCAGCCACAGTTGCTGGTTTATCTGATTCCACTGCATGTAAGGATTAACAGCCGCCTCATGCGGAACTGTTCATCATACTGGAGCCAAGCCCCGCCAGCAAAATCGTTGTATGCGCGATATATAATATCGCAATACTGGAATAACGGGGCTGCTCTCCATGGTTGGGCCCTGGCGAGAACGCCAGCATAAATAAGGAAACCAGGCAACCAATTTGCCCAAGTCCTGTCAACCTTTCTGCGCCTGAGCTTCTCTTTGTCTTTCTCGTCAAGCTCGTCCTTAGATTTTTTCTCCAATTCCCTATAAGGGAGGCTAAATACGTCAACGTATTCGCCTTTGAGGATTTTCTCCCGAGTAGCGGCTGTAAGGTGGTCGCCTAAAGGCATGGCCGGATCACCAAAAGGCAAAGCGTGAAACTCCAATGAGCTGTAAGGGATCGGGGGGTGCGAAGGAAAACCCCAGAGGCCTCCCTGTTGCCCAGCCGATGGAAGAGACATGGGCGAGGCGTGCTGCCATCCCCATGGAGGCACAAAATTAGCCAGGCCGGGACCCCAGATCCCCGGGCAGCCCTCGGAACCGTCGCTCCCAGGGGGAAAGCCCCAAGGGGACCAAACCCTCTCTGGCGCGGGGAACGGATAGGAAGGACCTGACTGAGGTGGGGGACAAACAGCCGCTTGCTGATCCCTAAGTGGAACTGCACCCGAAGAGATGGCCCCCGCAGCCTGAGCACCTGACCCGAGCCTGGGACTCGACACCACATTAGGCACCCAAGGGCCCCAGGGCCATGCCGCCCCTTGCTGTAGCACAGGTAACTTACCATCGCCTGCCCCCGGCGCCAGCACAACCACGTCGGGCTCCTTCTGCTGGTCGGTCTCCTGTGGCACTCCCTCCGTAGCCCCGCCACTGGTTCCTTCTGCTCCCTGTAACACAGAGAGACGAGCCAGCACCTCCTTTTGAAATGAAATGGTGGCAGCCCTGCCCGACCCTAGGAGGCCAGTAGCCCTCCTGGACGGGCCAGGCAAACCTCTTGCCTCCTCCAAGGCAGCCAACTGGTTAATAATGGCTTGCCTGGTCTGCGCCTCGTTCCTGTCTCCCTCAGGGAGCGGCTCGGGGGGTGGCCTTTTGTCAAGGCGTTTTGCAGGCTGCTTGCCTTTTTTATTGCCCCAGCCCTTCAGGGGACCCATGGCAGCTCCCTCTTGCTATTCCCTGTGTTATTAGATTGTGTTTTTTTTTTTTTTTATAAACGCCCCACCGACCGCTCAACCAAACAGGTCTGTGTGTGGGGGGTAACGGAGGAAGGCCCAGTTGCTAAATCAGGGGCGCCCCAAAACTGCTCAAACAAGCGGAGCGTACAGCAGCCACCCACCAACCCACCTACAAAGGCCAGCCGGCCTGCACCTCAGCAAACTGGCCCTGATGGGCCTACAATCAATAGGGGGGGGGAGGTGTGTCCCAGGCCGCCCACCCGACGCGCCCCCGCCGCGGACCAGCTGGCCGCACGCGCTACAAACGCCTACCGGCCCCTGTAGCCTGCAGAGGGTGGGAGGGGGGGAAGGGGCGCCGAACTACGCCGGCCCGCACTCCCCGGGACCTAAATAAGCCTGAAAAGCACTCGCCGGAGGGGGGGGGAGCGCCGCAACGAGGAAGGAGGTAAACCCAGCCGCCCGCTACCCAGACGAGGCCAGAAGGGACCGCAAACACACTGCGAAGCAGGGGGGGGAAGGGGAGGAGTGGGCAAACAACGCCCCCCAAACAGGCACGCCGGGCCTCATGCCGCCGTCCCGCCGACGCGCTGCAAGCCTCGGGAGCCGGCAAAGCACTGCCGGAAGACCTCGGAGCCTGAGAGGACGTCCCCACGAGGAGCGAAGCCTCCTGAAGCTCGGCCCTTCGCTCTCTACCAGGCCCGCAGCCAGCGATACTTGACTGCCCGGGCCGAGAGCGAATTTCGAACTGCGTTGGAGGGGGCGGGAGCGGCCTCTTAAGGCAGCACCACGCCCCCTCTCCCTAAGGAATAGCCCATCTGCCTCGTATCCGCGCGGGGAGGCAATGGGCGGCCCCCAGCCTCAGCGGTCGATGGACCGCTCGGCTGGGAAGGGGCCGAATTCCTGAGCCTGCAACACAAACTCTCAAGTAAGTAATGGATCAAAGGAATCATAGAACCATAGAGTTGGGAAGGACCTCCACCACAATGCAGGAAATTCACAAATCCCTCTCCCTAAATTCACAAGATCTGCATTGCTATTAGATGGCCATCTAGCCTCTGTTTAAAAATCTCCAAGGAAGGAGAGCCCACCATCTCCTAAGGAAGCCTGTTCCACTGAGGAACCACTCTAACTGTCAGGAAGTTCTTCCTAATGTTGAGCCAGAAACTTTTGATGTAATTTCAACCCATTGGTTCTGGTCCTACCTTCTGGGGCCACAGAAAATACAGCTTCACAGATTGCCTTCGCAGATGGGATTACAATACTGCTGTGTCCTGGTGGGCCCTGATTTAGACAAAGAAATGGTCCTGTCTCCATTTTATCTTTACTGATGGGTGGATGAAGAGTTACCAAGGGCTCCCTTGTAGAAGCATGCTGATTGTCCTGACCCCATCCTGGTTAAATTTGCCTTGGCAGCCATTTTAGAAGCTAGCAACATCTTGTTTTGGAGAAGGTGAGTTCTCCTGAGGCTATGCTAATGATCAGAAAAAACCTTGGGCAGGAGACTGTGATGGGCTGCCCTGCCCTTGAAAGGGAAAACAGTATTGGCCTAGAACAGGTTCAGCCTCATGCCCATGCCAATCTGAGGAGTCTCTGCCACTGCTTATGAAGTAAGCCCTACCTCAATCCTGATCTTTGGCTTGTCCTAGTCCTTCATCCTGGCTCTTGTTCTACCAGGTGACAGTAACACCCACAACAAAACAGCTAATTTTCTCTCTCTCACACACACACACACACTCAGAGGGAGAATACAGAGAGATATAGGGATTTTTGTTCGAAGGCAACATCAACTGGGCCAGCAAGAACACCCCACTCCTAGGGTTACATGCAGTAATAGATTAAAAAACTTTCCCCGTGGAGGTTAATAATTCCCATTCAGCTCTTAAGCAACCACAGTACTAGATCAAGCCAGATGAAGAAGATGAAGATATAGGATTTATATCCCGCCCTCCACTCCGAAGAGTCTCAGAGCGGCTCACAATCTCCTTTACCTTCCTCCCCCACAACAGACACCCTGTGAGGTGGGTGGGGCTGGAGAGGGCTCTCACAGCAGCTGCCCTTTCAAGGACAACCTCTGCCAGAGCTATGGCTGACCCAAGGCCATTCCAGCAGGTGCAAGTGGAGGAGTGGGGAATCAAACCCGGTTCTCCCAGATAAGAGTCCGCACCCTTAACCACTACACCAAACTGGCTCTCCACAAATGCACAAAGGGCTAAATACCTTCTGCTATTTCTCACCTACACCATGAACAGCAGCACACAGGGAATTATTTCCATTTGATTGGCTCAACCACTAAAACTTGCCACTTGCTTCCTACAAGACATCTGATTGGTGGGATTTTCTGGGTTTTTATTGAAACTATTAATATCTCACCTTTCAGATGAGGTGGGCTACTTTAGAACTACCTTTTGTTCAAGGCTGGGGAGGTGAGGATCAGAAGACTAACCTATAAAATTAATCCATGTAGCTTTGTAAGCACTAAGTAAGACCAAGAGAACAGTATCCAACGCACCTGCTGAACAAGAAATATGTTATTTAAAATATAAATTATATCCCACACAGAACTTGCACAAGTGAAAATCTGCAGGGACCCTAGCTTGATCTGAAGAAGTAACATTTGTGATGAATACAAGATATCTTGACACCCCCAAAGGTTGTTTTCAAAATTCTGTAAGCTTTTCTAAATTCACAAAAGGGTTCTTTTTGTTGTTTGTACCTGACTTTTTCCCAAGAATAATAGAACTCAGGGTACTCCACAGTAGCATCACAAGTTCAGAATACTAACTTATTAAGTTACCTTTGGTTTTCAGATAGGGAATGTAGAGTTTTCACCTGCAGTGATGCTCTGTATTTTTGGTGCTGGGGGGTGGGGAACAACAGTGGGAGGGCTTCTGGAGTTCTGCCCCCACTGGTGGACCTTCTGATGGCACTTGGTTTTTGGCCACTGTGACACAAAACATTGGATGGGATGGGCCATTGGCCTATCTAACATGGCTCCTCTTATGTTCTTATCCATTACTAACATTTTGATAGCAGTAGGATAGATTTTCTTCCATCCAGTAAGCTCTTCAAAGAATATGTCAACACATGGACAATGAACATGCATTCAGGGACTATTTGGGTATGAATTTGGGGACCAATTTGCTCTACTGGCCATACTTTCATTAAGAATAGCATATGCAATTGTACTGATAAAATTCAGCACATACATCCAGCCCAGGTTTGCAACTTCAGTAAAGGTATAAAATAATTTTTGATACTTCCCTCATGAATCTCTGCCTTAATGAATGTTGGAGCAGAGTGGCAGGGCTTGCATGCACCTCTCAGGGAAAGGGAGCACAAACCCATATGAAAGCCTCTCCTTGCTATGCAGTTATATTACCATGACACTAACAGTACAACTTGTGGAAATGGTGGAGTATGAACATAGTATAGGAGGAGCAGACTTTAGTCCAAATCAGCCTCTGTTATTCATGGCATTTTCTCCCGCCATGGCTTTCCTCTTCCACATTCTTTCCCCCTTTTCCAGCAAAGGACAGGGCTTCTTCTTAGGCATCATCAAACCCTTTCTACTTAGGGAAAATTATTAGTCTGATCCAGGGCTTTCTTGGTAGAAAACCCCCAGCAGGAACTCATTTGCATATTAGGCCACACACCCTTGACACTGAGCCAGCCGGAACTGCGTTCCTGCTCGGAAAAAAGCCCTCATCTAATCTTTGATTGTGACCTATTCTGGGAGAACTTTACTGTTGGTTATTTCGCACTGATATATGAATAGGCTTTCTTCTATTCAGGTGTTCCTGTTTCAGGTTAACCTCTGAGCATTAGCAGAATGTATATGAAACATTGCTCTCTAAAGGTGCAAGTTTTGTGGGGTGATATTTCATAATACCACCAACAGACAAACCATCAATCAGAGATATTAGAGGGACCATCATGGGGACCTGAAGAACACTTGGGCAATGTCGCTCATTTTCAGTCACTAACAGTGTAATCCTAAGAAGAAGCATTGACTTGAATGGATTTAGAAGTGGGTACTTGTTTAAGATGGCATGGCACTATCCCACTCCAGCCTTCACACTCCAGCTGTTTACAACATTCCAAATATTTCTCATTTCTCTCCCAAGGCTGCCATCTACAAAGTTCAAAATTAAAGAGGTTTTATCTTTCCTTTCTAGTCCCACTGTGAACTGCAGACCATAAGCAAGACCAATGGAAATACTAGAAGTAGCCATGAACTATGGAAAGTCAAGTGTTCCTAGGTTGGATTGCTATGTTTGTCTTTCCAGAGTTCCAGTACTACTTTTGTTTTCCAGAGTTCCAGTGTCATTGAAGAGTGCATGACTATGAAATATCATGCGCTGAGTTGTATTGATGGAAAAAGCTTTAACTGTTGTCCTGTCTGTTGTGCATCTTTCCCAGGCATACTGGGAGGCTGTGGCCAGTTTGGGGGATGGCTGATAAAATTACAGTTACTTAACAGGACAGATCTACTCACTCCAGTTAGCTATGGTGCTGCACTGCTTCAGGTATGCTGATTCTCCTCCCTTTTTCTGCTAGGAAGCCGCATTCAGGAACTAAAAGTGAGACATCATAGTACTAAGTCTCTAGTGTCCCACAGAATCAGAACTTCACATGAAACCACCTCAGTCTGGTTTGTGTAGCCTGAAGATGAGCTTGAAGATGCACATAGTACACTAGACTCCTGAATGTCTGCCTTCTTCTGTGGCTATCAGATTGAGGGTCTCTGATATGAAACGTGAGGGTTCCGCTGCTTCTCCTTGTTCTGCCAAAAATTAGTTTACTGGACAGATGCACAACCTGGCACATAGGCTCTGAGCTTACTGCTGTTGTTTAACATATTCTCCGCCTTTATGACCCTATCCCCTTCAGATGTTTGGTCCTTTTTCCACTCAGGTAGACACCAATATGTGTATGTCATAGTGGTGAGCATAATGGAAATCCTGACTCAAAATATACATGAAAATTGATGCTTAGGGGCATTACTTTGGTTTCCCAAAATGGTATCCAGGATTCTTAAAGAAACAAAACTACCCTTCTTGAAACTGTGTATTTTGAGTTCAGGTGCTTACCAAGCCAACAGGAGAATGTGCATGCACTCACCATATTGTTCTTTCATTCAATTTATTTTCCTGCACAATAGCATCTTTTCTTCCAGTCAGATCCTGGCAAGCGTCTAGGACTCCCAGCCAATCTCCTTTGCAAAAAAGCTGCAGAGAGGGAATGCACAGCACGTATGCTCATCTGTTGTTCTCTGATTCTACTCATTTCCCAAAGAACGGCTTCCTTCCTTCCAATTTGATCCTGGCAAGGGAGGATCACAGAGCTTTTCCAGCTAACCTCCTTTGCCAACAAGGCATTATTTCCGATGTCTGCTGCCCCAGAGACCTTCAAATTGGTTGTGCAATGAAAAGAACAATGTCTGCTGTGTGCGTGCTCAGAACTGAGGTACAATTTGGGGGTCCAGTAAAATGGAGTCCCATTGCTGTATGCGCTTGAAATTTTGGGGTCTTGAGAGGACAGTGAGAATTGTGTTCTGTGTGAATTTGGTGTAATTATGCTTAATGACCACTGCCCCCAAACCCCTCCCATTCTCTGTGCATCAAAAACAACAATCTCTGCAGTGTGCATATGGAGAAA
Source organism: Heteronotia binoei (assembly GCF_032191835.1). Lineage (NCBI taxonomy): Eukaryota > Metazoa > Chordata > Lepidosauria > Squamata > Gekkonidae > Heteronotia > Heteronotia binoei. The sequence goes on from NC_083223.1 coordinate 125,429,261, forward strand.
ATGGCCCTGAAAAACATGAAATCACTACTTGAATTTCTAATATAAACCAGCAACAGGTTGTCTGAAAGGTCAGATCTGAAGGCCCTCCCTGAAGGCCAGATCTGAAAGTGTAATGAAATTTTCTGGGTACAAACTCCTAGTATACCAAGCAGTAGCCAGCTCACCAGGCAGGCAGAAACTCCAATAAACGCCTACTGATTATCACAGTGGTTTTTTTCCCTGTTATTGTTTCTGCTTTGCCATTTCACATTGCTTCAACGGCTATCTTGTAAGCTCTGGGTACCCTATGCTGAAGGGCAGTATATGCCCTTCCCATCCTACCTCTTGGAGAGATAGGGCAGCCAACTTCCACCATAAAGGGGTGGGAATCCCTCCACCCTCTGCCCTGGGGAACTGACCTGATTTGTGGGGAAATCTCCAGGAAAGTCCTGGAGACTGCCTCCAGGTGGGGGTGGGAGCCCTCAGTCCTCTCCCCTGAGAAACTAACCTGATTTGTGGGGAAATCTCCAGGACAGAACTGGAGGCTGGCTCCTTTGCTGAGAGAGAGAGAGGGATGGAAAAAAGAAGATATGGAACCCCTGCCCCACCCAAACAGAAGACTCCAGTCCCACCCACCCAATAGCCCAGAATGGCTGGGGCAGGCCTTGCATAGCCCGGAAACTCTTGTGCAGACCCTTCCGCCCCTGAAAGGTGAAAGACCCCTTCCCCTCTTGGCAAGGTTTAGGCTTCAGGCACATCCCCCCCCTCAATGCTGCCTCTGCTGATGCTTGCTAAACAAGGCAGGCCCCAGCCTCGTCCTGCAGTGATGGCCCAATGCACTTGCCTTCAGCAGAGAAGCACTCCTCCCCTGACAGCAAGTGCACTGAGCCAAGCAAGGCAAACGAGGCCAGAGATCACCCATTGCTGCTTGCGCTCTTTCCCCAAGGACAAGTGCACCCAGCTGAGCCGAGCAAGGCAAGCCAGGCCGGACCTGCAATGGAGGCCAGAGATCACCTCCCCCCTTCCCCCAAGGGCAAGTGCACCCAGCTGAGCTGAGCCCTTCTCCTCCCAAGGCGAGTGCATCGGAGCAGAGCAGAGCAAGCAGCCTGGGGCTTGCCTTGCAATGTAAGCTAAAGGCACCCACCCCTTCCACCACCGATGCCCGCACTTTGCAAGGCAAGCCCTGGGCTGCTTACTCTGATGTGCCTCGGTGCACTTGCCTTGAATGGAGGACCCCTTCTCTTTCCAAGGCGAGTGCACCATGGCAGAGCACGCAAGGCTAGGGCCTGCCTTGCAATGTAGGTGAAGTCCCTCCTCCCCCATCCAAAGAAGTCCAGGAAACCACCCCCACCCCCAACTTACAAAGCAGTAGCTGATTCACCAGGCAAGCAGAAACTCCAAGCATGTCCCAACTTCTGCCTTTACAGGGCTGAGGGGGTGGGACAAGATTTCAAAAGAGCAATACTGTAGCCTGTGAAGCTTCAGCTGAAGCAGAGCTGGAGTAGTGACAGACTCAGAGAACTTCACAATGTGCACAACCTTATAAGTTAAAAAATAAATAAATACTTTGTTTCTTCTCTCCCTGACCTCACTCCTGTGCATTCCAGCTGAAAAGGAGCCCTGTGTATGTCCCAAGGTCATCATAGGCACCATTTAAAAACAACGACATTTTTCAGTATATGGGCTGCTTTTCCACCACCACTTTGGCAGAATTCATCAGGCAGTGATATTTATCCTGTTGGTGAGTGCTCAGAACTGACTTGAATGAATGACAGTTCCTAGTTGGCAGTGCATAAGTGTAGGAAACATTTGCAGTGCAATTTAGAACATTCAGTTAATATAAACAACACTGGCAATCAATCAAGCAAAACCATCAAGACTGGAATACTAGAAAACAAGTCATTCAGCTTCCTTGCTCTTAACAGGCTCCAGCTAACTAAGGAAAACTACTTTTTGAACATACCTTTTTTCTTGTAAGGAGATCTGGGCAAATAGATGCAGAAAGAGGAGGAGGAGGAAGAGATTGGATTTATACCCCACCCTTCACTACCTGCCCTGTGGCGCAGAGTGTTAAAGCTGCAGTACTGCAGTCCTAAGCTCGCAACCTGAGTTCAATCCCCAGTGGAAACTGGGTTTTCAGGTAGCCCACTCGAGGTTGACTCAGCCTTCCATCCTTCCGAGGTTGGTAAAATGCTGGGGGGAAAGTGTAAATGACTGGGGAAGGCAATGGCAAACCACCCCGTCAAAATCTGCCATGAAAACGTTGTAATAGCAACGTCACCCCAGAGTCGGAAATGACTGGTGCTTGCACAGGGAACCTTTCCTTTCCTTCACTACCTGAAGGAGTCTCAGAGTGGCTTACAATCTTCTTTTGCTTCCCCTCCCCACAACAGACACCTGGTGAGGTAGGTGAGGTAGGTGGGTCTGAAAGAGCTCTCCCATAACTGCTCTTGAGCAGAACAGCTCTGAGAGAACTTGTGGTTGACCCAAGGTCACATCAGCAGGTACATATGGAGGAGTGATGAATCAAACCTGGTTCTCCCAGATAAGAGCCCCACTCACTTAACCACTACACCAAACTATAAGAGAATAGCCATGGCAAAACAGTGCAAGAATTCATATCCAATCAACCAAGTATTTTCAATGTGAACCTCACCAACATTTAGTCAGGCAGAATAAGTAAGACTAGAATAGGGAAACAACTCAAGCAAGAATGAAATATGTATGTTGTTAATCATTATATCAGAATGGTTTTGGTCAAAGATAGAAAGGGACCATAACAAGGAAAGCAGCATGAGAATGTACAAAATATTTGCAATACAAATAAACAATTTCACGCATTTTCAGTGAGAAGCTTTCTGTGTTTGAAAGTTCTGCTCACAATTTGCAGTCAAATTATGATCTGAACTCATTCTTAGTGTATAAGATCACAACTATATTTCACCTACGTAATGCTGATTATAGGAGCTGCTAGCATAGCATGTTTATAGGATCAAGCTGCCTGTGTATTTATGACAGTGAAAGAGACTAAGAACTAGTAAAAAGTAGCAGCTCAAGCAAATAGATGAAGTGGTATTAAAACAATAAACAGAACAGCAACAATTACTTCCTCATTTAAAACATCTCATATTGTATTCTTTATTCTGACTGTAGCAAATTAGCCATTTACTACCAGGAACAATTGATTTCTTCCCCCTTCACAGCTGTTTTGTAATTACATCCAAATGCAGTGTGTAACCACTCAGCTGTTCCATAGAACTTTCTTTCATCACTGCCACTGTTATCATGGCATGGCCCAGACTCTCAACTATAGTTAGATGTGCTCAGTCTTTGCATTGTAGAAACTTACTTTGCTAGGACATTGTAATAATTTACACACACTGAAATTTCATTAGCCTGGAACTTAGTGTACAAGCTGCTCACACAGATGTGACTGTGAGGGCTTTCTTTCTTTCTTTCTTTCTTTCTTTCTTTCTTTCTTTCTTTCTTTCTTTCTTTCTTTCTTCCTTCCTTCCTTCCTTCCTTCCTTCCTTCCTTCCTTCCTTATTGCTTGGATCTGTACATCATTTAAGTTTTTTTACACATGGAATTGTCACGTTATCCATTAAGGATTCAGACATCCCTTTGTCAGCCATTGTACTCCAGGGATGATAGGTTGGTTTGTAGTTTAATGGATGGGTTGTAAGGATAGGTTTTAAGATTACGAGTTTATGATAGGAAAACCTGAGGTCTAGTGCAGATAATCATTCATGCAGTGTGTCTTGATTTATTCAGGAGCTTTAGGAATAAAGCAGTATAATATTTTTCTTTTTTATAACACAGAACTGTTTTGTGAGTTTTCTCCTATCTTGTTCATTTATTTACTTCATTTATTTATCACACTTGTTTCTTGCCTTTCTTCCAAGTTTTTCAAGTGATCTATCTGGAAGGTTAAATAATTTTATTTCTACAACAGTTAATGATGGGCAAGCTCATTCTTGGAATCTATTCATTTTTAATTAGTTTTCTTGAAAAATATTGGGGGATGGGGAAGAATCATGTTCTCAGTTTTTTTTCTTTGAGACTTTGTTGACAGCCTCCCCCCCAGCCTGAATGTATGTAGTGCAAGTGTGACCAAGTCTCACAAGGCATGCACAGTACATGGGGAGCAATCATCATGTTTTGTATCACGTAATTGATCTTGCAGTAATGAACACGACTATCTTGCAGCTACAACCACAGCATATACTTCCAATGAAGCCTTTTTGGGAGAAATCAGGGAATGCCAAAAGGACAAAAGCAATAAATCTATGCCAGGCTAGAAGACAAAGATGCCTCTTCCTGTGTTCCTTCACTGACCATTTAAAGCAATGCAGACATTTAGTGCCCTATGACAATCTGGAACCTCTGACTCAGATGTTCTCATTATCCCCGAAGTTCCTTCTGAATATATGACTCAGCTTCATGTGTCTAATTTTGTAATCCTGAAGTATAATTCAATTAAATACTTCACTTCCTGTCGTTCTTCTTGGTGCCACTGAGTCAGTTGTATAGAATTTTTTTCTGATAAATTCCCCAACTCTCAAGTGTACCTTTTTCCTCAACCATATAGCCCTGACTTTAGAGCCAGGAATTCATCTTGACTACCAACTGAACTTCAAGTGAGGCTCCTAGCACCCTGGATGCCTCCTTTTTTCACCTGATTTCTATGCAGACTAGGAGAGGTATATCTTTACTCTCCGTCTTGACCATAGAATCATAGAGTTGGAAGGGATCTCCAGAGTCATCTAGTCCAACCCCCTGCACAATGCAGGAAACTCACAAACAACTCCCCCTAAATTCACAGGATCTTCATTGCTCTGTTTAAAAACCTCCAAGGAAGGAGAGCCCACCACCTCCCGACGAAGCCTGTTCCACTGAGGAATCGCTCTACCGGTAAGGAAGCTCTTCCTAATGTTGAGCTGGAAACTCTTCTGATTTAATTTCAACCCATTGGTTCTGGACCTACCTTCTGGGGCCACAGAAAACAATTCCACACCATCTTCTATATGATAGCCCTTCAAGTACTTGAAGATGGTGATCATATCTCCTCTCAGCCGCCTCCTCTCCAGGCTAAAAATCCCCAGCTCCTTCAACCTTTCCTCATAGGACTTGGTCTCCAGACCCCTCACCATCTTCGTTGCCCTCCTCTGGACCTGTTCCAGCTTGTCTATATCCTTCTTAAAATGTGGTGCCCAAAACTGAACACAATACTCCAGCTGAGGTCTTACCAGAGCAGAGTAAAGCGATACCATCACATCACGTGATCTGGTCATTATACTTCTGTTGATACAACCCAAAATTGCATTTGCCTTTTTAGCCACTGCATCACACTGTTGACTCATGTTCAGCATATGATCCACTAAGACCCCTAGATCCTTTTCACACATACTACTGCTAAGACAAGTCTCCCCCATCCTATAACCATGCATTGGATTTTTCCTACCTAAATGCAAAACATTTATCCCTGTTAAAATTCATTTTATTGATTTTAGCCCAGTTTTTCAGCCTGTCAAGGTTACCCTGTATCCTGTTTCTGTCTTCTTCTGTATTTGCAACCCCTCCCAATTTCATATCATCTACAAATTTAATAAGCATTCCCTCTATTCCTTCATCCAAATCATTTTTAAAATGTTGAACAAAACAGGTCACAGGACAGATCCTTGAGGCACTCCACTTGTCACTCCTCTCCAAGAGGAAGAGGAACCATTCACAAGCACTCTTTGGGTGCGATCTGTCAACCGGTGATAAATCCACCTAATGGTAACAGGATCCAAACCACATTTTACCAACATGTCAACAACGATAGTATGTGGAACCTTATCAAAAGCCTTACTGAAATCAAGATAAACGATGTCTACAGCATCTTCCTGATCCAGCAAGGTAGTCACTTTCTCAAAAAAAGAGATCAGGTTAGTTTGACATGACTTGTTCTTGAGAAACCCATGCTGGCTTTTAGTAATCACATCCATTCTTTCTAAATGTTCCAGGACCAACTGTTTGATGATTTGTTGTAAAACTTTCCAGGTATAGACGTAAAGCTGACGGGTCGGTAGTTACCCGGATCGTCTTTTTTCCCCTTCTTGAAGATAGGGACAACATTCGCATGCCTCCAATCTTCCGGCACCTCTCCTGTTCTCCAAGAATTCTCAAAAATAATAGCCAGAGGCTCAGAAATTACATCCGCAAGCTCTTTTAGAACCCTTGGATGCAATTCATCTGGCCCTGAGGACTTAGTTTCATTTAAAGAAACTAGGTGTTTATGTACTATCCCTATGCTGATCTTAGGTTGGAACTTCATACCCTCCTTATATGTTCTGTTTTTGCCATGCTGAGTACTGTTTCCCTCAGAAGAGAAGACCAATCTCCTTTTATTTTGTAACCCATGCTGCACTGTACTAACCCACAGAAAGCTGTCATTTTGCTCCTCTCTGCTATTTAGGCCTCACATCTGGAAGACTGGACACTTCTGTCTCAATGGATTGCACTTTTTCTCTGACTTATTCCTCATTTGAAGATTTTTCTCCTTAACACTAAGAAAAGCTTGAAAATGATTATGAGAGGGTTTTTTTTAAAAAGTTGAAGGGAACATAACTATATAGCAGCAAGTTATAGCAGTACAAATAATTTGCATTGAAGGGATAACATGACATATAGATCACATGCACAAAAAAAAGGCAATGTTATGCAAGATGGGAGGAAAAAGGCACACAGAAGTGATGCAAAGCCAGAAATTTAAATTTGAATTTTGCTGAAAGTGATTACCAGGAAGGATGTAGAGAGCCTTGCCTTTGTTCTGGTCATCTTCCCATTTTGTTCTAGTCATTGCATAACAGAATGGACGTAATATCACTTCCCCACTCCCTTCCCCAAAGCTCCCTCCCTTCCCCAAAGACCACCCTCCTCAAGCACTGCCCCCAAATAGTCAGGAATCTCATGGGTTACAGGTTGATACCCTGGAATTAGTCCCAGGAAAGTGTAGTTATTTTGCCAAAAAGAAAAAAAATGTGGTTTATTTGGAACCTAATTCTGACTTCATCATGCTCCTGCATATGTCATCCAGAGTACAATGTGGTTCAAATGCATCCCTCAACACCCCACAAGCCTCTCAGTTTCCCAAATAGATCCCCAGTCCTGTAGGGCCACTTTATCTGGTTTTGAGTGGAACTCCGCCTCCTTGGGATGATTCCCAGGCCTAAGCCTGGGACCCAGAATGTTGCTAACAACAAAAGATAACCGAACCTGTGATTGTAGCTTTTCACATGCATATGCTAGAATTCCTAATGTTCTTTAGTATCTCTTTAATGTATCCCTTAAAGCCAGCTCTCTCTCTCTCGGCTTGGCTTCGCGAACGAAGATTTAAGAAGGGTGCAATAGTCCACGTTTGCTGCAGGCTCGCTGGTGGCTGACAAGACCAATGTGGGACAGGCAGGTCCGGCCACAGCGGCTGCAGGGAAAAGTCTGATTTAGGGTTGGTCCTGTAGCAGTGCGATTCTTCCTCAATCTCCTTTTGTCCTCAAGACCAGCTATGCGTGTGTTCTCAAAGGAAGAGACAGCCTGGTGGATGGTGTGCCTCCATGCTTTGCGATCTGAGGCTAGGTCAGACCACTGGTGATGGTTGATGTGACAGGTGCTAAGGGATTTCTTCAAGGAGTCCTTGTACCTCTTCTTTGGTGCCCCTCTATTTCGATGGCCGGTGGAGAGTTCGCCATACAGGGCAATCTTGGGAAGGCGGTGGTTTTCCATCCTAGAAATATGCCCTGCCCAGCGCAGCTGCGTCTTCAACAGCAGTGCCTCGATGCTGGTAACCTCTGCCCGCTTGAGGACTTCAGTGTTGGTCACAAAGTCACTCCAGTGGATGTTGAGGATGGTGCGAAGGCAGCGCTGATGAAAGCGCTCAAGGAGTCGCAGGTGATGACGGTATAAAACCCACGATTCGGAGCCATAGATGAGGGTTGTCATCACAACCGCTTTGTAAACATTGATCTTTGTGCCTTTTTTCAGATGCTTGTTGCTCCACACTCTTTTGTGCAGTCGGCCAAATGCACGGTTTGCCTTTGCCAGCCTGTTGTCAATCTCCTTGTCGATCTTGGCATCTGAGGAGATGATGCACCCCAGGTAGCTGAACTGCTGGACTGTCTTCAGAACTGATTCACCCACAGTGATGCAGGGAGGGTGATAATCTTCCTGGGGTGCAGGCTGGTGGAGAACTTCTGTCTTCTTCAGACTAACTTCTAGGCCGAATAGCTTGGCAGCCTCTGCAAAGCAGGACGTCATATGCTGCAGAGCTGATACCGAGTGGGAGACGAGTGCAGCATCATCAGCAAACAGTAGCTCTCGGATGAGTTTTTCCATTGTCTTGGAGTGTGCCTTTAGTCGCCTCAGGTTGAACAGGCTGCCATCGGTGCGATAGCGGATGTAGACACCATCGTCCTCATCTAGATCTACTGCGGCTCTTTGAAGCATCATGCTAAAGAAGATCGTAAAGAGAGTTGGCGCGAGAACGCAGCCTTGCTTTACACCTGTGCCTATTGGGAAGGGCTCCGAGAGGTCGTTGCAGTGTCTGACTTGGCCTCGCTGGTCTTCGTGTAGCTGGATGATCATCCTGAGGAACCTTGGGGGACATCCTAAACGTTCCAAGATTTGCCACAGGCCTTTCCTGCTAACGGTATCGAAAGCTTTGGTAAGGTCGACAAAAGTCACATACAGACCCTTGTTCTGTTCCCTGCATTTCTCTTGGAGCTGCCTGAGAACAAATACCATGTCGGTGGTGCTCCTGTTAGCTCTGAAGCCGCACTGGCTCTCTGGGAGGAGTTCTTCTGCAATGGTGGGCACCAGTCTGTTCAGGAGTATTCTGGCAAGGATTTTGCCTGCGATGGAGAGCAGGGTTATCCCCCGGTAGTTGGAGCAGTCTGACTTTTCCCCTTTGTTCTTGTATAGGGTGATGATGATTGCATCGCGAAAGTCCTGTGGTAATTTGCCTTGTTCCCAGCAGGTGACAAGTACTTTGTGAAGTGAGCTATGTAGTACTGTGCCCCCATGCTTCCAGATCTCTGGTGGAATTCCATCAACTCCTGCTGCCTTGCCACTTTTCAGTTGCTTGATGGCTTTAACAGTCTCTTCTAGGGTGGGGATCTCATCCAACTCTGTTTTCACCGGTTGAAGTGGGGTGAGATGGATTGCTGAATCTTGAACTACGCGGTTGGCACTGAAGAGAACCTGAAAATACTCCGACCAGCGGTTCAGTATGGATGCCTTGTCTGTGAGGAGCACTTGGCCGTCTGCACTATGCAAGGGACTCTGAGCCTGATATGATGGACCATATACTGCCTTCAGGGCTTCGTAGAACCCTCTTAAATCACCAGTGTCTGCACACAGCTGGGTTCTCTCTGCGAGCTTGGTCCACCACTCGTTCTGAATGTCTCGAAGCTTGCGCTGGAGGTTGCTACATGCAGCACGAAAGGTTGCTTTTTTCCCAGGACAGGAGGGCTGAGCAAGATGTGCTTGGTAGGCAGATCTCTTTTTTGCCAGTAATTCTTGGATCTCTTGATTGTTCTCATCAAACCAGTCCTTGTTCTTCCTTGTGGAGAACCCAAGGACTTCTTCAGAGATCTGCAGGACGGTAGTTTTTCGGTGTTCCCAGAGTGCTTCTGGAGAAGGGTCTGTGGGGCAACTGAGGTCCTCAATTCTTGACTGGAGTTTTGCCTGGAAGGCAGCTTTAACTTCGGCTGACTGAAGGCTGCCAACCTGAAACTTCCTCCGAGGGATACCTCCTCTCCTGGGTGTGGGTTTAAAGTGAAGACGGAGATTGCAGCGTACAAGACGATGATCCGTATGATATTCTGCGCTGGGCATTACTCGGGTGTGTAAGACATCTCGAAGGTCTCTCTGGCGCACCAGAATGTAGTCGATAAGGTGCCAATGCTTGGACCGTGGGTGCATCCAGGTTGTCTTCAGACTGTTCTTCTGCTGGAAGATAGTGTTGGTGATGGTGAGCTGGTGCTCCATGCAGAATTCTAGCAGGAGGCGCCCGTTGTCATTGCAGTTGCCAATGCCGTGTTTGCCAAGTACTCCTTTCCAGGCTTCCGAGTCTTTACCTACTCTGGCATTGAAGTCGCCAAGGATGATCACCTTGTCCTCTGTAGGGGTCTTCCGTACGAGGTTGCGTAGATCAGCATAGAACTTGTTCTTTTCTGCAGGATCTGCTTGAAGGGTTGGGGCATACACACTGAAGAGTGTTGCATGCTGCTTGTTTTGAAGTGGGAGGCGCATGGACATGATGCGATCTGAGTGACCTGTTGGAAGGTTTTCGAGTTTGGAGGCAATGGAGTTCCTGACCATGAAGCCAACGCCAGAAAGGCGGCTCTCAGCCTTTGACTTACCCGACCAGTAGAGGGTATAGCCAGCACCGTGTTCTTGAAGACTACCTTCCTCAGGGAAACGGACCTCACTGAGAGCTGCTATGTCGATATTCAACCTGAGAAGTTCGTGGGCAACTAGAGCAGAGCGTCGTTCAGGGCGACCACTGCCTACTGTGTCAAGCATGCTTCTGATGTTCCAACACGCAAGCTTTAGTCTTTGCACACTTTGTGAGGCAGGTGCATGCCTTTTCTTTGTTGTTATTTTTCGACCGCAAGTAAGGATGCCCGTTGACCGCGGCTAGCCAACTGGGGTGGGGGAGACGAGCTTTGTTTAGGCCACCTTTTCTAGGCCCCTCTCCGTGTGGAGCAAGCAGTGCTGTCCCTAGATAAAGCTGCTTGGTCGTTCAGGGTGCTGCCGAAAGATGCTTTCGTCTCCGGGTTAGCATCAGGCGACCAATATCCTGAACCGCCTACATGCAGGATCGGGACTGCGGCTTCCAGTGGCACCTTCCACCTGCCGTTTCGCCCCTTGCCTATCGCTGCAGGACTTGATGCGTTGTGGGTTGTGTGTGTGGATATGCCCTTCAGGCCTGCGCAGAGGAATTTTTTAGGTGAAGCGCAGTGTGCGCGGTACTGGCTCCACCCTTTCACCTGGGGGTCATCTGCCATGGCCCAGTAAGCCGGGACGCCAGCAGTGAGTCCTCCAGGTGGTAGGTGTTACATTAACGAGCTCTATCTGCCCGGGTTTGATGTTAGAGTTTTCCTTCTCTTAGGCTGACGAGGTTGGTGGGCCCAGCCTGCCCATCCAGTTATACCGCCGGACAATTCGGTCGCACCATGACGTAGCAAACTCTGTGAAAACGGGGGGGACCAGCGAGAAGGTGTTGCTACGGATGCAGTAATGCAGGAGAGGCCATTGCAGTGACCATCTGCCAGGCATAGCCAGACAGTGACCACGCGGCGTTCACTACACCGGGAGAGGAGAGGCTATGTATTGCACATGCACTTTCCCTGGGGGGGTAGGATTCCCAGAGGGAGCCCACCCCCCACCACCCCCTAAAGCCAGCTACTATGTGTTAAACTGTATCACTTTCAATATGGTCTTACCATGAGCACAATGGATTAACAATAAACCAATACTTTGTTTCAAAATCATCGTTTGGTTCTTTTGAAATTCCTATGCTTGACAATTTGAAAGTGATCCACGTTAAAGTTCAGCTGATCTGGCAACTTTCGAACCGAATGGCTGAGGGAGTTCCAGATATCAGCGAACCTTTTAAACAACAAACTTGAATGTAATTTTCTTCTTTACAGGCAGGTACAAACACAACCTGGATTGTCAGCACTCACCTGTAAATATATTCAACAAATATAATCAGTATAATCAGTCTTTGAGTGTGATTAATCTCTTGCTTCTTCCTTTCCTCTTCTTCTCATGCTCTGAGTTTCATGCATTGGATTCTTCTACTGCTAATTTCTGTCCTTCGTCAGCATGCTGGTAGTGTGTATGCAGGACATTGACTGGATCACATGGAGAATAATTGAAGTCAATCTCCCAATGCCTACTTCCCTCCCTTTAAAATAGTATTTTTCTTCTTTTCCTGCCATTTATATATGTGTCAGTGTGTTTCTAATATGTGTGTGTGTGTATATATATACACACACATATTAGAAACATGCTGACACAAAAGCCTTGCAAATGTGGCATGGCTGAGAATATTAATGCTTTTTCTTTGTTCTCTTCATTTCTCCAGCTTTCTTCATTTTTGAGTAATAGTCTGCTAGTCTGCAATTTGGATGTGCTAAGGCATTTGAAATCTGACACTGAGGGGGGCGGACTTTATTGTCCATGCTTTCAAAGATTTTGTCTGAGGAAGGCATGCTAAGCACCTATCGCCACCTGTCTTATTGACTTATTAGTTGCTGTGCGAACATGAAGAGCATACTTGCAATCCATATTAAAACCTCAGCACTTGCCACTCCACAATGAATGTGGTACTCTAAGCAAATAAGAGTGCTCTGAGTATTACAGATGCTGTACCAGAGGGTGTGAATATCGACTTTGAGAAAGTATCTGCTGAAGGTTTAATCACTGTAAATGAATAAATTAGGTATATCACAGATGAATTAGCAGTAGGCTAATTGAAATACAGGTGGATTCTTTGCAGCCATGCACTAGGAAAAGATCTTCATATGTTTTAAAAGCAACTTTTAGGGTGAAATTTGGTTACTTGTATATATTTTATTTTTCAGGCCACTCAGCCATCTCTTTTCAGTACTACTATTTGAAAACTACAGATACTCTTTTCATTAACATATTAAGAGTCCCTTCTCTGCAATAATGGAAAAAAGAAAGTCATACATGAAAACTATATGAGACTGAGATTGAAATGTGAGCTGTGGTCTAATACAAACCACATTGTATGCCAGAATCATGGAGAATGTGCATACCTGTATTGCAGGCACTTTTTTCCTTCATGCAATGCTTCTAACAATTTGTGAGTAAAAGATCATTCAAAAAGTTATGCCAGCATCGCGTGTTGAACAATGCTGAGAGCAGCTGAGTGAATTAAGGCAAAATAGGGAGGGGTGGGGAGAGAAATGGATCCATTCAAACCCTTGGGAGGGAGTGATCAGAGGGAAATTCCAAACTGTCCCCCTCCCAACAATTCCTCACAGGTCCCAGCTAGTCTAATATAAGTCTTTGTTGCAAAGAATTCTTCTGTTTAAGACTGGTTGTCACAAACAGGAAAATGAGACAACAACAAGTGCTGGGGGGGGCAATAGTGGGAGGGCTTCTAGTGTCTTGGACCCACTGATGGACCTCCTGATGGCACCTGGGTTTTTTGGCCACTGTGTGACAGAATGTTGGACTGGATGAGCCACTGGCCTGATCCAACATGGCTTCTCTGATGTTCTTAACAAGCAGACAGAGCCCTAAGGAGGTAGAATGAATTGGATATGTATCTGGAGGCCCACATTGGCAGTGCCTTCAGAAGTGGTGCTTCCATTTTAATCACTTCAGAGCTCTGCATCCTCATTATTCTGCATGTGTGAACTCACTGTGAAAAAGTCAGATCATGCTTGAAAATTTTATCAAAAGATTAGACTGAATTCTTGAAAATATGATGTTTTTTCTATTTTTGGATTTCAGCTTGAACTTCTCATAAAGCAAGAATACCATACATAGTTATTTAATAGCTGTGAATTTGATAACCATAAAATAAAGTTTTAGATTTGCAGTTTTGCTTTAATTACTAGAGAGCAGCATTCATAAATTAAGAATGCTGGCATCTACTGAATGAACAGATGGTGAACAGCGCAGTGTCCTATGGAAAATTGTCTTCTTAAAAAAATTACGCTAGGAAAAATGTTACCTTGCTTTAAATTTAGGAAGTATCTTAGTAGGAATGTATCTCAGGACTCTAGAATTTTTTTTTAAATTGTGGACTTCCAGTGGGACAAAACATGCTAATTAATGTTATTGCAGTGCAAATACGACAACATTCAGTTTTATTCGCTGCCTTAAAGATTTTAGCACAAAACTTTAAAGTGCATTCTGTTAAGATGAGTGATTATAAACTTTCCTGAGAGTAAGCTGATTAACACGGGACTTATTTATGGACAGTCCTGCTTAAGAGTGCTCCCTTTATGAACAACTAAAACATAACAGTGATGCATCATAAAGCATGGAATTCAGTGGATCTATTTACAGCAAATAGGTTTGTACTTGAAGTTGCAAGATTAAAATTCTAAAACTGAGAGACATGACAAGGTTATTTTCTTTGGTGTTTGGTGTAGTGGTTAAATTTGGTGTAGTAGTTAAGTGTGTGGACTCTTATCTGGGAGAACTAGGTTTGATTCCCCACTCCTTCACATGCACCTGCTGATGTGACTTGAGTCAGTCACAAGTTCTCACAGAGCCGTTCTGCTCAAGAGCAGTACTGGGAGAGCTCTCTCAGCTCTACCTACTTCACCGCTTGTCTGCTGTGGGGAGAGGAAGGGAAAGGAGATTGTAAGCTGTTCTGAGACTCCTTTGGGTAGTAAAGGGCAGGGTATAAATCCAATCTCCTCTTCTCTTTTTTTTTTAAAAACCCTGCATGTGGGAAAACATAAAAAGTTACATGAATGAGTTACATGAATATCACAGTGACTTTCTTTAATTTTTTTTTAAAAAGGAGAAATAAGTTCCAGGAAGCATTTGGCCCAACACTTGCAGCCCATGCCACTCAGGGTTCCTAACAATCCCTTGGGAGATTTGAAGGGGCAATACCAGAGTAGGGCAGTCTGAGGAGGATGTGATGTCACTTCTGGGTGATGTTGTAGAGTGCCTAGTCTATATATAGGAAATTCATACATCACCACTATGTTGAAGCCATTTTTTCTTCTGCACCTCAGTTTCTATACCCTAGATTTCATTGGAGCTGCTTTTAAAATGGTTATGTATACTTCAGATGTGAAGCACAGATTGAATATTCAGGAAGCCTTATCACATCATCTCCACAGATAAACACACGTGGTATAACATGACAGCAAGTGGAAGTAAATCCTACCATGCTCCCTAGGGCTGCAACCCACTTTTGTAGGGACCCTGTCGAACCTGTGAGCTGGGGCCCTGTGCTTCTGTCCTCAGGTCCAGCTCTGATGGCAATAGAACTAGATGCAAGCAAATCAGACCTTAGACAAAGAGTTTGTAAGATATGGCACACTAACTCCTGATTCAAACCCAGTAGTTTGTCATCACTGACAATGTATCTGAAGGGCACTGGCCTGTGACTCTTGCTACATGTTCAAGTTAACCTTTGTGCTGCTGTGCTGTTGGTCCACTTTTCTGTATATAATCTGTATATAATGGAAATCTGGAGAAGGTGAGGAGTTACATCTTGCTTACCAACATACTATTTTAACTCACAAAAAAGGAAAGATAGACATGGATTCTGTTAGGGCTTCTCACAGTTTGGATTTCAGTGTCATGTCATCAACAGTATGTTGATTTGTAGGAACCAGTAGGTGCTGTTTTTTATAGCCTGGAAATAAGCATTATTTATTTATGTCTGCACATGATGGTGAAGCTTGTAACATGATGGAGCAATCTTTGGACTTAATGTGACATGTATTGGGAGATCTGTTATCCTCTACTTTTAAATAGAGTAGGAAAACAGTAGGTCACAAACTGCAACTACAGAAGCATTGCTGAATAAAAGGGGTAATAAATCCTTCCCCTGTGCCAGTTTCCAGATCTAAATTCTCTTCACTTGACTCATGAGAGGAAACCAGGAACCCTTGTGATTTCCCCTCTGGAGCAAATGACAGCATCAGGAGAAGGACTAGCAGAACATCATGAGGGAGAGTTTTCCTCTGGTTCTTGAAATTCCTCAACACCACTATATTCCTTAACACCACTAGGACTTCCAGTTTCGGCAACGCGTGATTAGAAGCGGCTCGGACCGGTGCGTCCAGAGCCGCTTCTAAATCGGACCATTTGAGGGGTCACCCATGAAGGACGACTCAACTCTGGGGCCCAGGAAGGGTCCCAGAAGGCAGGGTGCTTGAGCGGTAGGTGTCAGCAGAGGCGGCTGCCCCCCCCCCCCAATCCCGCTTGCTCCTAGCCTCATTGCTCTGATCGCCATTTTTAAATGGCATGAGGGTTGACCACCGGCTTTTCTCTTTCTCCTTGCACTTTGCACTCTGGACTTTAAAAACTCTGCATTACCAAGACAAGCTGCATCTATCTTGCTATTACTGTAAGTGTTCTTTCTTCATATTATTGATGCGAATCGCAGTATCTCTGACAAGCAGGGAAATGGAGAACCAGTGCTGAAGCAGACTTTAAGGTGAGGCAAAAGACTAAGAAGTGGGGGGAGGGAGCTCGCTCTCCTTCTTTTTCAAGGCTTGGAAAAGTTTCTGCCTATCCTGGTAACATTTATAACACCTGTAAGAGGAGAATCACACCAATCTTTAGTTATACAAGAGACCTGATGGCTGAATTTAATTGACTTGCTTTATGGATGTGAAGGACAGCTGGTTTTAAAAAGTACTTTGAAGCTTAAATTGAAGTGCTCTGAATGAACTTATAAGAGTCCCTACCTGACTTTTAAATGCTGGTGGGTATTTTATATTGACTTATAAGATATAGCAGGATTTCTGGTTGGAAGAAGAACATTTGTGCAAATTTCCAAAGTAGATTTTACTTATTATTGTTGGATGTTATGGATATAACTCTTTGATCTTGTTTTCATTTTTTTCCACTTCTTTTTATCTGTGGCTGAAATATTTTTGACATGGTTTAAATATTTTTGGCTCTGGATTCTTTTCTCTTTTTTTACTCACCCTTCCTTTTTCTGCATTACAAAATATGGAAACTTTTTATTTTCTATCATTTTTTGCTTTTCTCTTTGGAAGTGCCTGGTTTCCTTTTTTTTTTTGACTGCCTGTTTAATTTTTAATTCTTGATTTCACTTTTGGATTACAAATAGGGCATTCAGCCCTGGATTACAAATTTATACCTTGAAGTTGTTGAAATTTGAAGTTGTTGAAAGACGTTGTAGTGACTTGGATCTGAACTGAATTATTATTTCCAGAGGATTTGTAATAGTGAATTGCTTTTGTTGTTGTGAACTGAATTGTTTTGCCTACCTACTATTAAGCATGGTTGGCTAAGAAGTCTTGTTTATTATTATTCTTACTGTTGTTTTGGGTACTACAAATTGCTGATAGAAGCTAGAAGGCTGTTTTCTTTTTAAAACTGTTTCATAATAAGGCCGTTGCTTAGTGGAGATTAGCTTATCTGTTATAAACAGGAACATAGAGTCCCAAAACAAACTCTGAAAAAGCATTATTGGACTTTTGGCTGTGAGTGTGTTTATTCTAATAAGAATGGGAAATAAAGCTGGGGTTGGTGTCAAAGAAACAGTCAAAAAAGAAAAAGAAAACTGAGAAGGAAAGCCACCAATTTCTTCACCTAGTACTCCACTGGGACCAGGGAAATTTACAACCATGCAGGGAGATATGAAAGAAATGCAAAGCACCTTAATGACTGCTATAGCACAGCTGACTAGTAAAGTAGACAATATTGGTGAACAGATGGCAGAGATTAAACAAGAGCTTTTGGAAAACAGCAGACAGACAGCTGAGACTAACAAAGCCTTAAAAGTATTAGATGGCCAGGTGACAGAGAAAATCCAAAAGGTGGAACATCTGGGAAAAGACCAGAATATACATGATTGTGGACTTTTGCAGTTGGAAGTAGACAGAGCTGCCTATATGTTGAAATTTCAAAATATACCAGAAGCGAAAACTGAAGATTTACAAAAAAAATTAAGTGAAACCTTGACTGAAATTTTACAGGTGACTCCTCAGAGAATGGAAGAAGAGTTTGATCAAGTTAGACGGGTGCCATTAGGTTATACAAGGCGAAATAAATTACCTAGTGAAGTTCATTTGAAGCTCACAAGAAAGAGGACTAGAGATGACATTTTGAAGCAAGTAAGAGACAGACCTATGATGATAGATGGAAACATGGTGAAAATTCTAAGAGAGGTACCTTGGCCAGTGAGACAAAAGAGGAGAGAATACCAAGCGTTAACAGACTTTTTGAGAGGAAGAGAAATACCCTATATGTGGTTAATGCCAGAAGGCCTTCTTTTTACTTACCAGGAGAACAGATACAGGATCAATTCCATCTTCAAAGCTCAGAATTTTTTGGATAGAGTGAAGGAAAAAGAAGGCAAGGAAAAGAAGTATGATGAGGAAGAGGAAGAAAGTTCTGGTGAAGAGAATCCAAATGAATCACAGAGATACCCCAGAAGACAGCAAATCAAAAAAGATAAGAAAGATAGTGATAAGCAAAACCCATAATGGTCTCAATAGTTTCAATTAATGTGAATGGGCTTAACTCTCCTGTCAAAAGGAGGAAGACTTTTAGATATTTGATAAAAATGGAAATGGACATAATTTGTTTGCAAGAAACTCATATTTTAACTAAAGACCAACATCTTTTGAAAAATAAAAAACTTGGTAATTTATTTACAGCAACAGACATGAATAAGAAGAAAAGGGGAGTGGCAATATATATTAAAGGCAAATTTAACCCACAATTGCATTATGCCTCTGAAGATGGAAGAATTCTATTAGTGGAAATTACAGTGGATAATACAAAAATTTTACTGGCAAATATCTATACCCCAAATGACCAACAAGAGAAATTCTTTCAAGACTTGTGCCTTAAATTATCAAATCTGGAATATGTAGAATATTGTCTAATAGGAGATTTCAATGCAATCTCTGACAGACAACTGGACAAAAAAATGCACAAGCAAAAGTCTTCAATTGCCAATAAGTTTTTGGAAATTAGCAGAAGAACTGGATTTGGTTGATGTATGGAGAACAAGATATCCAAACTCTAAAGATTTTACCTACTATTCTTCTAGCCATCAAACTTGGTCAAGAATTGATATGTGTTGGCTTTCTGCATGTATGATCAAAGATCTAGTTGAGACAGAAATTCAAACAAGAGTTATTTCAGACCACAGCCCTGTAATGATAAAGCTCAAAGGTATACGAACGAGACGATCATGGAGGCTAAATATCTCAATTTTGAAAGATAAAGACTTTCTTAAAGAATCTAAGGTGGAAATGGAATCTTTTTTCAAACAGAAAATAACACAAGATGTAAAGATGCAAGTAGTTCGGGACACTGCTAAAGCTTAATTCAGGGGCCTTGCAATTAGATATCGTATTAAGAAAAAGAAAGAAAGAACTGAAAATTTTCAAAATCTAATGTCACAAGCTGGAGAAGCTGAAAAGAATCTTAAAAAAACCAGACTAAACATGAGTTTCAAAAAAAAAATGTGAAAGAAATGCAACACCAATTGAATTTGATACTTATGGAGGAGATAGAGATTAAATTGAGGTATGCTAGACAAAATTTTTTTGAATATGCCAACAAGTCTGGAAGATGGTTGACTTATAGGATGAGAAAAGGCCAAAAGAATAATTACGACCCTAAAAGGCAGGTCCCCCCCGCTAGCCGCCCCCCCCCCCCCCGCTCGCCAGGAGGACACCCAGCCATACCAGCTTCAAGATCTGCATGTGTTTTGAAGAGACCTCTGGAGGCTAGGTGCCCTCCCAGTGAGCTTCTCGAGGCCGGGCAGGAACTGGCGGCTGCACCAGGGCGAGCAGAGGGTGGGAGATGGCTGCAGTGGTGGCAGGGCAAGCTTTGGGGGTGGGGGGCAGCAGTGCAAGCTTCTGGGGGGACTGGTGGGAGCGCAGCAGGAAGGCAGGAGCATGGCAGGTGGGAGCTGGTGGCAGGGCAAGTTTGGGGGGGGGGTAGGAGGGAGCTGCCTGCGGTGGCAGGGCAAACTTCTGGGACAGGCATGAGTGCAGCAGGTGGAAAGAAGCTGGCAGCGGCAGGGGGGAGGGAGGGCAAATTAGGTGGTTGTCTTGGGCACTGGGAGGGGGGAAGCCCAATTCGTCACCCCCTCCCTCCCAGCACCCTAGGCAACTGCCTAGTTTGCCTAATTGCCTAGTTGCCTAGTGGGTGAGCCGGCCCTGCCAACATCATGTCTAGTTTGTCCCAAACTCTTTGTGGGTCTGTTGCTAGCTTTGTGGGTTAAAAAGCCATTTTTGTTATTGTTACTTAAAACTATATGAAACTGGGAAATAAAAAGACTGCTATGTAAGGCGGTCTGTTATTAAACCCTTTCATTCTACCTGTGACTGCTGTCTAGTAATAAGCAGACCTAATTCAAGATATACACAAAAAGATCACATGCAATATTTTATACCTCAGAGCAGCAAGTATTCCTGGTTTTCTTTCACCTCTTGTAGGCCCACTTGCTATATTCTTTCTAAATTTACCCATATTTTAAAAGCAGCTTGGAATGTGGTACAGGTGTATTGCCTACTGATCAGGGGGGAAATGTCCTTGCCTGCTTTATTGCCTTTAGTACAGCTTTCCATGTGAGTGTAAAAGCAGGCGGGACTTTTCATAGTGCAGAGATAAACATGTTAGAGTCTGCAGATTATCTGCCAAATTGGCAATCTTAAATGTAGAGATTCTGCTGTCAAGAAGAAAAGGGAAAGGTTCAGGTACCAATCCAACATAAGCATACATTTACCAGCTGTTACCAGCCTTGACAACCTAATAGCTGTAGTTTCCCCTCTTATGAATGGGAAACCTGGCCTGTCAATGGAGAGAACTAGGTTAGAGACCAAGTGGTCTTCTCTAACCACACAAAACCTGAACAATTCAAACCAAATAATATGGCATCATTCCAATAATTTATCTAAACCACATAAGTTCACTTTTTCCAGTGTTCAAGACATCAAAGAATAAGACATTTTACTTTAATGTAAACAAAACAGAGGAAATAAAGTACTATTAAAACATACTAGAATCCATGGAACAAACCACCCAATCAGTTCAAAAGTGAATTGAAAAAAGAGTATTAAAGAAAACTGTTTTAAGATGATGTACAGATGGTATATGACTCCTAAAAAGTTGGCAAAGATGAACAATAAGATGCCAGATAGATGTTGGAAATGTAAAAAACATGAAGGTTCTTTCTACCATATTTGGTGGACCTGTGAAAGAGCGAAAAAGTACTGGCAGATGATTCAACAAGAGATTTCTAAGATTTTGGGATACGAATTTAACAAAGTTGCAGAGACTTTTCTGTTGGGATTACAAATGGAAAAATTTCCAAAAGCAGATTAGAACTTTAGTTTGGTACTTGCTCTCAGCTGCTAGGACATTGTATGCACAGTTGTGGAAGCAAGAAAAAATACCAGAGAAATGGGATTGGATTGTAAAAGTTATGATATGCAGTGAAATGGACAAGTTAACAAGGACCTTAAGAGACTATGATTTAGAAGTATTTAAGATGGAGTGGAAAATAAAAGGACATTGGACAATTTTTGATGACTAAGTACAAGAGGGAGGAGGATATTAATTTTGGTTCTTATTAATTAAGGGTACCTTTAATATTAAGATTTTAAGTATATAACACCGGCAGGGGTCAAGTAACGGGGGGAGGGGTGGGTAGAAAATAATATATGGGATAGATTTTTTAAAAAGTGAATTGAAAAAAGTATTACAGTGCTGTGAACAATAACCAATGACCACCTTAGACCACCTTAACTCAGTAGGCCATGCAATCTAACCCTCTGGGCTACTACCATAAAAGCCTTACTTACATCAGTCATCACAATTCTGATCTGATACAAAATAAAACAGCATGGGTGTAGGAATATGTCCAGGGCCAGCATGCCCGCTAGGCGACCTTAGACTGTCACCTAGAGTGGCAGCCCTCAGGGGTGCCAAATTGGGTGCCCCCATGTGACTGACAGTGGCAGGGGTGGGGGCAGGGTTGCTAGTGCCCAACATGGACATTGCAGCAGGCAAGGTGAGGCAAGACATGGCAGTGATGGAGGCAGGGGGATGGGTAGCTGGTGTGGGGAAAGACCGACTGCTGCTTGCTTTGCCCAGGACAGCATGGCAGTACCCATCCAGCCCCACTGGAGTGCGCCAAGTGTACGGCCAGCTGTTCTGCCTGCCCAGCCCCATTTGGCTCCATTGGTGGCATGGAGGAGGCAGCTGCAGTCAAGGGAGAAGGCACTTTGCACTAATTTACATTGATGTTTATTTACCATGTTATTGCCCACTAATTTTCTCCACACTCTGCCTTGGTTTTCACCATCCTGAGTAATGAATTTTGCAGAATTCACCATCCTGCAAACTTGGCTACTACACTGCTCATTCCAGTTCTAGACCATTTATGAATAAATTAAATAGCACAGGCCCCAGTAATGATCATAGTGGAACCCCACTGCATACTTCCTTCCAACTTTAAGAACTGTCCATTTATTCCTGCTCTCTTCCTCCTGTTGTTTAACCAATTTTTATTCCACAAGAGGACCTTATTCCATGTCTGCTAAGCTTACTCAGGACAAGCACCTTTGGTGAAGTACCTTATCAAAGGCTTTTTGGTAGTCCAAGGCCCTATTCACACAGCATGTTGAGTCCATGTTAAACTGACCCGGTTCTTTCTGAATATCTTTGTTCTGGATATTATCGATCAGACTGCCATACTGCAATTTGAATCACTCCACGGTGAAACTGTCTTCTGCCATCCACACAATGGCACCATGAAGTTCTTTTTTCTCTTCCACTATTATGTGCATGTGCGCATTATGCGCATGTGCACATTATGTGCATATGTGCATGCACATAGGTTGAAACATTATATAGTTATGCGGTTATGCGCATATTGCTAAGTAGTAAAAAAATATAGCGACCATAAACCGGATGTCTGAGGCTCCTTTTGCTCTGGGACAGCCTTCAGACATCCAGAAGTTGGTTAATATCATAGCAGAACTATCCAGATGGAGAAAACGATGAAGTGAAACCAGAGAACTCAAAAAACACCGCAGAGGAGCAGGTAGCAAAATAATCCAGTTCCGAGAAGGATTGGAGGGGGGGCTACTATGAGTTAATACCAGGAGGCAGATGTTGTTGTCTGATCAGCCACTTTAAATCTGGAAGGAAACAGCAGTGACATCTGATTATACTGTGCATTTGAACAGGGCCCAAGTGTGAAATATCTACCAGATCACTCTTACCCAGATACTTGTTAACCCTCTCATAGAACTTCAAAAGGTTGGTGAGGCAGGACTGGCCCTTTCAGAGACCATGCTGATTTGTCCTCAGCACAGCAAGCTTTGCTCCTCTACACATTCTGTCTTTTAAAAAAAGACGCTAGGTCAGCTGGCTTGAAATTTTCTGGATCTTTTCTGGATCCCTTTCTAAAGAGTTGTGCAATACTTGCTAATTCCAAGTCCTCCAGTATGGAGACTGATTTAAGCAACATGCTACATATACTAATTGCAAGATCGAGGTTTAGCATTTTTCATTGCTCAAGAACCCTTGGCTGAATACCATCTACACCTGGCGATTTACTATGGGTTTTTTTATTATTACTTATTATTATTTTTTTAAAGTAGTCCTAGACCTAGAACTTTATCACTCACCCCCTTGCTTTGATTTAGTTCTTCAGGCACTTTTCCCAAAATAATGCTTCTGACTTGATTACATTTTCTTCATTGTTCACAGGGAAAACAGATGTAAAGAATTCATTCCTGTCTCTCAATATCCTGTAAACACTCCTTTCACTTCTTTGTTATCACTCACCTCACCCCAAGTTTGTCTTTGGCTCTTGATAAATTTGAAGAAATGCTTATTTTTAAAGGACATTTTGAAGAAATATTGAGTTTGAGCCCTTATGCTGACTGGTATAAGGGGTCATGTGCACCTTATTATGCACCTTTTTGTGCATGCAATGAACACTGAGGTATGCCAGTATGCTGGGCTGACCTTGGAACCTGCATTGGATTCCCCAAGTGGCAGTGACCCCATTGTGAAGCCTTTTGGGAAACCTGCACTATGGGAATGGCAAAATTTACATACTTGTACACTTCGCCTGTTAATTAACAGGTTCTCATTTGTCCCAAATCCAGTGTCTGGCATCTTCATGAAGGGGGGGGGGGGGGTGCCAAACGTCCCTTTCTTAATAACATACCATAACAAAAAAAAAGGTTTCAGTTAAATCTTACGCTGTACTGCATTGATTCCTGCCTTCCCTGGGAGCTCTCCTATATCTTGCAAGCCCTATTGTATTCCTGGAATGTGTTACTGCTACTGAGTAACTCCAGCTGAAGGGCAATATCTGCCAGGTGTGCTTCCATACCCTGTGACCTCATAGATTGCCAGGCACAGGGCAACCTGTACTCTTTCCCTGCATCTTCAGAACAAATGGGACATTATAAGCCACTAATTTATTCCACAAATTGTCAAGAGGCAGGACTGGGACATAGTCTGAGAAGCTGGGGGAAAAAATTGATTCTAGTGTTTACCTACCTTGCTATCCAGCAGCATTCGCTTTTCCAATTGATATTCTGTTTAGTGTTGACTTTCAATTGATATTCATTGAGCTGACTATCTACCAATCACCTTTCTATTTTATTTATACTTTGCTCATCACCATAGCATCTGAGTGCCTTACATAAATCAGAAAATGCATAATCATTTGGTAGATATTTATGCAAATGCATTATTCATTTTGCACATCCCTTCAATCTCGCAGTTTATATGAGCACTAAAAAAGGTAATCTTTCTCATTAATTCTATGTGCTTTGCTACCGCTCCCATTAATTATAACAACTGCCTTTTTGTGTTTTATTTTTAACTTTTGCTTTTCTTGATGATAACCAAATTTTAGCTGTAAAAATTAACAGGCAGTATTATGATGTGCTCAGCAAGGAAGCCATCTCATAAGTGCAGTGAGTATTCTGTAATAAATTAAAAGACAATAATTTACAAATAGTTTAATTCATTTAATATTCACACATTTATTAAAATGCCAAGCAACATGGAACAGGAATGCAAACTGTATACATATTCTCCTTTCTCTGGCAAGTATTCCTCCAGTAAAAATAACCTAGGGACCAAGTCAATAGCCTCTTGTGTTATGAAAGGTAAGTAGGTATATGGACTCAGGCTCCAAAAGGGCAAGCAAGGGAAAGGACCAGAAAGTCTCAGGCAGGAACTCTGTCAGGGAGGAGCCATATATTTGTTTGCATCATTATATCCTGTCTTTCTCTCCAGTGGAGACCAAAATTACTTACATCATTCTCTCCTCTGTTTTATCCCCACAACTACCCTGAGGAACAAGTTTGGCTGAGAGTGTGTGACTGGCCCAAGGTCATCCAGCAAACTTCCATGGCAGACTGGGGAATTCAAAACAGTGTATCCCAAATTTGTCCCTTTCTAACTACTGCAAACACAACTTCCTACCTACAGTATGTCAAAGATAGAAGCGCAAGAGGACACCTGAAGAACATAATAAATGATCTTTCCATTAACCTGATGTCTGCAACTACTTTACCATATTGAAACGTATTGAAAAGTCACTGAAGTGATTTTCACAAGAAGCAGCCTATCCTGAAAAGCCTGTCATGAAAATCAGTAGTCGGAATGTTAGCTATATTCTTTACTGTCATAAAACTATAGAAAATACAAACCCATATGGAATGCCAACTTATTCCTAGGTCCAAGTAGTGATAGTGCCAGAACATTCCTAACCTTGGGGTATTTTCAACATAAACCTGAGCTGGACTACAACTAGGCTTGCCAACTTACTTTCTATAGTGAACATTCTCCTCTACCACCACCTCTCACCCCCCTGCCACTACTTGAATTACTAATAGGGAGAAAATGGGGGAGATATGTCATCTACGTGCTTTACATCCCCCTCTCAGGCACTGTGCCTTCCCCATCCTGTTGACCAGTCGCAAGGTCTTAAGGACTTGCAATAGCACAGCTGCTTGAGTAATAGGAAAAACGGGTTTTGCATGAGCTCCAGCCAGCATTGGGAAATGGTCATTGTCCAGGCAATCACCAGGTTACCCACCCCTCTTGGCTGTTCTGTTGGCCACCTAGCCCTGCATTGCCTACCACAGTGTTGTGTCTTGCAATTCGGTCCCTGAATTCACAACACAACACATGTGTGTGTGTGCAGAGGTGACCAGTGGGAGACCGCAGGTCATCGGATGTAAGGACGTAAATACACTCCACCTATGAAGATCTGTGGTGGAAAGTTAACAGGCCAGGATTGGACCTGGCCAGGTAAGAGGGTTGTTCCAGGAGATGTATATAATCGAGGACCCGGACCCGCCATGTTCTCTTTGTGATGTACTCGCCAATAAAGCATGTTGCCTTCTACCAGTCTAGTAACTCAGTACATTACACTGGCAACGAAGGTGGGATCCTAGCCAGGTAGTTTCCTCATCGGGAAATTGCCGACCTGACCGGGGACGAAGAAGGCACGCAACCCAGAGAGGTAGAAGCACCCGCCGCTGCCATGGCAACCCCGAGCGGAATGACGGGCCACATCGCAGAGTTCGACCCTGTCAAACCTGAAAGGTGGGAGACCTATGCAGAGTGGGTCGACTGCTACCTACGGGCAAACATGATTACAGATGACAGCCGGAAGCGAGACATGCTCCTGAGTGTCTGTGGGGATGCCACATTCAAGATTGCCAAAGGTCTCCCGGCCACCGCGAAGGTAACTGCGAAAACATACAAGAAGGTAATCAAACTCCTGACCGGGCATTTCTCGCCCCAGCCATCCATCATTGCCCACCGATTCCTGTTCCACAAGAGAGATCAAGGGGTGGGAGAGACTGCCACTGTTTACCTGGCCGCTCTCCGCCAAATCACGGAAAACTGCAGCTTCGACAAGCTGGAGGAAGCTCTGAGAGATCGATTTGTCCGGGGCCTCCGGGACGAAAGGCTTTTTGCAAAGGAAGAGCTGACCCTCCAACTCACCTTCAATGAAGCCACCACATTCGAGAGAGCCGCCAAGGCTCACTCCAGCCCTCAAGCGGAAGCTGTCCACCAGGAGGAGATGGCGTCGGGCGACCCCGAGGAGGAAGAGGCACACCAGCTCGGCTGCCAACCAGGAAACGGCCTGAAATCTTTCACCCGGCCACGAGCTACAGAGAGGCCTGCCAGCACAAAGTGTGCCAGCTGTGGAGACCCACACAAGCGATGGGACTGTAGGAACTGCGGAAAAGTGGGCCACATTGCGCGCGCTTGCAGGGCCAAGACCAACCGCAGGTGCTAATCCACAAGGAATCCTGTCTACGCGAAGAACTTTGCAAGCGGGCGGGAGTGGTTACCAGCCTGGGTGCTGCGGGTCACTGGGGCCTGCTCTTACAAGGTGTCGTCAGAGGGGGGGCAGATCCTTAGGAGGCACATTGATCAGCTGCCCGGCCACACCTTGCCAGAAGAACAGGCAGAGACCAGGAGAGCAGGTAGCGTGGTAATAGCAGTAACGCCACCAGAAGCCACCTATCCAGTGCTAGCCACTCCGGTTCTGTGAGTGGAGAAGCCCAGCAGCAGCTGGCGTGACCCCTCCCCTGTGGGGGTGCAAGGAGAGGTCCCGGAGCAGCTGCAGGCACCCCACAATGAGGAACCAGCGGCCCCCGCAGTCACAGCAGCCGCTCCAGTTCCCCAGATAAAACCTAGGAGGTCGACTAGGGAACAAAGGGCACCGGCTTACTTGAAAGACTATGTATCTTGAACAAGGTGGGGAGGAGTGTTGTGTCTTGCAATTCGGTCCCTGAATTCACAACACAGCACATGTGCGTGCATGAAGAGGTGACCAGTGGGAGACCGCAGGTCACCGGATGTAAAGACGTAAATACACTCCACCTATGAAGATCTGTGGCGGGAAGTTAACTGGCCAGGATTAGACCTGGCCAGGTAAGAGGGTTGTTCCAGGAGATGTATATAATTGGGGTCCTGGCCTCTCCATGTTCTCTTTGTGATGTACTCGCCGATAAAGCATGTTATCTTCTACTAGTCTAGTAACTCAGTACATTACTGAGCCACCTGGTGGGAAGGGCGGGATATAAATTACAAATAAATAAATAAATTACACACAGCTAAGTTGCTGCTCAGAGGTACAGTTCTTTTTTCCCACTGAGATTCTGAGGTACATGTCATCTTTTCTCATCTCTTTGGGAGAAGTGTAGGATGGAAGTGGCTGGCTTGTGGGGTCTCTAATGTATTGTGGTTTGTCACCTACCTTTTCTATTATTTAAAATTATCTTTAATAATCAGATCTGCAAATCATCAAGTCATTTTTTCCCTTGAATGCAAAAAACCAATAAAGCATTTCCAGTCCACCAAAAAATGTAGGTAGTGCCTTTTTCTATTCAAAGAAATAAGTTTAGCCATCTCTGCATTTTCCAGCATCTTTAACAACCATTACTGTGGGTATTTTTGTAGGCTTCCAATTCTTTGTGTAAAGTAGCCTTGCTGCTATTGTCATATATAAAAACAAATTCCATGACTATTTTTAGGCTGTCAATTCATCAGTTCTAGAAGAAAAGCTTCTGGTTTCATTTATAAATTAATTTTTAAAAATCTTTTGCATTAATAAATGTATTTGCATCCATTGTTTTTGGCTTTATTGCAAGTCTACCATGTATTATAAAAAGTCCCTTCACGGTGCTTACATTTCCAACATTTATTCAAAATATTTTTCTACATTTTAGCCAATTTATCTAAGACTTATACCAATGAAACATTGTTTTATAAAAATTCTCCTTAAGATTAAAACTTGATGTAAATTTCAAGCCTTTTAACCAAATTGTGGTGCTGACCTTTAAAGTTCTACATGTTTTGGGACAAAGTACCTGAAAGACCACCTACTCCCTTATGAATGTAGCTGACCATCATTCCTGCCCAAGGTTTTAATTGTTGCTTTTATTTCTTTGTATGTATATTCGCTCTGGTTTTAATTGTTTTAATGGCATTATGTTGTTTGGGGTTGGTTTTAATATGTGATTTTATTATGTATATTTTAATTTGTTAACCACTTTGGTGGCCCTTGTGAGTGCAGGGTAGTGGGACATAAATTTTGTATGACTATCTGCCCAAAGGACAGAAGTCTAGGGTGTGTGCTCGATGCAAGGAGCTCCTGGTCCTCAGGGAACAAGTTCGTACCCTTGAGTCCGAGGTGACTGCCCTGGAGAAGCAGAGATGGTCAGTTAGGCACTTGGGGAAGACTCTCGGGGGCATATTGGATGAGCTCCGCTCTGAATGTAGCAGCCCCGTTGCTGCCAGAGAGCATGAGGGTTAAGAGGAAACAGGGCACCATGCTGAGGATAAGGGGAATACGCCCTCAGAAGGGACCTCTTCTTTGGTTGGTGAGCGGGAATCCTTTCGCACCAAGGAACCATCCCTGGGCAGGGGGAGAGGGGGGGGGTTGGTAGTTGGTGATTCGATCCTTAGGCAAGTAGACAGCTGGGTGGCGAAACCACGTATGGTGACTTGCCTGCCTGGTGCGAAGGTAGTGGACATTACGCGTGTAGTAGATAGGCTGATAGTGCTGGGGAAGAGCCTGTGGTCGTGGTGCATGTTGGCACCAACAATGTGGGGAAATGCAGTCGTGAGGTCCTGGAGGAAAAATTTAGGCTGCTAGGCAGTAGACTTAAGGCCAGGACCTCCAAGGTAGCCTTCTCAGAAGTGCTACCTGTTCCACGTGCAAGGCAGGAGAGACAAGCACAAATTAGAAGTCTCAATGTGTGGATGAGACAATGGTGTAAGGAGGAAGGGTTTAAGTTTGTTAGGCACTGGGATGCTTTCTGGAACAAGTGGGAGCTGTACAAAAGAGACGGTCTCCACTTGTCCCCGGATGGAACCAGGCTGCTGGCGCTTAAAATCAAAAAGGTGGTAGAGCAGTTTTTAAACTAAATCTTGGGGGAAAGCCAACAGGAGATGAAATGTCTCTGGTTCGGGAGGACTCATCTCAAAGAGATGAAGGGTTGGCTGCTATTTTTCTACCGGGTAACAGATCAGAGTTGTCCACTGTGATGGTGACAAACAGTATGGACTGTCTGCCAGAGTCTCGAGGTGGCAGAAGGAATGTGGCGGGCCTAGCTTGCCTGGGAAATTATAGATGTTTGTATGCAAATGCTAGACGTGTTCAAAGTAAAATTGGTGAATTGGAATGTTTAGTGTTGGGAGAAAACATAGACATGGTGGAAATTTCAGAAACTTGGTGGAATGAGGAAAATCAGTGGGACACGGTGATTCCTGGATATAAGTTATATTGGAAGGATAGGGAGGGAAGGGCTGGAGGTGGAGTGGCTCTGTATGTCAGAGAGGATATACGGTCCAGTAAGACTTTGGTGGGGTAGGGCGGGATATAAATCGAATGAAAAAAATAAATAAATAAAGACTGAGGTAAGAGAATTCGATTCCCTTTTAGAAATGCTCTGGGTTGAAATAGAGGGCCCAAAAAGAAATTTAACTATGGGAGTTTGTTATCGCCCACCAAATCAAAAGAGAGAGGACAATTACAATATGTTGGAAGGCTTAAAGATAGCAGCTAAACATAAAAACTGTGTCGTAATAGGTGATTTTAACTACCCACAGATTGATTGGGTCAATATGTGTTCTGGTTGAGAGAAAGAGATTGAGTTTCTTGATGCTCTCAATGACTGTGCTATGGACTGGAGCAGATGGTCTCAGAACCTACCAGGGGTGGGGCGATCCTGGATTTGGTCCTAAGTAATGCCCAAGATTTGGTGAGCGATGTAAAAATGATTGTGCCACTTGGGAGCAGTGACCATAATGTTATTGATTTCACCGTTTGTATAAATAGGGAGTCGCCCAAAAAGACCGCCACAACCACGTTTAACTTTAAAAGGGGTAAATTCTCTGAGATGAGGAGGCATGTGAGGAGGAAACTGAAAGGAAAGGTAAATACGGTCAAAACCCTTGGGGAAGCTTGGAGACTATTTAAAACTATAATCCTAGAAGCTCAGATAAAATACATACCACAAGTTAGGAAAGGCACAAACAGGCATAAGAAAAGGCCTGCATGGTTAACAAACAAAGTAATGGAAGCTGTAAAAGGTAAGAAGGACTCCTTTAAGCGGTAGAAAACCAGTCCAAGTGAAATTAATAAAAGGGAACACAGGTTGTGGCAAATCAAATGCATGACTGTGATCAGGCAGGCAAAAAGGGACTATGAGGAGCATATTGCAAAAAACATAAAGATCAACAATAAAAATTTCTTCAAATATATTAGAAGCAGGAAACCAGCCAGGGAGGCAGTGGGGCCCTTGGATGACCATGGGGTAAAAGGATTACTGAAGGAGGATAGGGAAATGTCTGAGAAGCCAAATGAATTTTTTGCCTCCGTCTTCACTGTGGAAGATGAGAACTTTTTGCCCGCCCCAGAACCACTAATTTTGGAAGGGGTATTGAAAGACCTGAGTCAGATTGAGGTGACAAAAGAGGAGGTCCTACAACTGATAGACAAAATAAAAACTAATAAGTCACCGGGTCCGGATGGCATACATCTGAGAGTTCTGAAAGAACTCAAAGTTGAACTTGTGGATCTTCTAACAAAAATCTGTAATCTTTCATTGAAATCTGCCTCCGTTCCTGAGGACTGGAAGGTAGCAAATGTCACCCCCAACTTTAAAAAGGGTTCCAGAGGAGACCCGGGAAATTACAGGCCAGTCAGTCTGACTTCAATACCGGGAAAGTTGGTAGAAACCATTATCAAGGACAGAATGAGTAGGCACATTGATGAACACGGGTTATTGAGGAAGACTCAGCATGGGTTCTGCATGGAAGATCTTGCCTCACTAACCTGTTACATTTCTTTGAGGGGGTGAACAAACATGTGGACAAAGGAGACCCAATAGATGTTGTTTACCTTGACTTCCAGAAAGCTTTTGATAAAGTTCCTCATCAAAGGCTCCTTAGAAAGCTTGAGAGTCATGGAGTAAAAGGACAGGTCCTCTTGTGGATCAAAAACTGGCTGAGTAATAGGAAGCAAAGAGTGAGTATAAATGGGCAGTCTTCGCAGTGGAGGACGGTAAGCAGTGGGGTGCTGCAGGGCTCGGTACTGGGTCCCATGCTCTTTAACTTGTTCATAAATGATTTAGAGTTGGGAGTGAGCAGTGAAGTGGCCAAGTTTGCAGATGACACTAAATTGTTCAGGGTGGTGAGAACCAGAGAGGATTGTGAGGAACTCTAAAGGGATCTGTTGAGGCTGGGTGAGTGGGCGTCAACGTGGCAGATGCGGTTCAGTGTGGCCAAGTGCAAAGTAATGCACATTGGGGCCAAGAATCCCAGCTACAAATACAAGTTGATGGGGTGTGAACTGGCAGAGACTGACCAAGAGAGAGATCTTGGGGTCGTGGTAGATAACTCACTGAAAATGTCAAGACAGTGTGCGTTTGCAATAAAAAAAGGCCAACGCCATGCTGGGAATTATTAGGAAGGGAATTGAAAACAAATCAGCCAGTATCATAATAAATCGATGGTGCGGTCTCATTTGGAGTACTGTGTGCAGTTCTGGTCGCCGCACCTCAAAAAGGATATTATAGCATTGGAGAAAGTCCAGAGAAGGGCAACTAGAATGATTAAAGGGCTGTAGCACTTTCCCTATGAAGAAAGATTGAAACGCTTGGGACTCTTTAGCTTGGAGAAACGTCGACTGCGGGGTGACATGATAGAGGTTTACAAGATAATGCATGGGATGGAGAAAGAAGTACTTTTCTCCCTTTCTCACAATACAAGAACTCGTGGGCATTCAATGAAATTGCTGAGCAGAAAGGTTAAAACGGATAAAAGGAAGTACTTCTTCACCCAAAGGGTGATTAACATGTGGAATTCACTGCCACAGGAGGTGGTGGCGGCCACAAGTATAGCCACCTTCAAGAAGGGTTTAGATAAAAATATGGAGCACAGGTCCATCAGTGGCTATTAGCCACAGTGTATGTGTGTATATAAATTTTTTTGCCACTGTGTGACACAGAGTGTTGGACTTGATGGGCCGTTGGCCTGATCCAACATGGCTTCTCTTATGTTCTTATGTATAGGAAACCATGAAAGTACAGATCAAGGATCTTCCATTGAAACTGGCGGGAAATAATTGCAAAATAGAGTTATGAAAATGAAGCAACAATAATGCAAGAAACAATAACAAAACAAACCATAGAAAACAACCCAAAAACAAAGCAGTCCCATTTGTAATTAATAACCAAAACAAAAGAAATGAATATACTTCTATACGGAAGTCTGTTATAAAGTTTCTGTGCTTGTGAGGGGTCCATTGGTACAGAGAAAAATGCCTTAGACCACTAACTGGACAGCACATAATATTTCCAGAGAATACAAGTGTTGGTACATAGTTAGAGCAATCCTAAGCAGGTCTACTCTGAATTCTACTAAGGTCTATTCGATGGGACTTATTCCCAGGAAAGTGCTCTTAGGGTTGCACTAAGTATATTGTATACCCACCTAAATGTTCTCTCTTTTCTCTCCCATTTAATTTGAAGATATGCTTCAAACACACCTCCAAATATGCAGTTGTATCTATTTCAAAATC
This sequence comes from Heteronotia binoei, assembly GCF_032191835.1. NCBI lineage: Eukaryota > Metazoa > Chordata > Lepidosauria > Squamata > Gekkonidae > Heteronotia > Heteronotia binoei. Next base: position 125,462,598 of record NC_083223.1, read on the forward strand.
CAAGTACCTACATCCCCCAAAGAACCTTAGTTAAACAAAAATACAACAGTCCCACTAACACTTAACCCTATATATATTTTTGACATATGCCTGTCTAATTCTAAGAGCACAAAATATGAACTTTACCACCTATTGTTACCAGCCAAAAAATATAACTGATGAAAATCATGTGAACAGCAAGGAAACCTGCTCAATAAAGGCAATATATATTGAGCTCTTATAGACTACTAAATATAGAATTATGTAAAGTTTCAATTACAGTGGTACATCAAGAGCAGAGCCTCTGGGGACAGCTAATACCCTCACAGTGACCTGGCAATTCTCAAATTGTAAAGCATTTACTCTAACCAAGAGAAAAAGTTGGGTCTGTAAAAAAAAGTAAAATAACTCTGCAAAAATGAATTAAAAGGGCTGAAAAGTACCCCCCCCCAAAAAAGGGGGGGGAACAACATCTTCTAGCATCTAAATTAATAACCTCCTGATCTAAATTAATAACCTCTTCAGTGATTCCAAAACCTTCTTTCTAACATTTGATATATCAACAGAAAAGATAGATGAAAACCCATGCAAAAAGTGAGGAAACCTACTCAATAAAGGCTCTTATAGAGCTGTTCTAGAGAATATGAAATTATTGAAAGAAGAGGGAGGGGGGGTTGTACGTTTGATGTACCATTTCTGACAGATGATTGATTGGAGTTGACAAAAGAAGGTCCGCTAGTATTGACATAAAATTCTATGCATTATATTATTGTGAGTTTTGTTTTTATGAACAGATGATGTGGGCACTCACTTAGTACTCATGCAAAAAAATTAGTTGGCTATAAACTCTGCATCACATGACATTAAAAAATTTAAAAGAGCAACTCTATATGTAATTTGAAATTTCTTTGCCTTTTTTTGCCTATTTCATCAAACAGTCTTCTGGGAAACTTTAGCTGATCTTCTCCAGCTTTTGACTATGAAATCATCATAATATGATAATGCTGGTTTACTGTGGCAAGTCCCGCAAAACAGCCCAGTATACATTGCATATGGATATGTATGGGTTCCATATTCAAATCCCTGTACAGTCATGAAGCTCATCAATATCCTGTTTCTTAGTCTCATTCCATCTACCGTATTTTTCGGACGATTAGACGCACCGGACCATAAGACGCACCTTCGTCTACGTGTGCAAATGGCCATCTTCGGTGATGCGGGCGCCATTGCAGCCTTCGGGCCGCCTCGGCCGGGGGCCGCACGCAGGCGCGGGAGAAGCATGCCGGCACCTGCGAAGTGCAGGATTTGCGGTGAGGGCAATCTCGCCGCTTGTCTTCCAGCCAGGCACGCAAGCGCGGGGCAAGCACGCCTGGCTGGGAGACAAGTGGCGAGATCGCTCCCTGCAAAGTGCTGGGTTGGCGATGGGGGCGGAGGGAGTGATCTCGCCACTTGTCTTCCAGCCAGGCGTGCTTGCCCCACGCTTGCGTGCCTGGCTGGGAGACAAGTGGCGAGATCGCTGCCTCTGCCCCCATCGCCAACCCAGCACTTTGCAGGGAGCGATCTCGCCGCTTGTCTCCCAGCCAGGCATGCAAGCGCGAGGCAAGCACCCCTGGCTGGGAGACAAGCGGTGAGATCGCTCCCTGCAAAGTGCTGGGTTGGCGATGGGGGCGGAGGGAGCGATCTCGCCGCTTATCTCCCAGCCAGGCACGCAAGCGCGGGGCAAGCACGCCTGGCTGGGAGACAAGCGGCGAGATCGCTCCCTGCAAAGTTCTGGGTTGGCGATGGGGGCGGAGGGAGCGATCTCGCTGCTTGTCTCCTGGGGGCTGCAGGCCCCTCCCCCCCTCATCTTTTAGTATTCAGACCATAAGACGCACGCACTTTCCCCCCCCTTTTGGGGGGGAAAAGTGCATCTTATGGTCCGAAAAATACGGTAATTGAGCAGTGCCAGATTAAATCCTGTGGAGGCCCCTAGGCAGTCAAAATCTTGCTCCCCCCCTCACAAATTCTCAAGAGTCAGAGCATCTACCCCACTGCCTGTAGCCCCAGCTGCAGCCTGCAGTTACCTTCTCAAAAGCCCCTTTGACAAAGCTGTGGGGGAGAGGCAGAGAGAGGCAAACTTAATGATAATAATAATAATAATAATAATAATAATAATAATAATAATAATAATAATAATAATAATAATAATAATAATAATAATAATAATTTATTTTTGTATCCCGCCCTCCCCCGCCAAAGGCAGGCTCAGGGCAGCAGCAGATACACCAGGCAAGTTGGGCAAAGAGTGGCTCAGTTGCTGGCTGCGTGTGCAGGCTGGGAGGGCTGCAAGCAGGGGGAAACTGGGAGAGAAAGCCAGCCTGGGGCCCCTAAAGGCCAATGCCTACTTGACTTAATTGGTACTCCAGCCCTGTCATTGAGCTTTTATAAATCAAAACTTGTGCTATGATTTCCTCAGAGAAAGGTGATCACAGAGTTGATATATGCATTTAATGTATTTTTATCCCAACCAGGGTGATGTCCTTTCACCATTTTCCTTCCATTTTCTATCACAATTCTGTGAGATAGGTTAAAGTAAAAGAGAACAACTGGCTCAAGGTCACCTTATAAATTTCATGGGAAGCAGGAATTTGGACCCATGGCCCTATTCCTACACTCTAACCATCATACACTTTGAAAACAGCTGAAGTCTCTGGATATGTGCTGGATGCCATCCTATTCCTTTCTAAGACTTCTAGCTCTTCATTCCCAAGGGCAGACTGCATGGTTCTGGTCTTTGCCTGTAATAAAAGCAAAAGGCTTTTATTTAAAAAACATGAGCAGAGAAAACTAAACTTCCTCTTCCCTCATCTTAACTGAATACCATTTCAGCTGCCATTCACCTTTCAAATTGCTCATATGTTCATGGATGTCTCAGTATCATGGCAAGTTTGGTTGTAAGCAGCTCAGCTAATGGCAGTGAAGCCTGTTCTGTCTTCGCCACACATCTGTGATACTGGATCAGCTTAGACAATCACTACCAGAAGTTTCACTACCATACAATTCCTAGTGTATTACAATATACAAGCATATTTATTGGGTACAATCATTTTTTGTGTGTGTGTGTGCACACACATGCATGCTGTTACCCAAATTGGTCTCTATGTCAGGCCTGTCACGTGCTCAGAATCCTCTACATAAGTAATACCCTACAGTATTCAAGGATAATTATTTGGGGACAGTACCATTCTATTGCATACACAATGCTTTTGTAGCACAATACATTTAGAAACATGAGATAGAGAGATAATCTCAAATGGGAAAATCTTTATTACCCTATCAATATACAAAGAGAGAAAATGAGATACAAAGGAAAGCAAGAAGAATAAAACAACATAGCAGTACAGTAACAGAATCCTTGCAATATTGTTCTTTGGCTATTGCCTAATTGAGGTGTGACTAGGGACTCTAAGAGCAAAATATAGGGAGAAGGAAAATCATATGTTGCCTGTCCTGAAGAGAAATGCTACCATGGATCCAAACCTGTATCTGTTGTTAGTCCATGCGGAATGGCTGGCATGCCTCTGTTCCTTCTACTTTTCCTCACTGAACTGCTACTATCTTTTTGCTTTCTCATAAACAGACAGGATTGCCAACTCCAGGTTGAGAAATTCCTTGAGATCTAGTGGTTAGGCTTCCCAACCCTCCCGCCCTGGCGGGGGACCCCAGGATTTCCACCCTCTTCCCCCGCTCCCCAAAAAAATGGAAGCGGGGGGAGAGGGGGGAAATGGCACCGGGGAGCATGGAGAGCCGCCTGATCCTGGAGCGGGCGAGGCCACCGCGCCGTGCCGCTGCCGCCCCCTCCCCGCCCACTGCAGTTGCTCCCCTGAGATGGGCCCAGGCTGAGCCCATCTTGGAGGAGCAGCCAAGAGGCGGCAGCAGCGCAGGGGAGGGCGAGGCAGGCCAGGAGCATGGTGAGCCGTGAATACGGGCCCTTCTAGGACCCGGACTTGCGGCTCGCCACACCCCCGGCCTGCCTCCACCCCCCCCTCCGCTTCCACCCCAGAGAAGGAGCGGGCGAGGCCGCCATGCCGAGGCTGCCTCTTCTCTGCTCGCCATGGCTGCTCCTCCAAGATGGGCTCAGCCTGAGCCCATCTCAGAGGAGCAGCCACGGCGAGTGGAGAAGAGGCGGCAGCTGCGAGGTGGCTTGCCACGCTCCCGGCGCCATTCTCCCCCTCCCCCTAGCTCCACCCCAGTGTCTCCTGGCTCCACCCCAAAGTCTCCTGGCTCCACCCCCAAAGTCCCCAGATATTTCTGGGGTTGGACTTGGCAACCCTACTAGTGGTGGAGCCGGGGGAGGGGCGGATTTGAGGAAGGAACAGGCCTCAGTGGGGTATTTTTAGTTGGTCATTTATTAATGCTTGAAGACCAACAGGTTGTAAGCATACAGAAGGTATAATGTCATAGACTGCACTCTCCAAAGCAGCCATTTTCTCCAAGGGAACTGATATCTGTTGTCCGGAGAGTGGCTGTAATTCTGGGACATCTCCAGGCCCCATCTGGAGTTCGGAAACTTTATGAACAGAACATACCAATGTTTTTCCTCCCTCAACAAAATATATTTCAAGGGCTCCTGTTGTCTTAGGACAGATCTAGAGGCACTAAAAATTGATGTCATTTTCCAAATCAGCTCTTAGAAAAAAATCCAAGCACTTAATCTTTTTGATGGCAAAGGAATGAAACAGCCAGTTCCATAGCAACTAATTATTTCCGTCACCCTGCATCCAAAGATGAACCTCTTTCTACTTTCTCAGTGTAATTTCCTTTCTGTGTAAGCTTGTGTCTTCAGATCCAGAGGCACAAAACTTCTTGGGGATGAAGACAACAGATTAAAATGTCCTGTCTTAAAAGGTTTCTGAATAGCCTCTGTGGTATGCCATGAACAAAAAAAGCAAAAGTGGAAGAAAGAGATCACAGAAGGGTTCAACAGGACACTTGCTTGAAGCAAGATATGAACTGTACTGTGTGCTCCTTGAGCTCTCTGTGTTGTGCAAGCAGCAGGCATCTGGAAGCTAAAGCAACAGATGAAGGTACTGCAAAGGCCCAGTTTTTCCCCCTGCCATCTCTCATTATGCCTCAATACATTATGAGTACTACTTGAACTACTGGCCCTGATCAACAACAATGGACATGCAGCAGCAGCACACATGCCTTAGTAAGGTTCTGGCCTCCTGTTGTCATCAGCTGCTCTTTTGGCAGGCACCAAGAGTGGTATATTTATACTGCTGTGTGCTTTATGATGCACTGTTAAAGATGTGCAGTTGTCTCTGAACTATAGCAGGAATATACATACATATATATATATATATATATATATATATATATATATATATATATATATATATATATATATATATATATATATATATATATATACTCTTTAGCATGGCAATGGGATGAGACTAAGGGGGAGTGCTTTAATTGAACAGAAATATAGCACTATTCAATCACATTGGGAGGTGTAGCAAAAGCTGCACTTCAGAGAACCTGAACTGTGAAGATTTGTCCTAGTTATTGTGATGCATGGCATTATGCTGCTGGTGTTGCTAGGAGCCAGCTTCTGCAAGTCATTGGGGTTCTACTGTGGTTCTGTTAACAACCCACAACTCCTTTCTTACTTTGCCATCTATGTTGCAGGATCAGATATGATTCTTGCCACCTCTAACTACAGTCAAGATAGCCACTAAATTTCTCTTAGTTTACAGGCAAGTCCTATGATCTACACTTATTGCAAGGGGTCTTCTAGGAGTTGAATAAGATGACAACTTGTCCTCTATCATTTCTTCTACAGATGCTGTGAATTTTGTCACAATTCAGTTACAGATCCACCTAACAGTAACAGGATCCAATCCTCATTTTACCAAATTGTCAACAAGGATAGGATGTGAAACCTTATCAAAAGCCTTACTGAACTCAAGATAAACAATGTCTGCAGCATCTCCCTGATTCAGCAAGGTAGTCACTTTCACAAAAAAATAGATCAGGTTAGTCTGACATGACTTGTTCTTAAGAAACCCATGCTGGCTCTTAGTAATCACATCCATTCTTTCTAAATGTTCCAGGACTGACTGTTTGATTTGTTCTAAAACTTTTCCAGGTATAGACGTCAAGCTGATGGGTCGGTAATTACCCAGATTGTCTTTTTCCCCCTTCTTGAAGATGGGGACAACATTCGCCCGCCTCCAATCTTCTGGCACCTCTTCTGTTCTCCAAGAATTCTCAAAAATAATAGCCAGAGGCTCAGAAATTACATCCACAAGCTCTTTAGAATCCTTGGATGCGATTCATCTGGCCCTGAGGACTTAGTTTCCTTTAAAGAAACTAGATGTTCATGTACTACCCCAACGCTGATCCTAGGTTGGAACATCATACCCTCCTTGTATGTTCTGTTTTTGCCATGTTGAGCATCGTTTCCCTCAGAAGAGAAGACTGAGGAAAAGTAGGAATTCAACAGTTCTGCCCTCTCTTCATTGCCTGTTACAATTTCACTTTCTTGCCCTCGCAATGGGCCTACCGTGTCCTTGCTCTTTTTCTTACTCTGAACATAAGAAAAGATGTTTTTAGCATCTTTGGCCTGCCTAAGCTCATACTGCGCTTTAGCTTGCGTAACTTTTTCTCTACACTGGTGATTTGTTTATATTCATCCATGGTTATAAGGCCCTCCTTCCAATTCCTAAAGGAGTCTTTTATTTCTCAGGTCTTTAGAGAGCTGTTTATGGAGTCAACTCGGATTCTTTAAGCTTTTTCCATTTTTTCTCCTCATAGGAATCATCTGTGATTACGCTTTCAGTATTTTACTTTTAAGAAACTCCCACACCTCCTGAACCCCCTTCTTCCTAAGTATTTCTGACCATGGGATTTTACCCAGCATAGTTCTAAGTTTATCGAAGTTTGCCTTTCTGAAGTCCAACCTATATGTCTGACTGTGTATAGCTTTCCCCTTCCCTAAGACTGTAAATTCCAAAATCACATGGTCACTACAGCCCAGGGTGCCCACTATTTCCACTTCTTCAACCAATTCTTCCTTGTTGGCGAGAATCAAATCCAAGGTAGCAGATCCCCTTGTTTCCTTTTTCACTTTCTGGAAAAGGAAGTTGTCAGCAAGACAAGTCAGGAATCTATTTGACTTTTCACTTTTAGCAGAGTTGAACAGATGTCTGGGTAATTGAAATCTCCCATGATCACTGTATTCCTTCTCTTGGAGAACTTTGCAATCTGTTGTAGGAGTATCTTAGCCAAGTTCTCTGCCTGGCTTGGTGATCTATAGCAGACCCCCACAATAATATCACTATTATTTCTTACTCCTTTGATTTTTAGCCAGAGACTCTCAACTGAGCTGCCATGCTCAGATTCACATATTTCCTCACAAGGATATACCTCCTTCACACATACTGCTACGCCTCCGCCCTTTCTCATTTGCCTGTCCCTTTTAAATAAGCTGTAACCCTGAATCCTAATATTCCAGTTGTATCATCCCACCAAGTTTCAGTAAAGCCTATTATGTCATAGTCTCCTTCCTGTATTAGGACTTCCAGTTTCTCCTGTTTGTTTCCCATACTTTGTGCATTAGTGTAGAGACATCGGAATCTATGTTTTGAACATATGAACATATGAAGCTGCTTTTTACTGAATCAGACCCTTGGTCCATCAAAGTCAGTATTGTCTTCTCAGACTAGCAGCGGCTCTCCAGGGTCTCAAGCTGAGGTTTTCACACCTATTTGCCTGGACCCTTTTTTGGAGATGCCGGGGATTGAACCTGGGACCTTCTGCTTCCCAAGCAGATGCTCTACCACTGAGCCACCGTCCCTCCCCATTTTATGCATCCTGAGGGTTTAGTTTCTGTACAAACCTGCAAGTTAACATTACCTATCATATGCTCCACTCTCTGCAAAACTTTAATGTTCATATCCCCAGTTTCTAGCATCATACGAGGCTTTGAATTACTGTCACTCCCCCATACAATTTAGTTTACAGCCCTCCTTATTAGGTTAGCAAGGCTGTTACCAAACACCCATTTTCCTATCACCATAGGTGCAAACCATCTCCTGATAGAAGATCACCATCTCGAAAGTGTAAACCTTGGTCCAGAAATCCAAATCTTTCCTGACGACACCATCAACATAGCCATTCATTTATCTGAAGTATTCTTCTTTCTCATCATAAGCCACAGCCTTCAACAGGAAGCACTGATGAGAACACATCCTGTGCACCCAGCTCCTTCACCTTCTGACCCAGAGCCACATAGTCTTTTCTAATATGTTCAGGTCTATGACGGGCAGTATAATTCATTCCCATGTGGATCATCAAGAAAGGATCTGTGGGCTTGATAAATCTTCCAGTCCTTTGTGTCACATGCTGGATGCATGTACCCAGCAGACAGCAGACCTCTTGGGATGACAAGTCCGGTTGGTACACTTTGGGCTGCACCCCTCTGAGCAAGAAAGCTCCAATCACCACCACCTTCCTCTTCCTATATTGGGGAGCAAAAGCTTCAGGCCTCTTATCCACAGGATCTTGAGAAACTTTCTTGAAGCTTCGCAGAGGCTGGGAAAGTAGCCCTTGTTCCAATGGTTCAGAATCAGTTACTGTGGGGAGATCCTGGAACCTATTGCTGAGCAGCAGAGGCTCAGAACATCTCCTGATTTTCTTTCTCCGTCAGGTTACATTTTTCCAGGAACCCTCCTCCTGTGTTGGGTTATCTTCTAATTGCTGAGATACCGTTTCCTCTCCCTCCTCTTGTTCTTTCAAGAGCGCCTCATGTCTTTTGTCAAGAAAATCCTCACCTTCCTTTATACACTGCAGTGTGGACAATCGTGCCTCCAGTCCCTGTATCTTCTCGTCCAGCAGAGTCACTAACTTACACTTGCTGCAAGTGTAATTGCTGCTACTCTCAGGTAGAAATACAAACATCCCACAGTCTTTACACATCACTGCCTCTGCTCCCTCACCAGCCATACTGCTGCAATCCATTTCCAAATTTTCTTTATTTTGACTTCTCTTTAAATCCCACTACCAACTGCCACTTGAAACTATTTGTGAATAGCTACCCACCTTTCTACAGAACCCCCAGGCTAGACCCTCAGGCTAAAAGCCACAGGCTTGCACCTCTGGCAAGGATGAGCCATGAAATTAAAGGCTCAAGCCCCTGACTCAACAGCCAGAGCAACAGCAGAGGGTGGGGCCAGCAACTACCCTGAGGCAAACAAGCTCTCCTCACTCAGCAACAGCTACACAAAAGACACACAAAAGCAATCAGAAACCCCTCTCCAGCAGGCACCAAGCACTCACACAATTCCTCCCACAGCAACCCTAGGTAATGCTCCCCAGCAGTTTTAGAAAAGCAGATCAACTCTCACTCACCTTACCAGCAGCTCTGTTCTAGCTCCAAGCACCTTCCTCTACTGCAGCTGAGCCACTGAGCCAAATATGATATGAAAAGTCTCAGAAATGAATGGAAGGAGTTAGATCACCTTATTTTGCCAAAGCAATGAGTGTATGGCCCTAAGTATTATACCTTTTGTTTTCATGTTTGAAGAGCTGTAACCCAAATTGTTAAAAATAAAAAAAATCAGCTACCCTTTTGCAACTGGCAAACAGGATATGAATCATACTGCTAGATGTGTGAACATCCATAATTTCTTCCCTCTCAGCTCCCAGGCAGTACAGCTATTTTGTGTAACAACTGTGGTCAGTCATGCTTCTGTCTTTTAGTTCAGCATTTTTTTGCCCACAACAACCACAAGATATGATGCACTCTTTATCACTATGGATGCCACAAACTTTGCTGCAAATAGGTTCTGTTGGGGAACATACCATGTTTGAAAGCCATGATCACTTGTGTGTTTTATGTCCTTGCCTTACAGACTTTTGCATCTGCACAGTAAGTGAAATTGATTCTCCACTAGGATCATTTATTGTTAAATCAGCTAATTAAATGACACGGGAAGGGAAAGACACCTCTAAGAAGGTTGTGGGAAGAGATGCATTCATAAATTCAGTGACTTAGATCTATATGAACAGCAAACTAAGACTTTTAAAAACAGAGCATTTGTAATCACTGGCCAACTAACTGATTTTCTAACTGTTTATTTAATTGTCGCGGAGTTACATGCAATACAATGATAAGGTCTGTGGAAAGGGGGGAAACTAGAACTCTCATTGAACTATGTGAAATTGTACATTAATATACAAAAAGTAAACCTGATGAACAGGCTTAAACTGCTGACAAATAGCTGAATCATTGTCAACAAAATTCCCTGTTCATGCTTGGGAAATGTATCATAAACTGACCTGATGGCTGTTCAAACCTCTCTGTTTATGAGTAGGCGGATTAAATCTGTTCATAGGGAATTACACAGGGAAATGCTTCACAGCAGAATAAGTACATAACAGAACTCCTGTGTTGGCTTGTTTTTATTTAAAACAGCAGATTTTATCATAACTCCTTTAAATATTAACTGCTTTATTGTCATGTAAGATTGCAATGTTGAAGTTCATTTATTGCAGGATGGTAGTATCTCGGTCCTTTTCAAAGTGCAGAATCAGCATAAATAGTATGTGTGTTAAGTGTCATCAAGTCATTTTTTACTTATGACGACTTTATAAATGAATGACCTCCAAAATGTCATATCATTTACAGCCTTGCTGAAGTCTTGCAAACTGAGGGTGGTGGCTTCCTTTATTGAGTCAATCCACCTCATGCTGAGTCTTCCGCTGCTGCCACCTTCAGCTTTTCTTAGCATGATTGTCTTTTCCAATGATTCTTTTCTTCTCATAATGTGACTGAAGTATGATAGCCTCAGTTTAATCACTTGATCTTCTAGGGAGAATAAACTGCATCCCCCACCCAACCAGACAAAACAAAATGCATTACAATTTTAGTTTCTTTGTCCTTACCAGGATGGCCCTGGTTAGTATTCAGATGGGAGACCACCAAGGAAGTCCATGGTCACTTTGCAGGGGCAAGCACCACTGAATGTCTCTTGCCTTGAAAACCATATGGATTATCATAGTTCAACTGTAACTTGATGGCACTTTACACACACCCACAAAATACTCAATTCCTTTGTTGAGAACCCTGTCCAGATTCGAGCTCAAATTTGTTATTGAATTCTGAATCAGGGAATTCATACAGTGGTGACTCTCTTTCAATGTGTTCTTGTTTATGGATGGTAGTTTGGGTTTTTACTTTCAGCTATAGGATGTCCTAGGAGACTGAAGTTCTCTTTTGTCTGTAACATAGTTATATACTAAGGGATATATAACATAAGTCAAGGTGAAAAAAGAATCTGAAGCAATTTTTATTTATTTATTTATTTGATTTGTATCCCGCCCTTCCCACAAGTGGCTCAGGGCGGCTCTCAACAATGAAAATTTTGTTACCTAAAATATGTTTCTTAACATGTTGTACTTTTTCTTCACAGAAACCAAGTCCTTGCTGATCCCTCATCTGCTTTTGAAGAGCATGGATTAATGTGCTCATGGAACATTGGCTATACACAGGGTTCATTGTAGTTTGATATCAAATTACACTGTGGGCATACTGAATTGAAATCACTACTGGGGATGGGAAAGGGCAATCTGAATGTAAAGAACAGTCTGCATTTTCCACATTACATTTATGAAAGTTGTTGTGATGTCAAATCCATCTCCCAGCCTGTCTCACTAGCTTTTTCTGCTATACAGAAAAACATCCCTCACATTATTTCAAATAGACCAGCATTTATAGAATGAGGATCCAATGCCAAGTACCTATTAAAAAGCAGTTACCTTTAATAAGGAAGGGCAGCAGCAAATGCTCTTGTCAAAGACATTGCATTCTCTTGTCTATTAAGAAAACAAATCTCTTTTGGAGCAGTTTGATGCATGGGTCACATTGTGTCTGGTTAGATCAGGTACTGCTGTATCAAGCACCTAACCTCTGTGCTGAGTAAGCCCAAAGCAATACAGTGTGAGTCAATTATTCAGCTAGCTAATGGGAGCAGATATTATATTAAAGATGCATTTCCTTTCAGAGTGACAGAAATATCATTTTTCTTGTTTGTTATACAGTTGACTGGGTGCATTGAATTGTGGGCTGAGGTGGCCTTACAGAAATTGTGTGCTCTATCAAGTACTGATTGGCACTTGTTTAAGAAAACCATGTGGATGAGTTCATTAGAGTTACTTGGAATGAATACATTGTCTCAACACTCTTCATTTTGTTTCGGCCACCTCTATCTTTGTCCACAGAACAGGGTCCTGTGCAGTCTTCTGAGTTACACAGAGATGAGGGCTGAGAAGCTGCTATGCTATGGTGGGCTATAGGTTGGCATTGCTGGGAAAAGTTCTCTCCCCTCCCCCCATATGTTATACATTGTTTTTAAGGTTTCTGATTATTTGTATTATATAGCCAACCACCCCGGGTACCAGATATGGTTGAGAGGTGTGTGTGTGTGTGGGGGGGGGGTGTTTTGTTTTGTTTTTTAAAAAAACTCCTTTAAATAACTATTTGGATTCTGTGATTCCGTGATTTCTTCAGTCTTTTTGTTAGAGCAAGTCTCAGGCCAGCACAGAAGAAAAGGATGAAGGAAGAGTGATGGGGAAAAGCAGGGTCGTGTCTGACTCAGTCATGCTATCTGGGAATGAATAAGCAGCATCTGGGGTCTGGACTGTCCAGAGGGCTGCTATGGAATATGATGCAGTATGGATCTTGAAAGGGCAGCTGCTGTGAGAGTCCTCTCAGCCCCACCCACCTCACAGGGTGTCTGTTGTGGGGGAGGAAGATAAAGGAGATTGTGAGCCACTCTGAGTGGAGGGCGGGATATAAATCCAATATCTTCTTCTACTACTACTGGCAGCACAGGAGAGAAGAGTGAGAAGGGTAAACAAGATGTCTCTGAGGCCTTATAAGTTTCTATAAGGCAACTGACACCAGGCCAAAAGTCAGGGAAGAGTTTAACTCCCCCTCTCCCCAAAGAATCCTCAGAGCTGTGGTCAGACAAGCACTTTGATCTGAAGTCATTGCTGTTCCGTTATGGATTTAAAGTGCACAATCAGACAGTGACATCTGCCTCCCATTCCCCAGTTGTTGGCACCCCTTTCTGACCCACCTTTGAATAGGCTTCCCAACCCCCAGGTCCCAGCGGGGCATCCCCCGGTTTTACAGGCTTCCTCCCACCCTCAGCCAGCTGGCCAGTGGGGGGGAAGCCATGCCTCCAAAGCCACCAGTACCTCTATATCTCCCGCAGGTTAAGAAACCTGCAAACAGGTCCCGTTTTAAAATGCCTCTTTGTGTGTGTGTGTGCCCCTTTAAAGTTGATCAGGAAGCAGGAAGTACTTTATGGGGAAGGGTCAGAAGCAGAGCCTCCGTTTGTTTTGCTTTCCTTTCACAGCAACTAAGAGTGTGTGCGTGAGAGAGAGAGAGAGGGAGCAGAGTTGCCCCTGTCATTGTCAGATGTCAGTTGTGGAGGAACCAGACCCAGTGAGAGAGAGAGAGACAGAGAGAGAGTACTTTTTTGAAGTCTTTGTAGGGAAGACAGTAATAGCGTGTGTCTGACTCTGTACTTGTTTTGCATTGTTTTCAGAGTCTTTGTGTAGGAGCCTGTTTATGGATAGAGGAAAACTCCATCTCTCTCTCTTTTGTTTGCCTGTGTTAGGCTGAAGAAAAGCAGTTCCTCTGAGTAAAGCTCCAGTGAGATCACAAAAATGTGAGTTTGCAAACTCTGTGCATTTTGGCTGCTTTTTGTGGGTTTACACTTTCATTTACTAGAATTGCAGCTATTGGGGGATGAGAAAATGATGACTATTCAGGTGAACTGCACTGCTGTATTTTTATGCATTTATTTTGGAAATGGGAAAGTCTGACTCCGCCCCAAAATCTCCTGGCTCCACCACCAAAGTCCCCAGATATTTTCTGAATTAGACTTGGCAACCATACCTATGAAGCAGAGTTATTAGGCACTGGGGAAAGTCTGCTCCTTTCGAATGTCAGCACTTTCATCCCACATTCCTGGGTGTCTGAACTCCCCCGTTGCAAACTGAAGCCAGTTGGAAAGTGTGAACCTTCCCATCCATTCCCCTTTATGCAGGTTTAAATCTGCTACCCAAGCCTTATAATCATTTCCCTCTTCTAAAGTAGCCATAAATTTATTTGTTCAAGAATTGCTCCCTCCTATTTTCTTCATTTACTTCCCAAGCATCCATCATTCCTCATTTACTTCCCAAGCACCCATCTTTCCTCATTTACTTCCCAAGCATCCATCATTTTCATCCTGTGGCTGCACAGAGGCTTTTCCCCTAAATTATGTTGTCTGCATGTTCTAGCCCCACTGGTGGACCTCTTGACGGCACTTGGGTTTTTGGCCACTGTGTGACACAGAGAATGGGTTCTGTAAGGGAAGATCTTGTCTCACTAACCTGTTAGAGTTCATTGAGGGGGTGAACAAACATGTGGACAAAGGAGACCCAATAGATGTTGTTTACCTTGACTTCCAGAAATCTTTTGATAAAGTTCCTCATCAAAGGCTCCTTAGTAAGCTTGAGAGTCATGGAGTAAAAGGACAAGTTCTCTTGTGGATCAAAAACTGGCTAATTAATAGGAAGCAGAGAGTGAGTATAAATGGGCAATTTTCCCTGTAGAAGATGGTAAGCAGTGAGGTGCCACAGGGCTCAGTACTGGGCCCCATGCTCTTTAACTTATTCATTAATGATTTGGAGTTGGGAGTAAGCAGTGAAGTGGCTAAGTTTGCAGATGACACTAAATTGTTCAGGGTGGTGAGAACCAGAGAGGATTGTGAAGCACTCCAAAGGGATCTGTTAAGGCTGGGTGAATGGGCGTCAACGTGGCAGATGAGGTTCAAAGTGCAAAGTAATACACATGGGAGCCAAAAATTCTAGCTATAAAAACAAGTTTATGGGGTGTGAACTGGCAGAGACTGGCCAAAAGAGACATAACTCATTGAAAATGTCAAGACAGTGTGTGATTGCAATAAAAAAGGCCAATGCCATGCTGGGAATTATTAGGAAGGGAACTGAAAACAAATCAGCCAGCATCATAATGCCCCTGTATAAATCTACGGTGCGGCCTCATTTGGAATATTGTGTATAATTCTGGAAAAAGTGCATTGGAAAAAGTGCAGAAAATGGCAACTAGTTGACGTTTCTCCAAGCTAAAGAGCCCCAAGCATTTTAACCTTTCTTCATAGGGAAAGTGTTCCAACCCTTTAATCATTCTAGTAGCCCTTTTCTGCACTTTTTCCAATGCTTTAATATGTTTTTTGAGGTGAGGTGACCAGAATTGTACACAGTATTCCAAATGAGGTGGCACCATCGATTTATACAAGGGCATTATGATACTGTTCCCAAATCTTGCTGTGTCCCCAATAATACGATCAGAAATGTGGCAGAATTCCCAAATTTTGTATTAGATGCATCAAAAAGGTTATTTGAAAAATATTTTAGTTTGCCATTTGAGTTTGTGAAGTGATGTCATGTTGCTGCCAACTTATGGTAGCCTTACGAATTAATGTCCTCCAAAATGTCCTATCATTAACAGCCTTGCTCAGATCTTACAAACTGAGGGTGGCCATGGCTTCTTTGAGTCAATCCATCTCATGTTTGGTCTTTCTCTTTTCTTGCTGTTTTTTCACTGAGCCTTGTCTTCTCACGAATGTGACCTAAGTGTGATAGCCTCAGTTTACTCATGTTAGCGTCTATGAGAAGATCAGCCTTAATTTGTTCTAGGAGCCACTTTTTGGTGGTCCATGGTATCCATAAAGCTCTCCTACAACATCACATTTCAAATGAAATGTGTTCTATTTCAAATAGTGTTGGGGGCAGATCACCCATCATAACTTTGGGCTTTGTCCTTTTTTCTTTTTTTAAAGTAATTTCCCCGTGGCACTTTTCTACCAGCTTTCATTTTATTCTGTATGTTTCACCTGGTTTATATTTGTGCAACAGGTTATTTTGTAGTTGTTTTGTACACATCCACATTTCTTTTCAGATTCCAATCTTAGTTTGGCACAGTTTCTTATGATTTATGAGGGATCCAGTGTCTCATGGACATAAAAATGAAAATGCCTTCCTATTATTCAAGGCAGTTTCCTTTTAATTTAAAGGTATCAGAAACAGAAAACTATTAACTATCACAGAAAAGAAGAAGAAGAAGAAGAAGAAGAAGAAGAAGAAGAAGAAGAAGAAGAAGAAGAAGAAGAAGAAGAAGAAGAAGAAGAAGAAAAGAGCTGAAATATAAAACAGCCCCTTTTGGAACAGGAATAGAATTTCTATTCTACAAGACAATATCAGTTCTACAGAACTTCCATATAAAGAATGCATATCTGAAGATACTGGCATGGGATTTCTTTAACCATAATGAGTTAACAATAAAGAAAAAATGGTAATTAGAAGATGTAATGAAAAGTTCATCATATGACAGGTTATTCCTTTTGACTCCAATGAATTTCTCCAAGACAACTGTGAAGAAACTTGTTTAGGGACTACAGGTTAAAAATGCTTTTGAAAATAAACTTGGTTGGCTTAATTTGGAATGACATCTGGCCAATGGAGATACTTGCATGTGTATGTATGTACGTGTTTATTCTTAAGGTAGTATGTAAACATAAACTAATTAACTGTCATTCTTCTGAGGAAGTAAATATAAAACTAAAACATAATTGTCGTAATTGGATCAAAGCCAAAGAGGAAATAAACTAAGACTCAGGAAGAATGAATATATGCTAGTCTTGTGAGTGTATGTATGTAATTCCCCACAGCTGGTCTCCAAGCTGGTACTGAGCACAGCACCTTCATGAAGTCAGACAAATCTCTGAAAACATCTCCACCAGTAGTTCCAGGAAAAGCTGGGGGAATAAATGATACAGCAATTCCAAGCAATAATGTTCACTATATGTGTGGTACCCCTACTGCTAGCTTCGCATTACCCAGCCACTAGTGTTGCCAATCCCCAGGTGGGAGCAGGTGATCCCCCAGTTTGGAGGCCCACCCCCTGCTTCAGGGTCATTAGAAAGTGGGGAGGAGGGAAATATCTGCTGGGCACTTCATGATTCCCTATGGAGACCAAATTCCATAGGCTATAATGGAGAATTGATCCATGGGTATCTGGGGCTCTGGGGGAGCTGTTGTTTGAGGTAGATGCACCAAATTTTCAGCATAGCATTCAGTCCCAAAATAACCTCCAAGTTTCACAAAAAGATTGGATTAGGGTGTTCGGTGAGCCCCCCCCCCCCAAAAAGGTGCCCCTATTCTTCATTTTTTCCAATGAAGGGAAGGCATTTTAAAAGTGTGCAGTCCCTTTAAATGTGATAGCCAGAACTCCCTTTGGAGTTCAATTATGCTTGTCACCCCTTGCTCCTGGCTCCACCCCCAACGTCCTAAGATATTTCTTGAATTGGACTTGGTAACCCTACCAGTTGCTGCCATTGTCTGACCAAAAGCCATTATCCTCCCTCAGGCTCATCATCTCACCCATAGTGTATGCCATCTTTTTTGCCTATATTATTTATCTCTACTTTCTCCTAGCTTATTTATTTATTTTAGTTGACCTCTGAATTGCCACTGAAATGTCACTTGAAGCAAAATCTGAAGTATAATTGGTAATGCCTCCTCCAGTATGACTATTTTTCAAGGGAAATTGAAAAAAATTAAAGCTTGTGAATTTTCATCTTTTGGCAGTGGGTGCCAGATTCCACATACTTCTAGACCAGGGGTATCAAACATGCAGCCAGGGGACTGAATCAGGTCTCTGGAGGGCTCTATCAGGCCCCTGAGCAACCGGCTGTCATCTGCTTCCTTTTCCCTATCTCTTGCTTCCTTCTGCATAACAACTTGCTTTGCAAGACTTGCTCAATGGCACAGGAGCTACACAGCAAAACCTCTATTTTCTCCATTGGCTGAGGCTTCTCCCTTGGGGAGGAGGGGGGAGGCAGAGCTTGTTTTTTCAGGCTTTCTCAATCACACAGCAGAGCTACTGAGTCAAGCCTCTCTTCCTTCCCTCTCCTGGTCCCCTGGGGAAGGAAGGAGCCAGAGCTTCCTTTGCCCGGTTGCCTGAATCCCATGGGAGAGATACAAAGAAAGCACCTTTAATACCAACAAGTGCTGTTGTAAGCATGCTTTAAGGTTTTTAAAAATATATATTTAATTGTCTGTCTGTGTCCTTTATAAAATTTATATCTCTGCTACCTAATCTTAAATAGGTATACACATGGCCTGGCCCAACATGGCCCAGCCCATGACCCGGCCCAACAAGGTCTCGTTTATATCAGATCCAGCCCTCATAACAAATGAGTTCAACATCCCTGCTCTAGGCTGTTGCCAAATTATAATAAAGGAAAATATTTTCCTCATTCCAGAAGTCAACCAGGGCATCAACAGAAACACCAACCATATCAGCAGAAAAATCTTCTAATGACATCTAAAAACAAATCAGATCTATCAGGTTATGGGGGCAGATCAACTTGACTGATTCCTCCACGCTTGTATTGATATCCCTAAATGTCTAACCCTCAACAAGTAGTTATCTGTCCATGTCAAGGAGATCATCTCCACTCCCTGACCTCCAGACCACCGTCTTCCTGTCCAAAGCAAAACATCAGATCAACAGTGTGACATGCACAATGTATGAGGCCTATTATTACCTGATACAAGCCCATAGTTTTCATGGAGACCATGAAATCCTAAACAACTCTTGACAAGGTAGCCTCAGCATGGATGTTGAAGTCCCCCAAAACAACCAGCCTAGGAGTCCACAACACCACTTCAGAGACCAGTGGTTGAGTAGCAGAGTAGGCACTACATCAACAATATCACAATCCTGTCTATCACTTCCAACACAAGATACACTCTCTCAGGACCAGCAGAGTCCTGAACAAGGCAGTGAGCCAGAACGATAGAACCCCAATAGACTATAGCAGCACCTCCTCCCCAGTTGCCATGCCTATGCTGATGCATCTGTGAATACCCTGGGGATCATAACTGGAAGAGATCAACTCCTCCCTCTTCCTCCAGTGAGGTCTCACTGATACACGCAAGGTCAAATCTCTCATCTAGAATTAAATCCTGGATGGCTTATATTTTGCTTGTCTCTGACTTGGCATTTAAGACCAAGATATTATTGCCCAATGAGATGTTGATATGATCACCAGCACTTCTTTCCAACACTACTGGAAAGAAGGGTTTAAAAAGTTCCACAAGTATAATTTTTTTCCCCTTGGTTCAAAATCCTGAACCACTGGTCAGTAGGAATGTGCATTTGGCATAAACCGAGCCAAAAAGAAATACCCAAAAATATTTAAGCCGAATACAGATCAGAGGACCTGACTTGCTACTGGTATAGCCAAGGCTGAATAAAAGCTGGATTTTTTTCCAGCTTTTATTCAGGTATATTCAGCTAGACCATTGACCAGGGCAGTAGAAGTTGAGAGCAGATGGGAGTATGCTGGTTGTACTGTGTCTCTGTGCAATTGTAACCAGGATGTGACCATACATATGACCAGGGCTCTTTTTTTAGCAGGAACACACAGGAACGCAGTTCCGGCTGGCTTGGCATCAGGGGGTGTGGCCTTTTATGCAAATGAGCTTCTGCTGGGCTTTTTCTACAAAAAGCCCTATGCTAAACAATGGTGATGTCAGAGGGTGTGGCCTAATATGAAAATGAGTTCCTGTTGGCTTTTTCTACAATTTAGGCCCTGCATACAACCTAGTTTTTCATATGTCCACTCACAATGATCTTCTACTCTGTTTCCGAATGTCACTGATTATGGTGAGGGAGCATTCATAAAGAAAGAGATTAAAAACCAATTAAAAAACCACACATTAAAAACAGGGTAGGATTAGATTAAAAGGCTCTCCAAATAACAGATTTTAGAAGTTCTGTAGTTTGGGGGCCATGTGCAACTAATGGAATATGAAGTTCCAAAAAGCTGGGGCAGCAATAGCCAGAATCATCTAACAATATCTTAAGACTGTGCTTCAGTTAGAGTGATAAAATCACTACCTACACCACTGCAGTGATTCATAGGATTGTGATACCAACTTATTTCTCGTTAAAACAGTAATTACACAAACACATACAAATATGGTTCATTTCCCATAATCCTTTTCTATTTTCAAAAGTATGTTCTATTCTTGTCTGGGCCAGAGAAGTATGAGATGTGGAAGGAGGGATTCTCCCATACAGTTGCTGTTTGATGGCCACACCAGTGAATTTGCAGCTACAGTGGTCTGCAAGCAATATGACAGAAGTGTGTTCAATAAATAAAGGCCCCTTTCTTCCTCTTCTGTTTAATTGTAATGCATAAACATCTGCTGCTGATTTTCATTCTGATTGCTTTTCAGTAAACAGCCACTTCCCATGAAATCTTTATTTTTTGGGAGTCCTAAACATTTCATTTCAAAACAGTCTCATTGCATATTGCAATTGGTAAACAAAAGGGATAGGTCTGTGCTGACTGAACAAATTGTATGATCCTTAAAATTACCATGCATAGTAGCATACAGACTTGTTATAGACTTCCATCCCAATACTATTCTCATACTTAATCTTTTCATCTTTAGTTGATATTAATGTCCAAGTCCACATGCAGCTGATGGAAGAAAATTCACATAGTATGTCAGTGATCAAATCATATTGTTCAATTTTTAAAAAAGTAAAAAGTTAACCCACACACATGTGGAAATTCTTTGAAACTTCCATTTGGCTTGTAACATCTGAATTGAATTACAGTAGGTCTACATACAAATAATTATGCTTGGAAGTTTGGGAGCAAATTCTGCATTTATAGTCTTCAGCGATGCTTATAGAGATTTTGCAGCAGTGTGTTGGGTTTAAGAGAAAGTAGCTGACTCTAGATTTTGCTAAGATCATGACAATGCTGTACTAAGTTCTGTATGGCAGGGGTGGCCAACGGTAGCTCTCCAGATGTTTTTTGCCTACAACTCTCATCAGCCCCAGCCATTGGCCATGCTGGCTGGGGCTGATGGGAGTTGTAGGCAAAAAACATCTGGAGAGATACCATTGGTCACCCCTGTTGTATGGAGCACTTGGAAAATAGAGCCAAATCATAAAGAAACAGGTCTAGAGAAGCCCCAGCTGAAGCAGTGGCTTTTTTAATTATGTGCTTTTATTTAGTTTTAATAGCTTTTAAGATGTATTTTATTGTGTATGCTTTTAATCCTTTAGCCACCTTGGCGGCCTTGATGAGGGCAGAGGGGTAGGGATACATTTTGTAAATAAATAAATATTCATTCCTTCATTCATAAACCTCTGTAGATTTGCACTGACTTGAATGTATATGTATATCAAGAAAAGGGTGGAAGGCATGCTGGTGTGGATCTGAATTCATTGCTAGAATCTCTCAGATGTCTTATCACTTTGCGTCAGCACCTTAACAGTGAAGTGTGGCAGATTCCTGGAGTAGAAGCCTAAACATTCTCTAAATAAATAAATAAACTTGAGATACTTCCTAATGGCTTGGCAAAACAAATTCTCCATTAAGATTCCAATGACCATTTAATGTGCTAGAAACACAGCTTAAGAAGAGACTGGCATGTGTGAATCAAGTTCTTCATTCTCATAGTGGGCTTCTTTGCAATAACTGCTATACCCGCTACGTCTCTGTTTTACCTCTGAGCAGGCAATTGCAAGACTGGATATGGCCCTGAAATTGTGAGTTGCTCATTCCTGCTCTAAATGATGTAATTGAATTTTTTTCTGACATGGTCAGAAACTTGTGCTATCAAGAATGATTTAATCCATATTGATTTAATTTAAGGATTCTATGTGATTGTCAAAATATTTTAATGAATATTTCTCTTCCAGGCCAATCCATTTTTTCCCTGGTTATTCATTGTTTGTGCTGACTTTGAAGTACTTGCTTAATAGGATTTATTAAGTGTGATTTTTAAGATGGCAAATATTCCTCTCCTTTCTATCAAAATAAAATTCATTGTATAGATAATAAATACCATGCAACCCAATATCTGATGAGATCATAGACTGTCAGATTCACATCTGTGCTAAGCCAAAAATATTAGCATTGGTACAACAAATCTTAAGCATCCATAATATGGGACTCTTAAATAAACAAAGTATATCAGTATGGTAATTTTATAGTTACATTATTATTTGTCCAAGTGCCACACAGGAAGCAACAAGTCAAGAACAAATTCACCAAGTAGCTGCCTTGAAAGAAAAAAGTACACTGAATATTAACAAGCTATAAAGCATTTATCAAGGTTTCAAGTCATGCACATTTTCTCAGTAACAAGGTCCTGAAAGGTAGACCATTACCATTCTCTTCAAATGGAAAGTGAAGACTGAGGTAATAATTGGTTGCCTAAGGCCACTTGTGAGCTAATGGCTGAAGGAAAATTAGCCAATATATTACACAAGTGTTACACTTGTTCTTGATCATGTACTTTTATCATGCAAAGTCAGTATAGTCTATCAAGACTATCTAGGCACAAGCCCTAACTGATTAAAAAAATCTGTTTCCAACAAATTTCTATGCACCAAGTCAGTCAAAATGCTGTTGATCAGTGGAAGAGCACATTTTCCATGAAAAAGGTCTCACATTCCATCCCTGGCATTTCCAATTACATAAGCAGGAGTTGGAAAAGGTTAATCTCTCTGAGTTCTTGGAGAGTTACTTCCAGAGTCAGTAGGTGACACTTGTTAGTGGGAGCAATAGTTGGTATAAGGCAGCTTCATGTGAATGTTATTACTAATAGGTATGTGAAACTCATTAAACATTAAACTCAAAGTGGGATAGGAGGGGAAAGACTCAAATTGTTAGTGTATTTACAAACACAGATCTTGTGAGACCATGTGTTGACAAACCAAAAGTAGTAATGCCTAAAGCCAGAGTCAGCCAAATAATAGTTTGAGCTTACTTTCTCCAATATGATGGTCAATCCTTACCTGGACTCTAAAAATGAAGTAAAATTAAAATGTCATGTTTTCCTTGGAGGAATGTTTGCTGGGGGGTGAATGGGAAGAACCAGCCAGGTGAGTGGCACATTGAGGATGGGAGAGCAGGTGGGAAGCAAAGACTCAATGATTGGAGAGGGGGAGTGAACAGGTAATCAGAGAGTTGAGGATGGGGGAGAAGCAAGCAGAGAGAAGCCAATGATGAGAGGGAAGTAGAGGAGGAGAAAGCAGAGAGCCAAAATAAAAGATAAGATGAAAAGAAATAAACTTTAATGGGGAGAAGGAAAAAAAAGTGAAAAATGAAAACAGAAAGGCAGGAAATGGGAAACAAAAAGGTGAGTCACTGGGGACACAAGCTGCCTAAAGGAAACGGAAAAGGGCAAATTTGTAGATATGTGAGTGGATGGAGCAGTAGGAAAGGCAAGAGGCTGAAAGCAATGGTGGAGAGGGAAAGGGGGAAAAACCAAGAGGAAGAGAAGTGGTGTAGTCAGACTCTTCCTGGACACTTCCATGAGTTTTAACAGGTCTTCTACCCGCAATACTGTGAAGCTGAAAAAATGCAAACATATCTAAAACAGATTCTACAGTATTTGACTGGTTTCATTTTATTTGATATATTTAAATTACAGTCCACTCTTCCTACAAGAAGTAATGAGGGGTTTATAGAAGTTTTCCAGATGGTTTCTGTGAAGAAATGAATTTTGGGGGGTGGTTTGAAATGAGTAAAATCATTGCTTTGCATTTTAAAATTTCTACTTCCCCTAGACAAAGTACAGGCAGGAAGTGGGGGAAGCCAGTTCTATGGCTTTCCAGACTTATCTCAACTCACCTTCATACAAATGCTAATGGGTCTTGACAGTGGTAAGGTCAATCTTCTCCCCCTTCCAAGCAGGGAACAGAGACTTGGAGGACTTAAGGCTAGAAAGTTTTCAGGAAGAAATTTCAGGAGATGTCAGAAAAAAGTTTAGTTGACCTGGCCTGACCAGTTCAGTGGAAGGGGGATAGAGAGGTGATATAATTCAGGGGACTGAGGAGGAAGCTGTCTTCCTCTGGGTGCTGCATCCATGAGAGTGGACAGAACACTTAAGGCAGCCATGAGCAGGTCTGCAGAGCTGGAGCAAGCTTCAAGGTAAAGATTCCTCTGTAGAGATCTGTAACTACCTAAACTAAAAAACCAGTCCTATATTTTAACATCTGATAGGGCATGTATAGAGAGAGGGATAGAGGAATTGCATTTTACCCATTTTTTTTAATTCCTTGCTCAGGATGGTGCTGTGCTAAAAGTATATTTGTGAACATTTTCTTTTTAATAAATAATTTATAACTTTTGATGCTGGTAGTGATTCTCTGTATCACATAAACCTCCGCAAACTTGGACACGCTATTTTAAAAGAAGTGCCAGGAGGGAGGGAGGTAGTTGGCAAGTGGCTATTCCTCCAAGGGCACACAAGGCAGTAAACTGTTCCCATGGTGACCAAGCGCTGGGCAGAATTAGAGACAAGGTTTCAGAACTTGGAAGGAAATCTGGTAGACCTGACTCCTGAACTTCCCAGTGGGTAATTCCTACAAAGGTCAGGTGGTGGTAATGGATTACTAGAGAGAGAGAAAAACCTCTCCAGGTGTTGGGAAAACCCTGGAGGGGAGGGTGGAACAGGGCTTGCAGGCTAGAGCAGGCTCATTCCACCACCGTCTCCTGTACAGATTCTATTACCTTCAGGAACTGATCTTCATGAAGACCAATTTCTGGGTATATATTTAACACAGATACTGGAAATCAGTGAAGCCTATCACTTATCCAGGCTTTTCATTACATAAAAGGGTTAATTTCTCATGTTTTTTCAAAAGGAAAATAAACTTGCTTTTATATCTATTTTTTTTTAAACTTGGTTCCATTGCTTTAATAGGATCTCACTTCATTTCCGATCTTGTTAAACATCTGAAATGTGACAAATGGAACACTGATGAACAATGACATCAAATAATGACAGTGGTGTCAAATGAACAATGACAGACTTGCTGATTAGTTTTCTTCAAGGGCTTCCTATGAGTACTGATTTCTCAGAGCGTCCTGTGACTAAGATGTTGCACATCCCTTTCATTGTATATTATGGTGACTGGTGGCAGGTTGGATGTGTCTGGCTCTCTAGCTCAAATTCTATGATCAATCATAAAATTAGTTCTACTGTTATCCTCAAATCATTTGGGGCATGATCTCTCCCCATACAGGCACAGTTGCACAGGAAAGGATTAGCATAGAGTTTATAGATCCTTATTTCTTCCTTCCCCATGCCTGGAATGTCGGACTCTGGCATGCCCAGAGGCCTTAGGGGAAATCAAAGTGCCTTGATGAATATTTGGGAAGGGCACACAAGTCTCCCACTCTGTGTCATAATTGATGCATTGCAGTGAAAGAAGAGGTGAGTTCTGTTGAGTACAGAGCATGGATATATCATGGCTCTGATTCTCTGATTCTGAGGCCATGGATTTTGTTAGAAGTGCACTTACATAATAACCCCTGAGAATAGATAATTAGAAGTATTATCAACATTTTGTCAGGGATTGTATATACAAAAGCCTGTCTGCAGGCTGGATGGTTCAGTCTTAGTCTTCATAGTTCCTTCCACAACAATAAGGGCTATGAAATGGCAGATGGAGCCTAAGATAGATAGATAGATAGATAGATAGATAGATAGATAGATAGATAGATAGATAGATAGATAGATAGATAATTTTATTTATATCCCGTCCTCCCCGCCGGAGCAGGCTCAGGGCGGCTAACAACATCATTCAAATTACCATTATACAAAAGACAAAGTTACATTTAACATTAAACATTAACATTAACATTAAGATTCTGACTACACAGATCAGAGGGCAGACTACATGGAATGGCATTCCTACTGCATTCTTTTACCTCCCCAAATTCTGCCCTCCTCAGGCTCTGTCCACAAATCTCCTGGAATCTCCTGGAATTTTCCAACATGGAGAAAAAGGAATGAGAGAGAATAAAACCATCATTATGGTGGCAGCTGCTGCTGTAGCAATGGTACTTTCATCTGCACATCCAATCCCATCTCCTGTGGCCAATCAGAAACCCTGGCAGAGAAGAGCCCCACATAGCCCCACCCACTTTCTAAAAATACTTGGTGGTCACCAAGAAGGGTGTTGGCAGGCAGCATGGTGCCCATGGGAACCATGTTGAGACTCTTGCCATACTGTTTTTAGGAAATTAGGTTTTAGAAAATAGCACTGAAGCAGCTGCTGATCAGGGCTGCAAACAGATTGGGAAAGCTAAGAGATGTGAAAGAAGGAGGTATATAGAAAAGGGACATAAAGGGAAAGTGGACATTTTTATTTTCCTTTGCATGTACGTCTGAAAGACTGGTATATTTGTGGAGAACAAAATGTTCACAAAGTAGACACACATACACAGAAAGCAAGCTGGCATTTTTGTAAAGTGATTCAAGAATCACAATTTAAGATTGGTTTACAGAGAATCGGAAACTAAGATTAAAGTGCCGAAATATTTTTATGTATTTTATGCTTTTATATTATTCTATTGTTTATGGTTTTAATGTATTATTGTATTTACTCATGCACATGCATGTCTATGTGAGCCGCCCTGAGCCCGCCTTGGCGGGGAGAGCGGAATAAAAATGGAATAAAATAAATAAATAAAAATAGTTGCCTACTGTTCTACCTAAAATATCATGCACTCCCTTATATATTAAAAATGTATGAAATCTTTATATATATAACAGCCTCTTTCACTTATTATGTGACCCTGGATGTATTGTTTAATCTTTTCAAACAACATAATCTTATAACCAGTCCTCAGAAATTTCTTTGGAGATCCTCAAATGAAAGTGTTAAAAAAAATTAAAAATCACACAGGCAAACACAAGGTGGGTACTGTCACTTCTGACAGGACTGGTCATCTGTTGGCACATGCAAGTACTAATTTTAAGCACCCCCTCCCCATTTCCCTTTTCTTTAGCATGTGATCAGCACTGTCAAACTTAACAGCGCTGACCTTCAGCAGGAAAGATCTTCATGTTCAGGAGTAGGAGCGCCGCTCACTACTAAGCAGGAGGATCTCTGGCTTGGAGCCCTTGTTGCTTTATAAATGGCATATGGTGAACAGAAGTGCCAGGGATGATCTGGAGCAGAGCAGAGAGATGGTGGCAGAAACCCCTTAGGCTTCATATAAGAGCATAGCCAGGTGCATGAAATCTCATTAAACAGTATTTTCCTGTATGAGAATTTTAGAAATGTCTGAGAGGGCTTTTTGTATGGCACTACTAGTCCTACAAACCTAGGGAGAGTTTTGCAAAACAAGGTGGAAACATAGACCATGCTGGTTCATTTTAAACAATGTTAACTCCATTGAGAATATTTTCCTCCATCTGAAATGAATTTCAAAGAGTTTATGCTTTTATGTGTCAGTTCAGAGCAGCTAACGTCTCATGTTAGACAGTGCTTGTGATCAGCTCGCAAAACTGAAGGGCACAGGTTGACTGTCAAATGTGGTTTGCTTTCCTCTGTTTGAACATCTTGATTTTACTTATAAGGCAAATAGTGTAAATTATATTGAAAATGGGAAAATTTACTCCTGAACCATGTTGGCGTACAGCTTGGAGCTGATTGTTCCTGATTTCATAAGCAAACATGAGAACATCAGATTGCACACAGGCTGAGCTCACATCAGCTGTTGCTGCAGATGAAAAAATTGCCTGGCTCTGCAGGTGGGATTCCATGCCTGGTATTTTTGAACTAAATCTTTGGGGAGCACAAAGCCATCAGTGACTGTAAGTGAAATAAAGCAGTTGAGCACAAGACACTCTGCAACTGCATCCACTTCAGCTGATTCTTATGGCCTACTGCTTATCTTTTAAAGCCTAACGTTACTTTTGGCATCTGCCTTTGAGATAATTTTCTCTACTTCAGCCTGAAATGCTAGTAACCTAATAATACTCAGAACTGATATAGCACTTCAGGATGTTCAAAGGACTAGTAGTCTTTGCAAAAGATCTACATGACCTGTGGAATCACCCAGTTGAGTGTATCTCATCATTATTTCTGGGTGCTTAACAATTGCTGTCATTGCAAATCCTAGGCAGGCAGCAAAAAGGGAGGGTGTTATCAGGTTTCTTGTCAGGTCACAGTATATCACAACTAATACAAATTCAATCCTTTGATATAATAAATTAGCAAAATGATTCAAGAATAATAGCAATAACTCATATAAAAATAGTGCACAACAAGGAACAATCACCATTGACAAAAAGTGGAATGGAGAAACCAATCATGTCCAACAGGTAAATCATAGTACTGTCCTAAGGCAAAAATTTCTCAAAGGTTGGAAATCTTCCACTCCAAGTAGAATGTTGTGAATAGTTCAGAAGTTTGACTCCAGTCAAAATTGATTCCTGCTGTGTAGCTAGCTAAGAGGCAAACCTGTATTTCACACCTAGTTTTACTGAAGCTTTATACAAGCTATGTTCAAGCTGAAATCATAAAACACTTAGAATACATCTTAAAAATCTCTCATATATGCAAACCCGCACTTGAAAAATAATATTTACATATCATTACAAAGATCAAGAAATAACTATTAAAAAGGGAATGCTCCAAATAGTGTATACTTCCTGCAGGTACAATTCTAGAAACAACTCACTTCTAGAAACCAATGCACTTCCAAAAAAACCATCATTTGCACTATAGTCTCTGCTGCCTTGGGCCTTGCTGTCACTCTATACCTTCTTGTCCCATGTGACTGTGGGCCAAAGTAGATGTGCAAGATAGATCTGGAGTCCCTGAAGCAGAACCCAGGGAGAATCATAGGCTGGTTTCACACTGTGAAATTGATGCTATTTTATACAGTTGCAAAAAAACCCCTCTTGAATTTGATCCATTTTCGGGCTATCAGACAGCTGCTGCTGAAGTGGCAGGATCCCAGTAGCAGTCCATGGTTGCCCATTCACACTGCTAGCATGCCTTAACCACAAACCTGCTGTGGAAAGGGTTGTTTGTTTGTTTATTTTTTTAAAAGGACCTCCAGTGTGTATGCTGAAGCAGAGAAGCACTCCTCAGAGAGGGGTTGGGGGGGAGGAACCCAACCGTGCTGGAAACAGCTTGGCGCGGTCACGCAGCTCTTCCATTTATAAGTCATGCTGGGGCATTCAGACTGTACAAAAAGCCAATGCTAATGACCAAAATGCTGCAAAATTAAAACCAATTTTATATCTAGTATGCACAAATAAACAAAATGAATTCAAAAGCAACACAGTTGCAGGTTTGAAACACTGTTGACTCGAATTGATACTAGGAAATCCTGCTGTTCCACTGCTTGCAACAAATGTCCGTATTTAAAGAGCCACCGCTCTGTTTCGTCGTGTCCTTCCTGTGCTTGGAATATGGTGACTGATGACACAGTTCTTTATGGTTGATGGTAAGTTCAGTAATTATTGTATCCAAGATGAGAATAGCGCAATGGTGAACCAGTAATCATTCCGTTTCCCACAAATGCTTCAACTTGTGCACATCCATTGCTTGGAACAGAATTTATCAGTTTTCAAAAATTTATTAATTTCAGAAAAAATAGGGGTAAGGATAAGAGAAAAAAGAAAGATGGAAGCACAATACATTCTGACCTTGTTTTACATAAAATACTTTCAAAAAACACAAGGATGATTCTACAATATTTTCTTTACATAAATTGTCCCATAAATTGTCGCCCGGGACATGGGACGGAGACGGTGCTGGTCGCCCTAGTGGATGACCTTCAACGGCATCTGGATCGGGGTGGCTCGGTGGTGCTGATGTTGTTAGACCTGTCGGCTGCGTTCGACACGGTCGACCATCGGCTACAGAAGGGTCGCCTCGCCAACGCGGGGATTCAGGGGTTGGCCTTACAGTGGCTTTCCTCTTTCCTTGACGGTCGAGGACAAAGGGTCACAGTTGGGAGCTGTCCCGGAGGTGCACACTTGATTGTGGTGTACCACAAGGGGAGGTTCTCTCCCCGATGTTATTTAACATCTACATGCGGCCTCTTGCCCAGATTGCCCGAAGGTACGGGCTAGGGTGTAATCAGTATGCTGATGACACCCAGCTCTATCTACTGATGGACGGCCAGCCGACCTACGCCCCGGAAAATCTAGATCGGGCATTGCATGCCGTGGCTGAGTGGCTCAGACTGAGCGGGCTGAAGCTTAACCCTGCGAAGACAGAGGTCCTTTGCTTGGGTCGCTGCGGCCCGGGAGGGGGAATCCCCCTACCAGCCTTTGACGGTGCACCGCTGATAGCGGCGGACAAGGTCAGGAGCTTGGGGGTGTTATTGGAGCCTTCCTTAAAGATGGAGGCTCAGATAGCAGCCGCTGCCAAGTCCGCGTTTTTTCACCTTAGGCGGGCAAGGCAGTTGGCCCCCTTCCTGGAGCGCGACGACCTAGCAACAGTGATCCATGCTACTGTCACCTCGAGGTTGGACTACTGTAATGCCCTCTACATGGGGCTGCCCCTGTCCCGAACTCGGAAATTGCAGCTGGTGCAGAATGCCGCAGCCCGGCTGTTATTGGGCCTCCCAAAGTGGGAGCACATTCAGCCGGGTCTTCGGACTCTGCACTGGCTTCCAGTGATATACCGAGACCGGGACAAGGTGCTGGTTATCATCTTTAAAGTCCTATATGGCTTGGGACCTGTCTACTATCTCTCCCCGCATGTTCCCCAGAGAGTACTGAGGTCGGGATCACAAAACTTCCTTACTGTCCCTGGGCCGAAAGAAGCCCGCTTGAAATCCACAAGAGAAAGGGCCTTCAGCTACCGGAAGAGGTGAGGGCCCTGCGGGACCTTGTTCAGTTCCGCAGGGCCTGTAAAACAACCCTCTTCCGGTTAGCCTACACCTAGCTTGAGAATTTTAATGCAACCTGCCAGATCTCTGTATATATTGGAATATTTATTAATTTTTATGGTTTTATCTGTTTTATCTGTTTTAAAGTTATTCCCTTACATGTTTAAATATTGTTTAATTTATGTTGGATCTAATGTTGGAAGCCGCCCTGAGCCACTTGTGGGAAGGGCGGGATATAAATTCTAAATAAATAAATAAATAAATAAATATTATTTTGTCTAAATATAACCCATTTTAAAATTTTATAGTATAAGTCTTTTGTTATTATCTAATAATTTTGACAATTCCAGAAAAGGTAAATTTTATAATATAAAATACAGGAAAAAAGCAAAAAGAAATCAGTTCACATCAGAGAATGAGTCTTGAATATCCAACCAAGCATACAATTTCATCCAATATTTTCTTGCTTCTTCTCAGATTTTCCAGCCATCAGCTGGGATAGAAAGTCCAGCTCTGCTGTCTTTAGAAGTTATCCCACCAAGTTCATTTACGTGGGAATTTCCTGTGATTTCCATCTCTGCGCCAGAAGAATCCTAGATGCTGTGATAAAGTGTGCCAACAAATGTCTCATCTCCCTAGAATAGTCCTCAGGAAATATGTTCAATAAAAATAGTTCTGCTTTGAAATGGATCTGAGTCTTCATAATCTTCTGTAACATTTCATGCACCATTTTCCAATAGTCTTTCACCATCTCACACGTCCACCACATATGGTAAAAGGTACCAATCTGTTTAGTAAATTTCCAACATTTGTTAGACATATTGGTATAAATCTTACACAATTTCTGTGGGGTCAAGTACCATCTATAAAACATCTTGTAAAGATTTTCTTTGAAGGCTACTGACCTAGTTAGTTATCATTAAGCTTCCACAGTTTCTTCCATTCTTCTAATGTAATATTACAACCAAAAAAATTTGCCCATTGAACCATACAGTCCTTTACAACTTCATCTTGTGTCTTCATTTGAAGTAAGTTCGGAGATTAACTTTTCTTGTGGGCCCAAAATAATGTTGTCAAGTAAGTATCCTTTTGTATTAAAGTTGCCTTGTCTTTAGCATATCTGGATTCAACTTGCATTCTCATCCACCAATTCATTTTAATGTGCATATTTTCCAATTCTTCTTTGGTTTTCAGTTGATTATCTTTTCCCAACAAGTCATCATACCTATAGCTCTAATTTGATTTTTAAAGATTTGGATGTGTAAATGCTTCTACTGGTGAAACCCATCTTGGAATTTTTTGGTAAATTCTAGTCTTTAACCATGACCACATATGATATAAAGATTTTTGAAACCAGTGATTCTTAAAATAGGAGTGGCCTTCAATTCTTTGATACCACAAATATGCATGCCATCCCATAGTCAAGTCATGTCTTTCTAACAACGATTGTCTCTTGACCTTCAACAATATCCAATCTTTTATCGAAAGAAGTGCAGATACTTTATAGTACAATTACCAGTCTGGAAGGCCCATACCTGCTCTTAATTTAGAGTCCTGCAATGTCTTTAGTTTAATTCTAGATTTTTTGCCTTGCCACACATATGGCAAACCATCTTGTTAGCAACCATCTTGTTTAGCTCTTGAAAAAATCCACTATTTAAAAATATTGGGATAGTTTGAAACAGAAATAATAACCTTGGTAAAATATTCATCTTTATTAAGGCTATTCTTCCCATTAAAGATAAATTCAAATTGTGCCATTTTTCCAAGTCTTTTTTAATTTCTCTAAGTAGTTTGTCATAATTATCTGCTTTTAAGTTGCTACATCTGTTTGAAATAACAACACCTAGATATTTAATTCTTTTTTCATACAAAAATCCTGATTTTTGCTGGAAGAATTGAATTTGTTCCATTGTCATATTTTTTGTCAAAAATTATGTTTTGTGGTAATTAATCTTTAACCCTGCTCAATAGCCAAATAGTTTGATTTTATTTATAAGACAATCTATTGAGTTCATTGGCTGTTCTAGTATGAAAACTAAGTCGTCAGCAAAGGCTCTGAGTTTATATTGTTCATCTTTTATCACAGCTCCCTTTATACTTGCATCTTCCCTTATTTGATTATTCAATACCTCTAAAGATAAAATAAAAAGTAGAGGGGACAATGGACAGCCTTGTACCTTTTTGAATGTTAATTACATCTGTTAGTTCACCACTGTCACCCTAGCTTTTTGTGAGGAGTATATTGCTTCTACCTCTCTCAAAATGTTTTCACTGCATTCCATGCCTTTCAGTTGCTGTATCATAAAATGCCAACGAACATTGCCAAAAGCCTTCTTAGCATCTAAACAAATTAAAGCCAGTTGCTTCTCTGGATGATTCTCATAATATTACAAAATATTACAAACTGTTCTGACTGTCTTTCAAATATCTTTTAGGAAGGAATCCTGCTTGATCATAGTGTATTATAGATTGTAAAACTTTCTTCAAACATTGTGCCAATATTGCAGCAAAAATTTTGTAATCCACATTTAGAAGGGAAATTGGATGATAGTTTTTAATATCTTTCAAATCATTATCTTCTTTCAGAATCAAAGATATTGTAGCTTCTTGCCATGAAACTCGAATTTGGTCCTCCTCTTGAATCTTTTCAATAAGGCGTTTAAATGGTAAAAGTAAAAACTCTTCATAAGTTTTGTAGAATTCTGCAGGTAATCCGTCTGGACCCGGAGTTTTACCATTCTTTTGAGATGTCATCGCCTCTCCAAGTTCCCTTATTGTTATTGGCTCATTTAAAATTTTTTGTTGTTCTTCTGTAAATTTGCCAAGGTTATTTTGATTAACATATTATTCTAAGTCTATTTTATGAACTCTATTTTATGAACTTGTCTTCATATAATTTTTTATAAAACTGTTCCATGATTTGATGTATTTCTTGCTTTTGAGTTTTCTCTTTGTTATTCTCATCTCTCAATATCGTAATTATTCTTTTGGCCTTTTCTTTTCTCATCCTATAAGCCAGCCACCTTCCAGGCTTATTGGCATGTTCAAAGAAATTTTGTCTAGCATATCTTAGTTTAATCTCCACCTCTTCTATAAGAATTAAATTCAATTTGTGTTGCATTTCTTTCACCTTATTTTGGAATCCATATTTTGTTGGTTGTTTTTTAAATTCTTCTCAGCTTCTCCAGCTTGTGAAACTAAATTTTGGAAATTTTCAATTCTTTCTTTCTTTTACTTAATACTGTATCTAATCGCAAGGCCCCTATAAAAGGCTTTAGCAGTGTCCCAAACTACTTGCATCTTTTACCTCTTGTGTTGTGTTCTGTTTGAAAAAAAGATTCCATTTCTGCCTTGGATTCTTTAAGAAAGTCTTTATCTTTCAAAACTGAAGTATTTAACTTCCATGATCTTATCATCCGTGGGCCTTTTAGCTTTATCATTACAGGGCTATGATCTGAAATGAATCTTGTTTGAATTTCTGTGTCCACTAAATCTTTAATCAAACTTGCAGAAAGCCAACACATCAATTCTTGACCAAGTTTGGTGACTAGAGGAATAGTAAGTAAAATATTTGGAGTTGGAATATCTTGTTCTCCATACATCACTAAATACATTTCTTCTGCTAATTTCCAAAAACTTGTTGGCAGCTGTAGACCTTTACTTTTCATCTGCTTGTGCATTTTTTTATCCAGTAGTCTGTCAGAAACAGCATTGAAATCTCCTATTAGACAGTATTCTTCATACTCCAAATTTGATAATTTAAGATGCAAATCTTGAAAAAATTTCTCTTGATGATCATTTGGAGCATAAATATTGGCAAGTAATTTTTTTTTGTTATCCACTGTAATTTCCACTAATAAAATTATTCCCTCTCCTGAAGCAAACTGCAATTGTGGGTTAAATTTATCCTTAATATATATTGCCACTCCCCTTTTCTTCTTATACATATCTGTTGCTGTAAATAAATTGCCAAGTTTTTTATTTTTCAAATAATGTTGATCTTTAGTTAGGATATGTGTTTCTTGTAAGCAAATTATGTCCATTTCCATTTTTGCCAAATATTTGAATGTCTTTCTCCTTTTGGCAGGAGAGTTGAGTCCATTCACATTAATTGAAATTATTGAAGCCATTATGGGTTTTGCTTATCATTATCGTTCTTATCTTTTTTAGAATGCTATGGTATGGTATCTCCGTGGTTCATTTGGATCTTCTTCACCAGAACTTTCTTCCTCCTCCTCTTCTTTGCCTTCTTTTTTCTTCATTCTTTCCAAAAAATTCTGAGCTTTGAAAATGGAGTTGTTCCTGTATCTGTTCTCCTGGTACGTAAAAAGAAGACCTCTGGAATTAGCCACATGTAGGGTATTTCTCTTCCTCTCAAAAAATCTGTTAATGCTTGATATTCTCTCCTCCTTTGTCTCACAAGCCAAGGGACCTCTCTTAGAATTTTCACCATGTTTCCAGCTATCATCATAGGTCTATCTCTTTTGTTTCAAAATGTCATCTTTAGTCTTCTTTCTTGTAAATCTCAAATGAACTTCACTAGGTAATTTGTTTTGTCTTGTATAGTTCGTTGGCACCTGCCTAACTTGATCAAACTCTTCTTCCATCCTCTGAGGAGTCACCTGTAAAATTTCAGCCAATGCTTCACTTAACATTTTCTGTAGGTCTTCATTTTTCTCTTCTGGTATATTTTGAAACTTCAACAAGAAGGCGGCTTTATCTACTTCCAGCTGCAAGAGTCTAGAGTCTTGCATACTCTGTTCTTTTCCCAGATGTTCAACCTTTTGGATATTTTTCGTCACCTGGCCCTCTAGTACTTTTAAGGCTTTATTGGTCTCAGCTGTCTGTCTACTATTCTCCAAAAGCTCTTGTTTAATCTCTGCCATCTGTTCACCAATATTGTCTACTTTACTTGTGAGCCGTGTTATAGCAGTCATTAAAGTAGTTTGCAATTCTTTCATGTCTCCTTGCATGGTTGTAAATTTCCCTGGCCCGGGTAGAGCACTAGGTGAAAGAAATGGTGGCTTTCCTTCTTTGGTTTCTTTTTCTTTTCTTTTTTTGACAGTTTCTTTGGGAGCAGTCCCACCTTTAGTTTCCATTCTTATTAAATTAAGCACACTCACAGCCACAAGTTCAATAAGGCCTCTTCAATATTTGTTTTAAAACTCTATGTTCCTGTTTGTCACAGATAGGCTAATCTCCTCCAAACAATGTCCTTATTATAAAATAGTTCTAAAAAGAAAACAACCTTCTAGCTTCTATCAACAATTTGTGGTATCCAAAACAATGCTAAGAATAATAATAAACACAACTTTTCAGTTCACCTCACTGGATAACCAATAGACAAAATAATCCAGTTCACTACCAGCACAGCAATTCACTGTCAGGTGTCTTCCAGCAATACTGATTCAGATGCAATCCAGCTCACCACCACGTCTTTCAAATATTTTCAAAGTTCAGCAGCTGTAAGGTATAAATTTGTAATCCAGGGCTGAATGCACTACTTGTAACCCAAAAGTGAGACCCAAAATTAAACCATAAACCAATAATCCAAACAAAGGGTAGAGAAATCCAGCAAACTCAAAAATAAGAGCAAAAAATAAACAAAAATGGGAAAAAATTCTCCTATTTGGTGATACACAAACAAATAAAAAATGAAATGTGCATAAAAAGAAAAATACAAACCCAAAAATATTTAAACCATATCAAAAAAATAATCCAACCACAGATGAACGAAGAGCAGGAAGAGAGAGAAAAATAAAAACCAGCTTAAAAGGTTATATCCATATCATCCACTGAAATAGATAAAAATCCACTTTGGAAGTTTGTAAAGATAGTCTTCTTACAGTCAAAGATCCTACAATGCCTCATAAATCAATATCAGGTACCCACCAGCTTTTAAAAGTTCACATCCATGTATACTTGATAGCAAGCATCTTTCCACAAATCCAAAGCATTTTTCTCCACCAAGGAGGTTTAAAATAGATCAGTTATATTCAGCCATCAAGTCTCTTATAAACATACAAGTTGGTGTACTCTCATGAAGGTATTTTCAATGTTCAGGTTAGGCAGAAACTTTTGCAAGCCTTGAAAAAGAATAAGGGAGAGTTTCCCACCCCCCTTTTCTCAGTCTTTTGCCTCACTTGGAATCTGCTTCACTCCTGATTCTCCTTTTTCCTGCTTCTCAACGATATTACCCATCCAGAAGATAGTATAAAAAAGAGACACATCTGTAGAGAAATCAATGTCACTTATCTTGAAATTGCAAAGCTTGAAGAGCCAGAATATAGAGTGTAGGAACGGGAAGAAAGAAGCCAGTGGCTGACCCTCTTGCCATTTAAAGATGGCGATTGGAGCAATGAGGCTAGAGAAAAATGGGATCGGGGAGCAGCCACCTCCACTGACACCCCCCGATCTACTGTTCAGATTCCCCTGCCTTCTGGGACTTTTCCTGGGCCCCAGACTCAAGTCATCCTTTGGGGGCAACGCCTCAACGTGCCGATTTAAAAGCGGCTCAGAACGTGATGGTCCAAGCCGCTTTCAATAGCGTGCAGCCAAAACCGGAAGTCTCGCTTGGAACAGAATTTCTAAAAACAACATACAAATTCAAAGGAATATATCATATTCAAAATAAAATTTTGCACATTTTCCAGGTTTTTATATTTTCAGCTCACCAAGCGATACAGATCGCAACCTCCTTATTCAAGTCAAAATTTAGACTGGCGTCTCTGGCAGCTCAGAGAGCATACTGGAAAGCTCCCATACTAAAAGGACTAATCTGTATCAGGTGTCCATGCCACACATTTCCTTAAAGGTATCGCCACATTGTATAACATAATTTTAAAACACTTACGTATACATAAGAACATAATAAGAACGTAAGAACATAAGAGAAGCCATGTTGGATCAGACATTTTCAGTGAGTTATCTACCATGACCCCAAGATCTCTCTCTTGGTCAGTCTCTGCCAGTTCACACCCCATCAACTTGTATTTGTAGCTAGGATTTTTGGCCCCAATGTGCATTACTTTGCACTTGGCCACATTGAATCTCATCTGCCACGTTGACGCCCACTCACGTAGCCTCAACAGATCCCTTTGGAGTGCCTCACAATCCTCTCTGGTTCTCACCATCCTGAACAATTTAGTGTCATCTGCAAACTTGGCCACTTCACTGCTTACTCCCAACTCCAAATCATTAATGAACAAGTTAAAGAGCATGGGACCTAGTAATGAGCCCTGTGGCACCCCACTGCTTACCGTTCTCCACTGCGAAGACTGCCCATTTATACTCACTCTCTGCTTCCTATTAATTAGCCAGTTTTTGATCCATAATATCCATTTCTGTGAAAATCTCGTCATTCTCTCCTGTTCCTGACATAATCTCTCTGACTTGTCGCATTTCTTTTAATCCTTAAAAATTGCCCGAATGGCAAATTTTGTCTAAGATGTCGGGGATGGAAGGATTTGAATGAAAGATATGAATTTTTGTCCATGCTTTTTCTGAAGGGTTTAACTGCCAGGCTACCCACGGAATCCAAATATACCGTAACATCCAAAAAGTCAATAGACTGCTGGCTGGCTTTGCAAGTATATTGTATATTTGGGTGAACCCTATTGATCTACTCCATAAAAGGTTCCACTAAAGATGGATCTTTAAGAATCATGAACACATCATCAATGAAGCAAAAATACAAACAACATCATCAAAAAAATGGATTTAGTTCACAGTCATAGATGATCTTTCCAATTCTCCCATAAACAAACTGGCCAAGCTGGGATCAAAGGTAGAGCCCATCACAACCCCTTTGCTTTGCCAATAAAACTCATCTAGGAACTTTAAAAAGTTTTTTTCTGATATGATGTTCGTGAGTTCCATCAGTACATAAGTAGGCAGATACTTCTCTGATCTGATTTCCAAAGATCTCTCTACAGTCATGCGGGCTTCCTCTAATGATATACTCGTGTACAACAAGGTCACATCTAAAGTCAGTAATATAGAATCCTGAAGGTACTTTAAGTCCCTCCACTTTCCCAATAAAATCACTGATATCTCTAATGTATGATTGAAGCTGTTGAACCTGGGGCTTAAGAAAGAAATCTATATAATGCGAAATTGACTCCAAAAGAGAGTCATTCCCTGAGACAATAGGTCTCCCAGGAGGGGGGAATCCCTCCTTGTGAACTTTAGGCAAAGTGTACAAAATTGGTGTTCTGGGATGATCCTTGTGCAAAAAAACATAAAGATCTTTATCAATATTGCCCATGATGCTACCAAGATGATCCAGGTAACTTTTAAATGCAGATGGGAAGAGTCTGGAGATGGAGTGAGAATGGGTGTGGCTTGGAAGGCAGCTAGTGTGATTGTGCACTTTTAATCTGAATGGGAGGCGGGGCTAGGTTGGGTCAAATCTCTCATGTGAAACCACCCATAGAATCACACCAACTTTTTACTACCCACCTTCTTTATATCAGATTGTTATTTCTGTTTCCATTCCATTTTGTCTGAGGAAGTGTGCTTAGCACATGAAAACTCAAACTTTGAACAAAACTTTTGCTTGTCTTAAGGGTGCCACTGGACTCTAGCTTTGTTCTATTGCTGCACACCCACACAGCTTCATACCAACACAGCTAACCACATGGATCTACTGTGGCAATTAGTTATAGTTTGTGCACCCTTGGCATGTGAACAGAGGGCAAAGGATTAGCATTGGTTCTTTTATTCCTTCAAGTGTCTGTCTTGACATAGATCATAGCCAGTCACCACTAGGGATGTGCAAAAAAAAAAAAAAATTCAGATTGACACGGATTCGGAAGTATACGGGGGGGGGGGGATTCGGAATCCCCATATACTCCTGAATACCGCATTCGGAATAGCCGCATATACGGTAGATGCACGGCTATTACCGAATATACGGCCCTATTATACCCTATGGGCCATTGAAATCAATGGCAAATAGGGTATATTTGAAGCCGCATGGAGGGGAGGGGGTTTGAGATAGAGCCCCCAAATTTGCAGGGGACCTGCAGGGGACTCTCCCCTCCAAGCCCCCCAAGTTCCAAAAAGATTGGGCCAGGGGATCCCATTCCAGGGGCACCCAAAGAGGGTGCCCCTATTCCATCATTATACCCTATGGGCCATTGAAATCAATGGCAACATAGGGCATAATTAGAAGCTACTGGGGGGCAGGGGCTTTGAGGGAGAGCCCCCAAATTTGCAGGGGACCTGCAGGGGACTCTCCCCTCCAACCCCCACAAGTCCCAAAAAGATTGGGCCAGGGGGTCCCTGTCTTTGGGCTCCCCAAAAGGCCCATTGCTAACAATGATGGGAAAGCCCAATTAGCCACTTCCTCACTGTAATTGTCGTGGGGAAAGTGTATCTGGGGAGCAGGGGGGTTTGAGGAGAGCCCCCCAAACTGCTGTGCAGCTTCAGGGCACTGTCCCACACAAAACCCACAAGGCCAAAAAAAAAATTGGACCAGGGGGTCCAATTCCTGGGGCACCCAAAACCAAACCTAACCACATCAGAGAATCTCTATCGCCCAAATGCACATCCCTCTATCTACTCTAACCCTGCAGGGCAGGCCTGGAAGCAATATAAAACCCAGTTGCCAACGTCACTGCCACACAAAACACAATCTGCTCAAGGTCTGCTCTGCAGACCTGGCTGCAGCAAACCCAGATGCCAGCTCTCCAGCCCTGCCCCAAACAACACGGGGAGAGCTGGCCAGCCACAACAAACCTGCTGGTTCTGGGTCTCTCACCCAGGTGCCAGCTTCCCTGCCACAGAACACACAATCTACAGATGCCAGCTCTCCAGCCCTGCCCCAAACAACACGGGGAGAGCTGGCCAACCACAAAAAACCTGCTGGTTCTGGGTCTCTCACCCAGGTGCCAGCTTCCCTGCCACAGAACACACAATCTACTCTATAAAAACAAGAAAGTGACCCAGCCCACACACACCCTCACCAACCCCCAGAGGCAATTTAAAAAAACCAAAACAAAACCAGCAGAATCACAAAAGGCCAAGTGTTAAACCCAAAAGAACCCAAAGAAAAGAGTAACAGCAGCAGCACAACACAGCAGCAACAAATCAAACACTGAATACTTTTAAAACAGTAAAAAATTAACTTTTAACAATACAGGAACTTTGCCACCCCCTCCCCCCCCCAAAAACCCTTCACCCTAACCCCAAGAAATCCAAGCCACCCAAATCAGGAGAAGTAAAAGGACACTGCACTTTTAAAAGTCCTCTCACTAAATTAAGATATGGGCAAATTGGCAAAACCCCCCACCCCAGGCCCCCTCCCCAAGCAGAAACCCCCAAATAAGCTACCCCACCACCACCACCACCCAAATCTGGTTAAGTAAAGGGACTCTAAGTCTTAAAAAAGTCCTTTTACCAACAATAAATAAAAACAAGAACCCCAATAGTGTCTTACTTTGTGTTCTCTAGTCCAGGGCAGTCTGGTAACTTGGTAAGGCTGAGTGAGAGAGCTGCAGGCAGCAGTTTAAGACAAGGGGCATCCAGCCCTTTGCACAATCTCTCACACACAACAGCAATGGAGGAGTTAATCCAGTCAGGAAGGAAGACTCCTTAAAAAGCCCTTCAAAGCATGCATTTTGCAAATGCATGCTTTGGATTGGCTGCTGGGGCTCCTCTTCCCCCTCTCCCCCCTCCCTGATCCCAGGGAGAGGCGGGAAGAGGCCACTAAAGGTGCCAGAGTAGGCAAGCAGCTCCTTTGAAGCTGCAGACAGCCTTTTGAATTGACAGCCGCATACTTAAGAATAGCTATTCGTAAGTATGCGGTGAGCCGTATTCGGCTGCCGTATAATGGGCGCCTATGGGGATCGGCTTCAGCCTATTCCGCATACAGCCGAATCAGTGCTGATTCGGCTATAAATACGGTTCGGCCGAACCGAATGCACATCCCTAGTCACCACTATATTCTACCTCAGTTTCTTTGCTTGTATTTTATATATATATATACACACACACACACACACACACGTGCACACTTTAGAATTATCCAACTGATGAGGAACACATTCTTCCCCACTTGGTTTCTCCATTTAATTATAGTGGTTTATGCATATGGATGGAAAGAGACACCATTGCATTGCTCCCTGGAGCTTGGAGTGAAGAAAATTGATGTTTCTGGATAAGTTGTTTTTAATTATTTTAATTTTTGAATTGTCTTTATTTTTATACTGCATAGGAGCACTGTCCAGAAAGGTCACATTATAAATAAGAAGAATATTAATAATTTGAGGGAAAAGGGTTTTTAATATTTTTAATGTATATATAATTTAAATGTTTTTTTTAAAATGTGTGTATGTATAAATTAACACTATGACAATGCCTTGGAATGCCCACTAGAACAGGGAAATTTAACCTTTAAAAATGCATGAAAGGTAATTTTTAAAAAATGTTAAAAATTAAGAACTATTTTTTAAATGTCCTTTGGAGCCCACTATCTTTTTTCTACCATTCTGAAATAGTTTCACAGAACAAGAGTACTATAGTGCAGACTTTTAGTTAAAACAATGAAAAAAATGATTTTTTAAAAAAATCTCACTTAAGAAGATTTAAGGTGTACCACCTGATGGGAAGAGACAATGAACAGTGATTGCTGCAAGGAGCTTAGATGGTTTGCATATTCATACAGGGTTTCAAATCCAGTTTTCTGGCTGTGAAACTGATTTGCCACTGTGGTCTGGTCTGTAATTGATTATCTATGCTTAGAGCCACATGCTTCCTCCAGACCCTCAAGGTAGCTCTTGGCAAACTGTTTCATCCACTTGTAGTCCAAGATGGTAAGATGATGATATTGGATTGTAACCTGCCTTGGGTGTATATTGTTGATCCTCTTGAGGGTGATCCTTGATATCCAGCTGATCATAAGATACCTGGATCAAATACACCGGATTTTTCTTTAACATCAATGACATTCCATTTCAAGGTAACATGTTTGCTGCCATTTATATCTGGGAATGCTGGCTCTCATGAAGGCCATGGCCTTATTTCAAAGCTAAAAGGTAAACATGGCTTCATCTAGCAATTCCACAGTAAAGTTATGGTCAACTGCCAGTTACACATGTCATCCTTCCAAGTTTGAAGTTAAACCTAACATGGAACTGATGTGGGCTGATGCCTACTCAAAGATCAGACATGGGTAGACCAAATTGTCCCTAAATTTCCCAGGTCAAATTGGACATTAAACAGCAGAGTATAACTCCTTTAACTTTTTTTCAAAGAAATAAATTAGTCTGCAAGATACATATAAGCGTAGGAATGGCCAGGAAAGGGAGCTGGTTAGCCCTTTCCATTCTGACAGTTTTTCAGTACAAAGTCTCCAAATTTTGGGGGAGAGGAAGGAAGAAGCATTAAAATCCTTATCACTGTTCCACGAAGAATGGGAAATTGGCCTGGGAAAGATCTGGACAGTTAAAACAATCAATAGGATAAGTAGCCCTTTTCTCACCATTCTACTCACACTCACCCCTCCTATGAATGCTTTTCATTTAAAATAAATTGGGACATGCATGGACACATGACATCTAGTTTGGCCCCAGCCAAAACAATGGCTTGTCAGTATGTACTCAAAAATACTTTTCTGCAGTTGGACACTTACTGTGGGAGTAACCATCAGGAATTATCCCATCAATTAAAGTTGAAGCCCAGGAATTGGTATTTGCCTATCAAGTCAACCTCTCTTCAGAAAATTGTATGATAGAGGGAAACTAAATAATATTCAGGAACAGGAAAACAGTGTTTCATCATGATTTTCCTTTGACAAAGGTTATCTTTTGTTCACGGTTAAATTAGAATGAGCTAACAGAATGTGTGTGTGTGTTTATTGTCATAACAAATCTGGCAAAAATGCACAATGTACCAGTTGAAATGCATGGAAGGGCAAACATTGGTTCATGGCCCTGCCTCTCTGTGGAGTTATTCTAAACAGGATATCAATGTCACCAAAGAGAGGAGCCATCACCCCCCCCCCTTCTTTCTTTTTGCTCTTTCTTTCCTTTGTTATTCCTTTGCCAGTTTAAGTTTCTTTGCACAGGAGGATGGATCCCTTGCTTTTTAAAGTTTAATTTACCTTTGTAACACAACCTAAAAAGAAGGGAAATTAAACTGCTGCTTGTTCTAGAAGAAAGAGCCTACTTTA
Source organism: Heteronotia binoei (assembly GCF_032191835.1). Taxonomy (NCBI): domain Eukaryota; kingdom Metazoa; phylum Chordata; class Lepidosauria; order Squamata; family Gekkonidae; genus Heteronotia; species Heteronotia binoei. Next base: position 125,506,563 of record NC_083223.1, read on the forward strand.
TTTATCACTCAGTCCTACTTTACCTCCAGTGACCTAATTACATCCCACACCGGGAGAAGGATCTGGAATAGTGGAAGGAGTACTTCTGCCACCTAGTGGCCATAATTGGCCAAGAACTGAATGTCACATTCTTGAAGCTTTGGATTTTAATATGTCTAGCACACAAATGTAGGTGACCTTCCCTACTGTGCTTCTATGAAGGCTGAGGATATCTGCATTTTACAATTCTTTGCCCTTTCATGGGTTCAGCATAAATACTTTACCCACTGATATTTTAAGTGAGAGTGAAATCCATTCCTCAAGGAGAACTGATCGTGTAAAGTATATCGCCACTGTGCTGTTGCATTTTAAATAAGCTACATCACTTGAAAAAAAAAATGATTGCAATGCCCACTGGTAATATTAGGACAAGTCTGAACACAAAATTTAGTGCACATGCTTTAAGGCAAACACTTTTGAAGGAAGCCTTAGAGAGTTGACTATCTCTCTTTCTGAGAGTTTTGTTTTTTAATTTAAAGTTTAAAATACAAAATGAACTGTACTATCATATTTTACCTGTATATTTGTATGCATTCTGCAGATATAAAGTAAAATTATTTTATATATTGTATGTCCAATTTACATCTGTTATCACTTGAAATTGTCAGAACTTTGGGGTAGGTGCTAAAATAATTTTTGTGAATAGTTGAAATTTAACATTCTCTTGTAAGTTCCAGTCTCCAAAGCATGTCATTCTTGTGAAAGGTTGTGGTAACACAATCATATAGGCTTTAGTAACATCCAGACTGAATTACTGTTATGTGGTTTAGAATATGCAGACATTGAAAATGGACCAAAAGACCACCAGTAGAAACCTACTGCAAAGAACATACAACAGCAGTCTTGGTTTTCAGTGGTTTTGAATTTGTTTCTGTGCTCACTTGAAGATTCGGTGGGTGGCAATCTAGGAGAGGACCTTCTCAGCTCTGGCACCAAAGCTCTGGAACTTCTCCCTATTAAGGTTTATCTGCCCCCCTCTGTTACCATGGCAGTGACTGAAGACCTTTTTGTTTGGTTTGGTATTCCCTCAGGCAGTGAACTCCTCTTCCTTCCTGACCAGTTTTTGTTGTTGTTTTTATGTTTTTGTATATATATTTAACTCTATTAATGTTATTTTCTAGGGTTGTCAGGTCTGACTCAAGAAATATCTGGGGACTTTGGGGGTGGATCCAGGAGCAAGGATATGACAAGCATGATTGAACTCTGAAGAGAGTTCTGGCTATCACATTTAAAGGGAATGTACACCTTTTAAGTACCTTCCCTCCATTTGGAATCTGGAATAATGAAGGATAGGGCACCTTTTGGGGGGGTTCATAGAATTGGACCCCCTGCTCTAATCTTTTTGAAAGTTGGGGGGTCTTTGGAGGAGAGGCACCAGATGTTATGCTGAAAATTTGGTGCCTCTACCTAGAAAAACAGCCACCCCAGAGCCCCAGACACAAGCAGATCAATTCACAATTAAGTAAAGTATTGGTATTGCCCTTTAAAATGCAAAATGGGTGGGTTAGGACAGGAGTATTCATATGAATAATTTTTGTGAATAGTTGAAATTTAACATTCTCTTGTAAGTTCCAGTCTCCAAAGCATGTCATTCTTGTGAAAGGTTGCCCTAAACACAATCATATAGACTTTGGTAACATCCAGACTGAATTACTGTCCTTTTACTCCATGACTCTCGAGCTTTCTAAGGAGCCGTTGATGAGGAACTTTATCAAAAGCTTTCTGGAAGTCAAGGCAAACAACATCTATTGGGTCTCCTTTGTCCACATGTTTGTTCACCCCCTCAAAGAAATGTAACAGGTTAGTGAGGCAAGATCTTCCCTTACAGAACCCATGCTGAGTCTTCTCAATAACCCGTGTTCATCAATGTGCCTACTCATTCTGTTCTTGACAATGGTTTCTACCGGTATTGAAGTCAGACTGACTGGCCTGTAATTTCCCGGATCTCTTCTGGAACCCTTTTTAAAGATGGGGGTGACATTTAATACCTTCCAGTCCTCAGGAACGGAGGCAGATTTCAATTAAAGATTACATATTTTTGTCAGAAGATCCACAAGTTCAACTTTGAGTTCTTTCAGAACTCTTGGATGTATGCCACCCGGACCTGGTGACTTATTAGTTTTTCATTTGTCTATCAGTTGTAGGACCTCCTCTCTTGTCACCTCAATCTGACTTTTCACAAGTCCACCAGATATGGTAGAAAGGATCCTTCATGTTTTTTACATTTCCTACATCTATCCGACACCTGATTGTTCATTTTTGCCAATTTCTTAGGTGTCATATACCACCTATATAACATTTTGAAACAGGTTTTTTTAATGTTATAACATGTCAATATCTTCATAGAGTTCTTCCATAAGTACTCCCATGACTCCATCTGTATTTCTTCATTTATATTTATCGCCCATTTTATCATTTGAGATTTGACTACTTCATCTTCCGTAGACCATTTCAATAATAATTTATAAATTCTTGAAATCAACTTTTCCTTATCACCAAACAGCATTCTCTCATTCTCTTCTGGCTTGAGTTTCTGACAGAACTGCAGCCCTCTGAATAAGGGGGAGTCTTAGTCCTTTGTTTAGGGCAGTAAAAGAGCCCCCTGGGGTTCTATGCCCACTTCTCTCAGTTAGAGATAAGACCAAGATGACATCAGAATACCTTTAGCCGTAGATCTCAGCTGAAAATTGGCAAGGTAGCTTGCCTTTTGGAAGCCTTGAAGAGCTGGCGCGAAGAGGGAATGTCTTCTATTCATCTACAGAGGATTAAGAGCCATCAAATTGGCTTAAGCCTGTTCAGATCTCACTCTCTTTTGGGATTGATTTACATTTTAAAGAACAGAAAGACCGAAGGTGGAAGAATGTAGCTGCTAAGATACTTTGATCTATATCTCCGCTCTGGGACATTTCTAAGCTAATCTAAATAACAGTGGGAACTGAAAATAGCCTGAACTGGGGCGAAAAAAAGGGGGAGATAAGAGTCTGTTTAATTTGGATTTTGTCAAGTTAAAAGCTTCAATAGAGTTTGAAAAAGAAAGAAATTGTTTTGAATACCTGTGGTTAGTGACGCAGGCTCCTGAGTTTCTCGCTCTGCACTTGCAACCAACATAACAAGCTTCAAAGACTGCGATACTTGGTGAATGAAAACTGAGCAATATAACCCAGGAAGTAAAAGCTTGCTAGCCAATGTAATAAAGAATACAAAGATCGCGATAGTTGGAGAACGTGAACCAGGATGGAGTGAAGACCAAGAAGGTCCTCACTAGGAACTTGTTTTAACCATAGAGAAACAACGATCGCCATTTTGAAGGAGAGAAAATTGCCAAATTTGTTAAAAATCAATATCTCTGCCCAGGAAGGTAGGAGAAAAACGAAACTAGTCTTGTTTTAAACAGCATGTTCTAAGCTATTGGACTTGGTGTTGAATTCAGATTTGGAGAGCTTTTGAGTTTTGGTGAGGTTTTTATGTTAGAAGGAAGAGTAACTCGTGCAAAGGCTCATTCTTTTGACAAAATGCAAAGCCAATTTGATACTATGGAAGCCAGGATTATGAAAGGTGTGGACAAAATGTTAACAGCCCTTAAAAAGGAACTTAAAAAAGATATTGGAGATCTCAGAAAGGATGATGAGGACTTTAAAGATGAACTGGGTATGGTTAAAGACAGAGTTAAGGGAGTTGAAGAGAAAGTGGATACACATGCCTCCACCCTGTTAAAACTCCAAGAGAAGGTTACAATCCATGACTGTAGATTAATGGAAACACAAGTGCATCTGAGAGGACTACCTGAAGGGGAGGAGACGGATTTAATGGATTACATGGTGAAAATCATTGCTGACTACTTAGAGGAAGATCCTGAAGAATTTAGAAGTATGTTGGAGAGCGTCTACAGAGTCAACTCATCATATGCAAAAGACAAAGGCCTACCAAGAGACATTGTTATAAGACTAAGGTCTAAAGACATAGCAGGAAAAATTCTAAACAAAAGTTTTCAAAAAGCTTGGATAATAAAAGGGAGTAAAATCAAAATAATGAAAGAGTTACCAAGACAAGTGATTAATGACAGGAAGAAATACAAGAGGTTAACAGAGAAGCTGCGTGTGCAGGGTACAAGATACAGATGGATACTACCTGAAGGTCTTGGCTTTGAACAACATGGAAGAAGGATTACAATAAAGAATGAACAAGAGATGTATAGCTTTTTTGAAGAGAATAAAGAATCTGCATCATAATGGAGTACAAGTTACTATCTTGAAACATAAATGGACTAAATTCACCACAAAAAAGAAAAGCAACATTTCATTGGATTAAAAAACAAAAATGTAATATAATTTGTCTACAGGAAGTTCATATACAACAAAAGGGTTATAAATTTTTGTGGAACAAACATTTGGGATTGGAATTTTTTTCATTGGCAGAACAAAAGAAAAGAGGGGTAGTCTTTTATATTAAAGAACAATTAGAACCAAAATTGATATTTAAAGACAAAGAAGGAAAATATATTGCAGTGGAAGTGATGATGGAGGCAAACCCCCCCGTTGTTATTAGGATTATACACGCCCAATAGAGCGAAAGACAAGTTCTTTAAAGACATTAATCGGCAGTTAGACAAAATGTCATATGACCAGATTTTGATGATGGGTGATTTCAATGGGATAATACAAAATAATATAGATAGATCAAGCCAAAAGAAGAAGGACAAAGAAGGAAAACTACCAAACTCTTTCTTTGAGTTGGTTAAACAAGAAAATTTGGAAGATATTTGGAGAAAATTTAATCCTGAAGTAAGAGACTATACCTTCTTTTCAGCAAGACATAATTCTTTTTCCAGAAAGAAAATGTTATGGGGTTCCAAAAGCTTGGGCCTCATAACTAAAAAAGTGGAGATTCTACCAAAGGTTTGTGCAGATCATAATCCAATATGTTGGACTACAAAATTGCAAAAGAAAATAAGAAGATGGAGAATTAATGAGGACCTGCTACAAGACAAAGACATTGTGACATTTTTAGAAAAGGAAACTGCAGCATTCTTTCAAATAAACGAGACTGATGATATGGAATTTCAGACAGTTTGGGATACTTATAAAGCAGTAATGAGAGGACTATTAATTACATTGAATAATAAAGATAAGAGAGCCAAAGAAGAGCGGTTGCTAGGTTTACAAAATGAAATAAAGAAAAAAGAAGGGGAATTAAAGAAAAGGCCAGGAAAAAAATAAGTTAATAAAGGAAATTACAATGTTACAATCCCAAGTAAGACATCTGTTGAATAAAGAACTAGAATGGAATCTAAAAAGTTTGCAACAAAAATCGTTTGAAGGCGCGAATAAACCTGGGAAGTATTTAGCATGGCAACTGAAGAAAAAGAAAGAAAATAAAATTATTAACAAAATCATGGCAAATCAAAAAGTGATAGTTGATCAAGAAGGAATTAAAAGAGAATTTTTAAATATTATGCAAATTTATTCAAAGGTGTGAAAATCAGAAAAGAAAAAATGGAAGAGTATCTACGAAATATCCAAATAGCACCCCTGACTGAGTATATGAAAAAGATTTTAAATGGTCCAATAGAAAAAAATTGAAAATGAAGCAGCAATAAAAGCAATGAAAGAAGGTAAGGTTCCCGGGCCAGATGGGTTTACAACTAAATTCTATAAAATTCTTAAAGATGAGATAATACCCAAACTGCAGAAATTGTTGAATATGATAAGAGAAAAAGGGAAAATTCCAAATACTTGGAAAGAGGCGGTAATTTCATTGATTCCCAAAGAAGATAAAGACATCACAAATGTAAAGAACTATAGACCAATTTCACTATTAAATAATGATTATAAGATTTATACAAGGATTCTGGCAGAACGACTTAAGCAATATCTGATTAACTTTATAAAAGACGATCAAGCTGGATTTCTACCTAAAAGGCAAATAAGAGACAATGTAAGAGCTGTTATTAATATTGTGGAATACTATGAGAAACACCCAGAAAAAGAAGCGGCTTTATTTTTTGTGGATGCAGAAAAAGCCTTTGATAATTTGAACTGGGACTTTATGTTTGCAGTAATGGAAAAAATAAATTTGGGGGAACATTTTATAAGAATGACGAAAGCAATATATACAGAACAATATGCAAAATTGTGTGTAAATGCAGATCTTACAAAAGAAATGAAGGTGAGCAAAGGTACAAGACAAGGATGCCTGCTTTCACCATTGTTGTTTATAATGACTCTTTAAATTCTATTACAAGTACAAAATGATAAAGAAATAAAAGGATTAAAAATTAGAGGATTTTCTTACAAATATAAAGCATTTGCAGATTATATTGTGTTTATAATTGAGAATCCGATTGAAGTGACACCTTTGTTGTTAGCCAAGATAAAAGAATATGGAGAAATAGCAGGATTATATATAAAGGTATTATCCATTTTACCTCCTGATACAATTTTGTTAATGACTTTATTCTCCCCCCTTTTTTTTTAATTTGCCAGGCCAACTATTTTCCAGGCTTATTTGCTTCTTCAAAAGATTCTGTTGAAGTCTTTATTAATTCCATTCCACCTCTCTGTTTAACAAATGTCTCAATTGACTTTGTAATATTGTAATCTCCTTTATAATTTTCTTTTTCCCAGGTCTCTTTTTAAGCTCCTTCTCCTTTTTTTCCAATCTCTTTCTGAATGTCCAGCATTTGTTTGTCTTTGGCTCTTTTATCTTTATTGTTCAGTGTAATTAGGATACCCCTCATTACCACTTTGTATGCATTCCACACAGTTTGAAATTGAATGTCCTCTTTTTCATTTATTTGAAAGAAAACTTTAGTCTCCTTTTCCAGAGACACCACTACATCCTTTTTCTGAAGCAAATCTTCATTTATCTGCCATCTTAGGGTCTTTTTCACAGGTTTTGCAGACCACATTAATAGGTTGTGGTCTTTTAGGAAGAATCTCTGGGCGTTTTCGCACTTACCTTAAGCCGGAGCGACGTCCCTTTTCACCGCGCAGCGTCTGCACAGTTTTCGTACTAATTGCTCTGGAGCACCTGGAAGAGCCAGAAAGTCCCGCGGCTTTTGCGGCGCAAATGTAAACCGCCAAAAACCGGTTTACATTTGCGCCGCAAAAGCCACGGGACTTTCCAGCTCTTCCAGGTGCTCCGGAGCAATTAGTGCGAAAACTGTGCAGACGCTGCGCAGTGAAGAGGGACGTCGCTCCGGCTTAAGGTAAGTGCGAAAACGCCCTCTATTTTTTTCGTTATAAGTCTAAGATTTTTTGTAATCCATAACATATCAATTCTTGAGAAAGAATTATGCCTTGCTGAAAAGAAAGTATAGAAGAAGAAGAAGAAGAAGAAGAAGAAGAAGAAGAAGAAGAAGAAGAAGAAGAAGAAGAAGAAGAAGAAGAAGAAGAAGATATTGGATTTATATCCCGCCCTCCACTCCGAAGAGTCTCAGAGCGGCTCACAATCTCCTTTACCTTCCTCCCCCACAACAGACACCCTGTGAGGTGGGTGGGGCTGGAGAGGAGGGGGGAATCAAACCCGGTTCTCCCAGATAAGAGTCCGCACACTTAACCACTACACCAAACTGGCTCTCCAGTTCTTTGGGGTTAAATTCCCTCCATATATCTTCCAGACTTTCTTGTTTCACTAAATCAAAAAATGACTATGTAGTTTTCCTTCATTAATTTTTTTTCCCAGATCTATCCAAAATATTTTTAACTGTTCCATTAAAATCTCCCATTATCATGATTTGCTCATACGTCACTTGATCTAATTGTTACATAATGTCTTTAAAGAAAGAGTCTTTTGCTCCATCTGGGGCATACAATCCCAATAACAAAGGTATTTTGTAGTTCAACATCACTTCCACTGCAATATATCTACCATCATCGTCCTTAAAAATCAATTTTGGGTCTAATTCTTGTTTAACATAAAAAAACGACACCCCTTTTTTCTCCTTAGCCAATGAATAAAACTCCACACCCAGTTGTTTGTTCCATAAAAATTTATAATCCATTTGTTTGATGTGTACTTCTTGTAAGCAAATTATGACATTTTTGTTTCCTAATCCAATGAAAAGTTGCCCTTCTTTTTTGTGGTGAATTTAGTCCATTTACATTTGCATTCCAAGATATTAATTTGTAATCCATCATGATTTTTTATTTTTATTCTATACCCCCAAATTCCTTATGCTCATCCAAAAACATTTCTTGAGTGCTTGTAATTGTAAGTCTATTTCCTTTGTATTCAAAACTTAAGCCCTCTGGAATTATCCATCTATATCTCATTTCATTTTCTCTCAGCTTGTCAGTCAATTTTTTATACAGTCTCCTGTCGTTTATGACTTTTCTTGGCAATTCTTTCATAATTCTTACATTACTGCCATCCACCTCCAGTGTATTTCAAATTGTTTACATAAAATCTTTCCCACCTCTTGGTAATTTGTTTTTTCTGGCATAGGCTGAGTTGACCCTGTAAATATAATCGTAGAAGTAACTGGTTTCATCAGGGTCATCCCAAAAAACCTCAGCAATGATTTTTATTATTATATATGTCCTTAAATCAGTCTCATCAGATTCAGGCACCCCTCTCAGACATATCTGATTTTCCATTTGTTTACAATCTTGTAGTACCACTTTCTCCTGCATTTTTTTTATAGTGGAATCCACTGTGTCCATTCTCGAGTCTTGGTCTTTCACCTTTTCTTCTACCTCCTGCACTTTCTTTAACGCTGCTTGGGAGTCTTTCCTGAGATCCTCAATTTCTTTTTTGATTTCTTTCTTAACCGCCTCTGCACTGGATTCAATATATTTTTTTTTAATTTCTTCTTACTCTCTTTTATTACTTTTACCAGTCTTGCCTCCATGGCTTCTATTGCCTCCTGCCTTTTAGACACTTTTGCTTCTTCAAGTGACTTAGCCCTCATACGAATCTGTTTTGCTCCTGATTTATTCACAGATATCACTGCCTGCCCATTGCTAAAATAGGCTCTAAAGCTGACCTCACCAAATCAAATTTCAATTACACAGTCTTATAGATTAAAGCATGCCCTTTTAGATGAGCCCAAAATCACCATGCCCAGAGGCTCCTAAGTCAAGATATTATTTTTTTTTAAGTTTTATTTTCTTCAAAATGGCGTACGTGGATTTTCTGCCCCTTTTTAAAAAAATAATAATAATCTTTTTTTCTCCTGGAGTGCTCCAAAATTAGTTCCAAGCATATAGTCCAATAGATTTCACCTTTTAATGATGATATCTGCTGGCTCCACTATTTTTTAAAGTCCCGCTTTCTTTTTAAAAATTTTAAACTTTTGAATTGTATATTGTATGATATAATGTTTTATTATTGTAACCGTGTATTTATGCCATATTTTGTGAGCAGCCCTGAGCCTGCTGCAGCGGGGAGGCAGGATATAAATAAATTATTATTATTATTATTATTATTATTATTATTATTATTATTATTATTATTATTATTATTATTATTATTATTGATATCATAGTAAGGAGAAAGCACAGGGAAAAGAAGATTGGGATTAAATTATGAACTCCTACATCTACTTCATATGTTGAAAGTTCAACTCTGCTAAAAATGAAAGGTCAAATGAATTCCTGACTTGTCTTGCTGACAACTTTCTTTTCCAGAAATTGGAGAAGAAAAAAAGGGGATCTGCTATTTTAGACTTGATTCTCACCAACAAGAAAGAATTGTGTGGTGGAAATAGTGGGCACCCTGGGAGGTAGTAACAGGTAACTGGAAAAAAGTCCAAAGAAAAATAGCCCAAAGAAAAAAACCCCATGGACATAAATGCTCACAGGAAAAAAGCCCACATGGAAACATGCCCTCATGGGAAAATGTCCACATGGAAATACACCCACATGGAAAGAAGCCCACATAGAATAGGGTTGCCAATTCCAATTCAAGAAATATCTGGGAACTTTGGGGGTGGAGCCAAGAAATTTTGGGGGTGGAGCAAGGAGCAAGGTTGTGACAAGCACAATTGAACCCCAAAGGGAGTTCTGGCCATCACATCTAAAGGGACCATGCTCCTTTTAAATGCCTTTTCTCCATAGGAAATAATGAAGGAAAGGGGTACTTTATTTTGGGGCTCATAGAATTGGACCCCCTGGCCAAATCCTTTTGAAACTTGGAGGGTATTTTGGAGAGAGGCACTGAATGCTATGCTGCAAATTTGGTGCATCTATCTCACAAATCAGCCCCCCCCCCGAGCCCCAGATACCCATGGATCTATTATCCATTTTACCATTTTTTAAATTAATTTCAACAATGTTCATTGATTTCTTCCTTCCAGAAACTTGCCAGAGTCAACCCTGCATAGCTTCTTAGATCTATGAGGCCTTAACTACTTCTGAGCAGGCAATAATTTGCCTAACCCCAAAACCATACATTTTGACATTCCTGAAAGTATAGGCAACTGATACTTCCGGTGTGGAAAAATCCAGACAGAATTCTGGTTTTAGGTGATAGAGATCTTATGCTTGAATTAAACAAAGATACCATCTATGGAGATGGCACCTTTGATAAAGCATCAAATATACTTCCGGGATCTGTCATCTTGGCTTCAGAGCTGCCTGCAGAGCTCTCTCTGCAGCGTCTCTGAGTCTGGTCATTGGAGGGGTCTCACGGATGGAAGGGAAGGGCTGGAGGGCTTTCTCTCGGCATGGGAACCCCATGGTGGGGGAGGGGGTTAGTGGCAACTTTCCCTTATGCTCGTCATGCGACCTGAGGCTCCGCAGCTATGAAAGCTGCTTATCAGCAGAAAAAGAAGAATTCCCGATCGCTTTTATGCTTTCTTTTTCTTTAGTACATCTGCAAATCAACATCTTTCCACTTCTAAAGCGACGATTCTACTTAACAAGTAGGTGTTTTTTTCTAAATTTACCCCCTGATGGGTCACTTCGCATGACTGCAAAAGACTAACTCACGGATGATTCCAAGCGGCCTCAGACCGACAGGAGCAGTCTTAACCTTTTGAATTGGTCTGAATATAATTATTAAAATTGACCTGGAATTTAATTGGATACATATTACAAAGATTATGAAGAATTTGCAATATGATTTGAAAACAAAGGAGATATACAAAAAAGAAAAAAAGAAAACAAACTCTGTCTCTTTTATCTGATTTTAACTGAAAGAATACCTTCAACAGGAGGGAAGTGAAAATATAATCTGATTTGAGAGACTGACTTTTGAATGTATAAACTGAGTATGGCATTTTCTAATGAAATGGCACATGGAAAAGATATTTGCTCAAATCTCAGATCTTTAAAGGAAGATTTGATTTCACTTACACAGCTCCTTAGAGATTACTTTATGCTCATTGCTAATGATTGTGGAATGTGGAATTCACTGCCACAGGAGGTGGTGGCGGCCACAAGTATAGCCACCTTCAAGAGGGGTTTAGATAAAAATATGGAGCACAGGTCCATCAGTGGCTATTAGCCACAGTGTATGTGTGTATATAACATTTTTTGCCACTGTGTGACACAGAGTGTTGGACTTGATGGGCCGTTGGCCTGATCCAACATGGCTTCTCTTATGTTCTTATGTTCTTATGATTTGAGCGAAGAAGAGTTGACAACTAATGAAATAGCTAACCTTCAGTGGTTCAACATTAAGGAGAGTGAATTGAAGGCAGTGAAAACAGAAGGGGAAATTGTTATGCGAAACAAACAAAATTGTTATGCGAAACAAACAAACAAGCATTTGACCAGCCCGGTGTGTGGGAACCGATACAAATTGGTTGAGTCCCAGCATTTCCATGGATGACACCAGGTCCTGTTCCTGCAAGGATACTGCATCATCAATGTAGACATTGAAATCCCCCAAAACTAAAAGTCTGGGGAAGTCCAATGTCCAAGAGAACACTGCATCCAGCATGGCAGGTAGGCTCTCCGGTGGTGTGTTAGGCGGTACACCACCTGGATCGCCAAACTCTTCTCAGTTTCCCATACCAGGCCGATATACTCTATGCCAGCGATTTTCGAGTCAGGGAGTACCCTGAAAGAAAAAGAGTCTCGGATGAGCACTGCAATTCTCTCCCCCCCCCCCACTGCCTATTTGTCCAAGACTGGTGAAGGACAGCAAACCCAGGTGGGGTAAGCTGGCTCAAGGCAACAGTTTCACCATCCTGCACCCAGGTCTTCGTCATACAGGCCAGGGCCACTTGTTGTGCTGTAATAAAGTCCCACAAAGTAATAGTCTTATTATTAATAGACCTGGCATTAACCAACACCAGTGAAGGAGATGGGTGATTTATCCTAGCCCCACAACCAACATCTCTCGGGATGGGACATAGGTGAGAGGGAGTCTGAGCTTTTCCATTTCTCCGGCTCCCTCTCTGTTTTCATAACCTATTTCCACCTATATACCTTTCCTGCCCTGTTATAACTGAAGTGCCCAACCCTGACATGGCCTCCCCACACAGTGCTATTTGACCAAAAGAGGCCCTGCTAGCATCTGCTGATAAAAGTCCAAGGAGCGGCCTCTCATTCCTTAATCTACCCATCCACTCCTTTCTCATACACAATGCTCTTAATCTCAGTTTGACTCCCTACTATTTCAATTATTATCCAATTTCCCCTAAAAATCCCCTGAAAATCAAGCTCATTAGTTGTCTCACTATCTAACAAATCAAATAACATCTAACAGTTTAAATTAATCCTACTACTAATTATTACTGGCAAGCCAATTAATAACAAATACCCTCCCACAATTTTCCACCTTCCCCAACCTACACAAGCCAATTAATAAGTTAGGTAAAGTGCATTCAATAGCAATTTAAAAGGTCCAATTTAAACGATGAGTACCATTAACAATTCATTAAATTCCTAAAATCAAACTGATCATATATTAGCAATTTAGAGCTTGAAATAAAAAGTTAAGGCTTCAAAATACAGATGAAAGTGCAAAATAAGATGCTAAAGTGGCATAGTCAGACATATAGGTTGGACTTCAGAAAGGCAAACTTTGACATATTTAGAACTATGCTGGGTAAAATCCCATGGTCAGAAATACTTAAGAAGAAAGGTGTGACGGAACCGGCCCGATTCTGCCTACAGACCCGGTCCCGTCAGCTCCCTATTGAGTCGCCAACTCCTGGAGGGAGCTATTTCTCCTCCTGCCCCTTGGGCTCACTGCCACCACCTGCTCAGTCTAGGGGTTCAGGTTGAGAGGAACAGGACTCCCAATCCCCCTCTCCAGCTGCGAGGCCAGGCCTCAAGGTCCTCTGCCACCCTGCACTTGGGTTTCACAAAGACCTCAGCGCTTCTTTGGGGCACCCCTGGAGGATTGGCACCTTATCCAACTGCATGCCTTCCTCCTTCCCCGGGGCCCCCTTCTCAACACAGCGTGGTCTAAAGTGGTCTGGGGATCTATGTGGTACAGAGATTGACTGCCAGCATTTTAAACAGAAAAAACATTTATTTAAAAGAGAAAACAATAGGGGAAGAAAAACAAAACAAAAACAGTTGCATCTACAAAATTAGCACAGCACAGCCCAGCACAGCACAGCCCAGCACAGCAACCAGTATAACAAAGAAAAGTTGATTATAAACGCGTCCTGCTGGCCCTGATCTAAACTTGCCCTGTCTTGTGAATTACTTACTTAGTCTGCCTGCCTGCCCCCCCCCCCCCAGGCAGGAGCCTCCATTGCTCACCACATGCTCGCTCGAGCCCCAGTTCAAATCTGCCTTCTCTTCCTGCCTAACACATGCAAGGAACAACAGCACTTCCTGCCTCTCTAGGAGATTTTCCCCCTAGCGTTGTTGGTTTGCCTCTGGAAGGGAGGGGGGGTTTGGAGGGAGGCTACAAAGCCTGCTGAGGGGTTTTACTGATCCCTGCCAATGAAGCACCAGCACTCTAAGATGGTGTTTCTCCACACGTCCCCCTCCTTAAATTCTGAGCTGGAGGGGTTGCCTCCTACAGAGGTGACCCCGTAGCAGAATCCAACCGACCAAGGAGAAACCCATTAACCAAAATATTACACAAACATTCAGGTATTTCTCCAATAATACACAAAGTCCCACAACCTAGGTGTCCGTGTCCCTTCTGGACAACAAGTCGCATTGCTGCATTCAGAAGGAATGTCCAGTCTAAGATGTACTCCTCCATCTCCCAGGACCACCTCTGGAGTTTGGTGCTCTCCCTTCGTTGCTGCTGTTGCTGGGGTGAGTGGTCCATCAAAGGAGGGAATCCCTGGCCCCACATATGAGGTTGGAAACTGCCCAGTTCCCACAAAGTTGCTTCATCTTTATCCCTCATTGGTGGAATATTCCCTCTGTCCACTCTGTCCTCCCAGAAAACTACCTCTGGTGCTGCAAACAATTGCTGTCCCAGCTTCTTTTTGTCTCCTTCCTTCCTACCTATATGCAACACCATGGACCTCGCAGAGAATGGCTGTGGCATATTCACCTGCACCACTTTAACTGCCTTTCCCGTTTTCTCCATAGCCACCACCCAGGTAGCATCGTCTAGATCATCCACAATCACATGGGGTCCCCCCCATTCCACTTTCCGTTCACTAGAATGAAGTGGCAGGAAAGCCAACACCCTATCCCCTGTCTCAGCTTCTGAGAACTCCACTTTCTGGTCCCTTGCCACCTCACACAGTGGTTCCAGCCTAGGGTCACTTTGAACCTCAGACAGGAACATTTCTGGCTCCCCCAGACTTCCTATCATCTGTTCCTTCAAGCCACCCCTAGTCCCACTGTTTCCAGAACACTCAGCCAAAGTTTGATTTGGGTTCTCCGCCTCCTCAGTTGGTTTTTCAGTGTCAGCCAACTGAGCTCCTTCCTGCCTGGAAGGTTCCACAGCATCTTGCTGCCCTTGCGGAATTTGGCACCCCTCTTCCCATTGGGCACACCCTCCTGCAGGGCTTGAGACAGGCTGGTCCTCCCCCTCCCTGGTTGGTGGTGAGGTGGCTTCCCTAAAGTTGCTTTCCTCCCCCCACCTTCCCCTGAGGGTTTGGCTTGGGTTCTCAGTCCCCTCGGTTGGTTTTTCAGCACTACCCAACTGACCCCCTTCCTGCCTGGAAGGTCCCACAGCTTTCCAGGATTCCTGTCTGCCCTGCTTCAAGACGACCTGTTTTGAAAGCGTCTCGGACGATCCCACTTCCTGATCCACAGCTACTTGGTGAACCGGTTCCAACCTAAGGCCGCTCCGGACCCCCTTCTGGAACCGCTCCCGTCCCCCCAAGCCTTCAGCTATGTGCTCCTCTGAGCCCACATTAGCCTTGCTGCTCTCAGAACCTCCTGTGAAATCTCCACTCTCCACCTCGGTCTCTTCAGCTTGCACATCCTTTACGCTAGACAGGTTCCCTTCCTCGCTAGGAACATCCACAGCCTCTTGCTGCACTTGGGGAAAGCTACACCCCTCTTCCCCTTGGGAACACCCTACTCCAGGACTTGAGACAGGCTGGTCCTCCCCCTCCCTGGTTGGTGGTGAGGTGGCTTCCCTAAAGTCGCCTTCCTCCCCCCACCTTCCCCTGAGGGTTTGGCTTGGGTTCTCAGTCCCCTCGGTTGGTTTTTCAGCACTACCCAACTGACCCCCTTCCTGCCTGGAAGGTTCCACAGCTTCCCAGGATTCCTGTCTGCCCTGCTTCAAGACGACCTGTTTTGAGAGCGTCTCGGACGATCCCACTTCCTGATCCACAGCTACTTGGTGAACCGGTTCCAACTTAAGGCCGCTCCGGACCCCTTCTGGAACCGCTCCCGTCCCCCCAAGCCTTCAGCTATGTGCTCCTCTGAGCCCACATTAGCCTTGCTGCTCTCAGAACCTCCTGTGAAATCTCCACTCTCCACCTTGGTCTCTTCAGCATGCACATCCTTTATGCTAGACAGGTTCCTTTCCTTGCTAGGAACATCGACAGCCTCTTGCTGCACTTGGGGAAAGCTACACCCCTCTTCCCCTTGAGAACACCCTCCTCCAGGGCTTGAGACAGGCTGGTCCTCCCCCTCCTGGGTGACTGCCCTCTCTTCGTCCTCAGTAACCTGGGTTATTTCCCCCTCCCTGGTTGGTGGTGAGGTGGCTTCCTTAAAGTTGCCTTCCTCCTCCCACTTTCCCCTGGGGGTTTGGCTGCGGGGTACAGCCTTGATAGAGTACTGGCCAACCAACATATCCCGGCCCAATAACACTGGAACTGTTTGTTCCTTCATTACCCCACATTCAGAATAGGATTTACCTTCTTGTGGGGCCAAACCCCTGAACTGCTTTCGGGAGTGGTCTGGCCCCAGTTTAAACCTTTTAAATACAGTGGCTTTATAGCCTGCAAAAGTTATCCCCCCATCTTCCATAGGCATGCTGTAATAGATGGCTGAAAGTTCTCCAGTCAGGTTGCTACAGAGGTAAGACATATAGTCCTCCTCTGCAATCCCCCACTGTTTGGCTGCCCTCTCAAAGTTGGAGAGGTATATGGAGGGGTCTTCTCCCTCTTGGTACACTGCAAAGTCCTTGGGGGTGACTTGGATCTCTTTGCTTAGTTCAGCTTCCAGACGTAGCACCTCAAGCTCATGGCGACGTTGCTCCTCCTGCTCCCGTCTGCGGATATCAGCTCTCTCTTTTTCCTCCTGTCTGCGGATCTCAGCTTGTCTCAGCTCCCTCTCTGCTTGTCTTTCCTCTCTCTCTCGTTCCTCCTGTCTGCGCTCTTGGTACGCCTTGGTACGTATTCTTGCCAGTTCCAACTGTAGCCGCAAGGTTGCTTCTGACTGGGTGGGGGCCACTTTTGCAAGTGCCCCTGCATGCTGATGATACTCCAAAAGGAGGTCTTTCATATCTACTACAGTCATGTTGTCACACTCCAGCTTGTGCTTTGCACACTCTTCCTGGAGCTGTGGCTTTGTCATCTTCAGGATTTCCCGCATCTTAGCACGCTCCATCCTAACTAGCTAAACTTTCCCTACTCCAGTTGACCCGAAAATAAAACAAAACCGCTGTTGCTTCCTCTGGGTGCTTGCACGTATCAAAAACCAAAAATGCCTGGCCAATCAAGTTCTCTGTTTGTTCTCATCCCACCGCTGCCGCCAAGTGTGACGGAACCGGCCCGATTCTGCCTACAGACCCGGTCCCGTCAGCTCCCTATTGAGTCGCCAACTCCTGGAGGGAGCTATTTCTCCTCCTGCCCCTTGGGCTCGCTGCCACCACCTGCTCAGTCTAGGGGTTCAGGTTGAGAGGAACAGGACTCCCAATCCCCCTCTCCAGCTGCGAGGCCAGGCCTCAAGGTCCTCTGCCACCCTGCACTTGGGTTTCACAAAGACCTCAGCGCTTCTTTGGGGCACCCCTGGAGGATTGGCACCTTATCCAACTGCATGCCTTCCCCCTTCCCCGGGGCCCCCTTCTCAACACAGCGTGGTCTAAAGTGGTCTGGGGATCTATGTGGTACAGAGATTGACTGCCAGCATTTTAAACAGAAAAAACATTTATTTAAAAGAGAAAACAATAGGGGAAGAAAAACAAAACAAAAACAGTTGCATCTACAAAATTAGCACAGCACAGCCCAGCACAGCACAGCCCAGCACAGCAACCAGTATAACAAAGAAAAGTTGATTATAAACGCGTCCTGCTGGCCCTGATCTAAACTTGCCCTGTCTTGTGAATTACTTACTTAGTCTGCCTGCCTGCCCCCCCCCCCCCAGGCAGGAGCCTCCATTGCTCACCACATGCTCGCTCGAGCCCCAGTTCAAATCTGCCTTCTCTTCCTGCCTAACACATGCAAGGAACAACAGCACTTCCTGCCTCTCTAGGAGATTTTCCCCCTAGCGTTGTTGGTTTGCCTCTGGAAGGGAGGGGGGGTTTGGAGGGAGGCTACAAAGCCTGCTGAGGGGTTTTACTGATCCTTGCCAATGAAGCACCAGCACTCTAAGATGGTGTTTCTCCACAAAAGGGCTTCAAGAGTTGTCCAGGAGCTTGGTAAGAGCCTTCTGAGGGCCTGATTTGACCCCCGCGCTGAGATAGGGCTACCAAGCCCTTGGTCTGGGCGGGGGTTCTGGGACGCAGGGGACTTGACAACCCTAGGCTGAGAACAGCTGAGAACCAGGGTGCACTTCCGCTCCCTCTGCACACCTGGACCTCCCCAAACCCACTTCTGAAAGTCCAGGAGACAAAGTATCAGAACTTCCAGAATTTTGAGAGTGTTGGGTATCATTTTGGATATACCTGAGCCAACTTGAAACAGCAAATTTCAGGTTCTCGTTTGAGCTCAAATATATCCATATACACATCCCTAATTGATTTCTACAATAGGTTAAAGTATTAGAAAGCTTATTTCCATCTTGTTTTGCCATCTGAATATTTCTTTCTTATTCTAATTCTATTAATCATAAATAAGTTCCCAGAAATGGAAAGCTGCATGAATGAAAACTCCTCAATATTTCAAACTCCATCCATATATAAAGCCAGTGGAAAGTGTTCTAAGCAAGTGTTTTCTCTCATGTGCAAGTTTTGCATAGGCAGGAATTTCTGTTGAGGAAATTTATTTGTTTATTTAGGATTTATATCCCGCCCTTCCCACAAAGTGGCTCAGGGCACAAATGCATTTCGTTAATTACAATATGAAGTGTAGAAAGCAGTCAAACAAGCTTAACTTCTGCTTTGTTTTAGAGCTAGGGCATAACTGTTTATATTCAGTCCAATTACCTTCAGTTCTCTAAATGCAGTCTTATTTTCTTCTCAAGCAGGAGCAAAACAAATATAATAAAACCTACTCATTTAAAATTTTTGAAGTATCTTTTATTGGCCTCCTACTTAGAGATCACTCTCACCCATTCTTAAAGGCAGTTAAAAATTCAAAACTAGATCATAGAGTTACATAATCACATTTTTTTCTCTGGCATGGATAGTTTAGAAATGGAGTGATTCAGCATAGGATTGCCCTGTAATTCACATTCAGATTTGTTTTGAGTCCTTGTTGATAAGTAGGTTTGGATTCTTGTACAGTAGAATAACACATCAGCTTAAAATTGCATATTTGTGTATCACAGGTGCTACAAAATTAATACTAGGAGATCTGATCAGCTATCACATATGGCTAGCAAAAGAAAGTGTTCTCCTTATTATTAGTTTATTATCAGTTATTGTCTAACAAGGAGGGAAAGCCAAAAATATAGCCAATATTTTTCCTTTATTTTCAATCTCAATCATTTTTTGGTATGTTCAGAATAAAATAATACAAAAGAAGTGAAATTTTGAAACCCATTGTGTTTATTTGAATCCCATGCTTTGAGAACTGATTCTTTTTATTTCATGCTTAAACCAGGGTTTCCAAGTGCTGTGAGGGCAAGGGAGCTTCAATGAGCAGCAGGGGGGGAATGGAGGGTCCAGAATAGCAATCCACGACTTCTGGGATTTGGAGAATGCTGAGCTGACCTGCCTCTCTAAGGGGGGCAGACTGGAGCTTCTGTTCGGGGTAGTGAAGGGCAAATTTTTGCCTTCTGCCTACTTTTCTCGGTGAGAGATAAGTCCAAGATATGCACAGGAAACTTTGAAGTGATTTATCTTGGCTAAAAGGGAGTCCCTGGGTGGGGGCTCCTTTGAGGATTTGAGGGATCCCTGGAGAAGAGTTGCATATTCATCATCTGCAGAAGCTTACAGAGTCATTTATTTGACATAAGCTTGACAAGATCCTAATCTTCTTTGAGACTGCTAAACATCTGATGCTGTACGAGACCAGTGTTGATCTGGATAACCTTAGAAGAAGGTACTGATTGTTATCTACCATTCTGGGACTATTTTAAAGCAAACAAAATAATATTAGAAGGTGGGAAAGAGAAAGTTTGAAAGCTTGGAAGAAGAAGAGGAGAAAGGGTGAATTTTGGACTTTGTTAAATTAAGGACAGTGTTAAAAATTGGAAAGGAATTTATTGTTTTGTCTACCTGCGGTCGTGGAGTGAAAGCACCATCATCAGAGATCTGCAGTTTCTACAGTCAACACAGGAAATATGTCAAGTATCGTGAGACTTTGTTACCAGTGAGAACGTGACTTGGGGCAAGCAAAGCAGGAAGTAACTATTGAAGAAGTGGACCTACTCTAGGATTGTATTACCATAGAAAAACATCGGTGGCCATTATTGGGAGGCTAAATTTTTTAAAAATTAATATCTGAGCCTGGGAAGGTCGGAGGATGGCAAAATTAGGCTCATTTGAAAGGGCAAGTTCTAATCTATCAAACCTGATAGTTGAAATTTAATTTTGTGATATCAATTTTTTTGCTTTTTTTAATGTCAGAGTCAAAGGTAACCCATGCAAGGGCTGCCTCATTGGAGAAGATGCAAGTTCAGTTGGAAGCAATGGAAGCTAGGATGATGAAAGGGGTGGAAAAGATGATAAATGCTTGCAAAAAAGAACTTTAAAAAGATATTGAGGACTTTAAAAAAGAAATGGAAGAGCTTAGAAATGAAACAGTGGTGGTGTCAAAAAAAGTGCAGGAGGTAGAAGGGAAAGTTAAACTCCAGGATTCCACCTTATTAAAAATGCAAGAAAAAATAACAATCCATGACTGTAAATTGATGGAGACACAAATACGTCTGAGAGGAGTACCTGAAGAAGAAGGGACAGACTTAAAAGAACATGTAATAAAATAATTGCTGATTTCTTGGAGGAAGATCCTGAAGGGACTAGAAATATGTATGATTATATGTATAGAGTGAATTCATCATATGCCAAGAAAAATAACTTACCAAGAGATGTGGTTATATGACAAAAGAAATGGTGGGGAAAATCTTGAAAATTTTTTTGAAAAGACATTGATAGTGGGAGGAAGCAGAGTAAGAATAATGAAAGAATTGCCAAGACAAGTGATAAATGACAGGAGAACATATAAGAAATTAACAGAAAAACTACGTGACAATGGAATGAGGTATAGATGGATAATACCTGAAGGTTTGAGCTTTGAGCTACAAGGAAGAAGGATTACAATTACAAATACACAGGAGCTGCATAAATTTTATGAAGAGAATAAAGAATTTGCACCATGATGGATTATAAATTATTATCTTGGAATGTAAATGGACTAAATTCATCACAAAAAAGAAAGGCAATATTTCATTGGATTAAAAAACAAAACTGTAATATAATTTGCTTACAAGAAGTTCATATTAAACAAAAGGATTATAATTGTTTATGGAATAAACAATTGGGACTGGAATTTTTTTCATTGACTGAACAGAAGAAAAGGGGTGTGACTTTTTATATTAAACAAGAATTAAACCCAAAAATAATATTTAAAGATAAAGATGGAAGATTTGTGGCAGTAGAAGTAATAATAAATGCGAAAAAACCCTTATTATTGGGACTGTATGCACCAAATGGTGCAAAAGATGTTTTTTTAAAAGACATTATAAAACAACTTGATGAAGTGACATACGACCAGGTCATGATTATGGGAGACTTTAATGGAACAATTCAGAATACATTGGACAGATCTGGGGAAAAAAATAACAATAAAGAAGGAAAATTGCCAAAATCCTTCTTTGAACTGGTTAAACAAGAAAACTTGGAAGAGATATGGAGGAAATTTAATCCTGAAGTATGAGATTATACATTTTTTTTCAGCAAGACATAATACTTTTTCCAGAATTGACATGTTATGGGGTACAAAAGACTTAGGCCTTATAACTAAGAAAATAGAGATCTTACCGAAGATAGGTGCAGATCATAACCCAATATTATGGATTACAAAATTGTCTAAAAAAGTGAGAAAATGGATATTAAATGAAGATTTACTACAAAATAAAGAATTAGTGACATCTCTAGAAAATGAAACTAAAACTTTCTTCCGAATAAATGATAAAAATGATATAAAATTTCAGATGGTGTGGGATGCTTATAAAGCCGTAATGAGAGGAATATTGATTACATTAAACAATAAGGACAAAAGGGCAAAAGAAAAACAGATGTTGGACATTCAAAATGAAATAAAGAAAAAAAAGGGGAACTGAGGAAAAGGCCAGGGAAAAAGAAAATTATAAGGGAGATTACAATACTACAAGCACAAATGAGACATTTGTTAAATAAGGAATTGGAATGGAATTTGAAAAAATTACAACTGAAGACCTTTGAGGGAGCGAATAAACTTGGAAAGTATTTGGCCTGGCAACTGAAGAAAAAAAGAGGAAGTAAAATTATTAATAAAATTGTGGTTGATGGAAGAGAGATGGTAGATCAAGAAGGAATAAAGAGAGAATTTTTCAAGTACTATGCTAAATTATTTAAAGGTGTTAAAGTAAAGAAGGAAAGGATGGAAGCGTATTTGAAAAAGATTAAAATAGCACCCTTAATTGAATATATGAAAAAAAAATTGAATGATCCAATTGAAAAAATAGAAATTGAAGCAGCAATTAATTCAATGAAAATTGGAAAAGCACCTGGGCCAGATGGATATACGGCAAAAAAATTTAAAATTTTTAAAGAAGAATTAGTACCGAAACTTCAAAAATTGATGAATATGATAAGAATAAAAGGGAAAATACCAAATACATGGAAGGAAGCTGTAATTTCTTTGATTCCTAAGGAAGATAGAGATGTCACAAATGTAAAGAACTATAGACCAATTTCATTACTAAATAATGACTATAAGATATATACAAGAATTTTGGCAGAACGACTTAAACAATATTTGATAAATTTCATAAAGGAAGACCAAGCGGGATTTCTCCCTAAAAGGCAAATAAGAGACAATATGAGAACTGTTGTAAATATTGTAGAATATTATGAAAGGCATCCAGACAAGGAAGTTGCATTATTCTTTGCGGATGCAGAGAAAGCTTTTGACAATTTGAACTGGGACTTTATGTTTGCAGTAATGGAGAAAATAGAGTTGGGGGAAGTTTATAAGAATGATAAAGGCAATATATACTGAACAACGTGCAAGGTTATGTATAAATGCAAATCTTACAGATGAAATTATAATCATCAAAGGTACAAGATAAGGTTGTCCGCTTTCACCTTTGTTGTTTATAATGACTCTTGAAATTTTATTGATGCAAATACAAGATGATAAAGAAATAGAAAGGATAAGAGTTAAATGATTTATTTACAAATATAGAGCATTTGCAGATGATATAATGTTTATAAATGAAAATCCTACACAAGTAACACCTTTGTTGTTAGCTAAAATACATGAATATGGAGAACTGGCGGGATTTTATGTTAATAAAGAAAAATCAAAAATTTTATGTAAAAATATGCAAGTAAATAAACAAAAGGAGTTGCAGAGACTAACAGGATGTGACGTTACCTCTAAAGTAAAATATTTGGGTGTGGAAATAACAATAAAGAATATTGACCTGTTCAAAAATAACTATGAAAAGCTATGGCTGAAGATATGATAAAATGGAATAAGCTTAACTTGTCATTGCTTGGAAGAATAACTGCAATTAAGATGAATATTTTGCCGAGAATAATGTATTTGTTTCAAACTATTCCGATTGTGAAAGACAGTAAACAATTTAACAAATGGCAAAGAAAGATTTCAGAATTTGTATGGGCTGGGAAGAAACCAAGGATTAAAATGAAAGTTTTAATAAATGCTAAAGAAAGAGAAGGATTGCAATTACCAGGTTTAAGATTATATCATGAAGCAGTTTGTTTAGTGTGGGTAAAAGATTGGGTGATGCTGTTGAATAAAAAACTGTTAGTGTTGGAAGGTCATGGAAATAAATTCGGCTGGCACACTTATATGTATTATGGGAAGAAAAAGATGGATAGTTTTTTCTCTCACCATTATATAAGAAATAATTTGTTGAATACCTGGATGAAATATAGGAAATATAGTGATGAAAGAAAACCATTATGGATAGTGCCAGCAGAAGTGATAAAAATAACAGCTGAGACAGGTGAGGAAAAATGGCTGCCGTACAATCAACTATTAAAAATACAAAGTGGCAAAATAGAATTGAAAACTGCTGTGGAGTTGAATAACAAATACGATTGGTTTCAAATGCAACAAATAAAGAGTTTGGTGGAAAATGATATTAAAACTGAAGGAATAAGATGAGAGCAAACGGAAATGGAAAAGTTCTGCTTGGAGATAATGGAAAATTAATTTCAAAAACTTATGTTACTTTTAAAATGGTCTACAGAAGATGAAGTAGTGAAATCTCAAATGATAAAATGGACAATAAATGTAAATAAAGAAATACAGATGGATACATGGGAATATTTATGGACAAACTCTATGAAACTTTCAACATGTCAGAGTATTAAAGAGAACTGTTTTAAAATGATGTATAGATGGTATATGACTCCTAAAAAATTGGCAAAGATGAATAACAAGATGCCAGACAGATGTTGGAAATGCAAAAAACATGAAGGTTCTTTCTACCATATGTGGTGGACTTGTGAAAGAGCAAAAAAGTATTGGCAGATGATCCAACAATAAATTTCTAGGATCTTGGAATATGAATTCAAGAAAGCTGCAGAGACTTTTCTGTTGGGATTACAAATGGAAAAATTGCAAAAGAAGACAGAACTATAATTTGGTACTTGCTTTCAGCTGCTAGGACACTATATGCGCAGTTGTGGAAGCAAGAAAAAATACCAGAAAATGAAATTGGATTGTAAAAGTTATGACATGGAGTGAGATGGACAAATTAACAAGAACTTTAAGAGACTATGATTTAGAAGATTTTAAAAGGGAGTGGGAAAAGTTTAGAAGTTATGTAGAAGACGAGTGGAAAGTAAAAGGACTTTGGACAATTTTTGATAGTAATTAAACTTAGAAGAAAGAAGAATATTAATTTTAGTTCTTAGTAATTAAGGGTACCTTTTAATGTTAGTATTTTGAGTAAATAACACTGGCAGGGGTCAAGTAATGGGGGAAGGGGTGATTAGAAAGAAGCATATGGGATAGATGAAAAGAAGTTATTAACGGAAATTGTTATCATATGTTATCAATAAAATTGTTTAAAACAGAATAGCATTCCACAATTCCACAGCATCATTTCTGACAGTGTAACCAGAAGTGATGGCCCTGTGTTGCAGAATGTTCTAGAACTCCCCAGAACTCTAACAAATGATGCCCTGGCAGTGCAGGATGCTTTTTCAGTGAGTCTCCACCTCCCCCCATCTTCTAGGGATTTGCCAGCCAAGGGTGGGGCCCAAGTCAATGCCAAGCACTGGCAACCCTAAACTGAAGAAAATTAGCTGTTTCAAGAACAGGTGAGACTGGAGGCTCATTCAAATAGATATTTATTTATTTAGGCATTTTATTACTCCACTTTTCTCTAAAGATATTAATGACCCAACATATACTATAAAAACAGACCACCAGCACCTTAAAACAATACTTTCCAGACTAAAATAGTATTAAAAAATCAACCCCTTAATTAAAAGCCTGGGTGAATAGAAACGTTTTGGTCTAGAAAAGAAAGAAAGCCAGATGAGTCTCAGGGGGAAGATCTATAAGGAAGGTGCCATAACGGAAAAAAAAACCTGACTTACATTGCCACTTGCCCTACATCTGAAGGTGGGGCACAGAGAGCAGAGTTTGTGAGGCAGATGTTAACTGATAGACTGCACAATATGGGAGGGTTAGTCTGTACCCTGGCCCCAACCATTTAGAGCTTTAAAGGAAATAAGGCAAAATAAATATACAAATAATAAACAAAAACCTGTGGGCTTTTTTCATGAAACAACTTAGCAAAATTATAATTTAATTATACTTGCTGAAATCACAACACAATTTGTTGCATGTGAATATCACATATTTTAATTCTACAACATCAAATATAGGTAATACCTGTTCATTCCCATAAACGGGCATGAATGCTCATCCATAATTATAAATATCTATGGTGCTTTACATGATATTTCCCCATATAGGCTTCTTTCCACGTGGGCTTTTTTCTGTGTGGGCTTTTTTCCATGTGGGCATTTTTCCGTGTGGGTATTTTTCCATGTGGGCTTTTTTCATGGAACTGCTAAAAATAACCTCTGTGTTTGGAACTGAAAATTTGGTTCATGTTTCTTCTCATAGTCTAGTTTCTTTCTTTCTTTCTTTCTTTCTTTCTTTCTTTCTTTCTTTCTTTCTTTCTTTCTTTCTTTCTTGCTTTCTTTCTTGCTTTCTTTCTTGCTTGCTTTCTTGCTTTCTTTCTTGCTTTCTTTCTTTCTTTCTTTCTTTCTTTCTTTCTTTCTTTCTTTCTTTCTTTCTTTCTTTCTTTCTTTCTTTCTTTCTTGCTTTCTTTCTTGCTTTCTTTCTTTCTTTCCCCACCTCAGAAGATTACTTCACTGCCACCATGTTCTATATGGGCTGACAAAACAAGTTAACAGAATTCAAAACTCTGACATGAACTAGTCCTTTTTGTATTTTTGTACTTTATGTGTTTGTGTGTGTGTGTGTGTGTGAGAGAGAGAGAGAGAGCACAACTGGAAGTCATGGGGACCTCTGTTGTCTGACTCCTACTGGAAACCTGGAGGATATTCAGGGTGCTGGTTGAATAAAGCCTGCCCATGCCTCCCAAGTGCTGTTATTTCAAGAAGGTTTCCCATTCAAGTACTTGCCAGAGTCAACCCTGCTTAGCTTCTGAGATCTCATGAAACTGGGCTTCCTGGGTTATCCAGGACAGGGCAACATGTGTATTAGTCCTGATATTTAGCAATAACAAATCAACAGAATGTGCAGAACAATCAACAAAAGCAACACCTGGATTAAGCATCATGGTCACTTTAAATAGAATATGATCTAATGTCAATATGCAAAGCTATTGCTCTGTCACAGGCAAAATTCTGTTATCCTAATTTATCCAGCAGCTACATGATTCTATAGATAATTGTATGTGCCTTCATCGCTGTAGAAGCTTTACTTATTGAAAATGGAGACTAGGATCATTTATTTTACCAGAAACAAATTTTATAGCATTTAAAGGAGAAAAGTATTTTCAGTATTTCCATAAATATGTTTCGTTTTCAATTGAACAATCAATTTTCATTTTGATCAAAAGCAGTATTTGAGGTGGTTTCACTGTGGCAAAAATAACTGGAACAGTCACTGTTGAAATCCTGACATTAAATTAGTATGTTTATCTTTTTAAAGAGGTTATGACAGCCTATTGCATACAAATCCCAAACCTCCCACTGAACTAGATAGGATCAGATACAATCTTTTGGTAACTGTCCTTTGGTAACTCAATTTAATTTGTATTCTGACTTTCAAATATGAATGTAAGCCTACAAGCATAGCTTCAAAATCAAATTAATCCTTGACATAAGGCCAGTGGCTTCAGCAGTGCTATAATTGGTATGAGATTGGCTTCTTATAACCTTAAGGTGTAGCTATAGTAATACAGGTGAGGAAAACTAGCTCTATGATTCTTGGAATATTCCCAAACTCGTTTTTTCTGCTTAGAAGGTAAGTGTTTGTTTATTTCCTTGTTCATCTCCAGCATCCATTGTGGTGCCAAAGCAACATGCTGTTTATCCTCTTCATGTTTGTTTTGTTTCTGTGTTGGAGTTGGTGCGATAAAAGTAGACTCTGTAACATAAGGTGATTTTCTTTATTGCACACTTACAGTTTATGTAGCCATAAAAATCTTGCAAAGGATGTAAAGGTTAGGAGGATTAAACAAATGCTATAAAACATATCAAAGTAGATTGCATAAACAATTATTGTGCTGCAGGAAATAATTGATTCGCTGAGCGATTAGGGGACAGCTCTCATAAAAAAGACTCCATTTGAAGTAAAAACAAAGGAAACACCCTACTATCTGGTTTTTATCAACACCATGTGTATCAGTTAAGGCTGTGGTCTTCTCAGTCTGACCTCTTTAAAAATGATGTTTTGAGATACATTTTGTCCATCACATAGCTGAACCTATACAATCAGGGGCATGTTGTGGGAGTGGCATCAGAGGCATGATTATGTCACTTCTGGGGAAAACCTGGAAGCCACAATGGTAGCTCTCAGATTCCTCAGAAAATATGTCATCATGCTTATTGGTTCTTCATTTCCCCACTACTGCCTTTCCAAGCAGCAGCAGGTAATGGAAGCTTAGGGTAGAAGATCCCCCACCCCAACTGGAAGCTTGGTGGGCCTTCATATATTTGAATAATTTTGCCTCAAAATACTATAAAGCATGCTGAAAATGTAGTAAGGCATCCACCCAAAGCATGTCCCATTGAACTCAGTGGAATTTACTTCCTAGTAGATGAGCATAGGATAGGACTGTACATCTCATTGAAATGAATGGGAAAATCCGAACAAGTCAATACCATTGTTTTCAATGGTATTTTATTATTCCTTTTATTTGATTGTTCTCTTTCTCTTTATAGTTAACATAATAATCATGGAAATAGATGAGCAGGCTTTAGTACTTATCATATTCTTATTGATTGATGAGTCTCCAGCTTCCTTCTCACTAACTCTCATGGGAACATGGCCTAAGAAACTCCCCATTAATTGGGACACTGACAGCACAATCCTAAGGGGGTGGGGATGAAAGTGCTCTGAAAGCGGACTTGCCGCTACTGGGCGCCAGAAGCATTTGCGGCGACATATGGCTGACGCCACCATGGAGGAGGGGAGTTATGGGCGCCACTCTGCCCAAGAGTAGCGGAACCTGAAGGCTGCGCCTGAGCATTGGCAGAAGTGAGGCAGAGCACGGCACTCAGGTGCAGGAGGGGGTGGAGTTGGGGGTGCGGCCAGGCTTAGACGACTCTCTGAGCAGTTTGGCCTATGGCACACTCCCCCCGAGAGGTGCAACATAACGCCTGCAAAAATAGCAGCATGTCCCATAGGCACTCATTGAAACCAAAAACAAAGGTCAGCTCTGCCACTGCAGAAGCTCGCAAACCCCTTAGGGAGCAGCGTGATTGCCTCGCCAATCCCCTTGCACTTTGGGCTGACGAGCCCCTTCCCAGCAGCCAATTGCGGTCTCCCCCCTCCTAGAAATACTTCCTCTCTGGCCTCGCATAACTCAGTTGTTAGGGACAGCTTCGCATGGCAGGAAGTTCTGCCGGCGAGCTCCCTGCCATACAGACATAGAGTGAGGGACAGGCAGACATGCTGGTGATGGGTTTTGCACTGCACGGTTGCTTTGACAGTATCTATGACTTCTGAGGGGGAAAGAGAGGTCTCTCCCCTGTGGCTAACTGCTCTTGTTTCCAGGTCTCCATGGGTTGCGGGTTCCCGGAGGCTTTGCATGCGAGGACTGTCGCCCATGGCTGAGTAAGTTCCACTGTGCCTCCCCTGTCCTCCCCCTTCCCTCACTCTCAACCGCTCAGTGTGCAAGCATTTCTGCCACTTGAACCCAGCAGTGGGCTGGGCTACCCTGTGCTGCTGCCTGCTCCCTTCCCTTTGTCTGCCCTCTGCCGTTTTCCCAACCCCTGGCAAGGCACGGGGGGGGGTGGCAGCTGCCCCGATATGGGGAGGTAGGTCAGAGACTGTCCCTTTAAGAGAGTGCCCAGCTGAAACGCAGCCTGCCCCTCCAGCTGCCACCCCTGCAGGTGCTCTTGATCTCTGTCTCTGTTTTGCAAGTGGGAATCCAACACAGAGGCTTCTGCAAGTGTCGCTCCACCCCCCCCCCCTTCACTCCCTCAGCTGTTTCTGCCCACCGCTCTGAATGGAGCCCTGCCCACAGCGAGACTGCCCAGCACACACCAGGGAAACTGTTGCACTCTGTTCTGGAAAAATAAAGTCTGATCTGTACCCTCTGTTGTCTCTCCTGCATGGCATCTGCTGCACATTCCCTGGGCAACCCCCCCACCACCACCAACTCTGTCAGTGGCCTCTCTGAGGGAATTCCCGGGAGGGTGGGCAGACTTGATTCTTGGGGGGGGAGCAGGCTATGAGCCGCCATGCTGCCCCCGCATGGCTGAACAGGAGAGAGGGGTGCCGCCCCTCAGCCTGCCTGACCTAATGGCCTACCCAACCCCACAGGGCTGTTGTGCACAGGGCACAAAGGGGGAGGGGGCTGATGAAGTGGATGCATGCCGAGTGGCTCACACTCTGAGTTCTGCGGCCCTCAAGGGAGGTGTTCCTTGCACATAGCAGGGGGTGGTGGCAGGGCAACACTGGGGGGGGGGGGTGGCTCCAGGTGGTGGTGGTGGGTGTCTTTTGGACTTGGTGGTCTGCCCGCTCCCAGACACACATTCCAGCCACTGTTTAAAGCAGTGAACTCCTGCACTTTGTGGTTCTTGTTTGTCTGCGCATACATCTGCCCATTTGTCTGCCATTGGCAGAGTCTCTGACAGCAGGAGGGTGTGTGAGGATTGACCGCCTCTCAGATGCAGGCTTTTCACCCTCTCTCCTGGTCACATGCAATGGGCTGGCCAATCCTGTGGTCCCACACGAGCCTGTCCCTCCCCCACCCCCACCTCAGCAGCTGGCCAATGGCATGTGCATGGATGGAATCACCATGGCGATGGGTTCTTTCTCACTTGTTGGGCTCGCGCTTCCTCTCCACGTGTGGCATAATGTTTCCTCTTTGGGAGCCAACCGTGGCAGCCTACACAAGTTCTGCACTTGAGCGCAGCTACATGGCAGTTCTCTGGATTGGGCTGTGAATAGAAGTCAATATAAATGACGGAGGAGGAGATGCTGTTAAATATTTATGGTAAATTACAGCTTGGCCTTGAGACCATGGAGACCCATCACCAGCCAAAATACATTAATGCTGTTAGATGCACTACATTAGGTATAAAGCAGCTTTAAAAGTTCATAAAGAATAATAAAAGGCTTTGTTAGAACTGACTTTTAAAAGAGTTGCTAACATTCTTAACTAGCAATGGCTATAGCTTCTACAGGTGGACATTGGTCTATTAGTCAGTCTTGCAAGATGTCATTGTATCACTGAGACATTAACTGAAACCAGTCCATACTAATAGGATGGAGCTGAATCTCTCATATAAGAAACTCCTTTGTGGTCAAACTATTCAATTGTATATTAATTACAATAATTCACTATTTTGACATTTGGGGCTCCTTTTAGCTTATGAAAAATCATACACTACAGATGGTCCCCTCCCCCCCCCTTTCCAAGCTTTTGAAAGAAAATGATTAGAATTAACAAATAGGTCACAACCTTGGCAACTATCCACTATAATCTGCCACTGTACTAGTTGCCATAGAAACTGACAATTCTGGAAGTTCTTTCAATGCAATCTATATTTTATGCATATAAGATTAACATATTTAAAATAATGAACTGGCTAATAAACAAAGTGCTGATAGACAGAAAACAGTCTACCAGGGCTCTTTTTAAAACCTCTATTGTCAGTTTCAGCCACTTAAACATAAAGAATAGAATGACTGATAAAGAAGTATCACATCTATGGCCATTATATGGAGAAGGCTGTTGGTGATCACAGGACATACTGTAGTTACAATAAATTTTTGAAACCAGGACAAATCAACCCCTTATCTCCTCTTCTTCAGTGAACATGATCCAGTTAAAGCACTTGATTTAAACAGAAGGGGTATTTATTTATTTGTTTGTTTGGTTGGTTGATTTATATTCTGCCCTTTCCCATACAGGCTCAGGGGAGATCACAGTCATAATAAAACAGTTAAAATACAACAATAACTCAATAATATAAAAAATAAAACATAGCTCAGAAATATACACAGGCAGGCAGGCACATATTTCAGATGAACAAACAAATATTTTGGCTTGTTGTGATTTTACAGCCCAGTGTGGGGGAGGGCAATAGATGGTATAAGCAGTAGAATGAAAGGATGTCTGCTTGGCTCAACTGAAGGCCTGGTGAAACAGCTCCATCTTGCAGGCCCTACAAAACGGAAGTAAATCCGGTAAGTTCCGGATCTCCCCAGGGAGCTGATTCTACCAGGCTGGAGCCAGGGCTGAAAAAGCCCTGGCCCTGGTCAAGGCAAGCCGGACGTCCCTTGGGCCGGGGATGGCCAGGAGATGTTGATTGGCTGATTGCAGTAGTCTTCGGGGCTCATATGGGGAGAGGCGGTCCCGCAAGTATGTTGGTCCCAGGCCACGTAAGGCTTTAAAGGTCAATACTAAAACCTTGAAGCTGATTCGGTACTCGATTGATAACCAGTGCACTTTGCACAGCATCAGCCGACTTCCTGCCCGTAAAGGCAGTCCAGTTACTAGCCGTGCTGCCGCATTTTGCACCAGTTGGAGTTTTCGAATCAGCCTCAAGGGCAAGCCTGCATAAAGCGAGTTACAGTAGACCAATCTGGAAGTGACCGTTGCATGGATTGCTGTAGCTAAGTCATGGGGGGTCAGATAGGATGCTAGCTGTTTGTTCTGCTGAAGATGATGGAATGCAGATCACGCAACTGCTGTGACCTGGGCCTCCATAGAAAGGGAGACATCCAATGTCACGCCCAGACTCCTCACCTTCTGGGATGGCACAAGAGGAGCAACATCCAGGGTGGGGAGATGGATGTCTGATCTTAGCCCCCCTTGGCTCAGGTACCTCTGTCTTAGTTGGATTAAGCTTCAGCCAGTTTAACTGCAACCATCCAGCCACAGCTTCTAGCGCCCTGGTCAAATGTTCTGGGGCAATGACTGCATGGCCGTCCATCAGCAGATAAAGCTGGGTGTCATCTGCATACTGGTGACATACTGGCAGATAAATGGTGTAATCCCAAACCTTTCTAAACCTTTGAAGTCAATGGGCTTAGAAGGGCATAACTCTGTTCCGGACTGCACTGTTAAATGCTTTCTTAAGTAATTTATTGATGATGTAAATGAGACATGAATTTTTAACTTTGGATCACAAAGTTTGACACCGTAGTGCTCTGGTGTTTTGATGCACTGAGGTTTATATAATAGTGAAATGGTGGTGAACTTAGTTTGGTGATTACGTTTTGGGGTAGGTAGTGACTGGGATAATGAGAGCAAGTGAGGAGCACTGTTTAGCATGCCAGACTCAGACTGGGAAGAACTGGATTCAAATAACCATTCAACTTACCAGGTAATATTGGACCAGTCTCTGTCTCTCAGTTGAGTCTACTCATGAGATGTTAGAAGAGGTAAATCAAGGAGGAAACACCAACATACACTATCCCAAGTTTCTTAGATTGAAGGACAGGGTAAAAATGTGAGAGATGGGCTTAATTAATGGAAACACAAAAATTTCCAGCAAGCAAAACTGTACAGATGTGTGTTATACAGAGGAAAACAAGTGACAAAAGAGAACTGGGATCTTGTATATTGAAAGCAATATAAAAGAGGAAATGCATGTTCTCATGCAGAGACAAGAAAAGCTGCACACAATAAAAACTCCCACTTCTAAACAAGTTTCCAAGAGATAGGAGACCTAAGGCTAACATGTCTTCTGTGGGC
Source organism: Heteronotia binoei (assembly GCF_032191835.1). Classification (NCBI taxonomy): domain Eukaryota; kingdom Metazoa; phylum Chordata; class Lepidosauria; order Squamata; family Gekkonidae; genus Heteronotia; species Heteronotia binoei. The sequence goes on from NC_083223.1 coordinate 125,539,856, forward strand.
AATAGTGGGGTTAAGTAGCAGGTACATAGGATTCACTGTTGAAGAAAAATAAAGAAAAGATTTTTTTAACTACTTAGGCTGCAATCCTGCACTCAGGCTGCTGAAAGCCCACTGATTTCAATTGAATTAAAACAGCTACTGACATTCTTTTCACCTTTTTCTCCATTGCATATGTTATCCTATGTTTTTATTTACAGAACATAAGTATCTTACATATGCCTTTTCTTCTTCTGTTTCAAACTGAAGTAATAACTTGCACATCCATTGTAATAGATGATCTTTTTGTTTTGTGATCAGCTGTTCAAACTCAGTCATATCTCTTAAGATTCCACCTTCTGTGCTGATGATCTTCTTTAATCTTGAAGCTGATTGGTGATATAACAACTGTTGAATATTAATTTCTTCATCTCTGGTGCCTTGCCAGGATTTGAGTTTCCCCTGAGCATTTGCCATACATTAAAAAAATCATTTTTATTTCTCGTATTCTTGTCATAATAAGCTTCTATTGGGAGCTTAAGCTGAGAGTTTGGAGGGTTCAATAAATTCCAGTGCGTAAACCATATTTTCAAAAGTCCATATGAAATTTCATTAATTCTTTCTTGTGTTATGGTAATTTCAGTTGATTTCTTTATCCATAAATAGTTGTGTGTGATTAAATGGATGCAAAATTTCACAGAACAAATACCAATGCACCAATGGGAATGTTTATAGGAAAAAGAAATTAAGTTGACAGCCAGCCAGGCATTAAGAGAAAACTAGTGTAAAATGTTCTTCACATGGTATATAACTCCAAAGGATATTGAGAAAGTAGACAATAATTACAGAGGAAAATGCTGGATATGCCAAGATGTAGATGGAACCTTTTACCATACGTGGTGGACTTGTGAAAACACAAAACATATTGGAAGGAAATAAATGGGAAAATGCAGAACATATTAAAATTTAAATTCTCTATGGAAGGTAAGAACATGCTATTAAGAACACTGCCTAATAAATTACTAAAGGTTTTGGAAGAGATATTCAAATATACTGTGACAGCAGCTAGAATCATCTATGCAGCAAAATGGAAATCAGATATTTGTCCAAACTTAGAAGAACGGGAAAATAAATTTGCCAGTTATGCAGTAATGGCAAAATTAACAACCTCTTCTGTTAGCAGCCAGACCCCTCCTCCTACAGAGGAACAGTTTAGCAGGCTGGACAGTAAGAGACTTAAACACCCCTCAGATAATATCACTTCCAAAAATCATAAATATACTGCTTGGCCCAAAGTGACACAGAATGCCAGCCAGAGACAAGCCTTGGAAACATTTTTGGATGGTGAAATCAGAGCAGCTGGCTTGCTAACTACCCTCTCACCATTCTAAGGAGATGCATAATTTAGGAACAATGAGTCTCCCAAGAAACTATGGCTTCACATTGTTCAAATCCTGACAGCTGTCCAGCCTTACTTCCCCTTCACTCATTTACCCTTAATTTAGCAATATTCACAACACCTGGTAGCTTTCTTGTTCAGTACTCAGTGGGTCATGAAGAAACTTTTCCACCTTTAGCACACCTCAGTAAACCCCATCCATATCTCCCAAAATCATTATTTACCTCTGGTAAGCCTATCAAGGTAAAACATCAGCCTTGCCTCAGGGAACATTTTCCCTATAACTGTTGAACTGTGCTTCATGGCAGTTTGTGTATGTTCTGCGTGTCATACCTCACACCACCATTTGTGTGTGGGCCTCCTCACACAATGCTGTTCATTTTGCTGCTACCTCTGCTTGCCTTTCTCTCTGAGACTGGTAATTGTCCAGGTTTCCCTGAATTGCTTTCTCCCTCACCTCCCTTTTTATTTCCTTTTAGTTAGCCTTGTGTGTGTGTTTTCAGTGTGTTTGTGTGTATTTTTTGCCCTTGGGAGTCAGTTTGGTGTAGTGGTTAGGAGTGCACTCTAATCTGGGAGAACTGGGTTTGATTCTGCACTCCTCCATATGCACCTGCTGAGTGATCTTGGGTCAGTCACAAGCTCTCTCAGAGCTGTTCTCTCAAGGGCAAGTCTCTGAGAGCTCTCTCAGCCCTATCTTCCTCACAGGATGTCTGTTGTGAGGATTGGAAGGGAAGGGAGATTGTAAGCCACTCTGAGACTCTGATTGAAGGGTGGAGCGTAAATCCAATTCCTCCTCCTCTTCTCTTTTAATAAACAGTCTTACTGATTGAACATATGACTAGGTCATTTCAAGAGCTCTTTAAGGGAAAGATCCCCATAAACGTGGGTGGAGAACCCAGTTACCCCCTGCTGCTTGTCTCCTTTAAGCTAATTTCCTCTGATTAATTAGGACACCACCTCTTTGGGTAAAAAAATTGAGAAATAGATCAACTTCAAAATCTGAGGAGAGATGGAGTGTTTATTATGCAAAGAGGAGACAAATTTTAGAATGAGAAATAGTTTTAAAATTGTATATAAATATATTGCAATGAAGAAATAGAATGAGAACAAGTTTTGAATATAAATGTATAAAGAAATGGATCAAAATATCTGTTACTTTTTATTTATTTATTTATCTGGGATTTATATCCCGCCCTTCCCATCGAGTGGCTCAGGGCGGCTTACAACATATGTAAAACTAACATAAAAATAAGTTACACTATAAAATTAACATTTCATTAAATAATTAAAATCCAACGTTTGTTATAAATGTACATGTTGTTAAAATCAGACAGCGGTCGTAAAGCTACACTCTATTCAAATTCAAATACTGATTCGGTATACCGTCTTCAACATTTCGATGTTCCATATTCGATATTCAGTAGTCGGTATACAGGTATACAAGGATACAAGGCCGGTTAGTTGTGGGCCAGCCGGAAGAGGGTTGTCTTACAGGCCCTGCAGAATTGAGTAAGATCCCGCAGGGCCCTTACCTCCTCTGGCAACTGGTTCCACCAAAATGGAGCCATTACAGAGAAGGCCCGGTCCCTTGTGATCTTCAAGCGGGCCTCCTTTGGCCCGGGGACGACCAAAAGATTTTGAGATCCCGATCGCAGTGCTCTCTGGGGAACATGCGGGGAGAGACGGTCCCTTAGGTAGGCATGTCCTAGACCATATAGGGCTTTAAAGGTAATAACCAGCACCTTGTACCGAACTCGGTAGGATATTGGCAGCCAGTGCAGAGCCCGAAGTCCCGGCTGAATGTGCTCCCATCTTGGGAGCCCCAATAACAGCCGGGCGGCGGCGTTCTGCACCAGCTGCAATTTCCGGGTTCGACACAGGGGCAGCCCCATGTAGAGGGCATTGCAGTAGTCCAATCTCGAGGTGACCGTAGCATGGATCACCGTTGCTAGGTCGTCGCGTTCCAGGAAGGGAGCCAGCTGCCTTGCCCGCCTAAGGTGGAAGAATGCGGACTTGGCAGTGGCTGCTATCTGGGCCTCCATAGTTAAAGAAGGCTCCAGAAGTACCCCCAGGCTCTTGACCCTGTGCGCCGCCGTCAGTGGAGCACCGTCAAAAATCGGAAGGGGTATTTCCCCTCCCGGGCCGCGACGGCCCAAGCAAAGGACCTCTGTCTTCGCTGGATTTAGCCTCAGCCCGCTCCGTTTGAGCCACCCAGCCACAGCCTGTAACGCCCGGTCCAGGTCTTGTGGGGCGGAGACCGGCCGACCGGCCATGAGCAGATAGAGCTGGGTGTCATCAGCATACTGGTGACAACCCAGCCCATACCTTCGGGCAATCTGGGTGAGGGGACGCATATAGATGTTAAATAACGGCGAGGCGGCGGGCAAGTAACCGATGGTCGACCGTATCGAACGCTGCCGATAGGTCCAACAACATCAGTACCGCAGAACCGCCCCGATCCAGATGCCGTTGCAGGTCATCTACTAGGGCGACCAGCACTGTCTCCGTCCCATGGCCCGGGCGGAAGCCGGACTGAAGAGGATCAAGGACGGAAGCGTCATCCAGGAAGGTCTGTAGCTGCACCGCCACTGCCCTCTCGATATCTTATCTTATCTTATCTTATCTTAAATTGGAGATATTATTATACACTTTCTTTTAAGCTTGGATATTTTAATAGTTACAGCTAATATCTAGAAATGATAAAATATATAACAGAATAAGTTATAATGAAGAAAATAATGATATAGTTGTAAAATAGGTTAGTTATGAAATTTGAAATTCAAAATGTTTGAAGCAAGGATTACTGTGTTTTATGGAAATTTCTTAAAAACTATAATGAAGGGGATGTTAGGGAGAAATATTTACTTCTTTTGGTCTTAAATATCCTGCAATGTATAATTATATTGTTATCTATAATTTGTAGCCAGAGGCACTGCGTACCTTGTGAAAGCACCCCAAAATTGGGTTCCCCCACTCTTGACCTGAACCAGAGATCCCACAAAAGACCGGTCAAGTGAGAAACACTCTTTCTCGGCCTGTGCCAAGGAGCCAGCCAAGGCTTGATTTTGTAAGGTAATTGTGATCTGTAAAAGTTTTCAGTTGTATCTTTGGACTCCCTAGTTTAATAACTAAAGTTTTGATATCCAGCATATATCAATCCTTAAATAAGTTTGGTGTCTGTGGAAAAGGAAAGTATAGCGCTTAGCCTTGATTGGCTACAAACACTTTTAATGTAACAACAGTCTGATTGCAGGATCTTTGGTGGATTCAACATACTTGCTTGGTTCCAATTTACATGAAAGGAAACCTGAGATTGAGTGTGGGGGGACATGAAGATCAGAAGCCTTTAAAAATTTCCTAATGGATTCAGGTAGGGTAGTCATGTTGGTCTGAAACAGCAGAACAAAGTTTGAGGCCAATGGCACCTTTAAGAACCAACCAAGTTTTATTCTGGATGTGGAGAAACGCAATCCTCCAGGGGTGCCCCAAAGAAGCGCTGAGGTCTCTGTGAAACCCAAGTGCAGGGTGGCAGAGGACCTTGAGGCCTAGCCTCACAGCTGGAGAGGGGGATTGGGAGTCCTGTTCCTCTCAATCTGAACCCCGGGACTGAGCAGGTGGTGGCAGCGCGCCCAAGGGGCAGGAGGAGACATAGCTCCCTCCAGGAGTTGGCGACTCCGTAGGGAGCTGACGGGACCGGGTCTGAAGGCAGAATCGGGCCGGTTCCGTCACACTTGGTGGCAGCGGTGGGATGAGAACAAACAGAGAACTTGATTGGCCAGGCATTTTTGGTTTTTGATGCGTGCAAGCACCCAGAGGAAGCAACAGCGGTTTTGTTTTCTTTTCGGGTCAACTGGAGTAGGGAAAGTTTAGCTAGTTAGGATGGAGCGTGCTAAGAAACTGGAAATCCTGAAGAAACTGGAAATCCTGGAGATGACAAAGCCACAGCTCCAGGAAGAGTGCGCAAAGCAAGAACTGGAGTGTGACAACCTGACTGTAGTAGATATGCAAGTCCTCCTGTTGGAGCATCTTGAGCATGCAGGGGCCCCTGCAAAAGTGGCCCCCACCCAGTCAGAAGTAATCTTGCAGCTACAGATGGAACTGGAGAGAATGCGTATCAAGGCGGACCAAGTCCGCAGACAGGAGGAACGAGAGAGAGAGGAACGACAAGCAGAGAGGGATGCAGTCCGCAGACGGGAGGAAAGAGAGAGAGAGGAACGACAAGCAGAGAGGGATGCGATCCGCAGACAGGAAGAAGCAGAGATCCGCAGACGGGAACAAGAAGAGCAACGTCGCCATGAGCTTGAGGTGCTACGTCTGGAAGCTGAACTAAGCAAAGAGATCCAAGTCACGCCCAAAGACTTTGCAGTGTACAAGGAGGGAGAAGACCCCTCCACATACCTCTCCAACTTTGAGAGGGCAGCCAAACAGTGGGGGATTGCAGAGGAGGACTATATGTCTTACCTCTGTAGCAACCTGACTGGAGAGCTTTCAGCCATCTATTACAGCATGCCTGTGGAAGATGGGGGGATAACTTTTGCGGCCTATAAAGCCACTGTGTTTAAAAGGTTTAAACTGGGGCCAGACCACTCCCGAAGGCAGTTCAGGGGTTTGGCTCCACAAGAAGGTAAATCCTATTCTGAATGTGGGGTAATGAAGGAACAGACAGTTCCAGTGCTATTGGGCCGGGATTTGTTGGTGGGCCAGTACTCTATCAATGCTGTAACCCACAGCCAAACCCTCAGGGGGAAGTGGGAGGAGGAAGGCAACTTTAAGGAAGCCACCTCACCACCAACCAGGGAGGGGGAAATAACCCAGGTTATTGAGGACGAAGAGAGGGCAGTCACCCAGGAGGGGGAGGGCCAGCCTATCTCAAGCCCTGGAGGAGGGTGTTCCCAAGGGGAAGAGGGGTGTAGCTTTCCCCAAGTGCAGCAAGAGGCTGTGGATGTTCCTAGCGAGGAAGGGAACCTGTCTAGCATAAAGGATGTGCAAGCTGAAGAGACCAAGGTGGAGAGTGGAGATTTCACAGGAGGTTCTGAGAGCAGCAAGGCTAATGTGGGCTCAGAGGAGCACATAGCTGAAGGCTTGGGGGAACGGGAGCGGTTCCAGAAGGGGGTCCGGAGCGGCCTTAGGTGGGAACCGGTTCACCAAGTAGCTGTGGATCAGGAAGTGGGATCGTCCGAGACGCTCTCAAAACAGGTCGTCTTGAAGCAGGGCAGACAGGAGTCCTGGGAAGCTGTGGGACCTTCCAGGCAGGAAGGGGGTCAGTTGGGTAGTACTGAAAAACCAACCGAGGGGACTGAGAACCCAAGCCAAACCCTCAGGGGAAGGTGGGGGGAGGAAGGCAACGTTAGGGAAGCCACCTCACCACCAACCAGGGAGGGGGAGGACCAGTCTGTCTCAAACCCTGCAGGAGGGTGTGCCCAATGGGAAGAGGGGTGCCAATTTCCACAAGGGCAGCAGGATGCTGTGGAGTGTTCCAGGCAGGAAGGAGCTCAGTTGGCTGACACTGAAAAACCAACTGAGGGGGCGGAGAACCCAGATCAAACTTTGGCTAAGTGTTCTGGAAACAGTGGGGCTAGGGGTGGCTTGAAGGAACAGATGATAGGAAGTCTGAGGGAGCCAGAAATGTTCCTGTCTGAGGTTCAAAGTGACCCTAGGCTGGATCCACTGTGTGAGGTGGCAAGGGACCAGAAAGTGGAGTTCTCAGAAGTTGAGACAGGGGCTAGGGTGATGGATGTCCTGCCACTTCATACTGGTGAACGGAAAGTGGAATGGGAGGGACCCCATGTGATTGTGGATGACCTAGACGAGGCTACTTATGTGGGGGCTATGGAGAAAATGGGAAAGGCAGTTAAAGTGGTGCAGGTGAATGTACCACAGCCAGTCTCTGCGAGGTCCATGGTGTTGCCCATAGGTAGGAAGGAAGGAGACAAAAAGAAGCTGGGACAGAAATTGTTTGCAGCACCAGAGGTAGTTTTCTGGGAGGACAGAGTGGACAGAGGGAACATTCCACCAATGAGGGATAAAGAAGAAGCAACTGTGTGGGAACTGGGCAGTTTCCAACCCCATATGTGGGGCCAGGGATTTCCTCCTTTGATGGGCCACTCACCCCAGCAACAGCAGCAACGGAGGGAGAGCACCAAACTCCAGAGGTGGTCCTGGGAAATAGAGGAGTACATCTTAAAGACTGGACATTCCTTCCGACTGCAGCAGTGCGACTTGTCCAGAAAGGACATGGACACCCAGGTTGTGGGACTTTGTGTATTATTGGAGAAATACCTGAATGTTTGTGAAATATTTTGGTTAACGGGTTTCTCCTTGTTTGTTTGGATTCTGCTACGGGGTCACCTCTGTAGGAGGCAACCCCTCCGGCTCAGAATTTAAGGAGGGGGACGTGTGGAGAAACGCCATCTGAGAGTGTTGGTGCTTCATCCAAAAAGGCAGGGATCAGTAAATCCATTCAGCCGGCTTTGTAGCCTTCCCCTCACTCCCCCCTCCCTTCCAGAGCCAAACCAACAACGCTAGGGGGAAAGTCTCCTAGAGAAGCAGGAAGTGCTGTTGTTCTTGCCATGTGCTAGGCAGGAAGAGTTTCTCAGTTGGAAGCCAGCGCTCGAGCAAGCATGTGGTGAGCAATGGAGGCTCCTGCCTGTGGGGGGAGGCCTGCTCAGGAAAATGAGGCCTCCAGGCAGGCAGACTAAGTAAGTACTTCACAAGACAGGGCAAGTTTAGATCAGGGCCAGCCGGATGCGTTTATAATCAACTTTATTTTGTTATGCTGTTTGCTGTGCTGGGCTGTGCGGTGCTGGGCTGTGCTAACTTTTTAAAGGCAACTGTTTTTGTTTTGTTTTTCTTCCCCTATCCTTTTCCCTTTTAAATAAATGTTTTTTCTGTTTTAAATGCTGGCAGTTAATCTCTGTACCACCTAGATCCCCGACCGCTTAGACCACGCTGTTTTTATAAAGGGGGCCCCGGGGAAGGGGGAAGGCATGCAGGTGGATAAGGTGCCAATCCTCCAGGGGTGCCCCAAAGAAGCGCTGAGGTCTCTGTGAAACCCAAGTGCAGGGTGGCAGAGGACCTTGAGGCCTAGCCTCACAGCTGGAGAGGGGGATTGGGAGTCCTGTTCCTCTCAATCTGAACCCCGGGACTGAGCAGGTGGTGGCAGCGCGCCCAAGGGGCAGGAGGAGACATAGCTCCCTCCAGGAGTTGGCGACTCCGTAGGGAGCTGACGGGACCGGGTCTGAAGGCAGAATCGGGCCGGTTCCGTCACACTGGACATCAGCTTTTGTGTGCATGTGCACTGTTTCATTTAGATTACACACACACACTGAGCCCATTTTGTGGGTAGGGTGGGGTACAAGTTGAATAAATGAAATTAAATGAAAGTTTGATTTCTGAGCATAAGTGAAAACTGAATGATTTAGGTATCAAAAGCTTCCCTGAAATCCTGATAAACTGTAGCTGAACCCAGCATATAGTAGCTCAAGTATATGTGGTGCCCATCTGCACCCCACTCACCTGGGGCTGCTGCCTCCGTGACTTTGAGGGTGGCAGGGGAAGCACTTGTGACCTCAGAAATGGAGTGCAGCTGAGTTCACATCACTCAGCTGACACCTCCCATGGAGCATGGTTAGGGACGCCTCTCTCTCTCTCTCTCTCAGCTTGTCACCTTCTCCACAATTTCCTCCCCAGCTGGCAGTATGACTTTCACTTTTTATTTCCTTTTACCATAGTTCCTCAGGCTTCTCACCAATCCCCTTCACCCTCAGCCCTGTCAGTCAGCTGTTCTGCCTTCCCATTGGTGGCCTATCTTCCCGGTCACTTCTCCCCACCCCAGGGTTGTTCTCCCTTCTGTTTCTCCCCACTCCTCCTTCCCAGGTGGCTGGACCATGCCCTCACTCGCTGCCGGAGGTGGCTGAGCTACCAGATCCTCTTTCCAGGGCATGGCGTCAGGCTGCCACTGGAGCTAGGCAAGATGTCCACGAGGGGACTCACTCCAGCCTGGGCGGCCTCCTCCACTGTTCCCTGTTGCAGCATGGGGCCCCCACTGAGCCCACTGTCAGCAAGGTCAGTACAGGGTAGTGCATTCTGCATGGGGGAGGTGGTCTGCCCTTGGCTCCCGACCAGGCTGCTCACCTTTGGAGCATGGCGGGAGGGGCAAGCTCTGGGGGTGGATGCCAGGGTGGCGGGAGAGGCTAGGATGGTACAGCCCAGACAGTATGCTATTGCTTTCTCATCTCAATTTATACCCCATCCTACCCCCATGGTGCGGAGTGGTAAAGCTGCAGTACCTCAGTCGGAGCCCTCTGCACACGACCTGAGTTTGATCCCAGCGGAAACTGGTTTCAGATAGCCGGCTCAAGTTGATTCAGCCTTCCATCCTTCTGAGGTCAGTAAAATGAGTACCCAGCTTGCTGGGGGGGGAAGTGTAGATGACTGGGGAAAGCAATGGCAAACCAACCCATAAAAAGTCTGCCGTGAAAACGTTGTGAAAGCAACGTCACCCCAGAGTCAAAAATGACTGGTTGGCTAATGCCGGGGGCTGGGTGGCTCGCCCACCAGACTTGGAAGGGTCAGGGGTTTCCCTTGGCTTGTCCGGCAGTTTAGGTTGCCCCATGCCTTCTTTCGTGCAATAAAGTTGCCCTGTTTTTTCACCCATACGTATTTGTTTGTCTCGTTTTTCCTACGGGGGGGGGGGGGGCAATGGATAGGATCATCTTTAGAAAGTTCAGCACATCGTGAAGTAATGTGGTTGCTTTATCACTTAACCAGCTTACACTGCAACCCATATTTACTTGTCCACTGCAAACAACAAACAAGCAAATGTTTGAACTCTACAACCTTCTGATAGAAATGAAAACCTAGTCTGCATTTTCTGAGTCATTTCCCTGCTTTAACTAGGCAGCCATTTTAGAATCCTTTATGTTTCTCTGTCTTTCTAAGAAGCACAAGCCTGCCTGTCTCTCCAAGAAACATGTGTATCTTATATTTACTTGTCCACATGTCCTATATTTAGTTGTCCACTGCAGACAACAAACAAACAAATGTGGGTGTGAGGTTTTGCCAGTTATCGATTCCAATCAACACAGTGCATGTAGAAATGGTCAGTTGTTTATTCAGGATCAATACAGAGCAATGGACCTTTGTGCTACGAAGCCATTGCTTGGAATAGAATAAATCACAAACAGAACCAATATTATACCAAGCAAAAAAGTGCAAAAATTAAATCCAACCCCTGTCAGTTAGGTTCCCAGGGTTAGGTGTACAGCATAAAGTCTGCCCTAGATACTCAAGGTCATCCGGCAGAAGCTACTAGATAACAGTCCCACTCCCTCCAGTGCATCTTGAGAAAATTACAGCAAGTGAGATGCCAAAGCATGCACAATTAGCTACACATTTGAGTAAAGTGTAAAATGACTACAGTTCAGATTATACTGGAATGCAAAGTGATATAGAGGAATAAAAATGACTGAATGATCAAAACCCACAAAAAACCCCTGAGCTGGTCTGACCCCAATGTCAGGGAACCTGACAGTGGGTTGAAGTCTACAATCTTCAGCTTCCCTATATAAATGGTGAGAAACTGTGAGAATTGTGTAGCCCTTATTTTGCAGTTCTATTAACCATATTTTCCTGCATACCAGTTGGGCCATATATGCTGGTTATATGGATTGCCACTGAATAACTATGCATGCCAAATCATGGTCACACATTCTCTGGTTTTAAGCACTTAAGTTATTTTAGATCCATTATGCTGTTGCATGCTTTTTCCACCAGATGGTAGGCAATAAAAGGAAGAAACACAAGCTCATCAACCACTGTATACTTAACATCAAGCCAAATTAAATAAACTGCCACTATGAAACATTACTTGTATTCTTCTCTGTTCACTGTATTAACACAGAAAACAATGTTTGAACAGACCTGCATGTAGGCACACACCTTCAGATTAATGACCTCCATGAGCCATGTTAAAGAATATATAGTTTCGCATATTTTAAGGATAATGGGTACATTTCCTGCTTTGTTAAGTTCCATCGATTAAGTGAATGAGACTTAAAAGTGATTACCTTTGGCTGGATCATAGCTATTACTATTTCACAAATGACTTAGTTGATTGCCAAGATATATGTTTTTGACAATTCCTTAAGGAAAAACATTTAGCCCACTTACCTGGCTGGAACTAAATAAATGAAATTGCTTCCCCAATGTGTAGATTTAGTCTCCTACCTTGCTAGTACTGACTAATATATGAAGTATCATTTAGCAGCAAAAACCAATTATCATCCCTGTCTGGATACATTAAGAATTTCCCTACAAGTCTTTTCCACCTTAGCATATTTTAAGCCACTGTATACATGCATTATTCATATCACCAATCTTCCATGCAGGTTTTTTATTATTAAAATTTTTAATAATAATAGTTATTATCACAGCCTTGGCGGTTTTGAGTATTCTTCAGTGCTGCTACCTTGAAAGATTTCAGTAAAATATATAAGGTGTGCAAACTGATTTCTAAATAAACTAAATTATACCAACATTTTTTTTTTTCATCCTTATGGTAGAAGTGATTGACTTCGTTCCCCAGATAACCAGATAATTTGAAGGTACTATACACTGGGTAATAAATTCAAGATAATGGGGAAATTATCTATTTTTCTTTTTGCATTATCAATAGCTAGATAATGCCATGTTTAGAGCCCATATGTGTACATATGTGCAACTCTATAGGATGCCCTTAAACAGTAAAAGTGCCTTTTCAGTAGCCATGACCAGCTATAATGGGAAGGATAATATATCATTCAAAACCTCACCGGTTGAATTATCACTCTCACACAAAAAGTGTGTAAACAAACATTTAGTGCACAATTTATAATAAGTTCGTACAGCAAACTAATAGAATGAACACCCTCACAGTGCTCCCCCAGTCTGTTTTCCTAAAGTGCATATCATAGACACTGCCTTCAGCTGCTTCACACAGTCTGGAATCTGGGTGAAGACAGGAGCTTCGTTCTGCACGACTTCTCACAAAGAGATCAAAAGACCGTATTTCCTGGATTTCCTACGGTTTCATTAGTTTAACCCTTCATCAGTCTTCTCTCAATGCCGTTTTAACTGGAGCCACAGTACAATGAATTCAGTCACGGATCAATGCATACACGCTCAAGTCTCCGAGAGCCGGCAGCAGAGACTTGAGCGTGTATGCATTGATCCGTGACTGAATTCATTGTACTGTGGCTCCAGTTAAAATGGCATTGAGAGAAGACTGACAAAGGGTTAAACCAATGAAACCCTAGGAAATCCAGGAAATACTGTCTTTTGATCTCTTTGTGAAAAGTTGTGCAGAACGAAGCTCCTGTCTTCACCCAGATTCCAGACTGTGAGAAGCAGCTGAAGGTGGTGCCTCTGAGATGCACTTTAGGAAAACAGACTGGGGGAGCACTGTGAGGGTGTTCGTTCTATTATTTTGCTGTATGGACATTATAAATTGTGCACTAAATGTCTGTTTACACATTTTTTGTGTGAGAATGATAATTCAACCGGTGAGGTTTTGAATAATATATTGTGCTTAATACACCGGTACCTGTGATATTGGGAAGGATGGCTTGAAAAGTCCTACTGTGCATAAGACACATAATGCACAGTTCTCTGAAACCCAGACACTAAATGGAACCAACTGTCCATGGCTTTTTTTGAGCAGGAACGCACAGGAACACAGTTCCAGCTGGCTTGGTGTCAGAGCAGTGGCCTAATATACAAATGAATTCCTGATAGAAAAAAGCCATGTGTGAAACAATGGTGATGTCAGGGGGCATGGCCTAATATGCAAATTAGTTCCTGCTGGGCTTTATCTACAAAAAAATCCCTGCAACTGCCGCTGATTTTAGTGGAGCTTAAGCTGTGCATCTGCTCACTGAAGGGCATATGACTCTCACCTCTTCCCTGGAGAGACTACTTGGGAGAGTATAGCCTAGGAATGCATTAGGTATATGGATCATTCCCAGCTTTATCCAGGAGGCACTGCTGTTTGTTCCAGTAATGTTAACTTGAGCATCTAAATATGTTTTGGGGGGAGGAGTCTTGTGGGTAATAGTGATGTGCAAAAAAATGGAGGTTTTTTGGGGGAAGGGGGTTGTATAATATTGCACTCAAAAATATCAATATTCCTGATATTTCCAAATTCCAAATGCCAGTATGGTATTCAGATTCTTGGGATGTGTGTGTTTGTGTGTGTGTTTTATTTCTGAATTTTTAGGCCTATTATTCCTTATGAAGAATGGCTGGGGGTATTGCTTTTAACGATACATTTATTTTAAAGATTTCCAGGTGACAGGAGCAGTTGTTTTTAGAGGTACAGGCACCAAAATTGTGGTGGAGCTGCTAGTATTTGTTCTTTAAATACCCTACCCCCCCCAAGTTCCAAGATGATTTTATGGGCCCCTGAACAGGGTGCCCCAACCATTCTCCTAAGAAAAAAAAAGGAAGGAGGACAAGAGGGAATCCTGCAAGCTGCTTTCAGAGCAAAAAGCCATTCCTGCAAGTAGCAATCTCTGAGAACAAACAGCAAGTCCAACAAAAACATTGCAGAGCTCAGTAATCCCAACAGAGCCACAAACCAGTGTGCCAAACCAAATCAAACCAAATCATCTCTGCAGTGGAAATTAAAGAGGGGAGTGGGGCATTTTTGCAGGCCCAGCGGAATTGGTTGCAGTGTACAGAATGTTCAGCAGAATTAGAGTTATGATGTCAAACCTTAAAGCACAGATTAACAACAAATCCAAACTGGTGTGTGTGTGGGGGGGAGGGGTTGCAAGCCCAGTACAACCAGTTATAATGTGCAAAATGCCCATCAGAACCTAGTGGCACTGCAGCATTGCAAGTTTAAAAGGGCTAATCTTTGAAGGACTGATCTCACAGCAAAGAATCACAGAAAATCCAAGCAGGGGGAGGGGTTGCAAGCTCTGTGCAAGAAAATGGGAAGGAAACACAAAGGAATGTGGCAAAAAAAATGTTGTGTATGTGAACCAGTGTGTATATTATTACTAGTGTTCCTGCCTGGCTCATTTATTTTATTTTATTACACTTATATCCTGCCCTCCCTTGATGGGCTCAGGGTGGCTAACAGCAATTAAAATAGCAAAGAATTAAATCATTACAATAAATTCACAGCAAAATCTTAAAAACTGGAGCTTTTAGGACTGAGCTTAGGGACTCAGGAACAATGGGCAGTAGGATCCAAATCCTGGCTGCCCTGCTCCAATCATGGGCCCCTTGCTGGTTGGAATGACCCAATGACGTCTTAGCACAGGAACCTTGAAGTGTACATAGTTGGCCCTGTTGGCCCAGTTAGTCAGTCTTATAGTTCAGCCGTTACCATGCTGTAACTCAATAAAGAGCTATGATCACTGGAACATTGTCTCCTCCTTGCTTTGAATCCACTATATTATAAAAAACCCGACAAGGCTCATTTGAAATTGACAAAAATATTAGGAAAGCCCACAGAAACCCCAGATTCACAGAAACAAAGCAGGAGGTAAACAAGAAAGCAAAAACAGTTCTCAAGAGCCTGCAAATGCTTGCTCCCAACATTCCCAGTAATTGCAGGATATTTCTGGGACTTTGGGGGGACGATTTTTTCAGTTTAAAAAAAAAAATCCCAGATATATTTGGGGTGCTGAATATACCTGTAAAATATCAATACAGGATGTTGGGGTATATTTTTTGGCTTGGGTGTATCTGAATGCACACCCCTGGGAGGTAGCACTGCAACAGTTTAGAACATTGAATAGGGGAAAAGGTATTTTATTAGTGTTATCATAGCAATAAATATCTCACCAGCAAGAGTCAGTTAAGTGTAGAAAGCAAACATTTTTTGTTTGTTATTGCCATGTGTATATATTAACTTTCAAGTCTGAAGTTCTCGAAAACAATTAAAATCATAAAATAAAAACCAGTTAAAACATCCTAAATTCAATACAGACAAGTATGTGTATTGAATCTATATATAAAACTCAGGTGATGCAGGAACCTGTTTCACCACAGCATCCCAGAAGTCATGTAAAAATTAAGAGTAAGAAGAAAAAAGAGGGAAGAGTCACAGCAGTTTGAATATCAGAGATGGCAAATGAGGGGCTAGGATAAACAAACTTCAAAAAGTCAGATGTCAACATAGAATCCTAGATAATTAAAATCAATTCATAAAAATTAAGACCTACGCTAAAATCAGCAGCCAATAAAAATCAATAGAAAGTGAAGCACAGCAGTACAAAGCTGACCAGCAGAATCACATATTGTAATGTAAATGCATCAAAATTTGTCTTAAACAAGTGATGGTGAAGTAGAAGATGACATACAGTGGCATAAAATAGTAAATGCAGTTGATATAAAATGTAGAATGTGACCTTCCCCTCCTTAAAAAAAACTACCCTACCCTACAAATCTGGTGCTGAAAGTACAATAGTTGCTACCAGGAACTATTGGGGAGGCATTCTATTTTTGGGGTGATAATACTGTGATGGCCCTGCTTTTTGTTCAGGCAACATCTTAGATAGCAGAGGTAGGCAGAACAGAGCCTCTGGAGAGGCCCTCTTTTACATGGGCTGGAACTTTGAGTTAAGTCCCTCTGAACAGTATGGGCCTTGAGGCCAAGAAAATCATGTTTGCACAATAAGGGAGTAAAGTGCTTTCAATCAGAATTCTGCATTTTTGGCTGTATAACAACTTATGGTGGCATTCCATTGCGACACTGAGACCTGACTGCACATGCAGTCTTGCTGATTGTAACCAGCAACCCCTGTCCTTTGAGCTGTATGAATAAAGGATAGATTAATGATAAATATTGCGTATTTTATCACCCTAACTACTCAACTAGATTTTTGTTTAGATGCAGAAATGGGGGCAAATTGTGCCTAACAATTTGGCAGGATTATACAAAAGACCAGCTCATCCAGTGGTCATGAGAATACTGTAGTGAATACTAATTTGAATTCACTCTATATGAATACTTATTAACTTCTTACTTAAATACTTATGATTAAGATCTGCTTTTCTCCACATTTACTTTTGAACAATTGTAATATCTTTGGCATGGAAGGGAAGGTGGCATGATATGGCCCCATGTTGTCGTGTATTGGGAGATAAGCAGGGTCATTACTTGGCAGGGAGACTTTGCAGAGGAAGGCAATGGCGAACCACCTGTTTCTCGCTTACTTTGATTGCCCCTTTTGGGGGTCACCATGGTCGTTTTCGCACTCACCTTAATCAGCAGTGACGACCCGCCTCACCGCGCAGGATCTGCGTGGATTTCGCACTAATTGCCGCAGAGCACCCAGAAGAGCCGGAAAGTCCCGGCGCTTTTGCGGCGCAAACGGAAACTGGTTTTTGGCGGTTTCCGTTTGCGCCGCAAAAGCGGGTCGTCGCTGCTGATTAAGGTGAGTGCGAAAATGACCCATGAGTTAACTATGCTATACATACACAATATCTTTGGCATAACAAGTTACTACTGATTTACCAATATATCAACCAACTACTCCATTATGCATAATTCTATGCTTCATGGTGCTTTCACCATACATATAACATTTCTAGACATGTGTCAGATTAATTCCCCTATACATTAAAATGTAAATGACTTTTAGGCAAGTAAATGACTAAATAGGCAATTTATCTGTTCTTTTGTTGTTATTTTCTGTGTTCTGCTTTTAAAGAAATTCATCTCCCATGATGCAAACTCTACACTGAAAGTGTTTTCAAAAATATCCCTCCAGGCATTCTTTTGACTATCATGCAGCAAAGTAATCCAATTTGACAGCAAGAAATTTGCAATTTATGACTGCCTACAATGCATGTTTCCTCTATCATAGAACCCATCTTTAAAATGTGGGGTGTGGGGATTAGGACAGTCCCACGGGATTCCACAAATTATTCTGAAAATCTTAGACATGGGTGATGCTCAGTTAATGGGTGTTGTGCCCACATGTTACTACTAAACAGATAAAAATGGTGTTAAAAGTAGTTAAAAGGGTTTCCTTAGTAAGCTGTTTACCAGTCTTTGAACAAATCTTGTTAAAATAGCATCAATTTCCAACTAATTCAATCAACATAAGTGACAATTCTGCTCTTCAGTAACTCCCCAACATGCCAATGGAACCTGTACTGGAAGTGTTCCTGATAGTTTATGCTTTGATTAAGTCTTTGGGAACTTCATTTTTTAAAATGTAAATCATTTCCAGTTACAGTCAAACCCAGTGTCATGCTTTCTTCTTATTGCTATATGCTCTGATAAATCGAAATTGAATAAATTGTACTATTAAAGGCCATTATTTGGGCTCTTCCTTAGCAGTGATGGGATCAGACAGTAATGGTTAAGTGGACTCTTATCTGGACAGTAGTGGTTAAGTGCATGGACTCTTATCTGGAAGAACCAGATTTGATTCCCTGTTCCTCCACATACACCTGTTAGAATGACAGTCATAACTCTTTCAGAAGCTGTTCTGCACAAGGGCAGTGTCTGTCAGAGCTCTCTCAGTCCCACCTACCTCACAGGGTGTCTGTTGTAGGGAGGGGAAGGGAAAGGAGGTTAGAAGCTGCTCTGAGACTCCATTGGGTAGTGAAGAATGGGATATAAATCCAATCTCTTCCTCCTCATCTTCTTCTTAAAAAAACACACTGAGGGGTTATATCCCAAATGGTAGTAACAACATCTATCGTTTTAAGAAATGAATGTCTTTTCGGTGGCTATTGAAAAGGTTGCTAGGCAATTATAACAATACAACCAACCTTCAATTCTTGGTTTCTGTCACTAAAGAGCAGGGGATGTAAACAGGGCCCTTTCTGGGGCTGCTTTAGCCTCACAAGCTACCCCTGTTTCCCTGCTTTAAGAGAGGATCTATTAAGGTCTGGCCTGGCAGTCATCACCAGGTGAAAAACTACTATATGACTTGCATGACCTACTCAGGGCACGGTGACTCACTACCAGTGTTCCCTCTAGGCTGAGTTAGTGTGAGTCAGCTCACAATTTTTAGCCTCCAGCTCACACATTTTTATCACAGCTCAGGAAAAATGGCCCTACAGCGAACTATTTTATGCAACTTTAATGCCTGTAGCTCACAACTTTAATGCCTGTAGCTCACAAAGTAGAATTTTTGCTCACAAGATTCTGCAGCTTAGAGGGAACATTGCTCACTACTACCTGACAGCAGCCACCACACTAAAGCCAATGTGGTGCAGTAGTAACAGTACCAGAGCAGAATCTGGGAAACCCAAGTTCAAATCCCTACTCTGTATTAACAAGTGACCTTGGGTTAGTTAAGTTACACTCTCTGTCCATGATACCTACCTCATAGGGAACTTGTGAGGACAAAATGGGGGAAAGAAGATCATATAAACAGCTTTCTGTCCCCACTGGGAGTAGAGATAGAGTATAAATGAAATAAATAAAGCTGAAGACTAGAGGGACAAGGAATGTTGGTGGGTGGTGAGTGGGAAGGAGAGAAGGAAGAAGGGAAGGTGATAGGATATGGGAGCTGCCAAGACAAGGGAAATAGAATGGAGAGGGGGAAACAAAGGGAAAGGAAATGACCCACACATGTCCTTGCAGGTCCCCCACTTGTTACCCTAATATATCATCAAGATTCAGAACAGTGCAAAATTATGCATTTGCATATAAAAGGGACTCCTTCACATTTTCTGCTTCTGAATTATTCCCAGTTCCCACTGAAAGATGATGTGACTAACAATATCATTTTCTGAGCTAAGTCTCTTGTCATTTTACCCTTGAATGACTGATATCTCTTTATATCGGCTATGAATATTATAATAGAAGGAAAAATTAAGAGCTCTTGAAGGTATAGTGTGGGATCACAAACTGCAAGTGTACTTTAATGATACTTTGTAGCAATTCATCAGTCTTCAAACACTAATCAGCTTTAAGTTATTACAAAATTAATAATAGAACATATCATTTGGACTTTCTTCATTTTTCAATGAAATGAAGTTGAGTGGAATTTTTCTGTTTAATTTTCAAAGTGCCAGACTTTACTTTTTGCATCAATAATGATCACAAGTTGGAAATGGCTTAGCTTTTTCCATTTTTTAAAAAAAAAGATTTTGAGAAGCCATATCCAAATATGATTAATTGTCATAATCTGCTTTTTAGTTCCTATTAGGGATGGGATTTAGGATCAAAACCAGATCTCTACACACTATGAAGACATTAGATTTAGAAGGGTAACTTATTTAAATTAAATTTCTTGCATCATTTAGGTATGAACTGACTAGGTCATATCTAGCCATTTTCTGGCAGTGCCACAATATCTGTGGCTACAATCTGTTTTAAATTTCCTCTTCTCTGAACTATCTTAAAGGGTCAAGAGAGCCAAAGAGGGGAAAAGAAAACAGAAAGTGAATCCACAGAGATAAGATGTGGTAGTGGGGGAATCAATGGATTCTGAGATATAAGTAAAAGAAAAGAATACTTCTCAAGCTACAAGTAGAGGACAAATCAACATAGCACCTTATAATCTCCTTCATCTTCTTCCCCCACAACAGACACCCTGTGAGGTGGGTGGGGCTGAGAGAGCTTTCACAGCATCTGCTCTTTCAAGGACAACTCCCACAAAAGCTATGGCTAACCCAAGGCCATTCCAGTAGGTGCAAGTGGAGGAATGGGGAATCAAACCCGGTTCTCAAAAATAAGAGTCCATGCACTTAACCACTACACCAAACAGTAGCTACAAATCCAAAGGTGAGTTGGTCACCTTAAATCTGAACCCCTCAAAAAAGTCTTAGCAGCATTAAATTATTATTTTATCAAAGATAAATAAAAACAAAACAGATGATGTCTAGATTCCAGGACTTTGTTTGTTTGTTTTGGTACTCACCAGTACTGAGTACAGTGGAGAGAGAACAGACCCTCAGAAACAGCCTAGGGAGGATCTGCAAAGGAAAGGGGGGACTGGTGGAAATTGGCACACCATATATATGAGTACTGGCTCTTTTATTTATTCATTAATTTTACAAAAATGCACTGCTTAATTCTATCAAATTATTTTATAATCTTTATAAAAAAATTCATACTATGTAAAATTTTGGCACAAATGCCCTTTAATAATTGGAAGATGATATATGGACTAAGTTATGGTCTTTACTACCTTTCGAAATGAGTTTTAAAAAATCTGCTAGGATGTCTTTACAAATTATTACTGCAATATGATATGGAGAATGAACAAGTTAAAGTATGCATGATAAAATGGATGCATAATGTTGATAAAGAGACACCATTCTCCCACTGGGAGAATCTATGTATGAAATTAAATTTACAGCCTCAGGCCTTAAGAGAAAATTGGTAGAAGGTGTTCTTTCGGTTGTATTTTACTCCAATGGGCATACACAAAATGGACAAGAATTATAAAGGACTTTGCTGGAAATGTAAAGAAGTAGAAGGCACATTCTACCACCTGGGTTGGTCCTGCAAAACAAATTGCAGAAATATTGGATTGAAATTCAGAAAATTCTTAAATTCCCTGTGAACCCAGAGACAATGTTATTGGGAATGATTCCAGATGATGTTGGAAAAAAAAACAACACAAGAATTACTCAACAAAGTGTTAACAGCAGTAAGAACACAGTTTGCATCTATTTGGAAGATAGAAGATTGCCCAACAAAAGAAGCCTGGAGTGATAAATTAGCTGAATATGCTGTAATGGCAAAGTTAACAAACCTAGTAAGTAAAAGACCAACTGAGGAATTTCAGTGGAAATGGGAAGCATATTACACATTGTTTTACTAACCTGTATATTTGTTGAGGGTGAAAGAGGAGAACACAAAAGTAGGCTTGAAACTCAACATCAAAAAAACCTGAGATCATGGCATCCGGCCCCATCACACCATGGCAAATAGAAGGGGAAGACATGGAAGTAGTGACAGACTTCACATTTCTGGGATCCAAGATCACTGCAGATGGTGACTGTGATGAAATTAAAAGACATTTGCTGTTTGGGAGGACAGCTATGGCTAACCTGGGCAGTATAGTAAAAAGTAGAGACATCACCCTGTCAACAAAAGTCCATATAGTAAAAGTTATGGTATTCCCAGTAGTAATGTATGACTTTGAGAGCTAGACCATAAGGAAAGCCAAGTGCAGAAGAATAGATGCTTTTGAGCTGTGGTGCTGGAGAAGAATCTTGAGAGTTCCTTGGCTTCCAAGAAGATCAAATTAGTTAGTCCTAAGGGAAATCAACCCAGACTGCTCCCTGGAAGGTCAGATGCTGAAGCTGAAGCTCAAATACTTTGGCCACCAAATGAGAAGGGAGCACTCATTGGAGAAGATCCTGATGCTGGGAAAGACAGAAGGCAAAAGAAGAAGGGGACGGAAAAAGATGAGATGGCTGGACAGCGTTACTAATATAACAAACACGAATTTAAGCAGACTTCGGAGGATGGTAGAAGACAGGAGGGCCTGACATGACTTTGTCCATGGGGTCACAAAGAGTCGGACTCAACTGTGCAACTGAACAACAACAACAACAAAATTATTTATTACAAAAATAAAAGATACCTCCTGGAATAAAATATAGAGAGGGAGAAATTATACTCACTATTAATGTAAAATGCATATTCAATAGTTATGTATAAATGTTATACCGTATATACTCGAGTATAAGCCGACCCGAATATAAGCCGAGGCTTCTAATTTTACCCCAAAAATCTGGGAAAACTTATTGACTCGAGTATTAGCCGAGGGTGGGAAGCGCAGCAGTTACTGGTAAATTACAAAATTAAAATACTGGTAGATACCAATAAAACAACATTAATTGAGGCAGTAAACTATTGTTCTGCAAGTAGAAAAGAGGGTCAACCTAAACAATATGGTATCAACAATAACTAAAAAGTACAAAACCTTAGCTCAATCAGCAACTACGGTAAGCTAAAACACAAGAGTTAAAATCCTTCAAAACTGGATTCCTCCTCATCATCTGTATGTCCAAATAGAGCTTCAGCTTCAGTCGGTGTGAGGATATCAGCGTAGACATTGTCATCATCACTGAGTTCGCAGTCATCGCCATCACTGCTGTCATTCTCATACACAGCGCTGTCTTCACTGCCATCCATAGCATTACTAATGCCACATTTCTTAAAGGCACGTTGCACCATGTCTTCTGGAATATCTTCCCATGCATCACGAACCCACGTTGCTATCAATTCTATGTCGGGCTTCTTTAGATTTCCAACTTTTGTCAGTTGGGCTTGACCAGATGACATCCATTCATGCCACATCTTTTGCACACTGTCTTTGAAAGGTTTATTTAAACACACATCTAGGGGCTGTAATACAGATGTAAGCCCACCTGGAATAACGGCCAAAGTAACTTGAGAAGACTTTGCCAATTTTTTTATGTCATCAGATGTGTGAGCCCTGAACATATCCCAAACTAGCAATGAAGGTTTTTTCTTCAAGGCTGCTCCTGGTCGTCCTTTCCAAATTTCTTCCAGCCATTTTTTTGTTCCTTGTTCATCCATCCAGCCTTTAATATGTGCCCGCACGTTTATTCGTGGTGGAAATTTCACCTTTTTAGGCAATGTCTTCCTTTTAAAAATAATGACAGGCCGCAGCTTAGTTCCATTAGCCAAACATGAGAGAACGACTGTGAAATGGGTTTTTTCATTTCCTGTGGTCCTGAGTAAAATAGTTTTGTCTCCCAAACTTGCCACAGTTCTGTTGCTGGGAAGATCAAAGGTCATAGGTGTTTCATCCATATTCCCAATATCTCCCAAGTCGTAGTTATGGCTCCTTCTTTGTTTTATGATGAATGAATGGAATGACATCACTTTTTCATCAAGGTCTTTTGGCAACTTCTGTGCAATCTTTGTTCCTTGCCGCAAACATAGGTCAAACCTGTTCATGAAGCGGGAACACCATCCTGCTGACGCAGCAAAATTTTCAATGCCTGGTGCTTTTAGTTTGTCGTCTTTAGCCATTTGAAGGGCACGTAAGCGAATTCCCATGCGTGTTACACAGTAGCCATTTTGACGACACTCCATAACCCACTTATGCAATTCAGTCTCTAGAGCCCCATATGAACTCGTTAAACCACGTCAAGCTTTTTTTGCCTTTGGAATTTTTTCCAAGTCAGCTTTCATTTTCCGCCACTCCCTCACTTGTTTTTCATCAACACAAAATTCCCTACTTGCAATGCTGTTATTGCTTTCTTCTGCTCTTGCCACAACTTTAAGTTTGAAACCAGCTTCGTATGACCTGCGTTTTTGTTTTGATCCAGTATTAGAGGTAGTGGGATCCATTTCTAACGGAATATACGGCATATACGGTACATGTGGGCATTATACACAGGGCAGACATAATCACATAAAATTGTTTGGGTGTGAATCCAGGGGTAAATGACAACCCCTGGATCTGTCACTGAGGAAGGGAGGGTGAGAAGAGCAGCATTTATGGTACCTTTCATATACCCTATACAGTGAATTGTTTTACTTCGTGGCTGGTGCTCCCGCGGCTCCCGCCTATGCACTCATCTCGAGTCCCCCTCCCTACTGGCCGCCTCACGCCCGCCAATAACTGTGGGCGCATCACATCCACTGTGATTGGCGGCGCTTGTTGTCACCATCTCCCCGCGGCTGTAGTGAAAAAGCTGGGCGGGCGGCTGATTAAGCTTGAATCAGCCGCCTATATTACTGAATAGAGTGATCAGCCGCCCGCCCAGCGGCGTCACTAGGGCGGGGCCAAGGGGGCCATTGGCTCCCCCCCAGAGCATTGTCATTGGCCCCAGGCACTGACCCATGCCCCCCCAAGTTGGCCCCAGGCACTGATCGTCTAGCCCCTGCCCCCAAATTCCTGCCTCAGCTAACCCGGGACCAATTAAATCCAGGGGAGAACAAGGGACAGGGGAGCGGCAGTCCCCCCCAGCGCCCACCCGAGCCGACGGAGCCCGCACCAGGACTCGAGGTAAGGGGTCTGAGCCGGCGGATGGGGTGAGAAGCCTCGGGGCCAGTGTGGGCAAGGCTGGGGGAGGCCTAGGCCCCAATCCATGTGTCCGGGGAAGCCGCGGGAAACCAGCAGCTGCTTTGTAGGCGGGCGGGCAGGCAGGACGGCTTCCTTTCTGCTCCTCTCAGGCTTCCCAGGGTCTACAAGACGGCGCATGGAAAGGAGTCCCCCGCCCACTTGCAAGGAAGGAAGCAGGAGGGAAAGAGGGAGGAAGGAAGGGAGCCCCCGGGAGGGAGGGAGGCAGAACTCTTGGGGCGCGGAAACAAGAAGCCGGGGAGCGGTTTCCTGGCGAGGCCGGCGTGCTGTGGCTGCTTCACCCAGAGGCCTTCGGGGAATGGAGCAAGCGTATTGGCAGGCAGGCCTCCCCAGCCAAGGAGCTGCAGAGAGGGACAGACGGATTGCCAGCCATTGTCCCCCTCAAGCTCAGTCGGCGGAGAACCACCCACGGCCCCCCGCCTGGGATCCCGCCAGCCACGCTTCTGGCCGGGCAGGCGGCTGATTAATCAATAAAATATGCAGGTGTATGGGCAGGCTGGATAGTGAGTATAAGCCGAGGAGGGGGTTTTTCTGCCCAAAATTTGAGCAGAAAAACTCAGCTTATACTCGAGTATATACGGTAATCTATATATTTAATAATACCAAGTAAGCAACATGTAGGGCAGGGGTGGCCAACAGTAGCTCTCCAGATGTTTTTTGCCTACAGCTCCCATCAGCCCCAGCCAGCGTGGCCAATGGCTGGGGCTGATGGGAGTTGAAGGCAAAAAACATCTGGAGAGTTACCATTGGCCACCCCAATGTAAGGTATATTCTATATGTTAGGGTATATATATGTTAGCTTGAAATGCTTATGTAATCTGTCCAGGGCTTTTTTTGTAGCAGGAACTCCTTTGCATATTAGGCCACACACCCCAATGTAGCCAATCCTGCAAGAGTTTACCGAGCTCTTAGTACAGGGCCTACTGTAAGCTCCAGGAAGACTAGCTACATCAGGGGTGTGTGACCTAATATACAAAAGAGTTCCTGTTAAAAAATAAAAGGCCTGAATCTGTCTATAATCTGTCATGCTTGGATATGTTTTTCTGCTTCATTCCTTTAAAAAAATAAGAATAGAATATCGACACTGAGAAATTATTAGAAATTAAGTGGAAAAGATATTTTACTTTTGTGATAAGTATTAAATATCCGTATTGTGTCCTCAACAAACACAAAATGTAATAGCTGCTGACAATAAATTATTTTCTGATTTTAATTCCCTCTTTTTTCTTTCCTGTATCTTATTACCTATATAATAATGATGATAAAAACTTTGTTACAAAAAAAACCCCAATCACCATAAACATGAGGAAAGCAATATACAAAATATTGTATCAACAGTGTCCCAAAACACATTGGAGAAAATATAAGAGAAACTATTTTTTTTTTCCAGCATATCCTCAGCATTTGCAAGGGATCCATTCCTGGGATCATCACAAATGGCAACACCAGCAAATACTAGGAGGCAGAGTTCTACTACACATTTCCCCAAAACCAAATTTCCTGCAAAATTTAATGATGTGATGATTATTATGATCATGAGTTAGAAGAAAAAACAGGCTGGAGACCACATCATGTGATTGGGTCACAGACCACAAATAAGTGAAAATGTGAATCACAAATTCTCAGTTTGTGAGGGTCTACTGTATATCATTATAGTATTCCTCTCACAAGTACAAATGTTAAAATGTTCAAAGATAGTCCTAAACACAGTGCAGTCCTAAGTAGAGTTAAACTCTCCTAAGTCCAAGACTTCAATGGACTTAGAATCTGCTAAGGATTTCTCTGCTATTCACACTGCAACAGACAGATAAAATACCAAATTCCCCTGCTGCAGTTATATTGGACCTTAAGAATGACTTCTAAATTCCAGAGATTCACAAAAATTAATACCCTGCACATAGGTTAATAACTAATAGGCTAATAACCAGTCCCTCAGTGGGCTGTTTTGTTGCCCTTTTTGCTGGGCCACTGCTCATCCCACTACTGCCCAGCAGTCACCCATGCCTCCCAATGCCTCCCACACAGACCTACAGACACTGTGCAACTGAATTCTGTGCAATGCTGATTCTGTGAATTAGGCAGATTGTAAGAAGTATGTTTGCCAATCCCCAGGTTGGGGCAGGGGATCCCCTGGTTTGGAGGCCCTCCCCCTGCTTCAGGGTTATCAGAAAACAGGGGGAGGGGAAGGAAAGGTCTGCTGGGAACATTATTTCCTATGGAGACTTATTCCCATAGGGTATAATAGAGAATTGATCTGCGGGTATCTGGGGCTCTGGGGGGGCTGTTTCTTGAGGCAGAGGCACTAAATTTTCAGTATAGCATCCAGTGGCTCTCCTCAAAATACCCTTCAAGTTTCAAAAAAGATTGGACTAGGGGGTCCAATTCTATGAGCTCCCAAAGAAGGTGTCTCTTATCCTTTATTATATCCAATGGAGGGAAGGCACGTATTTCCTTTAAACATCATGGTCAGAACTCCCTTTGGAGTTCAGTGATGCTTGTCACAAACTTGCTTCTGGCTCCACCCCCAATGTCTCCTGGCTCCATCCCCAAAGTCTCCTGGCTCTACCCCCAAAGCCCTCAGATATTTCTTGAATTGGACTTGGCACCCCTAGTAAGAAGTAGGGTAGGAAGGGTTGCATCAGTACTTAGTTATTGTGGCCCCTTCTTGCACACCGAGGGAAATGCTGATTGCCACTTTAGGGTCAGTCAGAAATTTTGTGATATAAATAAGCATTGTATACTAGTCAGTTAACATAAGAACAAAAGAGAAGCCATGTTAGATCAGGCCAATGGCCCATCCAGTCCAACACTCTGTGTCACACAGTGGCAAAAAAAATTTATATATATATATATACACACACACACACACACACACACACTGTGGCTAACAGCCACTGATGGACCTCTGCTCCATATTTTTATCTAAACTCCTCTTGAAGGTGGCTATGCTTGTGGCCGCCACCACCTCCTGTGGCAGTGAATTCAACATGTAAATCACCCTTTGGGTGAAGAAGTACTTCCTTTTATCCGTTTTAACTTGTCTGCTCAGCAATTTCATCGAATGCCCATGAGTTCTTGTATTGTGAGAAAGGGAGAAAAGTACTTCTTACTCTACTTTCTCCATCCCATGCATTATCTTGTAATCCTCTATCTTGTCACCCCGCAGTCGACATTTCTCCAAGCTAAAGAGTCCCAAGCTTTCAACCTTTCTTCATAGGGGAAGTGCTCCAGCCCTTTAATCATTCTAGTTGCCCTTCTCTGGACTTTCTCCAATGCTATAATATCCTTTTTGAGGTGCGGCGACCAGAACTGCACACAGTACTCCAAATGAGACCGCACCATCGATTTATACAGGGGCATTATGATACTGGCTGATTTGTTTTCAATTCCCTTCCTAATAATTCCCAGCATGGCGTTGGCCTTTTTTATTGCAAACGCAGAATTTCTTGCTACAATTTGAGTGACCTATTGAAATGTTGCTTGTCATGCTATATTTTAAAATCCCAAATTATGACTGAGGAGTATAATTATCTTTTGTCAGTCTGTACTGAAGAATGCTATGTAAAATAATATTGAGAGCTGGCATGTGGCAGTAGTTAGGCTGTCAGAATGAGATCCTATGCCAATGCTGTTACCAAAAAAGGAGCACCATTCTCCAAGAAAGCATAGTCAGCAGGTGTTGATCAGAGAAACATAACTCACATAGCTCACTAGCACATGTGGAACAGCCAAGTAGGATCAGACTAACGGTCCTTCTACTCCAGCATGTTGAGGCCAGCCAGAGTCCAAAGTCTGCAACTCTTCAGCAGTGATATTCAGTCACTGTTTCTGAACATGAAGGGTCCATTTAGCCGTTGTACATAAGAGCCATTGATGGACCTAACCTCTATTAATTTTTCTAATCCCTTTTTGCCAGTTAAACTGGTTGCTATAAGTAGTGGATTCCGTAATTTAATCACTTGTTGAGTAAATACTTAACTTTTGTGTGTTCTAAATCTATTGCCCACAAACGTCATTGGGTGCACACAAGTGCTAGAGAAAATTCTTTTCCCCTCTCTTCTTTCTCTATCCTATGCACAATTTTATCAACATCTGTCCCTGCACCTTTCTTTTCTCTAAACCAGGGGTGTCAAATGTCTGGCCCAGCCCAGGGGCCAAATCAGGCCCCTGGACAGCTCCTATCAGGCCCCCAAGCTACTGACTGTCATCTGCTTCCTTCTCCCTCTCTCTTGTTTCCTTCTGTGTAACAGCTCATTTTGCAAGGCTTCCTCAATCACACAGGAGCTACAGAGCAAAACCTCTATTTTCTCCATTGGCTGAGGCTCCTTCCCTGGGGAGGAAGTGAGGGAAGGAAGAGCTTGTTTTGGCAGGCTATCACAATCGCACAGCAGAGCTACTGAGCCAAGCCTTCTATTGGCTGAGGCGCTTCCTCGTCCTGGTCCCCTGGGGAAGCCAGGAAAGAGCCAGAGCTTCCTTTGCCCGGTTCCCTGGATCCCATGGCAGAAATACAAAGAAAGCACCTATAAGACCAATGAGTGCTAATGTTTTAAGCATGTTTTTTAGTTTTTTAATATATATATATTTGCGTTTGTGTTCTTTATAAAATTTATATCTCTGCTACATAAACTTAAATAGGTACACACATGGCGCCGCCCAGTGTGGCTCGGCCCAACCCGACATGGCCCAAAAAGGTCTCGTTTATATCAAATCCAGCCCTCATAACAAATGAGTTTGACACCCCTGCTCTAAAATAAAAAGCACTAAGGTTTTTTTAGGGAGAAAGAATAACTGTGAAAACCAGTTTAGTCTGTGGTGTGGATGCTTCTGATTTTCTAAAAATTCTGCATATAACTTCAGTTATTCATGATAACTGCTAAAGAGATTATATATATTTTAAAATCTGACATATTCTTTAAACAACTGTCATACAAATGCCAGCAAAGGGTGAATAATTTGCCTGTGAGTCTGCCATAGTGAATTTAATGTCAACAGTAGAATTCAAGTAGTTCAGGCCCTGAACATCATCAAAACTAGTGTCCAGAACAACCCAAAAAGGTTTCCTATAGACAGTTTTTCATAAAACCAGTCTGGAAACTGTATCAAGCTTACGTTTCATACATGTTTTATTCTTTTAAGGCTAGTTAAAGTTGCTTTTCAGCATTGCCCTTTATTGTACAGCTTTCCATTTTTATGTGTCATAAAATATCAGTAAGATCTTCTACACATCTTGATGAAGTGGGGACTTTTATCATATATTTTATGAGGTCATTTTAAGAAAACGTGTTCTGCACCATCTGTAGGTTTTTTAAGCTGTCCAATTAGCTGCCACTGGAGCCTTCTTCTGCTTCTCATCAACATAATCTGTAGTACAGTGGAAATGCCCTCTGGGGCTCACTGAAGGGCTCTAAAGTATTCTCTAGCATAGTCATGTTCTCACTACTTCTCCTCAATTGTAATGGTTTTATACTGGGCAACAAGAACTAGGCTAAATATTCTAACACAGTAAAAAAAACCCCATTATTATGCTGTAAAGCATGTAGTGGCAGGTTAGAATATGCACATCTAGCACTATCACTCACATATACATTATGAGCATCTTATTTTTATGGTATTTTAGACTTCCAAATAGTTGATGGTACTTTTTTAAAAATAAAACAACCTTCTCATTTCCCTATATGATGTTTTCAATTTCAGAAAACTAAAGACAAATGTTTATGGCTGAAACCACAGCACAAATTTTAAAGATCATAAATTCAATAGCAGTTTAAAGATTAAGAGCTCAAACCTATGAGAGCCACTGTAGTGAGAAAGTAGCACAGAGGAACTAAAACCAGAATCCCACAGTAAGAGGGAAACCAAATCCAGTTTGGTGTAGTGGTTGAATACGCGGACTCTATTCTGGGAAGACCAAGTTGATTCACCACTCCTCCACAACCACCCGCTGGTGACCTTGGGTCAGCCACAGTTCTCACAGAGCTGTTATCTCAATAGCAGTTCTCTGAGAGCTCTCTCAGCCCCACGTACCTCACAGGGTATTTGTTGAGGGAGAGGAAGGGAAGGAGATTGTAAGCTACTCTGAGACTCCAAGTGAAGGGTGGGGTATAAATCCAATCTCCTCCTCCTCTTCTTCACCAGTAATTGTATATAGGCTGACAATAAGTACACAAGGGCTTCCAGGTCTCAGAGTGTGAAATAAAATTTTAGAGTATTAATTTTTCCTCAGGGATTCCATTGGATAAATGGCAAAGAAACAGGGCACCAGAGTTACCCAGTGTTTTAGAGGACATGTACTCTTTTTGTGTGTGCCTCCATCCTCTTTTGGCCTCCTTAAAAAAAATGATGAAAATGTCTTTTTGGGGGGTTGGAAGGTTAGAAATATTCTTAGTAGCAGTTATCGCAGCTTAAATAGAATGAGATTTGTCACAGTGATCTCTTGTTTGAAGAAGTCAGTTGGGAAATATGTCCTCTTTTTTGTTTTTCAAAATATAGTAACCCTACTGGCCACCCTCTGGTCTATGTCCTTCATACCTTCATGGTCTCACATCCTTTGTAATGTAAACACTCCTGGACATCTTATTTGGATGCCAGTTTATTATTCTGTTCCCAGGAGTATCAAAGTAAAGTACCTTTTGAAGTACCAATTAGATGGTATCAACCATCTGTCTCACATATACATGACATACCACCAATCAGGGTATGATCACATATCCTGGTAAGAGTTTGGGAACCTCTGGTTGAACATCTGTTTTTGTTCTGAGTATTCACACCTATACCCCAGGAGGACCCCTCCTAAAACATACAAAAGGCTGCCCACACAAGGGTTCAGTTTGACTCTAAAGGCACCCACTACAGAGTTCACCCTCAGATGTACCGTCTGAGCCCTCCCTTCTTTATAGCATGCTGACTGTTCATGATCCCCTTCATGGACCTCTGCACATCTGGATTTGGTAGATATTACCCCAAATTCCCTCAGTGTCTCTTTATAGATAAATGGAGGACCATTTATCTATAGTTTTCTTGTATGTATGGTTTTGTCTGTGTGTATGCTTCTACATGTAACTAATCACAGAAGATAATAAAAGCCCTACCGTGGTGGCAAATCTGACCATTCTGATTCATTGGGGCTTGGTGTGACTGTATGGTACAAGCCTTTGGCCCGTCACACTATCAGTCTTACATCAGTACTTACATGCCATTGGTTGAGTCTGCTCCTTTCTCCCGCTTGAGCGGCTGTTGCTAGCTAGCAAAGCTGATTCTGTCAGTAAAATGCAACCAGTCTTAAATTTGGCAGTTACTGCGGGAACACACTATTGGCGCATCACACATCAGTCACCATCTCTGGTCTCCCATTGGATGACTTCCCTGCCCCCACCTACTACTGGCCCAGGAATGTTGAACACACTGCCAAAAGCAGTCTTACTTCAGAGACTGCCACATCTCCGACGAACCAGCCTCAGAAAGGGCAGCAGAGCTACTGCCACCTCAAGAAAGGCCCTATCAATGGCCCACACAGACAGACTCCCACCACATGCAGCCTCTGACGGCCACCGCAATAGCCAGGGAGCATGGTGCCACCTCAGAGGGCATGACTGTTCCACTTTTACTGCCTTTCCTGCCTCTTTCCTATCACTCCCTCTCTCCCTCCTTCGCTCAGCCTTGCCCCGATGGTTGTCTGAGGAGATAGGGAAGTCTCACAGGGTTATTGTTCAGATCAAAGGGGAGAGAGGAATGAGGAGAATGATGTAAACTGCTTTGGTTTTCCCCCTTCCCACTATGAAGAAAGACCATCCTTTTCCTATGTAGAGGCTGCAGGGTTGCCAACTCCAGGTTCTTGCTGTGGAAGCTGACTGGGTGACTTCAGATCCATCACAGACTTCCAGCCAACCTGGGGATTGGCTACCCTATGCCTGGCTGCTTGCTACTGTTCAGCAGCAGCCCCGCTATGACAGAGCAGGATCTGCCAGACCCAGGTTCTTGCTGTGGAAGCTGACCAGGTGATTTTGGACCAGTCACAGACTTCCAGCCTAACTTGCACCAGTGTTGTTGTTCAGGTCACATGATAGGGGAGGAGAATGATGTGAACTGCTTTGGTCCCCGTGAAGAAAGACTGCCATTTTCCTATGTAGAGGCTTCAGAGAGGGGGAAGGCAATGGAAACCTGAAGTCAGAGGAGCAGATAAAGGGAAGGAGATAGGGTTGCCAGGAAATTCCTGGAGATTTAAGGGGTGGGGGCTGGAGAAGGTGGGATTTGAGAAGGGATAGGACCTCAGACAGGTACAATGCCATTTCCTCCTGGGGAACCACTGGAGATCACTCAGATTAACAACTGCTCCCAAGTGGCAGAGTTCAGCTCCTTCATTTGGGTGGGTGGGAAGACAGCAAGGGTCACAGGCACTCACCCAGAGCCTCCTTGTATTTTTCTTCACAATAGGCCTTACTCTAGTATGCTCCAGTAAAGACCACTTTCTTTTAAATCATTTGAGAGTTTTACTCCTGAGTGGACCCTCCTAAACACAGGTGAGAAAGATCCCTTTGTACCCTTTTGGTCAGCCTTTTCTCTTATTAATTCCCCATCCCAATGAGACAGGTGGTCAGGGTAACAGAGCTATGCCTGGAATGTTGTGGTTGCCTAACAACTGCCTCTAAGGTAATCTGTTGCTTAAAGCAACATGTACCCCTTTTATCATTTTTTACTTAATCCCCCCCCCCTTTTTTTTAGATTTCACATCTTTATATCTGTAAACTTTGGGTCCTTTACAGATTTGTAGAGACATCTGACTTGGGTGTTCATAGCCCCAGTGACTGGATGCATTTCTTATTTCTATGTTTATTAATGAAAACTGCACCACAGTTTCTCATTAGCACAAAGTTAGGCTGTTATCATAGCAATACACAAAAAGGCTTTGTCTTAAGACAAACTGTTGGTCCATCTAGGTCAGCAGTGTCTAGTCTGATTGGCAGCAGCTGTGAACAAAATTTTTCCTATCACCTGGCCATGAAAGCAAGTGTCTTCCTACTGAGCTTTAGTCCTTCCATGCTTTCAATTTCTTATGTACCTTACAGTTCACATTATCTGGAGTTAATACAAGACTACTAGCATTTTAAAAGTCCATATTATATACCAATATTATTTTATTGTATTATTGCTATAAATTCTTAGGTCCAGACGTGATCTTAGCCTGATTTTGTCAGATCTTGGTAGCTAAACAAGGTCAGCCCTGGCAAGTATTTTGATGGGTGACCACTAAGGAGTACTAGGGTTGATAGCGTAGGCAGACAATGGCAAACCACCTTTGAATATCCATTGTATTGAAAACCCTACAGGGTCACCATAAGTCAACTGTAATTTGACAGTTTTTAAAAAAAATCCCTACAGTATTAGGCATAGTAATCCTGTTCATTAGAATGACTGAAGGTATTATTCTTGCTACATCTGAACTAATTTGACAAAGACTAATTGGAAGATAGATGATTTTTAAATAGAAGTTGATTTATTTTTTTAAAAAACAACCCTTAGGTTCCTTAAGGATCTATGACAGTTGTTAGCCACAAGATGGCTCAATAGGGGTAGGAAATGGAATCTGCATAAGAACAGCTACAATATTGTGACTCCTGTCTTTACACTGGCATCCAGGAATTTATTGCAGCATTTATCCTAAAATAATGTGTCTGTGCCTTTGATTATCTCTTTGTCAAAGTGTGTTGGAATATCTTAGTCTTGAAACACTTTAAACACTTGACATTCAATAGTGATCACAAAATAGTGATCACACAAGTGAACAGTATAACCAGAAGGCCAGTGGGGAGTTGGCTGGCACTACATGGATGTATACTAAAAACAAAACTAGGCCCATATCAATTAATGTGCCAGATTTGCTGAGATAATAGGGAATTCTGCAGAGAACTTTAATAATCCCACTGTATTCTGCATCTGTACCTCTCATCCTCCCATGCAGTTTCAGCCTACTCCATACCCTCAGCTGCTGCTTTCAAGCTGGACTTGCTTGCATTTGGAGGGGAGGGTGGGATGTGAAACTGAGGTTGTCCATAGGTAGTAGAATTAAGTTTCTCTTCTGAGAGCCAGAGTGGTGTACATGTTAGAATGTTGGACTATGTTCTTGGAGACCCAGGTTCAAATCGCAAGGTGACCATGAAAGATGCTGGGGACCTTGGGCCAGTCATACACTCTCAGCCTACCATACTTACCAGGATTGGTGTGACATAAAATTCAGATGAGGAATTCAATGTAAGCAACTTTGAAGAGAAAGGTGGGGTATAAATGAATTGAATAAAATTTCTACCTGCTAGGTCTCCGCTGCAAGTACTCTTCCAGTATCAAAAGTATTCCAGCAGGGTTTTTTTCCATTAGAAGCAGAAGATCCAATATATGGAGGATGACAGATGGCCTTGCCACTGTTTTCAGTGAACAGGTGGTTGACTAAGAATGACTCAGTAGAGAGCTCTAGGTCACCAACAGTGACTCAATGTATGTTGAGCCAGGGCCTCTCCCTCCAGTGGTATGAGCTTTCTTTGCTGCCAGATCAATAGTCAAATTGCCACTTAGGCCTTTCAAAAAGTCAGCAGATACGGTGCCTTGAGTGTCATGTCTGGCAGCACATTCCATGATGTAGACACTACAATTAATGCTATCGGACTGTGTAAATACATAGTATCCACAGCAAGGTTACAACAAGCAGGAACTGCTTCAAAAGAACACAACTATGATCTGAGTTGATGTATAGCTTTATACAGGTAGAGGCAAAAATGTGGCCACCAGTACATGAAGGCCTTAAAGGAAAGAACTAGCATCAAATATTGACCATGGAAACAGATAGAAATTGTATATTATATCTGCTAAGCAACTGGCCCCTGTAAGAAAATGAACTGAAGTATTTTGCACTAATTGAAGGTTTTGTCTTCAAGGCCATTTCTGCATAAACATGGTATATAATCCAGCACTGAGGTCACAGAACCAGTGTAGTATAAATTAAAGCATAGGACTAAGATCATCTGAAGGAGTCAGGTCTGAACAGAAACTTGCTGTGTGACCTTGGGCCAGTCACACACTTTCAGCCCAATCAACTTAATTGGGTTTTGTTAAAGATAAAATGAAAGGAAGAAGAGGAGAGGAGAACAGTGTGAGCTGTATTGGGTCCCCACTGGTTAGAAAGGTAGGATATAAACAAACAAACAAACAAATGAGTCAAGCAGGGGCAGTCTTAGTGATTCTGTGTCCTGAGCAAAAGGGTTGGACCACAGAATCATTGGGTGCACTGGCCAGAGTGGCAGCCAGGGCAGCACATCTCAATGTAATGCTCTACAACTTATTGCCAGCTAAAGGATCCTCTGGTCTCCCACAATCACATGAAACTTCCTACGAGCAACCCATGCTTTCCCACCACCATTCCTTCAGGTGGAAGAGTCCCCCCAAAAAAACAATTATTGGACTGATGTGACAGTACTTCTGGGGGCGGGGGGGAGGTTCCCCTGGAATTGACATCATGTCCAATACTCCCTCTAAACTGTGGAGTCTTGTGAGCAAAAATTCTACTTCGCAATTCTACAACTGTCATTAAAGTTGTGAGCTGCTGCAAACATTAGCTTGCTCAGTAGCCATTTTTCCTGAGCTAAGTCAAAAATGTGTGAGCTGCAAGCTAAAAAACTGAGCTACCTCACACTAACTCAGCTTATCACATCACATGTGACAACAGAACGCTCACATGTCCTCACTCCTTCAGTTTTCTGCCAGTTGCCAGTCAACAGTTGCCATTGGCTGGCAACTCTAGCCAACTGCTGCCTTGAGTTATGTTAATAAGTGAAGATAATCTATGCATAAAATGAATATAAAAGAAGGAAATCCCTATAACTGTAATAACCTATTTCTCCTTGAGCAAAAGTTGGGTTAAAGAGCATTTCCACACTTTTAACATAGTAAAGTTTGAGAAATCATGTAAATAGTAGCAATCTAATCTATTAAGGACCTTTTCTGACATTTGTTTTGCTACCAAAGTGAGTTCTATAATGTTCTGAGCTTATCAAAAACCCCAAGTCATGCAGAAGGAACTGTTGCCATAGCCACTTCCAGTGGCAGCCTTACTTCCAACAGGACCAGGAATTGGAGCAAGGCTACCATTGGAACTGGATCCACCGCTTAGAATTTCTCCAAATAATCTGGGACTCCTAATGATCATGCTGCATCAGCCATCATACCACTAAAGTAACATCAGAAAGGCCACTAAGATAAGAACAGAAGCAAAGGCAGAGCCAGTTTGGTGTATTGGTTAAGTGGACTCTTATCTGGGAGAACCAGGTTTGATTCCCCACTCCTCCACTTGCACCTGCTAGCATGGCCTTGGGTCAGCCATAGCCCTGGCAGAGGTTGTCCTTGAAAGGGCAGCTGCTGTGAGAGCCCTCTCCAGCCCCACCCACCTCACAGGGTGTCTGTCGTGGGGGAGGAAGGTAGAGAAGATTGTGAGCCGCTCTGAGACTCTTCGAATTGGAGGGCGGGATATAAATCCAATATCATCTTCTTCTTCTTCAGATTAATTTTTAATGAATGTAGGTTTTGTATTTCAGAATGCTGACTTTATCAATATGATTATTTTGATTTCTTTTGTCTTTATACATTGGAATGTAATGAATTGTGTCTCTCATTCACAATGCAGTTGACAGTCTGATGGTTTAAACTTTAGAATGCTATACTAAAACTATTGAAAACTGACACAAAATTCCCACTTTGCCTGGTCTGCCAGGTTAAACCTTAAATCTAAGCATTCCATCTGGTATACACTTGGCTTGTTAGCTGTCCCAGATTCCTAGATTTCATTTTTAAAAGAAAAAAAAAGTCTCTAGGTCTTTCAGATCTGAAGATATAACACAAAATGTGAAGGCAGTTTTCTGATTATTTTATACATTGAAAAGGGCCCATTTCACATCTCTGCTGAGGGAAGTCACAGCTATAATTGACAGGTATGGGAAGATCAAGCAATGCTTCACCTTTCTATTGTGACAAGTGCCTGCAGGATCATTTCCCAAATGCTTTTTAGACTTTAACTGGCCTCTGAAAGTAATTTTAACCAAAAAACCTCTTGCGCTTTCTTGTGAATGTCCAAATTATTTCAAAAACCAACACTGATGTAATAAAAATAAAAAATAAAAGGTCAGTGCTTATCAATCTGTAAGACCGAGAGCAAGAGAAAAAAACAAAGGTGTCTTTATATTTTCAAAACTGGAAAATAATTTTAGACTGTGCACTAACAAGTCAAAAGGAGTCAAACTGACTATGTCAAAAGGAGCCAAACTGACCAGTATATGGTGGGCATGTGATTAGTTCAGCCTTTCTGCTCTTTTTGTTTGGGAATGAGAACCAATTAGGTTTAACTTTTAAAAATAGGATTTCTTTTGAGCTAATTAAGATTAAACTTTCAGGCTGTGATCCTGTTTAGACTTTATGTTGCATAATCTTAGCAGAGCGCTGATACACAGGAGAAAAAATGAGGCACACAGACACATGTGTTTAGCTTAGAAGAAGAAGATACAGTTTAGTAAAAGATTAGGAAGGGTTATATGGAGGAAAATAACATCCTAATTTACTAGTTATAAGCTCTATCTTTCTTGTTTGTTTGCTCAAAATCATGTGTTTGTGAGAACAAAGGACATGGAATGTCCATGACAAATTGCATGTAGCATCCTTAATGTATTGATCAGCCAATAGTAATTTCCAAACTCATTTTAAGTAGGAATAGTACCTCCCCTTCTCTGGTGAAAAAAAGTGCCTAACACCTAATTGCTTCTAAGCAAACCAGCTAACTAGTTGACTAACTAACTGGCTAACTAAGACCCAGTTTTGTATAGTGGTTAGGAGCGTGGACTCTAATCTAGGAGAACCAGGTTTGAATCTCCACTCCACTACATGCACTGGCTGTTGTGACCTTAAGTCAGTCACAAGTTCTCATAGAGCTGTTCCTCTCAAGAAAAGTATCTGTCAGAGCTCTCTCAGCTCCATCTACCCTACAGGATATCTGTTGTGGGGAGAGGAAGAGAAAGGAGACTGTAAGCCACTCTGAGACTCCTTTCGGTAATGAAGAGCAGGGAATAAATCCAATGTCGTCTTCTTTTTCTTCTGATGATATTATTATTATTATTAGCATAGATAACAGATTAACTCTTTGTCTGACTGATCTGCCCTAGTGATGTGATTTCTTCTTTCCAAAAGAACTCTGGCTGTCCCACCCTGTCACAGTATAATATTTTGGCTGGTTGCTTAGCCCAGGAACCTGTGGAAAAGATTAGGGTCCCCCTTTAACTTTAACAGCACTTTAGATGTTTTTATATTCCAAATTAACAAAATATTTTATTCAAAATAGAGGGAAAAGGTCAGGTGAAATCAGAGGCTGAAATTTCTGAGGTAAAACCGGTACATACACAGACTTTAGTTCTTATGGTTCAGGCTAATGAGAGTTTCTTAAACTATTCAGAGTTACTTAAAATCTTTATCTTGAGAGGCTTTTGTTCCAGTGCTTTCCCCAAACACTTCTATGTGTTCTCTGACTCTTGATTTCTAGAAGGTTAGTACTGTAAACTCAAACGCCTTCCCTTTAAACACCAGTACTTTTCTTAAGTTTTTAACTTACTCTTATGGTCTCTAAGGGCAGTTTCTAACCACACCAGATCAGGGATCTCTGCACTCTTCAGAGAAATCATCCTCCTCTTAGAAGATCTATCCTTTCTTTGGCCCATATAAAAATCTTTGTCTACTTTCCATACTCCTTGCCAACTTTCCCCTAGTTCTCCTGTCTCTATAAAACTGCACTCAGTCAGGGCTGAATTCCAAAACCGTTAGTACACGACTCTTCAAAACTTGGGCTGAAATCAGACTGAATTCTCCTCAACATCCAAAGGCCTTTCTCTGCTCAACTGATGCTAACCAATCAGATCTCTTGGAACAGCCTGTCACCTAAGGCTCTCTAGCTCTGTGAATAATTCACCCTTCACAGTCCTTTATCTGTTTACACAGAACTTCTAACCTTTTAAAAAGTGAGGTTCAGTGGTGTGAGGAAGAGGCCTCGCATCTTTCCCATGGCTGCCTCTGGGGTTGCCGCAGCAGAGGTGCCTTTAGGTGCTGGCACTGGGCAGGGGTCTGCTGCTCAAGCACTCGATCCTCCAGCTGTTGTTGCTCAGCCTCAGCAGCAGGAGGAGGAGGAGCGAGAGCAGTTGCATTTGGGGCTGGGGCTGAGTGACAGTTTTCTGTCTTGCAGCATCATCCCAAGGATGTGGAGGGTTATGGCAAAGCTGGAGGAGATGGTGGCCACCGACCAACCCACTTCTCTGGTTCCTCTGGACTCCAGCAGGCCTTCTGGGGATGGACAAGAGGAGATGCCACCAAAGGAGGTGGAGGAGGAAGAGATGCAGAGGCACCCCGAGGTGCCGTCATCTCCACCCCCTCCTCCCCAATGGCCATCTTCTCCTGCCACCCCAAGGCATGACATGCCTTCCCCGAGCCCCTCATAGGAGGCAGCTCCGGTGACCCCCATCTTCCCATAAGAATGGTGTCTGCTTCCCAGGGTGTCTGCTTTGGGGGGAGGGAGAGGTAAGGGAGACTGTGTGACTTGTTGTAAGGTGTTCTGAGACTCAGAGTGAAGGGCAGGAGGGAAATTAATGTCTTCTTTGTTTTCTTCTCTTCCATTTCTTCTTTTCCTTCTGTTTCTTCTTCACTGGAGGTAAAAGATGGGGGGTTCTGTGATAAGGAGGGCAGTTACACCTTGGCTAAAGTTCCCCTAATGGGACAGTGATGGCTGGTGTGTGTTGCTGCTGAGAGAGGGAGAACGGTTTCCTCCCTCTCACTCTCTAAGGCCCTCCCAGACATCTCCCTTATTTGGAGTGCAACTCTGGCTCACCTCCTCATGGTGCACCCTGGGTAACACCAAATAGCCTACACTAGCCAACCATCCATTGCTCAAGGTAAGTCTAAATGCTTCTTGCTTTGTGTCAGATAAAGATGTGGAGCTAGGTGTGGTCCACTGCTTCTCTTGTTTAGAGTTGTGTTGTTTGGGGCTGGGCTGGACAGCTGGCATCTGTAGATTGTGTGTTCTGTGGCAGGGAAGCTGGCAACTGGATGAGAGACCCAGAACCAGCATGCTTGGTGTGCTTGGCCAGCTCTCCTCATGTTGTTTGGGGCAGGGCTGGAGAGCTGGCATTTGGGTTTGCTAAAGTCAGGTCTGCAGAGCAGCCCTTGAGCAGATTGTGTTTTCTGTCGCATTGAAGTTGGCAACTGGGTTTATATTAGTGCCAGGGTGCATAGAGTATATAGATTTTGTGCATTGGGGTCCTATAGAGATTCTCTGATTTGAATTTAGGTTTGGCTTTGGGTGCCCCAGGAATTGGACCTCCCATCCAATTTTTTCCGCCTTGTATGTTTTGTGTGCGACGGTGCCCTAAAGCTGCACAGCAGTTTTGGGAGCTCTCCCCCAAACCCCCTGCTCCCCAGAGCCACTTTTCCCACGATAATTACAATGGGGAAGTGGCTAATTGGTTTTTTCTCACCATTGGGAACAGTGTTCCTTTTGGGGTGCCCACAGATGGGTGCAGTCTTTTTAGGCCATGGTGGTTACATGTGTAGGAATCCCCTGAAGCTGCCCCACAGTCTTGGAGGCTCTCCCTCAAACCCCCTTCTGGCCAGAGCCACTTTTCCCACAGCAATTATAGTGGAGGAAGTGGCTAATGGGGCTTTCCCCAGCATTGCTAGCAATGAGCCTTTTGGGGAGCCCACAGACAGGGATCCCCTGGCCCAATCTTTTTGGGACTTGGGGGTTTTGTAGGGGAGGTTCCCTGCAGTTTTGGGGGCTCTCCCTCAAACCCCCTGTCCCCCAGCAGCCTTTGGTTATGCCCTATGTTGCCATTGAGTTCATTGGCCCATAAGGTATAATGGTGGGATAGGGGCACCCTCTTTGGGTTCCCCTGGAGTGGGACTTCCTGGCTCAATCTTTTCGGGACATGGAGGTTTTGTAGGGGAGAGTCCCCTGCAGGTTCCCTGCTGTTTTGGGGAGGGACCTAAGTGGGCTATAATGCCATACAGTCCATTCTTCAAAGCACCATTTTCTCCAGGAGGACTGATCTATGTAGTCTGATATTTAGTTGTAATTGAGGGAGATATCCTGTCTCCATCTGGAGGCTGACAATCCAAGAACAGTGTGTTGGTTCAGATTTCCCTTTTCCATACAATCTTTTCTGTTGTTTGAGCAGAGAGCCTGAACAAATCATAGCATGCACAAACAATCAGATAAATATACGTTTTCTATGCTACTTACCAAACTTTTTGTGGAAGTTAATTGGAGAAGTAAAGCAACTAGGAAAAAACACAACACTCAGTGTCCTTCATGTGCATTATGTACAAGTTCAGATTTAGAGAATCTGAATAAGAAAAAACCTAACCTAGCATAAGGCTAATAGCAGCAATGCAAGGGAACAACTGTCAGCATATGTTTGTTGCTTGGTAAGACTTCAGGCTGGAGTCTAATGCAAGTGATCTATGACAGTTCCTGACAACTTCCCTTATCTGGTTCATACCGGTTCTGTCCAGAGTAATTGTGCCTATGCAAGATGACTCAGCACTGAGTGCTGATTGGTACTTCTGTATTGCTGTATGTATATAACTGTGAATAGCCTATACAGTTCATCTCTGCTCTCAATCGTGTTGTCTGGTGAAACACTTTGCTAGTGTATACCAGAACAACTATAAACTTGTAAATAAATGTAAATAGTTAGCACAAGACGGTGTGCAACAGTTGCTTTGTTTTACTAAGCCTCACAACTCCAGAGCATACCAGCAATACGGCAACAGGGTTATGGTCCGAGCTCGCTTCCGCTGCACCATGCTCTGGAGGTTCTGAACGAGGCTGGACTGCTGTGGTGCCTTGTGGCTGAGTGAATGTCTGCAGCTGTCACTTCTGAAGCTGAGGTGGAAGCCGTTGCCTGTACCGGATTGTAATGAGACCAGGGAAGTCTGTGAGAGCTCATCTAAACACTTTGACTGAATGCTTTCAGCAACTGGAACAGTGTGGAAAAACTGTACCAGATGAGGATAAGGTGTTTATTATTCTCAGTTCCCTGTCAGTGGATTTTAACTTGCTGATAACTTCACTCGAATCTACCGAAGCAAACAGATTAACCTTGGCTTACGTCACTGGACGGCTGCTGGAGGAGGAATCCAGGCAGAGGGAGTTGAGTTTCTTGGAGATGTGGCAGTGTTCCAGAGCAGAGGAGGCGACTTAAGGCCAGCTGCGAAACCAGCCGAGCAGAGAGCATTAAAACAACATGGAGAGGTATCTTAAGTTGCTCTGAAAGTATGCAGATGTTTCTGCTGTGGATCTACAAAGCACCTGAAATGATCGTGCCTGGAGTGGAAGAAGAGAGGCAGACCTGGGAGGCCACCTCACAACTCTTCACACAGCCAGAAGGCCACATTGGTGGACACTGATGTGGCTGCTGCACATTGGGTGTGGATTTTAGATTCAGGAGCATCTCAGAACTTTTGCTGAGACGAATATCTACTACATGACAATCAGTCCTCAATGCTGTAGCATGTGAGTCTAGCTGACGGCAGGAACTCTGTTGTACAGTGGCAGGGAATTGTCACAATCCCAGCACTTCAACACACATTCAAAGAAGTGCTGTGTGTCCCTGCTCTTGAGAACAATTTGTTAAGTGTGCTTGCTTTGGACAAAGTTGGATTTACTGTCACTTTTGCCAGCACCTCTTGCAAAACAACAAAGGGTGGTAGAGTGTTTGCTGTGGGAAGGTTGCAAAACAATGTCTATGTTATAGAAAATTTATCTGTGGGAGCACAGGTGGTAACTAGCACAAAACACGATGATAATTGTGTTCATTTGCTCCTCCAAAGGTTGGGGCATGCCAGTTTTAACACTATCAGCAAACACTTGCTATAGTGGGGCATGAAGGAGTGAATGAGTGCAAGGCATTTCTTGATTGTGAGGTGTGCAAACGCACAAAATCAAAAGCATTCCCGGTCACCAGGAAAGTGAAAGAGTGTCTGCAAAACCGTTGGCTTTGGTGCATGCAGATGTGATAAGACCTTACCCCAAAAGCCACTCTAATAAGAGGTTTGCACTAATCTTGGTTGATGATTTTTCCAGATTCTCATGGGTGTATGTGCTCAAAAAGAAGTCTGAGGTGTTCACAACAGTAAAATATTGGGCCCGGAAGGTACAGAAACAAATATTGGGTCCGGAAGGTACAGAATTGTGTGCTTTGCAAACTGACATGGGAGGCA
Source organism: Heteronotia binoei (assembly GCF_032191835.1). Classification (NCBI taxonomy): domain Eukaryota; kingdom Metazoa; phylum Chordata; class Lepidosauria; order Squamata; family Gekkonidae; genus Heteronotia; species Heteronotia binoei. Next base: position 125,583,551 of record NC_083223.1, read on the forward strand.
AATTCATGTCTTCTGAGTTTAACAGATGGTTGCAAGCACAAGGTATAACCCACAGAGTGGCAAATGTGTCAACACTGTAGGAAAACGGTGTGGCTGAAAGTAAAGGGGGAGTTTTGCAAGATATGATGCAGTCTATGATTACTGATGCTGGTTTATCTGTTACTTACTGGGCTGAAGCATTAAAGGCTGCATGCTACATAAGCAGCAGGATTTGGTCTAGGTCCATAGATAACCTAGGTCCAAGGCAAGTGTTGTACAATAAAAACCCCAGTTTGGGACATTTAAGAATTTTTGGCACCAAGGCCTGGTTGAATGTTCCTTTAAACCAGAGTTGAAAAAAGGGAGCTTGCTCCAAAAAGCTTCTCTTCCTCAGTTATCAGACAGGAATGAAGACATACAGGTTTGCAAACGAACATCAAACGCTGAGCTTTAGCAGGTCTGCCAGTTTTTGTGAAGACCAGAATTGGCACAGAGTACATGCTAATGAATTGCCTTCACAGGTCGCACTCCCCTTATCAGAGGAAATCAAAAGTGTAAAACAGGAGGCAACAATCCTCTGGGAGTGAACAGAGTGAGCAACAGGTGCCTAGAGTTTCTACCAGAAGTACTAAGGGTATACCACCAATCAGATTTGAGTTTGATACCACTACGGTAAATCATGTGTATGTAAGAGAGCCAAAAAGTTATCAGGAAATGTTAACCTTGCCTGAGTCAGAGAGACAAGCCTGGCAGACTGCCATGCAAACCGAGCATGATTCTCTTTCTGCAAATGGGGTATTTATTCTGACTAATTTACCTGCTGACAAAAATGTTATCGGTTGCCACTGGTTATTCAAACTGAAATCCTTACCAGATGGTAGGATGCAGAGAAAAGCCAGGTTAGTAGCAAGGGGTTTTTTCCAAGTTGAAAGACAGGATTATGATGAAGTGTTTGTCCCTACGGTCAACTCTGATACGCTAAAAACAGCGTTGTGCAAGGCCGAGCTTGATAAGATGCAGGTGCACCATTTCGATTTTACAACTGCCTATTTAAATGCCCGAACAGATGAAGAGCTCTACATGGAGCAAATTCCAGGGATTGAAAGCGCTAACCAGAACCTTGTGTTAAGACTTAACAAAGCCCTGTATGGTTTAAAGCAGAGTGCAAGAGCGTGGAATCAATGTCTGAGTAAAGCTTTAACTGATCTTGGGTTCACACAGGGAATTGCTGACCCATGTATGTTCAGCAAAACCATTGGAAAAACTAAATGCTATCTCTTTGCATTTGTGGATGATTTATGTTTTCTGTTCCATGATGACATGCAACTGCAATGGTTTACACATACAACTCAACACCTGTTTAAGATTAAGCATTTGGATAGCATTCAGCATTACTTGGGTGTAGACATAACAAGGAACACAAATGGATGTTTTGAGCTCAGCCAGGAGAAAAAAATAACAAAGCTGCTAGAAGAATATAATATGGCAAATGCAAACTATGTTACCATACCAATGACCATGGGTTATGGAAAAGAGCCTGATAACAAAGTGTTTGAAAGTCAGGCATTGTATCAATCACTAATTGAGTCCCTATTGTATACAGCATGTTGGTCAAGACCAGATATCTGCATTGCGGTTCATATGTTGTGTCAGAAGTGTGCATGCCCTTCTATGAAAGATTGGACTGCTGCAAAAAGGGTATTGAGGTATCTAAAAGGTACTGCTGCAAACAAATTAGTGCTAGACACTACTTCAGCACAACAAATAACAGCTTACAGTGATTCAAGCTGGGAAGTTAGAAAAGATGGAAGGTCCACAACAGGCTATGCTGTGTATGTGCATGGGGCTCTTGTGTTGTGGAAATCTTTAAAACAAACACACATTTCAACAAGCACTTGTGAAGCAGAGTTTTCTGCATTAAGTGATTGTGTTGTTCAGCTGGAATGGTTATATCAGCTACTAATAGACCTGAACATGCAATGTGACTTACCTATATGTGTATTTTGTGACAATACTGCTGCTCAACAGTTGGCAAATGCACAGGGTGTCAAAACAAGAAGTAGATACGTTAACATTCGCTATCAGAATGTCAGGGAGACTGTACATAGAGGTTTGATCATGCTACAGTACTGTTCTTCTGATGATAACGTAGCAGACATGTTCACTAAGTGTTTGAGTGTGGACAGATTTGTAACTCTGAAACAAAGACTGGGACTCACAGCCTGAGTCTTAGGGGGAGTGTCAGCACATGCTTGCTGCTTGGTAAGACTTCAGGCTGGAGTCTAATGCAAGTGATCTATGACAGTTCCTGACAGTTTCCCTTATCTGGTTCATACCGGTTCTGTCCAGAGTAATTGTGCCTATGCAAGATGACTCAGCACTGAGTGCTGATTGGTACTTCTGTATTGCTGTATGTATATAACTGTGAATAGCCTGTACAGTTCATCTCTGCTCTCAATCGTGTTGTCTGGCGAAGCACTTTGCTAGTGTATACCAGAACAACTATAAACTTGTAAATAAATGTAAATGGTTAGCACAAGTCAGTGTGCTACAGTTGCTTTCTTTTACTAAGCCTCACAACTCCAGAGCATACCAGCAAATACGCCATCAACAACTTGGTGTCATGTATTCATCATGCTGAATAAATGTCAAGGCCACTCTGAGCCAGCTGTTGCCCCACTGACCTACTGTGAATTAATACAGGCACACTGGAGAAAATAATTCAGCTTCAGTATGTTAACAATACTTAAAGTTCTGAAGTGTCTGGACTTGGGTACTTCAAACAAGTTGCTTAACAGTAGAACATAATGTTGTTTTTATTGGTAGGGTACTTAAAATATTTTAATTATATATAACTTTTATTTAAAAGCAATAAATAATCATATGAATTTAAAAGCAAGACATATCTTTTTTATAAATAATAAATGATTATTTTGAATACTATGGAACCCTAGTTATCAAGAGCATTTGTAACCTTAGTAATCAGCCATAAGACTGAAATGAAATGTTAGTTTAACAAAATTAATAATTTCCCATGAACTAATCCACCTTATTAACATACTGTAAAGACTGAGGATTAATTCAGCTTCATTTGAAGCATTCAGCTATGGATTGGTAATTGGTTTAGTTCAAAGCTAAGACCTGGTTGACATCTAATAGGCTTTTGAACTTGTAATAATTTAACAGTCAGTTAATTTGGGGCTGTTTCCAAAATAAGTTTGAGTCTATTGCAAACTGTGTCATGGACAAAGGAACATATGAACAACTATTTTACAATGTGAACATATATCCAGGGGTGACATCTCCCTGGCCACCCCAATCCTTGTCACCCCATGGCAACAGGGCACTACAACAAGATGCAGACAGTGTCAGCTAGTTGGAGAAACTTCACGACTTGCCCTCCAAGCAAGAGCTTGGTTGACTGATAATAACAGAAGAGGAAAAGAGAAGAGAAGATTGATGACTTGGTGGGAGGCTCCTGGCTGAAACCCCCCAATAAGTTCAACCCCATTACTGCAGAGGATTGGCAGGGTGGGGTGGCAAGTCTGGAAGAACAAAGCACCCTGCCCAATGCCGAGGGGCTAGGTGGGAGGTGGAGCTGAAATCCTACCTGTAGATTTGAAGAAGCTCTGGTCCATTCTCCCCCACGCTGTGACAGAGCACCAGAATTGGTGGGGGAGAAGGGAGGTGGGAGAGAGGAGAGGAATTTAATTTTTTTTGGAAAAACCAACTGGGGAGAAAGAGCCTCCCATTGAGAACATTATATATATAGACCTGAACATATACAGAGAAGTCCAGGTGAAAAAGAGAAACCAGAGCAAATTAACTTCCTTCCTTTCATGGTCTGAGGCCAAGTTAACCAGCTAGGAATAAATCACACCCTGGAGCTCCCAACTCCCTCCTCCTACTCTGACCCTGGTCCCTATAAGCAACCAAATTTATTGAACTATATTCCTGCAATTTATTGAACTATATTTCTGGCAGGACTGGAGCTGCACTTCCTTCCCTCAGCTACAAGAGTATTTTGTTCAGGGAATGGACAGTGCAGTGGTTAAGGCTGGGCTGGGCTGAATTGCAGAGATATGAATAGGAAGTTAAGTTAAATGCTTTCAGTTGCTATGACAGAAAGCAGGAAATGGGGCTCTGTCTGGGGTAAATTCTGAGCTTCCAACAACAGAAGTAACAATACATGGTGGACAGTCTCCCCAGTGGAGCCACTGCAGTACATGGTCTCCAAACATGGCCAACTACACTTCACGTATTTGCCTTTAAAATAATATCAGAGGATTGAGAAGAGACTCTGGGTCTAACAGTTACACTGTTTCCAGGTCTGGTCCAGACTTCCCCCAGGACCAGACATGAGTTGCTTTGACAGGATCCAGGCAGACCAGAAAACAGTGTCATGTGTAATTAAACCATTGTAATGCTACTCATTAGCATGGGACTACAGCAAGAATACTCTTTTCTGATAAAAATAAAAATTACTCAAACATACACAAACAAGTCTACACTGTGGGTCATCCCTGTTCCAAGATCAACTATCAGAAAACTGAGTAGGGGCATGGGAAGCAACAGTGCCCCCATGGCTCCACTGTGAGAATGTAGGCAGAGTTTGTCTATTTGTCTCATGGACTGACATCCTTGTGGTGAATTTCCCACCTTCCTTTGCATATTGTAAGTAGAACTCTGTATATGTTGGTGCCATTGCATCATTAGATGCTCTATTCCACTGAATGGTTGCTGTTGCCATGGGTGAGAGGCAGGGAACACCCTCCACCTCATCTCACAGGAAGAGTTCATCTTAACATCTATGAGAGAGAGGAAATGACTGGCTCTTAACTTAACGCACAAAGGAGATAGGTATAGATTTTGAAATATTCAAATTCATGATCTTTTTATCTAAGAAATGTCTTAAAATATGTTTATATGCAGAGCAGTTATAAAATATGAACCAGATTTCTCTTCTACTGTTTTTTGGAAGTGAAGAAATCCCTGACCTTTCCAGCTCTGACATTAATGGGTTGTTTAAGACATCTTTGGTGTTTCAGCAGCAAAATGTTGACAACAAGGAAAAGCAAGCATTGCTGTAGCTTAATAGCTCTTGACAGGCCTGATTTGATTAATCCTCTGAATGTTATAAAGATGTTGCTGGGGAAGGCATAGTCCAATAAATTGGAAGTGCAAGAGATAAATAGGACCTTGTCCGTCAGACAACAGGAGAATTTAAATGATTAGTTTTGTAAGAGGAAAACCAACAAGATGTGGTGTACTCCCCCACCCCCTACCGAGAATCAATGAATTATAACAAAGCCTTCACATATGTTCTTGAATTGTAGGATTTTAATTTGAGAAAGCTGAAAACAGGATAGATTCTTAAATAGTATATTCTAGAAAACAAATGCTGTTAGTATGTGATTGCTTCCCACATCTCTTCTTTAGGTAATTATATTGATTTCCATCTTTATTCTTAATTAATAACCCAAAGAAGCCTCAAAACAAGCTGCTCTTTTCAAATGTATTCATGAGAAGACTGAACTGATTTCTCCTGTTCCATAAGAAGGCTGCTGAGTAAATACATTAAAGCTGAGTACAACATTAAAGGGCTGAAGCCAGAATATAAATCATGAGAAAAGTACTTCATAGAGAGAGAGAAAAAAAACTACTTAAAACTCTAATATGAGATCAAAGATCAATGATGCAAATGGGATTTTGGTGTGTGAATTCATCCCAACTGCCATGAAATGTACATGATCTGGACAGAGGTTTTTGCCCTCATAGTTGGAATAACAAGATGACAACAGTGGTTGAAGTAACTAAGGGCAACTTTATTAACAAATTAACAAACTACCAAAATGGCAAGGGCTAGTAAACCAGTGAAGGCAAGGGGAAACCCTCTCCCTTCCTTCACAGCAGAAGAACCCCTGACCCCTAATGCAAACCAACTGACTTCGTAGCATCCAGGCAGTCTGCATGTAAGCCAAAACCTTGGCCATGTCCCCCTTTCAGGCCACAAAGCCATCCAGGGGGACTGACTGAGAGGCCTCACAGGCTGCTAGCATATACTGCTTGGAGTTCACTCTCCAACGGTTGTTGCAAGACAGCCCCCCCCCCCCCAAAAAAAAACACAGAGACAAGGGGGCCTGCAAAATTGGAGCTCTCCACACAAATCTTGCCTCTTACCTGCCAAGGAAAACCTACTGAGAATCACCTTAAACCAATTTCCCAACCACTGCCAACAAAACAAGGTAGGCACACACACATGCACACACACGCAGGCTGATTTCGTGAGAAGAGAAAAAATCCTACCTGGTCTCAAATATGGCAACGGGTAAACTACATTCTTCTGCAGGGAGGGCAGGTAAACTGAAGACTCAAAGGAGAATGAACCAACAAACCACCACACCACGTGGTTGCCCCCAGAGTATTATTTCAACCATCTTGATCCTTCCTGCTATCAGGTAGAGCCATAATATTGCTAGGGCACTTTCCACTCCCAGCTGTGAGAGGAACGGTTTCATGGACGTTCCTCTCATAGCTAAGAGTGGAAAGTGCCCTAGCAATATTATGGCTCTACCTGACAGTAGGGCAGGAGGGTCTATTTTGCCTCCAAGGAAGGATCAAGATGGTTGAAATAATACTCTGGGGGCAACCACATGGTGTGTGGTTTGTTGGTTTTGGAGGGGGGGGGGTGGCTGTCTTGCAACAACAGAGCAAGATTCATAAACTGTTTAAGGAATCCCTTTTTGACTCAAGCCTCTGTTAAATGGCTTTTCCCTCTTCTCCTCCTCCCTCTTCCCTGCAAGTGTTTCAAAGGTCCTGACTGCTCATATCAGGCTTTTCTTCAGACCACCAGATAACAAAGGGGATTGGCAGATACTGGAACAGGGATGGACTTGGCTCTGTACATCACAGGAATTTTTCTGCAAATCCAGTTCTTTGGACATGGAAACAGGTATGTCTGGGGAAAGTGCTGAAACCTACACATGCATTCACATCATTACCATCTACCAAAGCAGTAAATTTCCAATGTGCATTGACATTGTTTAAAAAGCAGCTTTATTGCATATTAAATACTATTAGACAAGATGAAAATACATTATTTATATATAGTTCCTCAACAGTATACTCCAGACGTGAATCTCCTAATGTTGGTGAATATGGTCCACAGTTCCCATATGCCCATGGGATCTATGATCATTCTGGGAACTGTGGACCATATTCACCAACATTAGGAGATTCACATCTGGAGTATACTGTTGAGTCAGAGAGGGATTCCTTAAACAGTATATGAATCTTGCTCTGTCTCCAGTAACTTCAGACAGAAATGGACAGTTTAGTGGGTGGCCTAGTGAAGTAAAGAAGTTTATGGTTCTGATACATAGACTTTCAGGGTTTATTTGGAAGCTATAGGGCAGATGGAAGTCTGCAGTTTACAAAGATTGTCATCTGAAATGCTTAAAAACCTGAAGAGAATTTTACAGGTCCTAGATAACTCACCACTCTCCAAATTTCAGTCTTCTTTTAAATAGACATTTTAGTGGTACAAAGGTGGTGTTGAATGGCCCCAGTTTACTTCCACCACCAACAATACAAATGAACTTTTTTTCTTGTGTTTTCTCTTCCTTGGAATTAAGGGTTTACCAAGGCAGCAGAGAGGGTACCTCAGGACTTCCATCATAATTTACATCCAGAGTGGCTAGCGATTAATAGTGCCAAACACTGATAGGTCAGTAAATAAATATTGTTTTTGCCTCTTTAAAGGTGTGCATGGTGTTGTGATGGATAAGTACAGTTTAGGCAGCTAGTTCTCAGTTAATTCCCAAATCAATATGCATTACCATCATGAGGACAGTGATCACTGAGTTGTGGGAGAGTTTCTCACAAAACCTTTTTATTGCCCACTTCTGCTACCTTATACTGTCACAATCCTCATCTGTGCACATGGTCCCATTGTGTTAGCCATATTCATATTTAGATATATTCAGGGGTCATCAGCCCATTAGCACAACTCATCTGCATAACTCATTTGCATATGTCACACACCCCTGGCAACACCAGAAGGTGTACTAAATTACATCAGCTCAGCATCTACCTTAAAACGCTTCTTGAATTATAATTGTCATAATAAAACCTTACTCCCATCATACTTTTTCAGTTACTTTCTACTATGTTGCCACAGTGGCATGATGAAGTTTTCCATTGTCTGCTTTCTCTGTTTTGTTTATTTTCCCTTTTTTGTGGGGAAAATATTAGAAAATTTGTCAAATCTTAGAGTTCAGTAAAATTCTCACAGGGGGATTGAACAATAGAGCCCAGAAGCAAGTATTGTGGGGGGGGGGGGGTGAGGTAAGAAAGAAAGAACACAATAAAATGTAGTGGTTTCAGAGCTCCGCTCCTGTGAGTTCCTGCACAAAATCTCTCTCTCTCTCGGCTTGGCTTCGCGAACGAAGATTTAAGAAGGGTGCAATAGTCCATGTCTGCTGCAGGCTCGCTGGTGGCTGACAAGACCCATGCGGGACAGGCAGGTCCGGCCACAGTGGCTGCAGGGAAAAGTCTGATTTAGGGTTGGTGCTGTAGCAGTGCGATTCTTCCTCAATCTCCTTTTGTCCTCAAGACCAGCTATGCGTGCGTTCTCAAAAGAAGAGACAGCCTGGTGGATGGTGTGCCTCCATGCTTTGCGATCTGAGGCTAGGTCAGATCACTGGTGATGGTTGATGCGACAGGTGCCAAGGGATTTCTTCAAGGAGTCCTTGTACCTCTTCTTTGGTGCCCCTCTATTTCGATGGCCGGTGGAGAGTTCGCCATACAGGGCAATCTTGGGAAGGCGGTGGTTTTCCATCCATGCACAAAATAAGGCCTGGATATATTGATTAAGCTGGTAGCTGAAGTATGATTAGTTGCTAACACCTTATTAACAATAAGTTTATTGAATCCAAGTGATTCCAAGGTTTAGTGAAGTTGAAAATGATGCGAGAATAGAATGAATAAATTAAAAGGGAAAATCATACATGCATTGCATTTATCAAATACCATCACAAGAAGAGATCATATTAAACAAAAGTAAGTTTATTTCATTAATATTTATTTTATTTATTTCATTTATAGTCTATCTTTCTTGCTGAGACTCAAGGCGGATTAACCAATATAAGACAATATGAGCCTGTAAAATGGAGCTATTCCAACAGTTTCCAGGTAAGGCAGCTGGTCTACATAAGAACATAAGAGAAGCCATGTTAGATCAGGCCAATGGCCCATCCAGTCCAACATTCTGTGTCACACAGCGGCCAAATATATATATATATATATATATATATATATATATATATATATATATATATATATACACACACACACACACACTGTGGCTAATAGCCACTGATGGAACTCTGCTCCATATTTTTATCTAACCCCTTCTTGAAGGTGGCTATGCTTGTGGACGCCACCACCTCCTGTGGCAGTGAATTCCACATGTTAATCACCCTTTGGGTGAAAAAGTACTTCCTTTTATCCGTTTTAACCTGTCTGCTCAGCAATTTCATCGAATGCCCATGAGTTCTTGTATTGTGAGAAAGGGAGAAAAGTACTTCTTTCTCTACTTTCTCCATCCCATGCATTATCTTGTAAACTTCTATCATGTCACCCCTCAGTCGACGTTTCTCCAAGCTAAAGAGCCCTAAGCGTTTCAACCTTTCTTCATAGGGAAGGTGTTCCAGCCCTTTAATCATTTTAGTTGCCCTTTTCTGAACTTTCTCCAATGCTATAATATCCTTTTTGAGGTGCGGCGACCAGAACTGCACACAGTACTCCAAATGAGACCGCACCATCGATTTATACAGAGGCATTATGATACTGGCTGATTTGTTTTCAATTCCCTTCCTAATAATTCCCAGCATGGCGTTGGCCTTTTTTATTGCAAACGCACACTGTCTTGACATTTTCAGTGAATTAACTACCATGACCCCAAGATCTCTCTCTTGGTCTGTCTCTGCCAGTTCACACCCCATCAACTTGTATTTGTAGCTGGGATTCTTGGCCCCAATGTGCATTACTTTGCACTTGGCCATATTGAACCGCATCTGCCACGTTGACGCCCACTCACCCAGCCTCAACAGATCCCTTTGGAGTTCCTCACAATCCTCTCTGGATCTCACCACCCTGAACAATTTAGTGTCATCCGCAAATTTGGCCACTTCACTGCTCACTCCCAACTCTAAATCATTTATGAACAAGTTAAAGAGGATGGGACCCAGTACCGAGCCCTGCGGCACCCCACTGCTTACCGTCCTCCACTGCGAAGACTGCCCATTTATACTCACTCTCTGCTTCCTATTACTCAGCCAGTTTTTGATCCACAAGAGGACCTGTCCTTTTACTCCATGACTCTCAAGCTTTCTAAGGAGCCTTTGATGAGGAACTTTATCAAAAGCTTTCTGGAAGTCAAGGTAAACAACATCTATCGGGTCTCCTTTGTCCACATGTTTGTTCACCCCCTCAAAGAAATGTAACAGGTTAGTGAGGCAAGATCTTCCCTTGCAGAACCCATGCTGAGTCTTCCTCAATAACCCGTGTTCATCAATGTGCCTACTCATTCTGTCCTTGACAATGGTTTCTACCAACTTTCCCGGTATTGAAGTCAGACTGACTGGCCTGTAATTTCCCGGATCTCCGCTGGAACCCTTTTTAAAGATGGGGGTGACATTTGCTACCTTCCAGTCCTCAGGAACGGAGGCAGATTTCAATGAAAGATTACAGATTTTTGTTAGAAGATCCACAAGGGTCTACCCAGTAGGCCTCCCTGCTGTAGTTTCCATTTTGCTGAAACATCCATCTGATTCAATCTATGTGGTCCAAAAAGGTCTTTATGTAATTGTTGTTACCTGTTTTAGTTTATTGTTTTAACAATTTTATCAATTATTAACTGTATATTGTGATGAGTCCTTGACTTTGTTTCCTGAGGTGATCCACCCTGAGTTTGCAGGGAGGGCAGAATAAAAATCTAAATAAACAAATAAATAAAATGTTCAACAGGCTGAGATATGCAATAGACAGGCAACTCAGAGACTCTAGTTGGTGCAGAATGCTGCAGCTTGGTTATCATCTCAGCAAGGACTCCTGCAGGTGCTATCCTGCAGATGGGCAGAATCAACAACTGATCATACATGCACATTCTCGGTTGTGGCCCCCTCAATGCACTCTATTTGTTCTGAGTTTCAAAAACTAACAGATATTGCTAGTACACTGATGTGTTCACTGTGCACAGAAGATGGAATGTCTGTTTTTATAACAGGGATGAAGAACAAATGTAGCATAGGAATACTTAAACAAATATAAAATGTGAATGAAGATGTTCATCTTTAGTTCAGATTTAGTGTTCCATCATGAAAGCCATTTCCTTATAGATGAGCCGAGTGCTGAGCTGAAAAGAACACTTTTTCTTTTTCTTTTGATAGCTGCAAAAACAACCTTTCTGTGATTTGGGAGGTGGGGGGAGTTTGTATAAGTGAGAAGAAGAAAAAAAAGACTGTAGATCTATACCTCACCCTTCTCTCTGAATCAGAGACTCAGAGCAGCTTACAATCTCCTATATCTTCTCCCCCTACAACAAACACCCTGTGAGGTGGGTGGGGCTGAGTGGGCTCTCACAGCAGCTGCCCTTTCAAGGACAATTCCTGTGATAGCTGTGTCTGACCCAAGGCCATTCCAGCAGCTGTAAGTGGAGGAGTGGAGGAACTGCTTTTGAGGGGAACAGCTCTACAAGAACTCGTGACTGACTCAAGGTCACATCAACAGGTGCATGTGAACAAGTGGGGAATCAAACCCAGTTGTCCCAGATAACATCCCACACACTTAACCACTACACCAAACTGGCTCTTGTAGCATAAGCCTATGTTTCTTTACCCAGTTGATTTGTTTCATTTGAGCACAGCAGTTGTCCACTTGTAATGAAGCTAGCTTCATATATAAATTTACATAGCATACAATACTCAACTGCATTTTGAGTCTCGTTTTCTTGTAAATGAAAAGGACCTTTGCTTATTATTTAAATTATGCTGATGGTGTACCTGCATGGTCTGCATTCTTCAAAGTGCTCTAAAAAGTAGTTATTCATTGCAGAAATTGATCGGCAGTGCCATCCTAAGCAGTTACTCACTTCTAAGCCCATGGACTTCAGTTGACTACAGTGTAACTTTGCTAGAATGGCAGGTATGATCTGCCTAGAGCTAACTGCCAGCTTTCAGGATGGTCGGGGCAGTTCCTTCTCCTCCTGCCAACTGGAAAAAGCTGCACGTAGCCAAGGAGACTGTCAAAAAACTAGAAGTGCTGTTTAAAAAGTACTCAGTGGTACTTCACTCTACAAAAACCCTCACATATTTTTGTGACATGCTCACCTCTCTGTTGGAAGAAATGCAGGCAAATAAGAACTTATGCTCATTGTTGGCGGCAACGTGAAAATATTAAACAGTTCTGTCAAGCAGTATTAGATCAAATATTCATAAAGACTGATTATGTAGTACCTTTCTCTTCATAGGCGTTATTTTTAATTGTTGGCCAGAAGCCATAGTCCCCAAAATCAGGAAAAAACTTATCTCCACCCTTCTAGTAGTGGCAAAATCTTCTATAGCCGTACTTGGAAGTGTTCTGATCTACCAACATTCACAGCATTAAAAGACATGGGAAATTACATATAAAACCTATCAGTATGAGTCAGATCTGCTTCAAAATGACTTTGTAGAGGTGTGGTCTATTATACTGGATTATTTGTTAAAAGCTTAAAATATTTAATCCTATTATAATGTTTACACTGCATAAATGTTATCAGCACTTATTTATTTTATAGTTTTGCCTTTATGGATATTGCATTAGATTTATGTGTTGATGCAGTAATGTCCAATTTATATTCTGACACTGTGTTTACAACTTTCCAATAGTTTGTTTTGTGGAATTTGTTTTGGTGGTTGTTATGTATTTGTTGAATTGTAATATGCATAAAATGTTAAATAAAAAAGTAAGAGTACTCTATATCATTACATACCATTTAGAAAAGGCTATGCCCACAGCAACCCCGAATATCTTCTCTTGCTCCCTGCTCCTCCCTTCCTGGTTTATTGCCTTTTCCATTGACTAATTGTTCTGTCCCCTATTACCTTTTCTGTCTCCCCTATTGCTATTTTCCGTCTCTTTCCTATTCTTCTGTCATTCCATGTCTCTGGCCAAGGCCATGCAGCTGATGGGGGTGTTTGATCAGAACGGCTTTCCTTCCAACCCATCCCTTTCACCTCCAACCCACTGAAGGACCAGTCTGAAGCAAAGACCGTGGTGATTGGGGTAGGTTGGAGGGGAAAACACCTCTGTTACAGGTTTATAGGGCAAACACCTCTGATCCAAACACCTCCAACATCTCTGGCTCAGAGCAACTGTGGATGGAGGAACGGAGAAAAAATTGCAATGGGGTTGTGATGAACAGGAGGCTGTCCTTCCCCTGAGAGCTAAAACAGTCACTCTGCTATTTTGATACCTGAGCCTATGGGATTAGTGCTCCAGCATCTAAAATCCTTCCAGAGAGGGGTTGAGGGCTACCAATAGAAGAGGGCAGACAGGGGAGGAAAAGTGTCTTAGCAAAGAGAGCGGTGTGCAGTTCTGTCTGTTAGTGTAGCAGAGTAGTATAACTCTACCTTAGGCTTCACAACTCTATTTTCTTCCTATCTCTGGTACTGAGCCGACCTGGTAACTACAAGCTTGAAAGGGCATTCACCAAATAACCTGTATATAAATCTTTGTTGTTTTATTAAACCTCTTTCTTCAGTGATCTCTATACTCACTCTTCAAGCTCGATACAAAACTTACCCCACAGCAGCAACTCAAAGCCACCCTAAGAACATCTTATAACTGAGGGGAAGGTTTATATCTCAACACTAACCAGGTTTCCCAAATTTATCAGAAAGTCAGTGCAGGCCCTCTCAGTTTCAAGAGAAGGCCCGTCACTGGAGTAGAGAGCTTTCTTCCTCCCTCCGCGGCCTCTTCTTTTCTAACCCTCTCTCTACCATTGTCATTGCTGCTGCCTCTTGTCCCTGTTCTCCTCAGTATGTTTTCCTCCCTCTATTCTGCCAGTACAGTCTCTCTTCTACTCCCTAGGTGCCACCACCGCTGCTGTGACAGGGCTTATTGGAGTTCTAGGCAACTTCCATAATGGCAACTGGGATACCACTACTTTATGCATAAGATCTCTTTTCCCTCTAACATTTGGGGATTCGTAACTTCCCTTCACCTTTTTATCAGTTTTCAGATTTCCCTGCAAAACTAGTGGTTCCAGTGGTATGAAGAAAAATCCTTGCTATCTGTACGTAGCCTCATTGTGCAATTTTTTAAATCAATATTCTGAGGATGATTATTCAGAGTTATATATATTGGTAGATACATATTACTTAGGTGTATTTTTAAACATCAGAATTTGATATTTTTGTAAAGCAGCTTTTAAAATGTTTATTATTGTTATTATTATTGTTGTTGTTATTCCACCCATTCCCCCATGGAGGCTCAGGGCGGAGTACATCAAATATGCAATAATAAAACAAACAATCAGGAACAGCTAAAATCATAATAAAATCAGTTACAGCGTTGAGCTCAGAATCTAATCAGTACTTTGCATACCATATATTATGATGTTACATAACCCACTGGCCCCCATCAGTAACAAACTGCCCAAATAATGATGAAATAGCAATGTTATATTAATAGCATAATTATTATTATTTTTTTGCCCCGATGTTGGTATGGCATGATGGTACAGCAGGGGAGGTACATCCATAAAGAAGTAAAGTTCAGCTACCTTACTGTGCTTCCCATTGTTTGACTTTCTAAAGATAAATAACATAGGAGAATTTGATTTAGTTTAGATCTGCCACAACAAAACATAAATCCTTACAAACTTCCCTGATGCCACTTTAAGAGTTTCTTCTATTATTCATTTAATACTTCAGAAAAATAGATATCCTGGGGGAAGACATACTAAGGATGAAATAGTATTTAGACCTTATAGCTAATGATTCTCAAATGTTTGCCTTGTCTACCAATATAGCTGCTAAACACTCATATAATGGTAGTTCCAGCTGAGCCTATCAGGTGGTTTATGTACAGCACTCATTAGCAAGATGTTAGGTAGGAATGTAGGGAAGAAACATATTGTGAAAATGCATCTAATTTAGGAAATAACTACATAGATTTGAATATTTTTCTAATCTCCTTAATGGCAACTCAGTTGGACTTCGAGGGAACTTATTTGCGACAGTCCATAAACATTGTTTTTGGAATATGCATATTGTTGAAACAAATATACATTCAAAGTAAAGCTAAGGATGCAATCTTAGATATGCTTAATATGGAGAAAGTCCCATTGACTGAAATGAGAATCCTTTCCAAATAAAAAAAGCTTGGGATCATTCTATCCAACAAAAAGAGTGCATATGATATAAAGAAATGCAACATGGTGCTTGCAGAATCTTATTTGTGTTTTTTTTAATACAGAAAGTATTAGTATGCTAATTCAATTTTATGTGCCACATACTTTGCAATTCCATCTCATTTATCTTTTCAGTGAGGGCACATCACTCTTATTATGTTGTAGAAAATATGGAGAAAATTGAAGGATTTTTCCCCCACAGCTTTTCAGTGACTCTCTGAGGGCCAAGCTATGCATTATTTGGAGATATGGGATATGAATTATTTGAGAAGATTAACAAGCACATGGATAAGGGTGATCCAATGAACATTATATACTAAGGCTTCCAAAAGGCTTTTGATAAAGTCCTTTATTAATGTTGGATTGGATGTCTGTACATTATTTCCTGTGCGGAGGGGAACTGCAGGTTTTCTGAAGCAAAATGGCATCAAAATTTCAGCAAATCAAGTCCTCTCTTTCCCCCAATTAGCTTCCCATAATTAAATTGTGGAATTCACTGCCAGCGTAAGTAGTAATGGTCATTAGCACAGATAACTTTAAAGTGATTAATTAGATTGTAGGATATGGCCATTAATGTTTACTAGCCATGAGGATAAAAGGGAACTTCCACATTTAGAGGCAATAAATCTCTGAGTTCCAGTATTCAGAGTATTCAGAAGCAATACTAAAGGTAGATTTTGGCCTCTGTGCCCTGTTTATTGGCCCTCTATAGCAGTTAGTCACTATGTGAAACAGGCTCTTGGACTAGATGGTCTGCCCTTACTAACCCTGAAAAACAAGCGTGGAAGGGAGAGTTGTGTGATTTGGCTGGAGTTTTGATGCTAGAACAGAAAGGGTATATCTCTTTTCCTCTGCTTTTTCCTCAGAAATCTGATCCCCCCGAGCAATAAAGTGGGTAAAAATACAGGCATCCATATTCTTCCTGTATTTTTTCTTTGCAGGTGACAGCAGCTTGGACCATGGGGTAATTTTTGAGGGAAATTGGATGTGAGGAAAGTGCCCAAGTGCCATAATCCCAATTGAATCTATGGCTGCTGATGAATGAACACAATGAAAGCGAATTATAAACCCACAATTTAACACGTAGTTTGGCCTTGAGTCAGCTGATCTTCAGATACAAATTCTGGTCCCAAAAGTCTATTTCAGATGCATAGTTGTAGCTACTACACTATTGTAAAGTGAGTTCAGCCAGTTCTGAATCAACCAAGAACACTTTATTGCAAGAAGAAATAGTCACAAACAGCACAGGCACGTCACTCATTATATACACTCTGGCCATGGTTAACCACGCCTTCCTAGCAGGCAACAGTTATTCCTATGGGCTCACTCCAGAATCTTTCATTTACATCTCTTTGTTACATGTCTAGCATCCTGACTGGTTTACTCCAGAATCTTTCATTTGCATCTCTTTGTTACAAGTTGTTACATGCCTGGCATCCTGATTGACCAGTTCTTCCAGGCTTCAGGATCCTGGTTTGCAAGGAGTGCCTGTCTCAAGCTCAGGCAATAGTAACTCAGTGACATCCAATACATAACACAGCATAAATAACATACACCTTTGGGGAAAGGTACAAATTGGGCCTTCCATGAAAGCAAAAGGGTGCTTGTGTAGTTACTGGTAATGGATCTTTCCAGGCCTCGGATTCAGCAGGAGCTCACAAGAGCACAGCTCCTGAACCTTTCTGAGGGTTCCTCCTCCCCCCCACACCTTGTCCATTGAATAGTAGGTACAACTGCATAACAATCCCTGGATGAGCTCCACCACCTATTTTTCTACAAAAATGACCCCTGGATCTTTCTATAAAGCACATAGATTGATGTACATATTCTTAACAGCAGCAACATGATCCAGAGAGGTGGATATGGGAATAAATCTTCCTTTCATATTTGCTGTTAGGGGATGCTAAAGGGGAAAAAGAAGGCAACAAAGTTTCAGTGGCAACAGAGGTTCAGTGAAGAAGTATGCAGGCACCAATATTCCCTCTAAACTGTGAAGTCTTGTGAGCAAAAAGTGTACTTTGTGAGCTACTGGCATTAAAGTTGTGAGCTACTGCATAAATTAGTTTGCTCTAGGGCCATTTTTCCTGAACTGAGACAAAAATGTGTATGCTGGAAGCTAAAAATCGGTGAGCTAGCTCACGCTAACTCAGCTTAGAGGGAACATTGGCAAGCACATGAAAGTTTATACCCAGAATAAAATTTGTTGGCCTTAAAGGTGCCACTGGACTCAAACTATTCCTTTAGATAACAAGTATTTATCTCAGCACATATTTTTGCGGGTCAGAGCTCACAATACACACATCAAGCATTTGATGAAGTGAACTCAGCTTCTGACACATGAAAGCTTATTCTGGAATAAACATTAATTTCCACAGTGCCTCTGAACTACTTTATTGTGCTGCTACAGATTAGCACCACTATCCATATGGAAGAAGAAGAAAATTCAAGTCTTCCACTCATCCCAAACAGGGATGCTGCTCATCTCTTGGAGATGCTGCACATGTGCAGCAGCTAACAAACAGCTCTGTGTATAGTTCTGGATTGATATTAAATGGGCAACCAATTGATGGACACAATGTCTACATTTCAAGATAAGTTAGAAAGTTTGTGAAACCAAAATAGGTAGGTATGAGAAAAGGTAGTTATGCAAATGTGAAGTATCCAGGGGGAATGATTATTAAAAACAAGAATGCTCACTACAAAGATTTGAGGTAAAACTGAAAATCAGAATATAAAAATAAATATTGTAGAACATTAAAATTGATTTATTGGGTCATAAATTGACAAGATTCCTGAAACCCACTGGAATTAGGAAATAAATAATGGAAAAATCCTCAGTGCTTTTATTACTGACTCAATAAATGGGGTAATGCCTAAACACTGATTTAAATCTAGCTTTTCCTCAGAAATCTAGCTTTTCCTCAGAAAACCTATATTGTGCTCAGAAATCTATATTTCCTCAGAAATCTAGCTTTTCCTCAGAAAACCTATATTGTGCTGAATTCCTATGGTCTCTGCAATGCCATTCTACTTACAATAAGGTTATTTGACAACCTGCCTTTTTCTTATGGTATCTTCAATGCAGTTCCACTTATAATAAGTTTATTTGACAAATTGGCAAAAAATACATAGACATAAGGCATCAGACAAAAGTATTCAGGTACTCATTAAATGGTTTGTGAATAATGGGCTTAAAATGATCCTGTGAACTACAACAATAAAGTCATCAACTTCAAATTCTTCCCTTCTCCAAAAACATCAAGGTACAAAAGAAGAGAATTTTGCCCTAAGTTTGGTTATGCAGGAGGAAAATATTCACTATCTACACTTGTTCTGCAGCCACCCCATTGGTTACCACTTAGTTCCCAGCTATAATTCAAATTATTGACTATCATCAAATGCAGTTCATTGCCTAGAATGTTCATATATAAGCAACAACTAGGTGGTCACCACCAATGCTCCCTCTAAGCTGTCTTGTGAGCAAAAATTCTACTTTGTGAGCTACTGGCATTAAAGTTGTCAGTGAGTGATTTGGCTGCTAAATAAATTCGTTTGCTCTGGGGTCATCCTTCCTATGCTAAGACAAACACGTGTGAGCTGGAAACTAAAAAATTGTGAGCTAACTCTCACTAACTCAGCTTAGGGGGAACATTCAGCTTATGGGGAACACTGGAAACTAAAAAACTGTGAGCTAGCTCTCACTAACTCAGCTTAGGGGGAACACCTGTCCTGATATACTGCAGCAGCTGCATTAATCTGTGAAAAAAATCTTCTCCAGGTACCATCCTGTAAAGGGATAAGATCAGCTGCAGTTTGTATCTGAGCTTTCTCTATGGTGTCTGCCACTTAGTGGAATGGTCTGCCTGAGGATATGTTGATGAATGGTTACTAATTGTGATTTATTTACATCAAGAAATTACCAAGAGATGTGACTCAGTTGACTAATTCTATTTCAGAAACTGGTGCCACTGATTATAGCTGGGATTTATAAAATTAGTTAAAAGAAAAATATGATGAATGGACATGATTAAAATGTACTAAACTAACTTTATTTATATTATTAATGGTATGCTGCTTTTAGAAATAGAATATTAAGACTAATCAATATACAGGAAATCATGAAGAAGTTATTCGTATTGGATTAGATTGGTTCGACTTTTATTTTAAATATTTCTCATAAATCCTGGAGTAATGTATCCTATGTGTATGGCCATATTGATTAGACAGACAGAATAACATACTGATCAAATTCATTTTAAGGAATCCTGTAATATGTGCTTGAAAGTGATACTATGTACTTGAAAGTACTACAGATATGCACTGCAAATATGTGACATAGGCTTGCCAATCCCCAGGTCCCAACGGGGGTTCTCCCGCTTTCCCAGGCTCCTTACCACTTCCAGTCAGCTGGTCAGTGGAGGGGAAGTCCCGCCCCACAGCCACCATGTGCCTTCCCACCTCTGAAGGCTTCCTCTTGGGATGGTGTGTCTGTGTCTTTAAGGCTGAATGGGGGCGGGGGGGGAGAGGCAGAACAACATGGCTGTTCCCAGTGCCTGTGAAAGCAACCCAGACCCTCCGTTGGTTGCACAATCTTTTCAGAGGAAAAGGTAAACTTGAACCTTTGGTTGCTCTGTGTTATCTTTGAAGAAGTTGGAAGTTCAGCAACTTGTGAGTAGAGATGCCAATCCCCAGGTGGGAGCAGGCCCTCCCCCACTTCAGAGTCATCAGAAACGGGGCAGAGGGGGAAGGAAATGTCTGCTGGGCACTTCATTATTCCCTATTGAGATTGATTCCCATAGGGTACAACAGAGAATTAATCTGGAGGTATCTGGGGCTCTGGAGGAGTTGTTTTTTTGAGGTAGAAGCATAGCATCTGATGCCTCTCCTCAAAATGCTCTCCAAGTTTCCAAAAGATTGAACCAGAGGGTCCAATTCTATGAGCCCCAAAGAAGGTGTCCCTATCCTTCATTATTTCTAATGTAGGGAAGGCATTTAAAAGGTGTGTGGTTCCTTTAAATGTGATGGCTAGAACTTGCTTTGGAGTTCAATTGTGCTCATCACAACTTTGGATATAGTCCCACCCCCAATGTCTCCTGGCTCCATCCCTAAAGTCTCCTGGCTCCACCCCCAAAGTCCCCAGATATTTCTTGAATTGGACTTGGCAACCATAATGTGACAACTTCTGATGGCATTTTATATCTTTAGGAATGAAAAGAATCAGTAGTTGGGACAATAATGACTGTATTTACTGGAACACAACAGCCAACTAACAGAACAGGTCACAACTGGGCCTCAGTAATTCTAACTTCTCCATTATGATCACAAGATTTGAGCCTCTCTTTTCTAGAGAGAGAAAGCTGAGAGTCTCTGGGTAAAAATAAAATGAGTAAGAAAAAACAGTGATATTATTGTGGGCAGGGCTCTTTTTCTAGCAAGAGCACCTCTACATATTAGGCCATACCCTCCTGATGTAGCCAATCCTTCAAGAACTTAGATAGCTCTTAGTATAGGGCCTACTGTAAGCTCCAGGAGGATTGCTTACAACAGGGGGGCGTGGCCTAATATGCAAAGGAGATCCAGCTAAAAAAAGAGCCCTGATTGTGGGGATCTGCTATAGACCACCAAGCCACGCAGAGGACTTGGATGAGATACTCCTACAACGGATTACAAAGTAATGGATAATGAAGAGAGGGCGGAACTGCTCAATTCCTACTTTTCCTCAGTCTTCTCTTCTGAAGGAAACAGTGCTCAACATGGCAAAAACAGAACATATAAGGAGGGCATGAAGTTACAACCTAGGATCAGCATAGGGGTAGTATATAAACACCTCGTTTCTTTAAATGAAACTAAGTCCTCAGGGCTGGATGAACAGCATCCAAGGGTTCTAAAAGAGCTTGCAAATATAATTTCTGAGCTCTCTGGCTATTATTTTTGAGAATTCTTGGAGAATAGGAAAAGTGCCAGAAGATTGGAGGCTGGCGAATGTTGTCCCCATCTTCAAGAAGGGGAAAAGAGAGGATCCAGGAAACTACCAACCCATCAGCTTGATGTCTATACCTGAAAAAGTTTTAGAACAAATCATCAAACATTTGGCCCTGGAACATTTAGAAGGAATGGATGTGATTACTAAGAACCAGTATGGGTTTCTCAAGAAAAAGTCATGTCAAACTGACCTGATCTCTTTTTTTTGAGAAAGTTACTACCTTGCTGGATCAGGGGGATGCTGTAGACATAGTTTATCTTGGTTAAAGTAAGGCTTTTGATAAGGTTCCACATACTATACGTGTTGACAAGTTGGTAAAATGTGGTTTGGATCCTGTTATCGTTAGGTGGATCTGTAATTGGTTGACAGAACGCACCCAAAGAGTGCTTGTGAATGGTTCCTCATCCTCTTGGAGAGGAGTGACAAGTGGAGTGCCTCAAAGATATTTCCTGGGACCTGTTTTGTCCAACATCTTTATCAATGATTTGGATCAAGGAACAGAGGGAATGCTTATTAAATTTGCCGATAATGCTAAATTGGGAAGGGTTGCAAATACAGTAGAAAACAGAAACAGGATACAGGATGACCTTGACAGGCTGGAAAACTGGGCTAAAAGCAAATGAATTTTAACAGGGATAAATATAAAGTTTTGGAATTTGGTAGGAAAAATCTCATGCATAGTTATAGGATGGGGGAGACTTGTCTTAGCAGTATTATGTGTGAAAAGGATCTAGGGGTCTTAGTGGATCATATGCTGAACATGAGTCAACATTGTGATGCGGTGGCTGAAAAGGCAAATGCATTTTTGGGCTGTATCAACAGAAGTATAGTGTCCAGATCATGTGATGTGATAGTATAGCTTTACTCTGCTCTGGTAAGACCTCACTTGGAGTATTGTGTTCAGTTTTGGGCACCACATTTTAAGAAGGATATAGACAAGCTGGAATGGGTCCAGAGTAGGGATGTGCAAAAAAAAAATAATTCGGAATTACACGGATTCGGAAGTATACAGGGGAAAAAAAATCGGAATCCCGTATATTTCTGAATTCCGTAGTCGGAGTAGCCGCATATACGGTAGCTGCGCGGCGATTTCCAAATATACAGCCCTATTATTCCCTATGGGCCATTGAAATCAATAGCAAATAGGGTGTGTTTGAAGCCACCTGGAGGGGAGGGGGTTTGAGGGAGAGCCCCCAAATTTGCAAGGGACTCTCCCCTACAAACCTCCCAAGTTCCAAAAAGATTGGGCCAGGGGATCCCATTCCAGGGGCACCCAAAGAGGGTGCCCCTATTCCACCATTATACCCTATGGGCCATTGAAATCAATGGCAACATAGGGAATAATTAGAGGCTACTGGGGGGCAGGAGGTTTGAGGGAGAGCCCCAAAAACTGCAGGGAACCCGCAGGGGACTCTCCCCTACATACCCCCCAAGTCCCAAAAAAATTGGACCAGGGAGTCCAATTCCTGGGGCACCCAAAGCCAAACCTAACTTCACACCAGATAATCTCTATAGGACCCAAATGCACTACATCCCTCTATCTACTCTATGAACCCTGCAGTGCAGGCCTGGAACCAATATAAACCCAGTTGCCGACATCACCGCCACACAAAACACAATCTGCTCAAGGTCTGCTCTGCAGACCTGGCTGCAGCAAACCCAAATGCCAGCTCTCCAGCCCTGCCCCAAACAACACGGGGAGAGCTGGCCAAACACAACAAGCCTGCTGGTTCTGGGTCTCTCACCCAGGTGCCAGCTTCCCTGCCACAGAACACACAATCTACAGATGCCAGCTCTCCAGCCCTGCCCCAAACAACATGGGGAGAGCTGGCCAAGCACAACAAGCAGCAACAAATCAAACACAGAATCCTTTTAAAACAGTAAAAAACTTAACTTTTAACAATATAGGAACTTTGCCAACCCCTCCCCCCAAAAAAAACCCTTCGCCCTAACCCCAAGAAATCCAAGCCACCCAAATCAGAAGAAGTAAAAGGACACTGCACTTTTAAAAGTCCTCTCACTAAATTAAGATATGGGCAAATTGGCAACCCTCTGATTGGCCAGACAACAGTGCTTACTTGGATACCCAAGTAAGCAAAAGATCAAAAGAACAACAATGTTTCTGATGGCTGGGCCATCAGCTACACAACAGCCCTGCAAAGCATGCATTTGCAATACATTTTGCAAATGCATGCTTTGGATTGGCTGCTGGGGCTCCCCTTCCCCCTCCCCCCCTCCCTGATCCCAGGGAGGCTATGGAAGAGGCAGGAAAAGGCTACCAAAGGCGGGAAAGTAGGCAACCAGCTCCCCTGAGGCTGCAGAAGCCACTTTCCCGCATACTTCCGAATATATATACGGAAGTATACGGTGAGCCATATTCAGCTGCCACATAATGGGCCCCAATTGGAATCGGCTGCAGCTGATTCCATATACAGCCGAATCAGTGGTGATTCAGCGGCTAATTCGATTCGGCCGAACCGAATCCACACCCCTAATCCAGAGGCAGGCGACAAAGATGGTGAGGGGTCTGGAGACCAAGTCCTATGAGGAAAGGTTGAAGGAGCTGGGCATGTTTAGCCTGGAGAGGAGGTGGTTGAGAGGTGATATGATCACCATCTTCAAGTACTTGAAGGGCTGTCATATAGAGGATCATGTGGAATTGTTTTCTGTGGCCCCAGAAGGTAGGACCAGAACCAATGGGTTGAAATTAAATCAAAAGTGTTTCCAGCTCAACATTAGGAAGAACTTCCTGACCATTAGAGCGATTCTTCAGTGGAACAGGCTTCCTCGGGAGGTGGTAGGCTCTCCTTCCTTTGTAGGTTTTTAAACAGAGGCTAGATGGCCATCTGACAGCGATGAGGATCCTATGAATTTGGGATAGGTATTTGTGGGTTTCCTGCATTTTGCAAGGGGTTGAACTAAATGACCCTGGAGGTCCCTTCCAACTCTATGATTCTATACCACAAAAAGAATCAAATATCTGCCACATCTATTGCTCCCTTTGTTATATGCAATCTGTGCATGTCTCTACCCATCCCACCTCAACTGGCCGCAACCAGAATTCACAGGGCTGTTTATATCCATGGGATCACCGGTTCTGTTTCTGGAATTTTATGACGTGGTAATCAATTTCTGGAATTTTGTGAAATGGTAGTGAACACCATCACAATATGGCTGACTTGAGAGTGGAGCTAATCACAGTGTGGTCGCTTTGGGCCAGAATCAGTTCTTTGTTTTGAGGGGAAAAGTTATTTTGTTTTCAGTTTCTTTTAAAAAAAATACTGGGAGGATTTTCTCCCTGCACAACCACAGGGAAAGTTTGCCAAGCCCAGAAATATAAGAAATTTTGTGTGTATAGCCAAGCAAAATACTTATAACCTTATTATGCCTGCCTTAACACTTCAATAATCAGTAAGCTGGTAGCAATTGACCCAAAGTTCTCTGTCTTTTCTGTTCCATTCAAGACACTTTGGATTTTGCCAAAAGACCCAAACAGCAAGCAAATACCAGTTAACCCATCAGCAAGTGCCATGGTACTCCTGAACAGATACATTTGCATAGGCCAAGAGAGACTTAATAGTCTTCTAGATATTATATAATACATTTACTATTGCAATTTTACTAATATGTGATTTTTAAAATTAATCAGTAATGCATTTTTAGAAGGCAATATCCTAATATGATTATTTATTAAATAAACGTGGCTAGCAGTACAGATGACTAGCTGCAATCTCCAAAATGAGGTATGTGTCTCCTGCTGAATTTAATGAGCCTGGAATGGATTTTAAATACAATTGATTTAATGGGATATGGGCACACTGCATTATTTTCTGCAGATGGTGACCCCTGTAGGTAATTATTTTACATTGTTATGGGCATCCTGATAAAAATTCATGAATGAATGTCTGGAAAACTGGTTTTTAGATTCCATATATCATCATAATAGTCAGTTTCTGTATACTCATCCTTCATTGAACTAACACACTATATACATGACAATAGAATATGGAAAGTGCAAAAGTCCATGCAGAACTCAAACAACAAAAGATGAATATCTTCAGCAAGTGGCACCCACATCAGTCTGACATGATGGAGCTAAATTATTTCATGTTACTGAGTGCTGGAACATCATTATATACAGAAATCCTTTGCATATCAAATGATGAGAATTCTGAATGTTGAAAATGAAATGTCTTCAGAAAAGATCTTGTCTAAATAACATGCATTTAGCTACACAGTTGTGAAAATTATCTAACTTTCAGTAAGTCAGTGAATTCTATTTTTCTAACTAGTTTTACAATAGGTCATAGTAACTATGAGTGTGCTATCCAGCTTCTTTGGGTGCTTAAAATAAAGGTTTATGTATTTAGAGCAGAGCCGGATTAACCATTAGGCACACTAGGCACTTGCCTATGGGCCTCAGGTCTTTAGGGGTCCCGGGCCATCTCCCCCCTACCCCCCAGTTTTTATAGCCTGGGTGTTCCTTGCACCTCTTCCTCCAGCCGAGTGGAGCTCATTGCTGCCCCGGCAACAGCGCCGGTGACTTCCTTCCATCTGTGCGTGAGTTCCTCTGAGTATGTGTGTGAAGGGGGGGGGGGAGATCGGAAGGGAAGCAGGGAGAAGAGAACAGCCAAGGGGGCACAAGGCATTGGCACTTGTTTGAAAGGTGTGGAGAGACGGAAATATGTCTGAGGAGCACTAGGACCCATCGCATGGCATGGCGAGGGTGGAGGGGCGCATGAGCTCACCAGCAGCAGGTTCCTTTCATGTATTGTGGGACCCCTCCCTCCCCTTTGGCAGCTGCTGGCTCCCTCACAGTGTGAAAGGGAAACTTAGGGGGGCCCTTGGAATGCCCCCATCCCTTGGGCTCAGCACTGTTCTTTGAGCCTTCTCATTGAAGTGTGAGGATGACCGAGTTGGACTTAAACAATCATGAAAAAGGGCCAGTCTAGCCTGCCTGGGAATATTTCATTAGCAATTTATGGGACAACAGGAGTTGCCAAAATTAGGCATGAAAGGCTGACATTGCAAAATAAAAAGTGGGAGGCTCAGGACTTAAAATGCTCAGTCTGGAGTACAGCAGGAATCAACCCTATTCCCGCCCCCCCCCCCCAATTCATTTGGAAGTAAGCCCTAGTAGGTTTGCTAGTTCCAGTTTAGGAAATTCCTGGAGACTGGGGGCTGTGCCTTGGGCAGGGGGGAGCTGAATGGATCCCTAGATCCACCCTTGAAAGTGGCCATTTACTCTGGCTAAATTCTGTCAATCAGTTGTCTTTTCTAGAGAACTCCAGCTCCCTGACAGCGGCCCTAATTCAGCACTGTGACTTTCCTCCCAATCATTACTTAATGTAATATATATACTTTGCCACCTTTCTCCCCAGTGGGAATTCCAACTGGTTCACAACGTTGTTCTCCCCTCCATTTTTATCTTCACAACTTGTGAAGGTAGGGGTTTTTTTTCTTATTATTATTTTATTGACAAAACAGTCTAATCTTACAGCAGCATAATAATATACTCATATAACAAACTAATCTTGGTGCATAATCAAATTTTCCTCATCACTTTTCCCCACCCTAGTTGTACACAATTAACACAAAAACTAAATTAAATAAACAACATAAAATAGAGAATGGAAGTGGATTTCAACTTCAAAATTATCAACCTAACTTTATAAACCTATCATATTATCATGCCATTGATTTCTCTCCCCCAGTTGCCTCAGATCTACCACTATCATTTTCTTATTTCTGTTTATTAAACCACCTATACAATTTTTCCCATTTATTACTTGCCACGGCTTATGATTCCCCTTTCAAAAGAGCTGAAAGTATATCTGCTTCAGCAGCTTGTAGTACCTTTTCAACTAACTCCTCTAAATTCGGGCATTTTATTTGTCTCCAATATTTAGCGAATAGAATTCTAGCAGCCGTAAGAATAGTCATCTTGATAAGTGCAATCCTACCCATAAAACACAGTTGCATATTTTCCCATTTTTTCAATAAAATTTCGACTTCTTTTAACAGGGTCACAAAGTTATTATCATATATACTACTACATTTATTTGTCAAATTTATTCCCAAGTATTTCACCTTCTTTTCAATCTTAAAACCGGCTCTTATTTCCAAATTTTTAACCTCCTGAGTTGACATATTCTTTGTTAGTATTTTAGATTTCTGTTTATTTATTTTCAATCCTGCAACTTGTCCATATTCATTTAATTCTTTTAAGATCTCTTCTATTGATTCCAAAGGATTTTATGAAATCAAAACAATATCATCGGCATATGCCAATAACTTGCATGTTTCACCCTTAACCTTCAAGCCTCCAATCTTGGCATTACCTTTAATAGACTTATTTAAAACCTCAATGTCAAGTCTGAGTTATGCTTTACTAGTATAGATTTAAACTCTGGTTCAAACTTTGGTTCAGGAAATGACTCCTGGGTAAAAGCCATACTGTATTCAAGTGCTGCTAGCGCAACCTCTCCCTACCCCCCTTCTTCCCTTTGTTATGTAGCAAAGCTCTGCAACTAGCTATGAGAAAAAGATTACTGTGCCTTCTCAGAGATAATGGGTACCAAGGAAGTGCCCAAGGCCAGCCAGGCCTGAGAACGATAAAGTAACAACGATGTGTGAATGTGCTCGCTTAAGAATACCCCCTCCCATAGGAATTCCTCTGATCTGTACCTTAAATGTTTGCCCTCTGTATATGCTCGCCAGTTCTCTCAATCTCTGTCGACCAGTCTTGCAGCATGTTACAATAAACTTGAAACTTTTATCAACAAGGACTCGTTATTGAAACATCAGACTTGACATTTTGAGAGAACTCCCTTTTGGGGGTTACGACCGTGCCGGCAACTTGAAAGGCCAAATGGCTGACCAGATTCCAGGCAACGGAGAACTCCCACTCAAAGTGGGCTTGGAAGGGGCTACCCCGTGGCACGTCTTGGACCCCCGGAGGGCCACGGAGTCTCCACCCGAATTCCAACTAGTGCTGTCCCCCAGGCAGTATCAGCCGAGGACCTCGACCACCATAATGGACCAGGCCCCGCTGCGCAGAGACGCCATCCTGAACTGCCACGTCAGGCAGATTCAGATGGCTGAGGGTGAGGCCGCCAACCCGAGCTCCGGGGAGACGGGGGAAGCGGACAGCATCATCGTCGTCCACGTGGGGGAAAGCGGAGACGATGGAGCCGGGGCCCGAAAGGCCGAGAGTGAAGAACCCCGGCTCAAAGGGCAAGACGAGGAGGATTATCAACTGTTCCGCTCGATGGTCCGGAGGGAGATCGACGGAGCCATCGGAGGGTTGCGGGACGAGGTCCGGGACCTGACGATCCAACTCGGAAGAGCGCTAGGGGGAGCGACCTCCAGACGCCCAGCAGGGCCCCCCGCAGCGACCAGAGGCCGCCCCAGTTAACCCGCGGCGGCGGCCGCCACCCCTCCCCCGGGGTGATGAAAATCAAGCAGTTCACGAATGGACTGAATGCGAGCATCCTAGACCGGGCCCTCACCCAAGCCCGCCCGGCCACCCTAGTGGGGTGGATTCAACTAGCGGGGGAGGTGGAGAACAATCTCAAGAGAGTGGCCATGCTCCGGCAGCACCAGTCCGAAAAGACCCCGGCCTGAGGGGGGGGGGCGAAAGCGGAACTGCCCAAGGGAAAGAAGCAGGTGGCGGCAGTGCCAGTGGGGCCGCGCAGGTGCTTTCGATGCGGAGACCCTAACCACTTGGCTTCCAACTGCCCACACCCCACCGCCGAGAGCCACCCCAGCCCCACCGAAAGCCGCCGCACCAACACCGAAGAAGCCGTCCAGCCGCCCTAAGGATGCGGCGAAGAGCAGCGCGGCGTCGGTGCAGGAGGAACTACAGGAGGAGGAGGTGCTCCTCTCGGCCGAGCTGGCAGACCTAGCCTGGGTTGAAGAGCCGGCGGGAAATGAGGCCGACCTGCTGCCCTGAAGGCGGCTCAACAGCAGGTCGATCGCGATGAGGAGCCGCTGATGGTGAGAGTGACTGGGAAATTGTACTTTGTGACTGTGAAATTGCTGAACCCCAAGTTACGGAGGTTCATGCAAATACGGGCCTTAATAGACTCGGGGTGCAACAGGGAACTGATGTCCCCCAGGGTGGTGGAGGCTTTGGGACTAGAGAGCTCACCGCTGCCCCACCCCATGCTGTTCGAGCAAATGGACGGGTCGGTAATGTGTGGGGAGCCGTGCACGCTCGAGACGCAGCCCTGCCCGATGGGGATCGAGGAGCACTGGGACCAGGAGTTTTTTGTGATCGCCCCCTCATGCTCGTACCCGGTAGTGTTGGGGGTGGGGTGGTTGGAGAAACACAAGACATTAATCAGATGGAGGGCCAAAACCATCCGGTTCCTGGACCCGGGGTGTGAATCACACCTATAGAACCCGGCGTGGGGGCCGAAGGCTCCTGCCGCCAAAGAAAGGGCTTGTGTGACGGTGGAGGAAGTACACTCAGTCCCCGAGCCTTATCGGGACCTCATGGAAGTCTTTAGTGAGAAGGAGGCGAATCAGTTGCCCCCCCACCAGAGCACGGACTGTGCGATAGAACTAATCCCGGGGGAGACCCTGCCCAAGGCGAAACTCTATCAGATGGGGTGGGCGGAGAAGAAGGAGCTGCGCAAGTTCCTAGATCAGAACTTAGCGAGGGGGTTCATCTGGCCTGCCACGGCCCCCCACGGCGCTCCGGTCCTATTCAGAAAGAAAAAGGACAACTCGTTGAGACTTTGCACTGATTTTCGCGGGATTAACGCGATCTCCATGTCAAACGCCTACCCCATCCCCCTCATCCGGAACTTGCTAAGTACAGTGGTGGGGGGGGGGAAGATATTCACCAAATTGGACTTGAGGGATGCTTACTTCCGAGTGCGCGTCAAAGAAGGGGACTAGTGGAAGACGGCATTTAACACCCCCATGGGACAGTTTGAGTACTTAGTGATGCCGTTCGGACTACAGGGGGCCCCGGGGGTATTCATGAACTTTATCAATGATGTGTTGCGGGACTACCTGTACAAGGGGGGGGGGTGTTACCTGGATGACATCATTATTTACTCGCAAGACGAGAAATTGCATGTAAAGTTGGTGAGGGAGGTGCTCAGCACCCTGCTGCAGCATCAACTGTATGCCAAACTGTCTAAATGTGAGTTCCACCGGACGGAACTAGATTACTTGGGATTCCGGGTGTCCGAGCGCGGCTTGGCAATGGACCCGGCGAAGGTCCAAGCGGTATTGGACACGTAGACAGCTCCAATCGTTCCTCGGGTTTGCAAATTTTTACAGAAAATTCATTGAGGGGTTCGCCCAAATAGCCCTGCCCTTGACTGATCTCCTAAAGACCAAGGGCAAGGGACCAGAGGCCAAGCGGCCCGGGGCGAGGCTGAATTGGACAGAAGAGTGCCAAGCCGTGTTCGAGCACCTAAAGCGCCTGTTCACTAGCGAACCGGTCCTAAGCCACCCGGACGAGCAGAAGGCCTTCGTGGTCCAATGCGACGCCTCCGACGTGGCCGTAGGAGCCATTCTCATGCAAAAAGATGGGGAGGGGAAGCTAAGACCATGCGCCTATATATCCCGAAAGTTCTCGGACGACCAGCGTAACTGGTCAGTGTGGGACAAAGAGGCGTTCGCAGTGATGTTTGCCCTGAAAACGTGGAGGTCTTGGCTAGAGGGGGCGAAGCTCCCTTTTGAAATATGGACTGACCATAAAAACCTAGAGACTCTAATGGGGAAAAGAAAGCTAAGTGAAAAACAAATTCGGTGGGCAGGGTTCTTCTCAAAGTTCGATTTCACCCTCAAACACATCCCAGGGACAAAGAACTTTCTAGCGGACGCCCTCTCGCGGCTTCCGCAGCACGAGAGCCAACGGGAAGAGGTGGTGGACTCGTTAATTTCCCCCTCGCAAGTGGCGGCCATGGTCACCACCCGCTCCCAGAAGAAGAAGAGAGAGTTGGGGGGAATTAACCCTGAGCTGATCGCCCGAGAGACCGAGAGGGAGGGGAATGAGAGGCCAGAGGGGGTGCAAAAGGCCAAAGACGGGCTATGGTACAAAGGGGAAAAACTGTATGTGCCCAAGCTCTTGAGGAGGGAAATCTTGCAACTCTGCCACTCCTCCAAACTGGCTGGGCACTTTGGTTATGTCAAAACGCTGCACCTGACGAACAGGCAGTTCTGGTGGCCCTCCCTCCGCAAAGACGTGTCCAACTTTGTCACCAGTTGCCCCATATGTATAATGGCAAAAAAACGGGGGGGGGGAAGCACTGGGCTTGCTACAACCACTTGAAACCGCCAAGCGGCCATGGTCGATAGTGTCCATGGACTTCATAGTGGAGCTTCCCCCCTCGTGGGGGAAGACTGTCATTTTAGTGGTGGTAGACACGTTCTCCAAGCAAGCGCATTTTATCCCCTGTTCCCAACTGCCCACCGCCAAGAAACTAGCCGCCCTGTTCTTCGATCACGTGATAAAATTACACTCATTCCCAGATAAGGTCATTAGTGACCGCGGGCCGCAGTTCGTTGCCACCTTCTGGCGGGAGTTCTGTAAATTAGTGGGGATGGAACAGGGGCTGAGCTCAGCGTACCACCCGCAAATGGACGGACAGACGGAGAGGGTGAACGGGGTGCTCGAGCAGTATCTGAGGTGCTTTGTGAATCAGAGACAGTCAGATTGGGTAGAGCTACTCCCCTTCACCGAATACTGTTACAACAACACGATGCAAAGTTCCACCAAAGCTTCCCCGTTCTTTACAGTATTTGGCTATGAAGGGAAACCGCTCCCGCTGCTACCGGGCGGAGCGACGCCAGACAACCCCACTTCCTTCAAGCAGTGGTGGAAAGGGCCAAGTAACAGCTGGCCAATCATTAAAGAAAATTTAGAGGCAGCAAAGGAGTCCTACAAGAAGCAGTATGACAAATCCCATGTCCCGGCGGGAGTGTTTAAAGTAGGAGATTCGGTGTTTGTCTCAACAAAAAACTTTCCCTTAACCCAGCCGTCCCGGAAATTGGCTTACAAATTCATAGGGCCCTTCAAGGTGAAAAGAGTAATAAATGCGGTGACTGTGGAACTGGACTTGCCACCAGCCCTGGGTAAAATCCACCCTGTGTTTCATTGCAGCTTGATCCGTCGAGACCCGGGGCCGTCCAGCTGGCATCCTCTTTCCACCCGGCTCCTCTCCACCATGGCCGACCGCTGCCTTGCCACCCAGGGAGCCCTGGATTCTTTCCCCCCGACCAGGGCCCCTCCCCTCGCTGTGGAGGGGGCTTAAGGGGGGCAGTATGTCAAGTCTGAGTTATGCTTTACTAGTATAGATTTAAACTCTGGTTCAAACTTTGGTTCAGGAAATGACTCCTGGGTAAAAGCCATACTGTATTCAAGTGCTGCTAGTGCAACCTCTCCCTACCCCCCTTCTTCCCTTTGTTATGTAGCAAAGCTCTGCAGCTAGCTATGAGAAAAAGATTACTGTGCCTTCTCAAAGATAATGGGTACCAAGGAAGTGCCCAAGGCCAGCCAGGCCTGAGAACGATAAAGTAACAACAATGTGTGAATGTGCTCGCTTAAGAATACCCCCTCCCGTAGGAATTCCTCTGATCTGTACCTTAAATGTTTGCTCTCTGTATATGCTCGCCAGTTCTCTCAATCTCTGTCGACCAGTCTTGCAACATGTTACAATAAACTTGAAACTTTTATCAACAAGGACTCGTTATTGAAACATCAGACTTGACACTCAAGTGATAAAATAAAAAGTAATGGGGACAGTGGACATCCTTGTCTAGTACCCTTACACACCTTTATTTCTTCAGTAGTTCCTCCATTAACAATTATTTTAACTTTCTGTTCACTATAAATTGCTTGTACTTTTTTAATGAAGTCTTCTCCAAACTCCATTGTCTTAAGTTGTTGCAACATAAAATTCCAATCTAAGTTATCAAACACTTTTTCAGCGTCTAATAAAATCAAAGCCAATTGCTTGTCTCTATTCAACTCAAAATATTCCAAAGTATCTAAAATAATTCTAATATTGGATCTCAAATGTCTTTTTGGGAGAAAACCTGATTGGTCCGGGTGAATCAATATATTCAGAATCCTCTTCAATCTGTTTGCAAGGATCGAAGCGTAGATCTTATAGTCAACATTAAGTAATGCTATCAGTCTATAATTTTTAATTTCTTCATGATCACAATCGACTTTCGGAATAAGGGCTATATTTGCATATCTCCAGGAATCTGGTATCTCTGCATTTGACCACACTTCCTCTATCATTTTTTTAAATTGATGAATTATACTTTTTCTAAATACTATGTAATACTCCCCAGGCAGGCCATCCGGACCAGCTGCTTTATTTTTCTTCAGTTTGTTCCATGCCTCTTCTACCTCAAACATCGTAACTGGGCTATTTAATATTTTCTTTTGTTCATCCGTTAGTTTTGGAAGTGATCTACTTTGAAGATATTCCTTTTGTTTCTTCTGCTCTGTTTCCACCGCGTCAAATAGTTGAGTATAAAATTCCTTAATTATCCTTTTCAAATCTTCCAACAAAAATTTGTGTTTCCCCTGTTTGTCCTTCAATATCTTTATTGTTCTTTTTCTCCTGCTCTTTCCTAATTTTATATGAAAGCCATCTTCCTGCTTTATTGGCGTTCTCAAAAACTGTTGTTTAGCCAATCGTACTGTTTTCTCTATTTCCTCCAAAAACATCACGTGTCTCTTATGTTGCAACAATTTTATCACATTCTTAGTCTCCTGTATATTTGGCTTTTCTTTTAGTTGCTTTTCCTGATATTTTAATCGTTCAGTTATTTCCTCTAAATTTTTATTATCTTCCTTTCGCCTATGTGCATTAAAATTCATAACTAAGCCTCTAAAAAAGGCCTTACTTGTTTCCCATACAATTTTTGCAGAGATATCCTTTTGATCGTTAAATTTAAAAAACCATCTCATATCTTCTTCTACATATTCAATAAATTTCTTATTTTCTGTTAATCTTGGGTTCATTCTCCATCCAGCTTTTTCTGTTTTCCTTACACCTTTCATAGACATCAGGATTGGATTATGATCAGCCAATGTGCTTGGGAGAATTTCAATATCTTTGACTAATTTCACCAGCCCCACTGACAACCAACACATGTCAATATGTGACCATGAGTTGTGTCTATGGGAGAAAAATGTATAATCATTCCTACATGGATTTAATGTACACCACAAATCAACCAACACAAATTCTTCAGCCATCTTAAAAAAGACCTCTGGTAAAACGTTACTGCTACTAATCTTCAATTTATTATTTTTTTCCCCCAAAATTCCTGTCAATTCCCGGGCAACTTACTGCATTGAAATCTCCAATTATACACATATTTTCGTAATCATAAGTACCCACAATCTTATAAAGGTCTTTATAAAAAACTCCCCGTTTCTCATTAGGAGTGTAAATGTTCACTAGTAAGAATTTCTGGTTTTCCCTCACTATTTCAATACCTTGATATCTCGCATCTTGTGAGGAAAAAATCAAATTAGCTTGAATATCTCCTTTAATATAGGTAACCAGCCCCCTCTTCTTTTTCTCTACCTCCGATGTTATAATCGCTTTCCCTAATTTTCTGTCTTCTAAAAAAAATTCATCTTTTTGTTTTATATGTGTCTCCTGAAGGCAAATAATATCCACCTTTAGTTTCTTTAGGTGCAGAAACACCCTTTTCCTTTTCTGAGGAGAATTTAAACCATTTACATCTAACGATAATATTTTCAGTTATTTTGTCATGTTTAGCTTTGCAACCCCCTAAAACTCTATTTGTTGATTTTTCTTTTTTTTCTGAAGTCTTGTTTCTATCTGGCTCGATTCCTCTCCAAGAGTGACCTCTCCCTTCTCTTGATCATATGTATACAGTGGATCTACCAAATCTGACGGGTCACCCAACCCCTGCCTTCCTGCTAGATCTTTTGAGATCTTTTTTCCTGTTCTATTCAACCAGTTCTTAGCCTGGTTATTTAAAAAGTCTTCTAATTTGGGTATATAGTCAATTTTATATCTAGTATTTAAATATGTAAACAATAATCCCTCTGGGACAAGCCATTTGTACATTATCTCTTTCTCCTGTAACATCAAAGCCAATTTCATATATTCTTTCCTTTTATGTCTTATTGACCATGGAATTTCTCTCATGATTTTGATACGTACCCCTTTAATTATAAGTGGTTGTTCTCTCGTTAACCTCCCACTCTCTCCTTTATCGCTTTCCGAACAAACTTAAGGTGTATTTCCCTAGGTAAATCATTCTTCTTTGCATATAAAGAATTTACTCTATATATATATGATCAAATTCCTTTTCTACCATTGACTTTTCCATCTCCAAAATAGGCATCAAAGCTTCTCCAAATAATTTAATCAATTCCTCATTTTTCTCCTCCGAAATATTCAGAAATCTTAAAGTATAGTCTGCATTCCCCATTTCTATCTTTGCCATTTTCTCAGTTAATTCTAACTGTTATGATTCTATTATATGCACACAATGATCAGTTATCCTCAACTTATCTTCTATAGATTTTGTTATCCTAACGAACTCCACTATATCTTTTTTGGTATCTTTTGAACGATTATCAAGACTTTCAAGTTTATCTGCCAACCCATTCATCTGCTCATTCAATGTTTTCTGCATTTGATTTAAGGCTTCCATAAATGTCAGTTGAAGTTCTTTAACCGTCTCTTGAGATATTGCCGCCCCAACCAACTTAGGTTGTCCTGGGGAGAACTTTGTTTTAGGTAATTGAGACATCCTAATTTATAGAGATTAGATAAGCAATAACCTTAAACAAGAGCTAAGTATATTTGTCAATTATTTTCCCGGCCACTAAACACTATCAAACTAAAGAAAAAAAAATACCTTCCATATAATATAATATAACATCTCCCTGAAGTTCCCTCAAATGTTACACCCACTTCTTCAACTAACTCTTTTGTTTGAAAATAAAGGCTTCTATCCTGAATATTAAATTATGACACAGGTCATTTATAATAAACTATAATAATTAACCCTAGTATTCTATGTTCTATTGTCCATCCAGTTTTTCTTCTCCACCTATTTCAGTTACTCAGTTACTCAAGTCAGTTTTCACCACACTCTTAAATATTCAGAATGCCGTCTTCTTATCTGTCCATCACTTGTTTGCACACTACTTCACACCCCATGAATTTAGTCTCTCAGCTCTTGACTCGGCCACACACCACACGTTATTACTTCCTCACATCATGTCTCCTCCTTCAACACGTCTCCTCACTTGCCGTCTGCTGTCTTCTCCGTCTTCCATCTTCCATCTCCGCTCTATGTCACCCCAACTCAACAATAGTCCTCAATGCTTCAGTTCTTCACTCCCGACACAAACCACTTCATACAAATCTTTTCTTTATATACCAGTCACAAACTCCAAGCTTTCACACTCTCACCCCGCCCACAACTCGACTAGGCAGAACCAGCTCAACCAGGCAGAACCACAGCGGGACAAGTCCAGTATGAAGGGAGAAAGAAAAAAACAAAGAAAGAAGATGCCATCAAGGAGATGCTCAAAATAAATAAATAAAGTCACGGCAAACGGATCGGCTCCAACCCAGCAAGATCGACCACGCCCAAGTCCACGTCTCTTTCTGCGTGCTCTCCGATTCACTCTTTCTTCTATGGCTTCACAGACAATGAAGAAGCCTACTGGGGGACCTTACGCCACACACAAAAAAAATTATCCACACCGCCTACCATCTTCCACCTCTGTATTCCGGAGGCAGGGGTTGATTCGTCTAAAAGATGCCCAAAAACTATGGAACAAAGGTAGGCGGGAATGTGAAACCGGGAGTTTCCCCCCGGTACACTTCCCACGCCTCTTCTGTATACTTTACCTCCCCGACTGGAGGCACATACGGGCCCTAGGACCCCTCAAATTAGCCTTGGTACAGCCCGTCTCGAGAGAGCTCTCTTGAGACACGGCTGCTTCACCCCGCCATAAACCGGAAGTCCCCCCACTTGTGAAGGTAGGTTAAGCTGACAGTGACTCTGGATCTTAAGCAAGTCTACTCAGAATCCTACTCTGGTCTATTTAATGGGACTTACTCCCAGGAAGTCTGGCACCATCAATGCACATATTCTCCATGGCAGCTGAAAGCACTGCCTGACTTTGTGCATTCTTGCCTCCTTTATTTATTTTTATTTACTGCAAGTGTGGAGTGGTGGTTAAGAGTGTCAGGCTAGGTTCTGCTCTGCTCTGCCATAGAAGCTTGCTGGGTGACCTTGGCTTGGCCCAGTTACACACACACTCTTAGCCTAACCTACTTCACAGGATTGTTGTAAGGATAAAATGGAGAAGAATGACGTAATAATAATAATAATAATAATATTTTATTTTTATATCCCGCCCTCCCCGCTAGGCGGGCTCAGGGCGGCTAACAGACACGGGAGTCTCATGATTCACCTTAAACAATAATAGACATGGGAGTCCCGTGATTCATAAAACATAACAACTTAAACATTAATTACAATAAATTATTTAAAATACATAAAAACATATAAACATATAAGATATAAAAATAGGTGCTAAAATGATGTATTTAAGATGGCTGAGTGTCTATTCATTCATTAATCAGGTTCCGTCTTAGTTGCCACATGGTGACTCAAATGCTAACTGAAAAAGAAATGTTTTGCAAGCCCTGCGGAATTGGTTCAGGTCCCGCAGGGCTCGCACCATCTCTGGGAGATCGTTCCACCAGCGAGGGGCTATCACCGAGAAGGCCTGCTCCCTAGTGGCCTTCAACCTAACTTCTCTTGGCCCAGGGATTGTTAATAAGTTCTGAGAACCAGACCTCAGTGCTCTCCGGGGTACATATGGGGAGAGGCGGTCCTTTAGGTAGGCAGGTCCTCGGCCATATAGGGCTTTAAAGGTAATGACCAGCACCTTATAGCGAACACGGTAGACAACCGGCAGCCAGTGCAGATTGCGCAGCCCAGGCCGTGCAGGCTCCCACCGTGGTAGTCCCTCCAGCAGCCTGGCCGCCGCGTTCTGGACTACCTGGAGTCTCCGTGTTCGGTACAAGGGCAGCCCCATGTAGAGGGCATTGCAGTAGTCTAACCTCGAAGTGACCGTTGCGTGGATCACAGTTGCCAGGTCGGTGCGTTCCAGGAAGGGGGCCAACTGCCTCGCCCTCTTGAGATAGAAGAAGGCGGATCTAGCAGTGGCAGCTACTTGGGCCTCCATTGATAGGGAGGACTCCAGTAGCACCCCCAGGCTCTTGACTTTGCGCACCGGTACCAGTGGCACACCGTCAAAGGCCGGTAAAGTAGTCTCCCCTCCCGGTCCGCCGCGGCCCACGCAAAGGACCTCAGTCTTCGCCGGATTCAACTTCAGCCCGCTCAGCCTGAGCCAGTCAGCCACAGCTTGTAGTGCCCGGTCCAAATTTGCTGGGACATCACCAGCCCGGCCGTCCATCAATAGATAGAGCTGGGTGTCATCTGCATATTGATGGCAACCCAGCCCATACCTCCGTGCAATCTGGGCAAGGGGGCGCATAAAGATGTTAAACAGCATCGGGGAGAGGACTGCCCCCTGAGGCACTCCGCAATGGAGTGGATACCTCTGAGACAGTTCCCCCCCGATCGCCACCCTTTGTCCCCGACCCTCAAGAAAGGAGGAGAGCCACTGTAAGGCTAGCCCCCGAATTCCTGCGTCGGCGAGGCGGCGGGTCAGCAGCCGATGATCAACCATATCGAACGCCGCCGATAGGTCTAACAACAGCAATACTGCCGAGCCACCTCGATCCAGTTGCCGTCGGAGGTCATCCATGAGGGCGACCAGGACTGTTTCTGTCCCATGGCCCGGGCGAAAGCCGGACTGGCATGGGTCTAGGACGGAAGCGTCCTCCAGGAATTCCTGTAACTGCACCGCCACGGCCCTCTCGATTATTTTGCCTAAAAAGGGCAAGTTTGAGACCGGCCGGTAATGTGCCAATTCGGCCGGATCTGATGACGGTTTTTTCAGGAGAGGGCGGACCAGTGCCTCTTTCAGAGGTGTTGGAAAAACACCTTCTGAAAGGGATCGATTTATAATATCCCGTATAGGATATCTTAATTCCTCCTGGCAGGCCTTAATTAGCCAGGAGGGGCAGGGGTCCAGATCGCAAGTCGTGGAACGTGCAGTGGCAAGAATTCTGTCGACTTCCTCCAAGCTGAGCGGGTCGAAGCAATCCAGAGTTGAATCAGAAGACACGCATTGGGCTTCGAGTCCACTTACTGCCTCCAAGTTGGCGGGGCAGTCCTGGCGGAGCGATTGGACCTTATCCGCAAAGAATTTCGCGAAGGCCTCGCAGCCGATTTCCAATTCCTTAGCTTTAGAATTGCCCTGAGGCAATGTAGTCAGATTCCGAATTATTCTAAATAATTGGGCTGGGCGCGAATTTGCGGATGCAATCCTAGCCGCAAAGTATGTTTTCTTTGCGGCCTTGATTGCCATCTCATAGGACTTCATAAACTTCCTATAAGATGTTCTAGTCGCCTCGTCACGAGTGCGTCGCCATTGCCTCTCTAGCCGTCTAAGGCCTTGTTTCAGCTGGCGTAATTCCGGGGTATACCACGGAGCCAGCTTAATCCGAGGTCGCAGAGGGCGCCGAGGTGCGATCTCCTCGATGGCCCTAGAGAGCCGGCTATTCCAGGTCTCAATCAGGCCATCAAGGGAGCCGCCAGAGGGCCAGGAGTCCCGCAGAGCCATCTGGAACCGTTCCGGGTCCATTTGACTCCGCGGGCGAGCCATAATCGGCTCCTCGCCTAAACAGGTTCGGGGGGGCATATTCACACGGGCCTTGAGGGCGAAGTGATCCGACCATGGCACAACCTCTGTGGTTATATCGCTCACTACAATCCCGGCCGCAAAGATCAGGTCTAACATGTGCCCGGCCTGGTGGGTGGGGGTCACAACGAATTGAGAGAGTCCCAGTGTCGCCATGGAAGACACTAGGTCCGTCGCCTGACTGGAGGACGGGTCATCGGCATGAACGTTGAAGTCACCCAGGATTATCAGCCTTGGGTGCTCCAGCGCCCAGCCTGTCGCCGCCTCAAGCAGGGACGGTAAGGCGTTGGCCGGTGCGTTAGGCGTACGGTACACCAGCCAAATCGCCAACCCCTCTTCATCCCCCCACGCCAGCCCAGCACATTCAATGCCCTCAATCTTTGGGGCCGGGAGCGCCCTAAAGGAGTAAGCCTCCCGTGCAAATAATGCCACTCCTCCCCCCCGCCCGCTCGTCCGCGATTGGTGGAAGACCGAGTAACCTGGGGGAGCTGTTTGCGAGAGGGCCACTGTATCACCCTCCCGGATCCAGGTCTCGGTCACGCAAGCCAGGTCCATATTCTGCTCAAGCATGAACTCTCGGAGAGTTGAGGTCTTATTATTGATGGACCTGGCGTTGCATAACACCAATGACGGAGGCGGGTTGCTCCTGGTCCTGCTACCTGTCACCCTTGGGATGGGCCGCAGACTGGAGGGGGGCCGAGCACCGACTTGTCTCTGTCCGCCTCCCTTATAATATCTGCTCCCACCGCCATACCTCCCCCTCCCCAGGAGCACCGGAATCCCTGAGCCAGCCATTCCTCGCTGGCAGCAGCTGCAATGAAACTACTATCAGGCTGGCGTCTAATTACACACCCTCCTCACTCCGTCTAACTAAACCCTAATTCCAATTAACCCAAAAAACCCCTCCAATTCCTTATATGTATTTGATAAAAATTATTCCAAATAGCAATTAATTTACCCCTCCCTATTTCCCATCAGTTTGCTAATAATATTTATATAGTCTAATTCAAATATATAATGATAATCAAACACTGAGTTAATTAGTAATAAATTAATTTTAACTACTAAGTTCCGGAGTGGGTTGGCAGTTCTTAAAGTGCGGCGTGCGTGCAGTTTGGGCGTTCCTTATGGATTAGCAGCCACCGATGGGTATGCAGATTACAGTCAATAGTCGGCCAGTCAGTACAGAGCAAAGTAAAATAAAGTAAAGTGCGGAGTGCAGGGTCCAGGGCCAAATGTCGATGGTTGTGCCCAGTCATGTAAATGCGCCAGATAGTTCTAAGAAGTTGCAGGCTCCGGGTGCAAAAAAGGTCTCGTGGTTGGGGCTTATTCGTTGTATCTCGCGCAGGCTGGTGAGCCCGTGGTGGGTGGAAGCTGCTTTGGGTCTCTACTGAGGAGGAAGATGGGCTATAACTTGAGTAAACAGATGATACAAAAATGTGTGAGCTTTTGAGGTTCACTGATAAAGAATTCTGGAGACAGCTTGAGCAATATTGGGAGTCATTTGGGTTGAACCTAATAAGAACATAAGAGAAGCCATGTTGGATCAGGCCAGTGGCCCATCCAGTCCAACACTCTGTATCACACAGTGGCCAAAAAAGAAAGGAGGTTCACAAGTGAGGTTAGAAGCCCTTCCACTTTGCCCTCCCCCACAAGCACAAAGAATACAGAGCATCACTGCCCCAGACAGTTCCAATAATATGCTGTGGCTAATTGCCACTGATGGACTTCTCCTCCATATTTTTATTCAAACCCCTCTTGAAGCTGGCTATGCTTGTAGCCACCACCACCTCTTGTGGCAGTGAATTCCACATGTTAATCACCCTTTGGGTAAAGAAGTACTTCCTTTTATCCGTTCTAACCCAACTGTTCAGCAATTTCATTGAATGCCCACGAGTTCTTGTATTGAGAGAAAGGGAGAAAAGTACTTCTTTCTCTACTTTCTCCATCCCATGCATAATCTTGTAAACCTCTATCATGTCACCCCACAGTTGACGTTTCTCCGAGCTAAAGAGCTCCAAGCGTTTTAACCTTTCTTCATTGGAAAAGTATTCCAACCCTTTAATCATTCTAGTTGCCCTTTTCTAGTCTTTTCCAATGCTATAATATCCTTTTTGAGGTGCAGTGACCAGAATTGCACACAGTATTCCAAATGAGACCGCACCATCGATTTATACAGGGGCATTATGCTACTGGCTGATTTGTTTTCAGTTCCCTTCCTAATAATTCCCAGCATGGCATTGGCCTTTTTTATTCCAGTTGTACACTGCCTTGACATTTTCAGTGAGTTATCTACAATGACCCCAAGATCTCTCTCTTGGTCAGTCTCTGCCAGTTCACACCCCATCAACTTGTATTTGTAGCTGGGATTCTTGGCCCCACTGTGCAGATAAAATACATACCACAAGTTAGGAAAGGCACAAACAGGCATAAGAAAAGGCCTGCATGGTTAACAAACAAAGTAATGGAAGCTGTAAAAGGTAAGAAGGACTCCTTTAAGTGGTGGAAACCAGTCAAAGTGAGATTAGTAAAAGGGAACACAGGATGTGGCAAATCAAATGCAAGACTGTGATCAGGCAGGCAAAAAGGGACTATGAGGAGCATATTGCAAAAAACATAAAGACCAACAATAAATACTTCTTCAAATATATTAGAAGTAGGAAACCAGCCAGGGAGGCAGTGGGGCCCTTGGATGACCATGGGGTAAAAGGATTAACGAAGGAGGATAGGGAAATGGCTGAGAAGCTGAATGCATTTTTTGCCTCCGTCTTCACTGTGGAAGATGAGAACTTTTTGCCAGTCCCAGAACCACTAATTTTGGAAGGGGTGTTGAAAGACCTGAGTCAGATTGAGGTGACAAAAGAGGAGGTCCTACAACTGATAGACAAATTAAAAACTAATAAGTCACCGGGTCCG
Source organism: Heteronotia binoei (assembly GCF_032191835.1). Classification (NCBI taxonomy): domain Eukaryota; kingdom Metazoa; phylum Chordata; class Lepidosauria; order Squamata; family Gekkonidae; genus Heteronotia; species Heteronotia binoei. The sequence continues at coordinate 125,626,709 of NC_083223.1, forward strand.
GATGGCATACATCCAAGAGTTCTGAAAGAACTCAAAGTTGAACTTGTGGATCTTCTAACAAAAATCTGTAATCTTTCATTGAAATCTGCCTCCGTTCCTGAGGACTGGAAGTTAGCAAATGTCACCCCCATCTTTAAAAAGGGTTCCAGAGGAGATCCGAAAAATTACAGGCCAGTCAGTCTGACTTCAATACCAGGAAAGTTGGTAGAAAGCATTATCAAGGACAGAATGAGTAGGCACATTGATGAACACGGGTTATTGAGGGAGACTCAGCATGGGTTCTGTAAGGGAAGATCTTGCCTCACTAACCCGTTACATTTCTTTGAGGGGGTGAACAAACATGTGGACAAAGGAGACCCAATAGATGTTGTTTACCTTAACTTCCAGAAATCTTTTGATAAAATTCCTCATCAAAGGCTCCTTAGAAAGCTTGAGAGTCATGGAGTAAAAGGACAGGTCCTCTTGTGGATCAAAAACTGGCTGAGTAATAGGAAGCAGAGAGTGAGTATAAATGGGCAGGGCTACTCCTAAGTTTTCAAAGGTAGGTTTTGAAAGTCAGAAAGGCACACATCCTCTGAGTTTCAACAGAGGCTTGGCAGAAAAGCACTGGAACCCAGCAAGTTGTGCCCACAACACTCCCAGGCCCCCTCAGGCCCAAGCACATAGATCCTCTGGCCACAGCTCACTCCTATGTAAAATTTCTGGTTATTCATCATTAGTGGAACACATTGTACAGATAAGAGACTGCCTATTGTGAACTGTACAAATGCAATAGAAAGGAGCAATCAAACTGGAGCTTGTTTGTCCAGGCAGATGTCTGCTGAGGTGGATATTCTTCCCTGAGGTGAAGTAGATGCTGTTTCATAAAGTAGGCATTGAGTGAGGGAAATTTTCTTTGGAAGGTGAACTAAAGGAGGGAGAGGTATCCAGGAATTTCTCATGGTGGGAATTTCAGTGACAAAGGGTTGGGTGTGGGGCCAGTTCACCTCCACCAGGCAGAGGTGACCATCCTCCCACACAAGCACCAAGGGTGCAACTCTCACCCAGCAGGCTGTATCACACAGAGAGAAGGAGAAATGGGGGGACATGCAAGGGGACAACAGGATGCCTGGATGTCGAGAGAGTGGTAGCCCAGCAGGAAAAGGTTGATCTTGAGGAATCCAGGTGGGAGTGATGGGGGCTGAGAATGCCTCTGAGGTGGGAGAACATCCACTGACTCTGGACACTGGTAGGAGGGCAGGAGAGCAGGCTCATGGACATGCAAAAGAGATTGTGCCGGATGACATGTACTTTGCATGACCTTGCAAAGTAGCACCTTGCATGACCAGTACTCCAGGTGGTCAATGTCAGCAGACTCAGCGGACTTGGCAAAGTACATCCTCACCGTCAGCATTTTGCAGCCATCAGAAAGTAAGGGTTTAAATGGCTCCAAGCCAATAACCATTAGTTCAGATCTATGCTTCACCTCAAGATATGGAATTTAGAGCTTTTTTCCCCTTTTGCTAGTTTATCCAGGATAGAGAAATTTTTGCAGCTTTCTGACTGTTTCTTCCCAGAATACTACAAGCAATTTAAACCAGTAATATTGATCCAGAGAGTGACAATAGACTGCAGTGGGCTGTGTCTTCTTTCAGAGAAATCTGTAATGTCTGTCTTATAAACAGACAGATTTATTTGTTTGTTTATATTGTTAATGGTCTGCCTTTCTCATTGGGATTCAAGGTGGATTACACAGAATAATACAGTCAATGCATCCAACATAGACAGTGCAATAAGATTTGATTTATGGAAATCTTGAATCAACCAGAGGTAAACACTTAAGTTAAACATATCAAACAATGTAACAATTACATAGTAAGAACTTATTTATAGAAATGGATAGTATAGTCCCTGTTGTGTCCTAGGCTCAAATGGGAGAACTGTTACTTTTGGAGGGAACTGTTACTTTTGGAGGGAAGCTGAACAAGCCAGAGCTTGAACTCCACACCAGCGTTCCAGAGAAGGCCTAAGCGTGCCCAATCAGGGGAAGGATTGAAACATAAGTAGCCAATCAACATCCAGGCTCATACTGTACCCTGATAGGCCCTTAGGGCCCTGTAAATAGCCAATCCATGTAGATAGTTAAGGACCAATCAGAAGGGGGCAAGAATTGTATAAAGGAGCGGGAAGTTTGAACAGAGCTCAGTGTGTGTTGTGTGTGTGTTCCTGAAGTAAAGCTTGCTGAAATCACTCTCCGACTCTGGTCTCTTACTGTGCCGACCCCAGTACATTACAGTTCCTAACCCTTTACCTCTTAGAATCAGTGCAGATCAAGTGAGCCTCTGCTCAAGAAGTATCCCTTTACACTCCTCCTTCAGCAAAGTTCTTACAAAACCAGTTCTGACAATTGTCCTTTCTACTTCCTATTGTCACTCAGATATAAAGAGGCTTGATGTAGGATATAGTTTTCTGATTGCATTTGTGAAAGAGGAGGTACTTGTATTCCCATAAATCTGAAGTGTTTGTCTATGAAAAAGCCGTGATAAAAGTAATGCATATTTAAGGGGGCATAGCTCCATTTTAGAACAGTTGATTGCAGATCAAGGAGTCTGTTATTTAAATCAGAGACTACTTGTTAGTAACCCTCTTAAAAAGCATTAAACAGCCCTCTTCTCTTCTTGCCAGCAAACCTTGATTTGAAATTATTCTGCATGTGGGCTCAAAATGCAGCTTTTTCTAACATTCCAGTCAAGAGTAAATCAGATTCTACCAATCTGGAGCATTGATTCAAGAAATAACACCATGCATCTCCATGTAGAAGAGGTTTATTTGTGCCTCCCCTTTCTACATTGAAGGCAGAAACAGCTACATATATAAAGGCTAAGGACATAACTGCACAATACACCTACATAATACTAGGCTGAACCAAAAATGATTGTTGGCAGTAAGTTACTAGGCTGAGCCAAAAAAGGTGTTCTTGAGGATAGTATCAGGTGTGTGATAATCAGGGATGCAGATAAACCTGCAAAAATAACATGATTTTTGCTTAAATTTACTTTTTTCAAAATGCTCATTTTGTTTTCTCAACAATTTGTTCACAGTGCAAAAAGAATATTTCAAGTAGTTTTATATCTGTGTAGAGACGACATCCAGCATGAAAATGCTTGGCTTTGGGGGAAATGGGCAAAAATCTGACATTGGAGATAAATCCAAATCACTACTCTAGCAGGATTGAGATTTCTTTTTTTTTTTCATTGCATGAGTAGTTGAAGAATAAGAGGAGGACATCTGTGTCAAATTATTGTGATTGAATGCAATAAATATTGAGTAAGGAAAAAAGGCAAGATTACAATACAAAGACAAGTAATCCCCACCAGGATTAAAATATCTTTGGGAATGATTTTAATGTTTTTTAACATAACAAAGATGATACATATAGGGATGGAGAAAGCAGAGTGCATGCACAGAACATTTTAAGTCAAATTCTGAATGTTAAAAAACAATTATGCACTTAACAATCAAGCAGCTTGATATACAGCAATGACAAGACATATTGTCTGATTCCACATTTTCATATTTCAAACCTTCAATAGTCACAACAAAGACTCCATTAAAAATAAAAGATCAACAACGGTGTAGGATCCCAGGCTTCAGCTTTTATGCACTAGGGCCCATTTTAGCTTAAGTACATGCCATTGACCTCAAACAGAGAAGATCTGGGGTTGAGTGTATTCCATCTCCTCTCCTCTCAGGGCTGAACTACACGTGATAGTGGCCATGGGTCCATCCTGTGGCCACCAACACCATTTTAGAAGCATTTGTAGGGTTTTTTTAAAAAATGCCATGAGGAACTAATCCAGATTTGTTAGGTGGTGTGGTGGCCCAGGAGCTCTTTTCCCTCCCCTTGCCTTTTCAATTGTAGAAACAGCCATGGAAGCTGTTTCTGCACATGAAAAGTCATGGGGGAAAACAAGAGCTTCTGGGGTTGCCATGCCACTACTCCCTCCTGAGCTGGGAGCCAAAACAGGTGTGTTTTCACCAGTCTCTTCCCTCAAGCCTTTTGAAGGCCCTAGGCAGGTCTTGGGAATGCCCAGTAGCTTTTCTCTACTAAGAAGCATTATGTGGGTACAGCCAAGCCTCTGAAAGACCAAATGTGTCTTCTAAGCAATTTCTGCCTCATCACTCCCTTCCTCACCCAGGGTGACACTTCTAAACAGCTGATTGTCAGACAGCTGGCTGTCAAAGGGTCAGTTGTCAGTGGCTGCCTGACTCTTAACAACCCAGCTGCCATTGATCAGATGGCTGGTGTGTAAATTTTTATAATGTGCATCTGTAACTGCTCTGAACCTGATGGATGCCAGACTTGAATATCTGGGGGGCTGAGGCAAGGGCTACTGCTTTCTCCACCACCCAACAAAGAATAAAACCTGGTGTACATGCAACAGGATGAGGTGGTAGAATTCTGAAGTAACCGAATAGACTATGCTATTTCAAATTGCAGGTGGCAAAATTCACCTCTTTGTTCATGTAAAGATTCCACAAACATTTAAAACACACACATGGAAGAAAATTCTAATATTGCATATCACATATTGTGCAATTTTCATTAAAAGAGAATTATTAACAGCAGTTCTGAGAACTTGGTCCTGAGCATGCTCAGCAGACAAAATTAAAATCTTTTAAGAGTCATCATTGCATGTGAACCTTACTTTAGGTCTTCTTGTCTCACCAACTCAAGCAGCATGCCAAATATCTTTGCAACTGTGAAGTAACTGTGGTTGTCAATTTGTTTTTCTTTATGATTTCCAGCCTTCTTGGGAATCTGTCAATAGGGAACATCAGTCTTCTCCAGGAGCATTGGTAGGTCATGTCATTAAAGTGAATGGATCGATTTGCACCCTCTTGCACATGTATTAAATGATGCAGTTCTGAACAGCTATTAATGTCAAAAACATGGACTTAGATAAACACCAAATGATAAGTAGAGTTGCCTACCTTGGGTTTGTTAATTGGAGATACGGGGGCAGAGCCTGGGGAGAACCTGAAACAGGTAGAGTTTTGGGAGGGAGGGAGCTAAGGAAAATTGTGATGCCACAGAGTTTGCCATTTTCTCCAGGAGAACTGATGTCTGTAGCATGGAGTTGTAATTCCAGGAGAATTCCAGGAACTCCCCACCTGTAGGTTGGCAACACTAGTGGTAGGCAGGGTCTTTTTTAGCAGGAATGCACAGGAATGCAGTTCTGGCTTGCTTGGTGTCAGGAGTGTGGCCTAATATGCAAATAAGTTCCTGCTGGGCTTTTTCTACACAAAAAAGCCCTGTTCAAAACAATGGTTAGGGTGACCATAATGTCTGAAGGCCAGACAGGGACACCTTGAGGGGGGGGGAAGGTAGGGGTGCGTGCGCGCTCCGCCGGAAACAGGAAGTGATGTCACTTCCGGTGATGGCACTTCCGGTGATGTCATGCCACCGCCGGAAACAGGAAGTGACACCACTTCCTGTGACATCATTTCCCTGCGTCGCCTGCCGGAAACGGGAAGTGACATCACTTCCTGTGACATCACTTCCCCCAAATGACATCATTTCCCCCAAATGCCACTGCCGGAAACAGGAAGTGACTTCACAGCACTTCCTGTGACGTCCCCAAAAATCCCCCAAATATCACGGCCGGAAACAATTTTGTTCTCAATTCCTGTATATACTTCATCAGTATATGGGATAAGGCACTTTCTCAACTGTGCTGCATAATGCAGCCTATTTATTTTGTCCTGTTTGCTCTGTTGGCTCTATCTGCGCCACCTTCATCACTTTCGGGGTGTGGATCCCCCAGTGGGGTGGTCTCCCGACTCCCTCCGCTGGCTGTTTCTGATAGCCCTGCGCCCCCTCTTTCATTTGATATGTGTCCTGTGCGGATGCCACCCTCCCGCCGGGAGATGCCGCAAAATGAGCCCCCTTGAGGCTTATGGCGGCAGGGCTCGGGGGAAGCGAGCTAGACTGCTGTTCTTTTGAGGGGTCATAGAGTGTTTCGAGCCCGTCCCTGTGGCATCGGTCCCATCATTGTGGGACCCAGGGGGCCGGCGCAGCGGCACACTGAAGCAGCCTGTCACTAATAACACAGGTCGAGATGCCGGACAGGAACCCGGAAGTGACCGACAGGCTGCTTCAGCGTGCCGCTGCGCCGGCCCCCTGGGCCCCACAACGATGGGACCGATGCCACAGGGACGGGCTCGAAACACTCTATGACCCAGCTTTTCATACAGTTTCTTTAACATTTTAGATTCCAATTTAGTTTTGAAAACTGAAAATTACAAAATATATTTGCTCTTTGACAAAGTTTTTGCAAATTAAAACTTTTCAGGTAATGCCATGGGGTAACTAGAAAAATATAGAAGTATATTGTCCCTATTCCTAGATGTCTTCATGATAATGTGATACAGCTATCAGACTGCACAACTGACATGTTTTTTTTAAATTAATAAGAATCCAAAGAGACCACAGTGAACCAACTAGAATAAACACTGTGCAATGTGGCTTAATGAAGTTTCTATGCATTTATAATAATGCTGCACTCAATTTCTGTATTCCACATAGAGTCACAACTATCCTATTATCTTATTGAATATATATCAATCCTGCTGAATTGAAATTGACTAGACAGTCATTTGGCTCGAAATAAAACATTTTGGCTGCTAGGCTTGAATACTGAAGGCACTTGGTTCCATCTGTTCAATGGTCCTGACAAAGATTGTGGAAATTCACTGGCACTTCAGAAAGTGCATTGACTGCCTGGACTCTCTTGGAACTCTAATTCAGGGACTTGACACTTTTGTGTATTGATCCATTAGGGATTCTTCTATATGTTTTTGCACTTCTGAAGCTTCTTGGGTCTTTCCTCAAAATGTATTTGATGTATATTAAATGTGGAATACAGAAACTGACTACAGCATTATTATAAATACATAAAGACTTTATTAAGGCACATTGCATGGTGTTTATTCTGTTATAAAACAAATTAAAAGCAGAATGACAGAGGTCAGAAGTTTTACATATTGCAAAATGAACTGTGTTGTCACCCAAACTATTGTGTATGTTGTTGCTTCTATTCTACAGTTGGCTGCCCTCATGGATAAGAAGAAACCCTCGGCATAACCAATTGGATGGAGAAACCTGAGAATGGAATTTTGCTCACAGAATGGATCTTTCTGACCTCCCTTTGTCTTCTACAACCACTTGGGCCATGAACCTGAAAAGTGCTCCTGAGTATCAGAAGAGACTCAGAAACAGTAAGGGACATAATATGGAAGACTGCAGTTCCATGCACACACATGCATGCTTCCACAAATGGAAGTGTCTTCTACTCACACTAGGGCATCTTTGGATCCAACCCATTTACTCTAGGACCCAGGATAAACTGAGTTAACATTATGGATTAAGATAATGCTCAATGGGGCTATCAGGGCAAGACTTTGGGCCAGAAATCCAGGAGCCCCTCCTGTTCATAGCTGAGCAGAAGGAAAAGCTGGCTATAGCTTCACATCTGAAGTACGCTTTCAGTGCAGTCCTAACCAGTGCAGTGAGTGGGCTTAGACTGGATGTAACGCTAATCAGAACTGCACTGTTAACCATCTAAATGGTCCATAAAACCATTCAATCCAAAATCTAAAATTACTAAATGACATCAGTGGATGTGCTGTTTTGATGCTTTCAGTTTTTTGAAACATTGCAAAGAGTTTTCTGGTATCTGGTTGACAGAAATACATGGCATCAAAGTCAAAACCATCATCCATTTCAGACCTGAAGTTCAAGAGCCACTGGCCATATTGTTTCATTTATTTGTTTTTAATGTTTAGTCTCATATCCTTTTAAAACATTTTATGCCCTGAAAAACACTAAAGAAATTTATACAAATATACTCTGTAATGATGCCCTGACCTGGATAGCCCAGGTTAGCCCAAACTTGTCATATCTCAGAAGTTAAGCAGGGTTCACCCTGACTAGTATTTTGATGGGAGACCTCTGAGGAATATCAGGGCTGTGATGTGGAGGCAGGCAATGGTGCAAATCACCTCTGTTCATCTCTTGCCTTAAAAATTCCAGGGAGTTGCCATATGTCAGCTGTGAGTTTACAGCACTTTTCACCACCGCACTCCAAAATGGTACAAATCTGAAACATTAACTTATTTATTCTAATGCATAGTTGATGTGGAAAAATAGGGTGTGGGGGGAACAGACCAGGTTACTGAAAGTTAGAACATGCAAGCATATGTGTTGAATACAATAAGAAAATATTAAAGAAATATTATAGAGAAAATAAATAAAATAAGAATTGTTAGAATTAGAATAAATGGCTAAACAACAGATAATTTTACAGCCAGAAAATGGACTTTTAGAACAATCCTAATAGTTAATATAAGAGCCCTGTGGTGCAGAGTGATAGAGCTGCAGTACTGCAGTCTGAGCTCCCTGCTCACGACCTGAGTTCTATACCGGCAGAAGCTGGTTTCAGGCAGCTGGCTCAGGTTGACTCAGCCTTCCATCCTTCCAAGGTCAGTAAAATGAATACCCAGCTTGCTGGGGGGAGTGTAGATGACTGGGGAAGGCAATGGCAAACCACCCCGTAAAAAGTCTGCCGTGAAAACGTTATGAAAGCAACATCACCCCAGAGTCGGAAACGACTGGTGCTTGCACAGGGGACTACCTTTTTTTAAATAGTTAATATCATCCTGCATAAATCAAACCAAACAAATCAATCAAGAGAAATGATGCCAAAGGAGAACTTCCTGACTTTCTGAAACTGAAAACAAAAAATGTCTACTACATCAACATTTGTGTCCTCTGTTCATAAACAAGTAAAAAAAGATTCTCATCTTTAGTTCAGTTCAGTCAACTCTTCATGTCAGTTCAGTTGAAACCAACTACAAAACTTGAAACAGTGGGTTGTACCTGTATAACTCTGCTGCGTATGGAGCTTTGCTAGAAAAAGCTATCAGTTGCCCAGAGAAATGCCCTATACTAGCAGGAAGCTATTTGTGGTCGTGAGCAGGGAGCTCAGACTGCAGAACTTCCTGCTTCCTGACTTTCTGAAACTGAAAACAAAAAATGTCTACTACATCAACATTTGTGTCCTCTGTTCATAAACAAGTAAAAAAAGATTCTCATCTTTAGTTCAGTTCAGTCAAATCTTCATGTCATTCCTGCTCAAAAAAAGCCCGGGTTACATGTAATTCTTTTTGAAACTCTAGCCTTAGCAACTGTGTATTTAAAAAGTCTGTTAAAAGGATTATGGGAGACCACTGCAGAATGGAGAGGCTTTCCACTCAAGCCATTTTCTTGCTGAAATTCTCCAACCTCAGACTATTAATTTTTTATCTCAACCTTCCAACAAGGAGATCAGAGTGGCATACCTGATTCTTCTGCTTCGGGGGAAATGCAGCGGTGCACATTTCTCCAGCAGAGACAAAAACAGCCAGGAAAATAGGTTATAAAGTTGTGTCCAAATTTTCCCTGCAATAAAAGAGTTCCAAGTGGCCATGACTTGTTTCTAGGCTTCTCTATCTCCTGGTCACAGCAAGAAATTTCCCACCCCAATCTCCCATCCTGAAGAAATTTAGAAGTGGAGAAAAAATGGTCTCTATAGCAAAGCTCTAGGAATTTCCCCTGGTTTGTAAGGTTTTTACCATAGAGATCAAAATTAATTCCTAGAGAAGTGGAATCACATCCTCCCAGACTCCAACTTCTCTATGCACTGCCCCAACCCTCCAGCCATTTGCCTAGACAGTGCTGTTTGTTTCTGAAGCAAAATTCTTCATTGTTACAAATCAGCTCCTTTGGAAGGAATGCAGACCCAGCTAGAACAGAAGACACTGCAGTTCCTGGGTTAGAGCTTCTTTTCAATAAGTTGCCCAGCCACCACTTCTTCAAGCATCTTGCTCAACAATGGTATATTTGAGACTAGGCAGTTGTGGCAGTCAGGAAGCAGATGCAAATGGTCACCTTGTTACAGCAATATTTCTTTTAAAATGTTTATGTATCTATTTGTTTTTTTAAAAAAGGAGAAAGGGAAAAAATTAAAATCTAGCAATGATTTTTTTTTTTTTAAAAGGATATGCATAAAGATAATATAGCAACAGAAGTGGTGGATCTACACAGCAGTTTCTATGTTTTCAATGTTTTCAAAATATCTAAAAATAATTATATCCACAATTGCCATCTATATGCCATGCATTCAAATATTGATAGAGTTCTAAGGTCTCCAATTTATTGATCTACTGGAGGTGAGCTTTTCTCTTTTTAATGTTGGAATACAAGTCTTTTAGCTATAGTAACGGCACGAAGGATCCATTTTCATTTACTATTGGTTAGCCTCCAAGAGATGGACAGATAGTTTAAAAGTGCATAAGAATCCTCAAAAATCAATGAACATTCAAATAAAAAATTAATATGTTATAACTTCTTCCCAGAAAAACTGAATGACTGGACATATCCAAAACATAGGTTTAAAGAATGCATCCTGTGAGTTTGACACTTTACTCAGTCCTTTGCAGTGACTCACAAAAGCTCCTACTCTGTCACAAATTTTGTTAGTCTTTAAGGTGTGTAAGCCAAAATGCCCTCAAAACAAGGTTGGGGAATTGACAGGTGGGCACCTGGCTTAAAAAGGATCTTTGAATCTATGTATACAAGATACACGTCCAGAAATTATTGCTTAAATTTGCCAAGAACACTAATTAAGTAAAAACAATTAAAATTTATTGTAGAAAAATATTGACACACATACAAGGTAATAAACTCATAAAACATACATACAGTCCTAGGAAAAATAGAGAGAGATTCAGAGATAACACAAGGATGGACAAACAGGGTGATACTTACCAATTGCAGTCTTCAAGGAAGGCTCCAATGGCGACGAACGAGGACTAGGGGGAGGGGACCCTCAACTGATCAGGAATTGGGGATGTATCTAGACAGCGAAACTGGGGTACTGCTAGATGCCCACCTGTGAGGAGCTGGGTCACAGGTTATAAGGACTACCTTGAGCCTTTACGGGATCGGAGGTACAGGGGCGGATGACAGTGGTCAGCTGGTACATGACCTCAGAAAAAGGGGAGGCTCTGCAATGACCATAAGGGCTGGACTTATGCAGTCGCCAATAGCCAGTTAATTAGCATTCCCTGATTGGATGCTCATAGCTAGCCAATGAGCAGACTTGGCCTTAGTTACCTGATTGGACTTCGAGGTAACAATGGGCCAAGGGGGAGGCTCCAGGATAACCATTAAGGGAAAGAATGGGAAAATTATTAAGGTGGGGGGGGTACTTAAGTCTATCAAACTTATCTAAAAAGATGACAATAGATGGCCAAATTGCTACCTAGGTAATACCCGGTCTATATAAAGAAACTTGGCTCTGGGTGAAGATGTTCTTCCTCCTCTTCGATCTTCTTCTGGCACCAGTCTTTGTCTTGAGTTCCGTTGGACAAAGGCTTAGGTGGCCTGACAGGATCCATGCCTAAGATAAGCTTGATGGCTTTATGCATAGGTGACATCTGTTGAGTACGTGAGCCTCCCGCTTTGCTGTGATGGAGTCTGGCACTTCAGGAAGATAGCTGGTGGTGGTGTTAGCCTCCCAAGATGGATTCTATGGTTGAGGCTGGAAACCGCTTGCCTGGACAGTTCCTGGCGGCGCACATTCTTCCGCTGCTATGGCCAAGATGGGGATCGCACAGAGCAACTGGAAACCATCTGTTTCTCTTGGTTAGCACTCCTCAAGAGACACGTTGTGGCTCTTAGTACTCATAAGTCTCTTCCAGTTTGGTAGACAAAACCCACGTTCTCCTGGCAGATGTGTGTGAGCTGAGTCTCCAGGCACCCTGGCAACCAAGAGGGTGACTACGATGTTCTGGAATTAGGGGTATTTTTCTCACAGGTGCTACTGGACTCATAAGAACATAAGAGAAGCCATGTTAGATCAGGCCAATGGCCCATCCAGTCCAACATTCTGTGTCACACAGCGGCCATATATATATATATATATATATATATATATGTGCGTGTGTGTATATATACACATACATATACATACACACACACACACACACACACACACACACACACACACACATATATATATATATATATATATATATATATATATATATATATATATATATATATATACATATACATATATACACACACACACACACTGTGGCTAATAGCCACTGATGGACCTCTGCTCCATATTTTTATCTAACCCCTTCTTGAAGGTGGCTATGCTTGTGGACGCCACCACCTCCTGTGGCAGTGAATTCCACATGTTAATCACCCTTTGGGTGAAGAAGTACTTCCTTTTATCCGTTTTAACCCGTCCGCTCAGCAATTTCATCGAATGCCCACGAGTTCTTGTATTGTGAGAAAGGGAGAAAAGTACTTCTTTCTCTACTTTCTCCATCCCATGCATTATCTTGTAAACTTCTATCATGTCACCCCTCAGTCGACGTTTCTCCAAGCTAAAGAGCCCTAAGCGTTTCAACCTTTCTTCATAGGGAAGGTGTTCCAGCCCTTTAATCATTTTAGTTGCCCTTCTCTACTTACTCTTACTCTTACTCTTTTCTATTGCTACAGACAGACAAACACAACTATCCATCTTGATCTGTGCTAAAGTGTTGCTGTGGTATCCAGCTGAATAACTTTTTGCTGAATAACTCTCAAAATCCATAAAGAGACATTTTGACCATATCCCATTGTTTGACAAAATAAGGTTCCTTATACCATTCATTTCTAAGATGCTTCATATATTATTTATTGACATCAGATATTTATAAACAAATACTGTAGGTTTCATTTTTTGCCTTGATTCAATTAGAGTATACAGGAGCAAAGGAGACTCTGAGACACTTAGGCCCTGTTCAGACGCACAGTTTAATCTGTTGCTGCTGTTGTTTCCTACCGGATTAAAAGTGGCTGATCAGACAGCAACATCTTCCTACCGGTAGTCAATCATTATGGTCCCCCCAAAAAACCTTCGCCAATCCAGATTCTTCTGTTACCTGCTCCTTTGTGGTGTTTTTTTTAGTTGTCCGGTTTCACCTCGAAGTTTTCTCCATCTGGACAATTCTTTACTAACTTTTGGGTGTCTGAAGGCTGTCCTGGAGCAAAAGGAGCCTCAGACATCCGGTTTATGGTCGCCATTTTTTTTTTTTTACTACTTAGTGATATGTGCATAACTGCATAACCACATATAAAATGTTTTCTGATCTATGCGCATGAAACAAAACAAAAAACCTGCACGGTGCTGTAGTGTGGACGACAAAGGATGATTTCACCAGAGTGGTTTGAATTGCAGTATGGCAGTCTGAACAATAATATCCGGAATAAAGATATTCAGGACAGAACTGGGTGAGTTTAACATGGACTCAACACACTATGTGACCAAGCCCTTAATGTCACAGGGCTATATTTAGACACCAACAAATGTTGCTATAACTGCGCACCTCGCGGTCTCACTGGATCTCTTCTATATGCGGCTTATGGCTACCCCAGCCCCTCTTCCACCTCAGTTCTTCCTTTTGAATTTTACCTCACGACTATGAAACGCAAGGGGTGGGTGTAATATGGATTTCTCACTACTAGTCTCTTCGGGGGTTTTGTTTTGCTTTCAGATGGATATAAACTTAGTTGGTAGGGGACCACAGCAGTTTTGATAGTTTTCCCAATATACTGGCACTAGAGAACTTTAAAGTAAACCACAGACATTTATTAACATACACACACCGTCTTCAACTGGGGAATGGGAAATATATACATGGGCTATATTGTATCTCAAGCAGTTAACAGTTTCTTCATAGTTCAGGCTTTGTAATATCAATTTCGCTTAGGTCTTTCAGGTTTCACAGATTCCACTCTCCAACACTATTCTAGGTTGGCCTCTTGGGTATAATGTGCCAAGTCCCTTAAGTCGACTGGTGTCTCTTTTCCCAGCCCTTCAGACTTCTAGACCCACATCTTTCCCTCAACCACCTCTTTAGCTCTTAAGAGAAGTGTCTCTGTGTCTGTGACCTCTCAGGTCTTTTACTGTGACTCTTCTCCAGTCACACACAGCCCCGTGGCTGTCTTTATAGAGTGAACAGTGAGCTCTGCTTCTCTCGAAGACTCTCTTCAGCTCCTGTCTCAGCTCCTTCTCAGACCAACTGCTCTCTTCAGCAGTCTCCCTCAGACTCCGTCACTAACTGCTCTCAGCCGTTAGCTGTCAATCACCTCTGAGAGTTCCGAGCACTCTAGCCTCCACTTTCAGATCACCTGACGCAGGCTCTATGCGTCCTTAGTTTTCTTGTTAACCCGTTCATTACCGTCACAGTTGCAACAGTAAGTATATCCATTCTTAGATCTGGCTTGCCCCATAATTTTAATTTAGCATGTAAAAATAGATCAAACTGATATTGTCATGCCATTAAGCATTACTGTTCTCTAGTTGTAGAAATTGCAGGAGGAATGGGATCTACTCCAGGATAAGTGGACCCTAATGCATTCTACATAGAGAGGAGCACCAGACAAGATGGAAAGTCTAACTTAAGGAGCAATCCAAATAATTATTACTATTTAACAAATATACCTGATAATATAAATTAAGATCAGGGAATCCAAATACAACTTCATTGAATGAAAGTTAAATCTTCTTTAGAGGAAATCTGAGGTGGTGAGGGACCCCACATAAATTTTTGAAACAAAGCATTAATTTTATGAATATATCTGCTAGGTATATAGAAAGGAACTGTACGTAATCTGTATTCCAATTTAAGTAATGACATCTGGATACCACCAAAATTGTCCATAAGCAAATATACTCTGTCATATGTTGTCTCCCATATGTTGTCTCTCAGTGGCATCAACTCATATTTTGCCCAATTAATTGAGTATAGACAAGGAAATGAACCAGTTCATGAACTAAAGTTCATGATGAACTTTGGCCGGTTCATGGTCCATGAAGTAGTGTCTGTGGAAGCTCTACTGTCATGAAGTTTCACGAAGTTTCAGTGCAGTTTGTCGTGGTTTGTGACTCTGTGAGTGGAGACAGACTGGCACTGATCAATTAAACTGTTTACAGAACTCCAAGACAACAGTGGGAGTGGCATTCTCTAGCTTTGAAATCACCAATAGGTTCCTTTAAAAGTTTAACAGGCATTGCTGGCAGCCAATAACAGAGTTCTCATTGTGGTTTATGGGCTTATGATCTGCTGTCTGTTCCTGGGGTTTGGGATTACGGTGCAGTGAACTCTAGGCTCTGATTTTCAGCACAGGGACTTAACTAATCACCCCCCCCCAACCTCTCCTGCTAGTGATCTTCTCTGAAGGGGAACAGAAGGGCACTGAATAGCTTAGTCCCTGCACTCAGCACAGGAAGAGCAGACCCAGACCTATGGTTCCAGAAAACCTCTAACCACCTGGAAGAGTTACACATATCTGTACTGCATGGATGCAATGGAGTTGGGAAAATATTGTTTCTTTGCCACCAATACCACCAAGGAGTAAGGTTTAAAATGAGCTCTAGTCCAGGGGATTCAAACATATGGCCTGAGGGACAGATTCAGCCCCTGCAGGGATCCTATCAGGCCCATTGAGCAAATGTCCCTCTGCTACTTCCTATTCCTGTTTCTAGCATCAGGGCTGGCTTTTGCCCAGTATCTCCTATTTCCTGCTTTTCAGAGGAGGGAAAGAAAGCTGAGTTTCCCATCCCTCAATTGGTTGAAGGCTCCTCCCCCTCCTCTGGGGAGGGTAGGCTTCCCAAATCCCCCGCCTGGGTGGGGGCCCCCCAATTTGGAGCCTCCTCCCCCCACTTGCCAAAAATCTGGAAAGTGGGGGGGGGAATGGTGGCCCTTCCCACCCAGCCCCGATCCCAGCAGCTTCTCCTTGCCCGTACCTTCCCACCCAGCCCTGATCGCAGCAGCCTTTCTTCCATTTTCCCAGGCTGCTTCCTGCCCCCAGTCAGCTGGCTGGCGGGGGGAGGGGAAGCCCCTCCCAGCCTGCAAAGAACCATGTGCCTTTGCACCTCCAGAGGCTTGACTTGAAAGGCTTCAATGGTGTGTCTGTGTTGCTGAAAAGAAGCTGGCAGCAACTGGTGAGTAGAGAGGCCAATCCCCTGCTTCAGACTCACCAGAAACGGGGTGGGGGTGGGGAGGGAAACGTTTTCATTATTCCCTGTGTGGAGATTGATTCTCATAGGGTATAATGGGGAATTGTTCTGGAGGTTTCGGGGGCTCTGGGGGAGCTGTTTTTTGAGGTAGAGGCACCAAATTTTCAATATAGTATCTAGTGCCTCTCCCCAAAATACCCCCCAAGTTTCAAAACAATTGGACCAGGGGGTCCAATTCTATGAGCCCCAAAAGAAGGTGCCCCTATCCTTCATTATTTCCTATGGAAGGAAGACATTTAAAAAGGTGCTGTCCCTTTAAATGTGATGGCCAGAACTCTCTTGAAGTTCAATTATGCTTGTCACACCCTTGTTCCTGGATCCGCCCCCAATGTCTCCTGGTTCCACCCCCAAAGTCCCCAGATATTTCTTGAATTGGACTTGGCAACCCTAGGGGAGGGAGGGAGGGAGAAGGAAAGAGCCAGAGATAGAAAGTGAGTCCCATAGCACTTTTAAAAAGACTAACAACATTTTATTCCAAGTATAAGCTTTTTGTGTGTCTGTACACTTCTTCAAAGAGAGAAATAGAACCAGAGAGAGAGAGCGTCAGTCCCATGGAACTTGGAAAGATCCTTCCCCTTTCCAGTTCTAATGGGGGAAGAAACCTAAGAGCACAGCTATCAAGAAATTGACCTTTTGTGACAGACATTTGTCTTTAAGTGTTTGTTCTCTTGTTTGTAGATTGTTGGAGCCTTTCTACAAGGTGAAAGGAACACAGAGTGATGAAACAAAGGCGGTCTCCTGGAATTCCGCATTGCTGCATTGTTTGCTGCTGCTGCTGATGCTTTTAAAGTTTCTGCTGTAACCTTGAAACTTTGGGCTGATGGTGAGCTAGATGGTTTTTCTTTGTTCTATAGTTCTTTACTGTACTGTACACCCTTTCCCCTAACTTGTATGTTTTTTTATCTATATTATTTTTTGTAAATAAATTTCTCTGTTATATTTTAATTGGAGTGAGTTTCTGGACCAGCCCCAGGTGTTTCAGTGCCTATTTAATGCTACCAGGAAGTGAAACATCTTTGTTTAATTTGGCAGTATTATTTTTCTAGAAATAATTGGCTAGTAGATATTGGTTGAAGAGCAGTATCTTGACAACAGCTTGCATTCTTTATTAGTGAAAGGGAGCAAGAGTCCAGTAGTGCCTTAATGACTAACAGCATTTGTGGTAGGGCATGAGCTTTTATGAGTCACTGCTCACTTTACTTACATTCTTTACCTAGAATGTGAATCTATCTGTCCTTGCATCTTGCACAGTGAAGTGATTTCAGATGCCAAATGACAATAGCAGACATTGGTAACAAGGGAAGAAACTTAGGTCTCAATTCAGTCCAGGAGGATGCATTGTCTTGAGCTTCATTATCAATTGCAATTCAGCAGTCTCTCTAATCTCCCTTTGACATTCCTTTGTAAGAAAACTGCTACTCTTAGGTCAGCAAATGAATGTTCTGGAAGGTTAAAATGTTCCCCTGTTGGTTTTTGAATGTTGCTGTTTCTAATAGCAGTAGAAAGAGTAAGAGTCCAGTAGCAGCCTAAGGACTAACAAAATTTGTGGTAGGGTATGTGCTTTCATAAGTCACTGCTCACTTGTTCAGGCGTCTTTCCATTTATTCTTTGCATCCTCCTGTACCAAATTGAGATCTAGGTTTTCTGTCTCATTACCAATGATGATATATCTTCATGCCTACTACCCCTCTGCATATCCCACTCAATCCAGTCACTTCTGCTGTTGCCATGCAGCATCTGAAATCACCTTTATAAAGTTTATATCTCTGGTACCTTATGTTACATTTTATGGCATACATGACCTGGCCTAACAAAGCAACATTGATGCCAGATCCAGCACTTGCAATGAATGAGATTGACACCTCTTGCTCTAGTCATGCCTTGTTGATTTGTCATGAGTCTTTATCCATGGTCATCTTGCCTTTTTATCATTTACAAGCCCCTCAGTAAACCAAGTGGCTCTCTGTCCTTTGAGATCTGAGAAAGAGTACCTCGGAGAGAGATTGCATCAATTGCCCAGTTTTCCCCCTCATTCCATAGGTCAACCAGGGCATCAAAAGGAGCACCAACCATATCAACAGGAAAATTACGTAACATTCCCAGTCCATAAAATGCCCTTAAAAGTCTTCTAAATGCTTACAGTGCAATACCAGACTGAATGACACTCTTCTAAACCAATTGATTTCAATGGATTTAGAAGGGTGTAGCCCTGTTTAGGATCTCATTGTTAGTTCCTTAATAAAATGCTGGTGATGATGATTTCATGGGCTCAGCTGCTTATGCACTTCTAGTGCTAACCGTGACCCTTGTAATACAGCTGGAGTATGGACTGTGTTAGATTGATTGGGGCTGACTTGGTATCACAAAGTGATGTGAAGCGGGGAGTGACTGGAGAGTTCCATGCAGATTGAATACTTACACACATTCAGGGAAAGGTTTTTTTGTTTTTGTTTTGTAGGCTCCGTCTGTCTTTTTCTGCCACTGGGCTATATTTTTCAACCATTAGATGCCCCTGAATTCATCAGGCTCTGCGCTTCCACCTTTCTGAGCTCAGCTACTATTTGTATTTTTCATGTTTTATCAGCCATACATTTGCAAAATTGTAAGATTTAATGTGCAGAAGTGTGTATTTTTTTAAAAAAAACAAACAAACAAACCATTCATTTTACCAAGTGCCTCACAATAGTTTAACTAATTGTGTAGTTGCTGATTATCTTTTCAATTATGATGTCAAGGTAACCATCATAGCTTTTAGTATAATTATACATTGGCTCTTACAGAAGAGGGGAGAGACATCATGCCATTGGGCAGCCTGGTCTTCAAACAGCTTAAATGGTAACCTTTTCGCTGTAGATGTTGCCTCCCTTTTAAGCACCTTGTTATGCTCACAGTCCTAGCAACTAAAGGGTGGGGGAGTGAAAGCAATCTCCTTTTTTTTAAAAAAATGGAAACATCATAATTTCACCACCTATTGGAAAAATACTGAAGTGGCATAAACTAAGTGCTCCAAATGGGATAATGAATGCTCTGTATCATGTTGAACATTAGAGCAAAGCGTACCCACATTGACCAATCAGATGCTTCTGGGAATCCCAAGGCTGCCCCCCTCAGGAACTGGTATTCAGAGACATACTGCCTCTGAACAGGAAGGCCCCATTCAGCTATCATGATTCATAGTAAGTGCTAGTCAGTCCTCCACAAATTGCTTTTTCCTAATCCTTGCTGAGTGGGTTTTTTTTTTTACTTTGCATGCCTTAGGGCTAAGCATGGAACACAGAAGGCAGGACTTAGCCTTACTGAACCCCAGAACAAATTAAGTCCCCCTTCACATTAGCTTCTCTTGGTGTCATTTAAACTCGCAATTACAATTCACAGACAAAGCTTCTGCTCATCTAAAGTGAACAGCTTCTCCACTGTGGCACACACACAAAATGATAGATGAGGATTACTGGAAAAATCAGAATGAGAGCAGTGATTAAGCTGCAAATAACTCTCATAATTACACAACTCAATGGCTATAAATTAGTATTTCAAGGAATGTTCAGTTTGAGCCTTTCTTTGGAAAGCATTCTTATTTCTGCTGAACAGTAATTGCTGTCTAATCTCAAATGCTATTGTCTTCACTAAGCTCTTCACTTAGCTCTTGCCAGAAAGGGGGGGGGGCAAGCTTTTGTGCTTTCATGCTTTTATATTTTGGTTGCTTAATTGCTTGTTTGTGTTCATTTTGAAGCTTGCCTAAGCTAAATTGTGTCACTTTTTAAGGAAAACAGCACAAATGATTCATAAAGGTAAGAAATCCCTATCTCAAAAGCAGCATTCATCTCTCCCCGCTCCTAATCAAACTTTACAATCCAGATGCCAGTATGACACTATCAGAGATACACTATTGGGATTTTTTCAAGCAGGAACTCTTCAGAAAAGTGTCTGTAGAGAAAACAGATTCAGATGACTCAAGCAATATGTACTAGGAAACTCTTCCTCTTTTATCTTCTTATTTATCCATTAACTTTTGCACCTGGAAGATGGCTAAAAAAGTCATAGTGCCCTGGATCATGTAGCATGCAAGAATGAAGGTTTTCTTCAACCTAGAATCCCTGATAAAATAGAGAAACATACATATACACTAGTTCTTATAGTGATTTAAGATAAGCTCAGAGTAAAAACTATGAATCAGTAGCCAAAGTATCAGAACTGAAGTATTTCTGTTCTTCTGTTCAAAATTAAATTGTGAACAGATTTTAATCCCAAACAGCCCATTGCTCATCAAAGATAGTAACAGTACAATCTTAAACCGTTATACACTTTTGTGCCCACTGACCTTGATGTAAATATGCTAACAAGAGCACTATAAGAATTTTCTCTAACACCAAGCATTCAGCTCTTGAACATTATATGAGTTAAAGATATGGAACTGGAATTTTACTAGTCAAGATCCAGGGGTGAAATTCTAGCAGGAGCTCCTTTGCATATTAAGCCACACACCCCTGATGTAGCCAATCCTTCAAGAGCTTACAAGAGCCTTGTAAGTTCTTGGGGGATTGGCTACATTAGGGGTGTGTGATCTAATATGCAAAGCAGCTCATTCTAGAATTCCACCCCTGTCAAGATTTAATCCAATTTTATCCAATTAATGTGGAGTGACTGCCATAGCTCTGCATAGTTTTGCACTGTCAGTTAATTGACATCCGGATAGAATTCATTCTCAAGGTTAGGAAAGGCACAGTTAAGACCAAAAGAATGCTTGTCTAATTAACTCTGTAAATCAAAGAAGCTATAAAACATAAAATAAAATTATTTTAAAAAATTGAACAGATGAGACAACATCTGGAAAAAGAAATGTTAATCAATGATTAAGAATACAAAAAGAGAATGTGAGGAGCAGGTTGCTAAAACCATCAAGACAAACAATAAGCATTTCTTATTGTTTATATATCCAGAACAGGGACGGCAGTGGGTGGAGGCTCCAAGTGGGACCTGGGGATCCCCATTCAAAGAGAGGGGGAGGTTTGGATTGGGATGCTGCCAGACTCAGTCCGCTTTCAATCTCCTGGGGATCCTCATTTAAAGAGACATTAAATTTCTGCAGGGGGGTGTGGTTTGGAATCAGATGCTGCAAACATGGTGCCAGGTTGAGGATTAGTCCAGCCTCCAAGCCAGTGTAAACTGCACTCTAATCTACCCCAAAGATTATCTGTGGGGATGCCAGGCTCCAGGTGGGACCTAGGGATCCCCATTCAAAGGGGGGGGGGGGTTGGAATGGGATGCCGCCAGACTCAGTCCACTTTCAATCTCCTGGGGATCCTCATTAAAAGAGTCATTAAATTTCTGCCGGCGGGGGGGGGGGTGGATTGGAATGGGATGGGATGCTGCCAACTTGGGGATTCCCATTTAAAGAGCTGTGATACGATTACTACTAAGCTGCCTTCTGCTGAATCACACCATTGACCCATCAAAGTCTGTATTATGTGCTCAGATTGGTGGGGTCTTTCCAGGGTCTGCATAGGGGGGAGGGGAATTAGATGCCAAGCCAGACTCAAGGTTGGGATGCCAGACTTCAATTCATGATGTGTGTGTGGTTTTCTTGAGTTATTGTGTCTGCTGCTATTTTGGAAACAGCAGCTGGGATTTCCCCACACTTTCAACTTAGTGTCTTATCTGAGGGGTGACATGATAGCGGTTTACAAGATTATGCACAGGATAGAGAAGGTAGAGAAGGAAGTACTTTTCTCTCAATACAAGAACTCGTGGACATTCAATGAAATTGCTGAGCAGTCGGGTTAGAACTGATAAAAGGAAGTCCTTCTTCACCCAAAGGGTGATTAACACATGGAATTCACTGCCACAGGAGGTGCTGGCAACTGCAAGCATAGACAGCTTAAAGAGGGGATTGGATAAACATATGGAGCAGAGGTCCATCAGTGGCTTTTAGCCACAGTGTATTGTTGGAACTCTCTGTCTGGGGCAGTGATGCTCTGTATTCTTGATGCTTGCAGGGGAGGGGGAGCAACAGAGGAGGGCTTCTCATGTCCTGGCCCCACTGATGGACCTCTTGATAGTGCCTGGTTTTTTTGGCCACTGTGTGACACAGAGTGTTGGACTGGATGTGCCATTCACCTGATCCAATGTGGCTTCTCTTATGTTCTTCTGCCTCAAGGACACAAAGTCATATCACAGAGTATTAATAGATAAAAAATACAGCTTATGTTTGAAGTCTCCAGAGTTTATGGAGGCATACATGGTGCAATTTTTTTTTCTGTTTTTTTGTGAGGAAAAGGTATATTATATTGCCAGGAAATTGACAGGTTCATAACCAGATGAGCATCCACAGCTACATGTGAGGCAGAATTCTTTTGCCTTAGTCGTGTTTTGAAACCACAACAGCTGTTGATATCCCATCAGTAGAAACACAATCTAGTACTGCTGCACTCACAAATAAAGACCAGAACCAGAAACTTTTTTGAGAAACAAATATGACAAGTAATACAATGATAGCATCTTGGTGATAAACCAGACAGACAGACAGACAGACAGACAGACAGACAGACAGACAGACAGACAGACAGACAGACAGACAGACAGACAGACAGACAGACAGACAGACAGACAGACAGACAGACAGACAGATAGATAGATAGATAGATAGATAGATAGATAGATAGATAGATAGATAGATAGATAGATAGATAGATAGATAGATAGATAGATAGATAGATAGATAATGTGGCAAACCAAAAGATCTGTAATGGCTAGCATTTTTGAAATAAACTGGAAATGTATTTAATTGATGAAAAATGACATAATTATTGACATAATTATTTATTATTTATTTATGTCAAAGTCTAAGCATAATGGATGTCCCACACAAAAAAATTGCCCCCTGTCTTTTAAAATCCTGGGGAAGGAAGGAAGGAAGGAAGGAAGGAAGGAAGGAAGGAAGGAAGGAAGGAAGGAAGGAAGGAAGGAAGGAAGGAAGGAAGTAAGTCCTTGGGGTCAGATGAACTGCATCCAAGGGTACTAAAAGAATTTGCAGATATAATTTTGGAACATCTGTTCATTATTTTTGAGAATTCTTGGAGCACAGGTGAGGTGCCAGAAGACCGGAGGTGAGCAAATGTCTGCATATTCAAGAAGGGGGGGAAGGAGGATCTGGGTAACTACTAGCCCATCAGTTTGACATCTATTCCTGGATATGTTTTAGAACAAATCATCAAACATTCAGTCCTTGAGCATTTAGAAAAGATGGCTGTGATTACTAAGAGCCAGCATGGGTTTCTCAAGAACAAGTCATTTCAGACTAACCTTATCTCTCTTTTTTCAGAAAGTTACTACCTTGGTGGATCAGGGGAATGCTGTAAACATAGTTTATCTTGATTTCAGTAAGGCTTTTAAAAAGGTTCCACATAATATTCATGTTGACAAGTTGGTAAAATGTGTTTTGGATCCTGTTATTTTTTAGGTGGATCAGTAACTGATTGACAGATCACACCCAAAGAGAGCTGGTTAATGGTTCCTCACCCTCTTGGAGAAGAGAGACAAGTGGAGTGCCTCAAGGATCTGTCTTGGGACTTATTTTGTTTAATATCTTTATAAATGATTTGGATTAAGGAATAGAGGGAATACTTATTAAATTTGCCAATGATACTAAATTGGGAGGGGTTGCAAATACAGTAGAAGACAGAAACAAGATTCAGAATGACCTTGATAGGCTGGAAAACTGGGTGACATGCTGGAAAACTGTGCTAAAACAAATACAATGAATTTTAATGGGATAAATGTAAAGTTCTGCATTTAGGTAGGAAAAATCCAATGCATGGTTATAGGATGGGGGAGACTTGTCTTGGCAGTAGTATGTATGAAAAGGATTTAGGGAGTGGACCATACACTGAATGTGAGTCAGCAGTGTGGTGTAGTAGCTAAAAAGGCAGATGTGATTTTGGGCTATATCAACAGAAGTATAGCGTCCAGATTACGCAAAGTGATGGTATTGTTCTACTCTGCTCTGATTAGAATTCACCTAGAGTACTGTGTTCAGTTTTGGGCACCTCAATTTAAGAAGAGTATAGACATTCTGAAATCTGTCCAGAGGAGGGCAACAAAGATGGTGAGGGGTCCGGAGACCAAGACCTGTGAGGAAAGGTTGAAAGAGCTGGGTATGTTTAGCTTGAAGAGGAGACAACTGAGGGGTGATTTGATAATCATCTTTGAGCACTTGAAGGGTTGTCATATAGAGGATGGTGCATATTTCCCACTAAACAAGATCATACAGATCAAAACATAGAAATATAGAGTTCAAAGGGGCCCCAGGGTCATCTTGTCCAACCCCCTCCACAATCCAGGGAATTCATAGCTACCTTCCCCTGCTCCCCCATTGACTCCCGCTCTGTGCCCAAAGGAAGGCAAAAAACCTTTCAGGATGCCTGGGCCAATTGTTATGTGTAATTCTCCCAAACACTCCTCTATTTCACCAGATTAGGGGCAGCTGATAAGCATAGGTTTTCAGGGATGTCATATAGGCAGGCAGAAAGGCAGGAGAGACTGGTTGGGAGGGAGAAACATGGGCCATGATTCCCAGTCCCAAATCAGGCAGGCTCCCTGCAGACTGAATTAGATATAGGCAGAGGCTACTGCCCCCTCTCAAGTTTTCCCATAGGCAGGGGTTTTTTGTAGAAAAGGCCCAGCCAGAACTCATTTCCATATTAGGCCACACCCCCTACATCACCACTGTTTTGTGTAGGGCTTTTAAAAATAAAAAGCCCAGCAGGAACTCATTTGCATATTAGGTCACACCCCTGACACCAAGCCATCTGGAACTGCATTCTTGTGCATTCATGCTAAAAAAAAGCCTTGTGCATAGGCAATTTGCCTGTTCTGCAGACTGGGGGAGGGGGCAGAACCTCAGACTGGTGGAATAATGAAGCTAGACCGCCTTGTAAGAAATTTTATAGCACCATTTTTAAGTTTTAAATTTATAAATCGTTTATATGCATTTTGTGTTTAAAATCATAAGGTATTGTTAATGCTGTGTTATGATTGTGAGCCGCCCAGAGTCCATGTGTGGAGTGGGTGGCATACAAATTTAAGGTAAATAAATACTGAGATTACTTCTTGCCCTCCCTGTCCCTCATGACAAGAAGCCAACCAGCCTGTCTTGCTGGCAGGAAAGCAGGGCTAGAAAACAGGGCTGGAAAACAGGAGAGGGTTCTAAAAACTGGTTCAAAATTTGACTTGGAGTAAGATGAAGCAAAGGCTTAAAGCTTCTTCTTATGTGTAGCAAAGATCACACATATACACACTACTATGCTTTGGTTCTAGGATGGAGCATGAGATTTGGATTAAAGGCTCAAACTGAGCCAGTGAGAATGTTTCAGGTGTCAGCGCTTCAGACTTTGGTGGGTCATGTCTTCTGCGGGAACATTATTATAGAAGATTAGTGAGAATATTTCAGACTTTGACAGCTGAATTGGATAGTTCTATTGCTCATAAATGTAGCTGCTACTCACAGAGTTTAATTACATATTAAGCTAAACACAGTGGCAATAGTTTCACATCTAATTCCTAAAAAGCTTATATCTATGCACAGTGACTTGGAAATAAGCAATATTAAATTCAATGGGACATTCATAGAAGCAGCTACGATATTCCAGACAGAGGAAAATGACAACACTTGCATGAACTTCATCATCTACACAAGAATTTCACTTTTACATGAAAGGTAGTGACTTGATAATCCATGTTTTCAGGCAGTTCTCCAATGAAATTTCATGACATGGAACTTGTTGCAGCTATATAATAGCTAAAATATAAATTTAAGTGATGTATGGACACTTCCTTTCATAAAAGATGTATCAACAAAGGTGGGTTAGGGGTAAACAGAATACTTTTATCAAGAGTGGTATTTGAGTAATCTAATGTAGACTTTTTCAGATTCTTTCAATTATGAAGGGTTCTGTAAATTCTGGATTTTTTTTTTATTTTGTATAATTTTTTGTGTATGTGTTGTGCACCTGGAAGTCATGTTGATCTCTGGTGACTGACCCCTACTGGGGGCCTAGAGGATATTTAAAGAGGTGGTGGAATAGAGCCTGCCCCTGTCCTCTTAACTGGGCATTTAAAGGAAGTCTCCCATCCAAGTACTAACCACAATTGACACTGCTTAACTTCCGAGATCTGATGAGATTGGACTTGCCTGGCCTATCCAGGTCAGAGAATTCTGAAATATTTAGATGCACTTTCAATGCACTTTCCAACTGGATTTTTTTGTGGGAACTGGCAAAATCCAGTTGGAAAATTTATTGAAAGTGGGTTTAAAGTGCATTATTTAGCATGTGTGATCACCACTGTAATCTTTCTGAACATGAAATTACAGTTGTCAAGAACTGATGAGACTTTAAATGTGTCTTTAAATGTTACGGGCCAGGTAATATCCTATCCAAATCATAACCCATAGTGGCACTGTTTACTCCAGAATGCTTTGTAGGCCATCCATTTTCAGGCAACAAGGTTATTCAGTCTTCTTTGTTTTATATAAAGCAGGAAAATGGCTATAGATGTCCTGGCCTGCCCCATTATACTAAGACTTGTCTAGGTAGTCAGGACAGCGAATCTCTCCTCTACTCTTACAGTTCAATTCTGTCCATGTGTACTTAAAAGTAACCATTGTGCTCAGTTTGGCTTACTCATAAGTAAGTGTTTTTAGGATTGCTACTGGTGTCTGAAAGCACTTAGAATTCATGTAGCTGTGCAAGCTTGTATTTGTCACATCCTCATTGAACATATTTATGCGACCCCTTAAATCAGCCATGCCAGGATATTCCTCTGCTCAAATCACAGTTTACTCACAAATTGTAAACAATACCCATTTTTTTAAAAAAAGTTGGTTTTGCCTTGAGTGTTCTAAAATGTATTGCAAATGTACTGAGCAAGAATGTTCTTACTCTGCTTTTCCCTTTTCCCCTCCTCTTTCATTGCCTTTCCAAACCATGTGTCAGAAAAAAATTAACTTACAAAATACTTTCCTTGATCCTTGGTGGAGTGGGGAGAAACTCTGTGGCTTCCATCTCTAATATCCCAACCTTGTTCGTTTTGCTTCTTTTGTTACCAAAGCTGAGAATATTTATGTTAATCACATTGTCTAAATTGGATTGTAAATACTTTGCACATTTTCCCATAGTTTAATCCACTAGGTTCTTAGCAAGCACCAACATGGCGAAAGGTTCCAAGTGAAGGATGCTGCTGACTATACGGTCATAAAAGCAGCACACCAGATGTCACTGTCTTTAAAAATGCATGACTTGTCCATGATGACTCTGGGGCAAAATAATTCAAGCAAACCAATATTATGAGTAGTCACCACATGCTGAATTATATCAACTGTGCAGTTGCAGAACCATTTGAAATACCAATATTTTGAAATTGTGACAAAATTAGTAGGGATGTTGCAAACTTTCCCACAAGTGTGTTCAACATTCACTTACCATGCTCAAAGGTGCCGTGCAGATGTGAGCTAATTACCTAGCCTCTTCAAATAGTTCCTGCCCAACAGGTTTGCTTGGGATTTTTGCAAAACTGTGTGTGTGCAGAGATGATGGCAGTTCAAACCAATCAACAGTCAATAGCATCACTAGGTACTACTTAGACAAACATAGAAAGGTAGCATTTCATTAAAACTCAAAAGAAGTTTATGACTTGATTTTTATGACTTTTGTTTGATTTAATTTTCTATTTCAACAATTGGGAACAGACAACAATATAAGGGAAGGGGACCGAGACCAATTAGGGCTCGATCACCTTCCAGTCTGTGTCCCATCCCAAGGGTGACAGGTAGCAGGGCCAGGTTAAATAACCCACCTCCATCATTGGTGTTATGTAATGCCAGGTCCATTAATAATAAGACCTTTGTCCTCCGAGAGTTTTTACTCGAGCAGGGCATGGACCTGGTCTGCGTGACCGAGACCTGGGTACAAGAGGGAGGTCTGGTAGCTCTCTCTCAAACAGCTCCCCCAGGTTACTCGGTCTTTCACCAAACACGGACTAGTGGGCAGGGGGGAGGAGTGGCGTTGTTCATACGTGAGGCTTACTCCTTTAGGGCACTCCCGGCTCCAAAGATCGAGGGTATTAAATATGCAGGCCTGGCATGGGAGGTTGGAGAGGGGTTGGCGATTTGGCTGGTGTACCGTTCACCTAGCGCACCGGCCAACGCCTTACCGTCCCTGCTTGAGGCCATGGCAGGCTGGGCATTGGAGCACCCAAGGCTGGTGATCCTGGGTGACTTCAACGTCCATGCTGATGACCCGACCTCTAAGCTGGCAGCAGACCTAGTGTCATCCATGGCAACACTGGGACTCTCTCAATTTGTTACAACCCCCACTCACCAGGCTGGCCACATGTTAGAACTGATCTTTGCGGCCGGGGTTATGGTGGACGATGTAACTACAGAAGTAGTGCCATGGTCGGACCACCTTGCTCTCAGGGCTCATATGGATATTCTACTCCAAACCTGCTTAGGTGACGAGCGTATTATGGCTCGCCCATGGAGCCGGAACGGTTCCAGATGGCTCTACGGGATCCCTGGCTCTCTAGCGGTTCCCTCGATGGCCTGATTGAGTCCTGGAATAGCCGACTCTCTATGGCCATTGATGAGATTGCACCTCGGTGCCCTCTGCGACCTCGGACTAGGCTGGCTCCGTGGTATAACCCTGAATTACACCAGCTGGAACAGGGTCTCAGACGGCTAGAGAGGCAATGGTGGCGTACTTGGGACGAAGAGCATCTTATAGGGAATTTATGAGGTCCTATGAGATGGCAGTCAAGGCTGCAAAGAAGATATACTTTGCGGCTAAGATAGCGTCTGCAAATTCGCGCCCGGCACAATTGTTTAGAACAATTCGGAACCTTACTACATTGCCACAAGGCAAACCAAATGTTAAGGAATTGGAGATAGGCTGTGAGGCTTTTGTGAAATTTTTTGCAGACAAAGTCCAATCGCTCCGCCACGATTGCCCTGCCATGTTGGATACAGTAAGTAGACTCAAGGCTCCGTGCCTGCCTTCTGGTTTGACCCTGGATCGTTCAACCCTCTCAGCTTGGAGGAAGTTGACAGAATCCTCTCTGCTTCATGCCCAACAACTTGCAATTTGGACCCTTGCCCCTCCTGGTTAATTAAAGCTTGCCAGGAGGAGCTAAGATGTCCTATACGGGACATCATAAATAGATCTCTTTCGGAGGGACTTTTTCCAACCCCTCTGAAGGAAGCAGTGGTCCGCCCCCTCCTGAAAAAGGTTATATCAGATCTGGCTGAATTGGCACATTACCGGCCGGTCTCAAATTTGCCCTTTTGGGGCAAAGTTATAGAGAGGGCTGCGGTGTTGCAGTTGCAGAGCTTTCTGGATGACACTTCCACCTTAGATCCTTTTCAGTCTGGCTTCTGCCCGGGCCACGAGACAGAGACAGTGCTGGTTGCCCTCATGGATGATCTCCGGCGACATCTGGATTGAGGTGGTGTGGCGGTACTGCTGTTGCTAGACTTATTGGCGGCATTCGATATGGTCGATCACTGGCTGCTGACCCGCCACCTTGCCGACGCAGGGATTCATGGGTTAGCCTTATAGTGGCTTTCCTCTTTCCTTGAAGGTCGGGGACAAAGGGTGGTGATTGGGGGAGAGCTGTCCCAGAGGCACCCACTTAATTGTGGGGTGCCCCAGGGGGCGGTTCTCTCTCCAATGTTATTTAACATCTACATGCACCCCCTTGCCCAGATTGCCCGGGGATATGGGCTGGGTTGTCACCAGTATGCTGATGACACCCAGCTCTATCTATTGATGGGCTGCCGGGCTGCCGACGTCCCTGTAGATCTGGACCAGGCATTGCAAGCCGTGGCTGATTGGATCAAGCTGAGCGGGCTGAAATTGAATCCAGCAAAGACAGAGGTCCTTTGCCTAGGTCGCAGCGGTCCGGAAGGAGGAATTCCCCTTCCTGCTTTTGACGGGGTGCCACTGGTAGCAGTGCACGAGGTCAGGAGCTTGGGAGTGCTACTGGAGTCTTCCCTGACAATGGAGGCCCAGATAGCTGCCACTGCCAAATCCGCCTTCTTTCACCTTAGACGGGCGAGGCAGTTGGCCCCCTTCCTAGAGCGAGGTGACCTGGCAACAGTGATTCATGCGACGGTCACCTCGAGATTGGACTACTGTAATGCCCTCTACATGGGGCTGCCCCTGTACTGAACCCGGAAACTGCAGCTAGTACAGAACGCGGCAGCCAGGCTGCTGGTGGGACTACCTCGGTGGGAACATGTGTGGCCTAGGCTGCGGGAACTGCACTGGCTGCCAATTGTATACCGGGTTCGTTACAAGATGCTGGTTATTACCTTAAAAGCCCTATATGGCCGAGGACCTGCCTACCTTAGGGACCGCCTCTCTCCATATGTTCCCCAGAGAGCACTGCGCTCCAGCTCACAAAATCTTTTGGAAATCCCTGGGCCTAAGGAGGCCAAACTTAAAACAACCAGGGAGCAGGCCTTCTCCATAAAAGCACCCCAATGGTGGAATCAGCTGCCGGAAGAGGTACGGGCCCTACAGGATCTCAATCAGTTCCATAGGGCCTGCAAAACCGCCCTCTTCCAATTAGCCTTTTAAGATGGAACCAGAACTAATATTATACTATCTTGGATAAACAGAGATTGTAGCACCATTGTACTGTTTTTAGCTTAATTTTAATAGCTTAATTTTAATATTAATTTATATATTGTATCTATGCCGTTGTTTATTGATTTTATTATCTGTTTATTGTTATACCTTGATATTATATCATGCTTTGTAAGCCGCCCTGAGCCTGCCTTGGTGGGGAGGGCGGGGTATAAATAAAAACTTATTATTATTATTATTATTAATTGCCTGCTAGGTGGCATTGAAGCAGAATGAAGCAATTGTGCAAAAAGAGGAAAGTGAGAGAATTTGATAAGACTGTATGAGAATTTCCATGCACAAAAAAGCCAGCTGTTCTGCGTGGTTAAGGAAGGAACACAGTGGAACAACTCAACTAACAGTCAAACTTATCCTTGCAAAATCAACTTCCTGTTTTTGACTGGTGAACAGAATGTGAGCCAAATTGTAAGTTTTTTCACTTCCCTAAAAATTAGAGATATGAGTGCTTGAGTTGAGAAAACTGACATTGAAGCAAAGTAAATCTGATTCTTAAATGTCTTATTTATGAAAATAAAGTCACCACTACTTAAATGGAAAGTATGAAAATGCTCTTAGTGCCACAGGGGAAATAGTCTTTTGCTTATAAAGAAATCTTAAAGTTACGATCATTTTAGATCATTGAATTAAGATTCTTACCTGCCTAGATTCCAGGTATATCCTGGATAGATGCCTAAAATGCTTTTGTCCATTTGCTCTTCAAAATATACATCACATCTTTACTTGTATGGAATCTGGGTGACATAATTCTTTTGAAAAAATGTCTTGCCTACCAACAAAAACCAATTGAAGTATTACTGAACAACAGTAAATGTTTCCCAGAAATTTTCTTCCCATTACAGTAATTACCAAACTAAAACAACAATGCAAGAGCTAAACAGAAGACTTGTTCTTCTGTGCTATAGATTTGTCTCTCCAAGACCTAATCATTCCAGTGAAGCTTTTAAAAGCCTTTTTCCTTAATTAGATCTCAGTAGAATTCAAAGCCAAGTCATCCTAACATGGACCTCATCAACTGAATTCCAAGTGTTAAAAATTCAAACAACTTTAGAAAAACAGTACATTTATAATGAACAGAAATAAAAAGTGGTTTTTCCATAGAAGTCATTGCATATCTCTAGATTCTATGATCCAGCAATATAACTGGACTCAAGAAATGGCAAGGTAAGTTAATGGAAGATAGGTGGGTAACAGTACTATCCTATGCAGACTTTTAGCTTTCAAAGCCAGTTGTCTTCAATGGATTTAGAAGGTTTTTGAACTGTGCTGTTGGATGCTCAGCTTATGCAGCTTTCGTTAAAGTTGTTCCAAATAACAGGTAACTGAATTAGAAGAGGCTAGGAAAAAATCAAAGGGAGTGGAACCATGGGTAAATAGAACAGCATCTGCTTTGCATGCAGGTCTTGGTTCAAACCTCAGGTAAAAAGATTAGATAGTAAGTAGGTGATGTGAAATGACAGTATTGATCTTATTAGCAATGTTCCCTCTAAGCTGAGTTAGTGTGAGCAAGCTCACAGTTTTTTAGCCTCTGGTTCACACATTTTTGTCTTAGCTCAGGAAAATGGGAATGGGAAGAGAGGGTGAGGGTTTCACATATGAATGTTTAATTAAGGTAGATTTGATTATTCTAATCAAATTCAGGCAGATATGAAATGTGATTAATTTGTCCCTGGACATTTGCATGTTTAAGGATTTGGCTGCCAAGTTATTTGACTTTAATGTTCAAGCTTGCCTACATGAGCGTGTTTCTTTATGGCTTTGGAAGCCTGCCTTCTTAATGTGTTAGAGGAAAAATAACTAGAGGTCAGAGATGCAAGCTGGCTAATGAATAAAGAAAGCAAACAAAGAGATCACAGACACCCACCATGATCAAAACTGCAACTCGCATTTTGCTTTTCCATACTCTTTGAAAACAGCCACTGTTTTCCGGCAATTATACTTTAAGACAGGATTTTCAGGCAACACATTCCAAGAGCTTTCATTTAGCTGTTTCATTTATTTAAAATGTTTGTTATACCCTTCAGTACAGAATACCAAGAGACAAAATGGGACACTGGGATAAGTTTTCTTCTTGAAAGTTCATTCTATTAATCTCTACCTAAAGTATATGGCAGTTTCTCAACTCAGTCAAGGGCCTGTTTGTTCACTGAACTGCGGAGACAGCTAGCTGAGCCAACATTTATGCACTTCACTCTATTCTCGTGAGCAGAAAGAGCCAGGCAGTAAACAGCATCTATTCTCCTGTAACTTCAGATATAGTCTTCTTGGGACTGCCCATAAAGATAACTTGACCGATTTCCCACTTACCTTATGCCCGTCTCATGTTCCTCTTCTCAGTGGGACTTCCTTCCAATTTCACACTACCTGCCCCGGGGCTGCAAATAGCATTGGCATTTTTGCACAGCAAACAGAAACTGGTTTTTAGAGGTTTCTGTTTGCTGTATGAAAATTTCAACGTTACTTGCAGCCCCGGGGCAGATAGTGTGAAATCAGAAGGAAGCCCCGCTGAGAAGAAGAACGTGAGACTAGTGTAAGGTGAGTGGGAAATCAGTCCTTTAGTTTGTGGGGATGCAGCTGTCTGATTGCTGTCTAAGGTTAGTCAGTGAACACAGCATGGTATAACAGCTGAAATGCTAAACTAGGCTCTGTAATACCTGAGTAAAAATCTGTTCCCTGCAAAAGCAGCTTGCAATGAGGAGGAACTCCCTGCTGCTCAGCTCTTTTGGACTGTCTTCTGCAGTCTTTAAAGGGACTGCAGAAGGCAGTCTGAAACAGCTGAGCAGCTGGGGGGGGTTGCTTTCTTTAAGCCTGGTTTAAAAGGATTGCCCTCCCTTTCAACAGGATTTGCATGAACTGGTTTGGTTTGTGAATGAACCTCTAAGTTCAGTTCACGGTTCTACCATGAACCCCAAACTGAACCACATTTTCCCAGTTTGTGCTCATCCTTAGTTACAAGAAGTTGGGCTGGGCACTGTGTCCCAACTCATGTCATATGTATCATGTATTTTGGCCCTAAGCTTTATTTTACTGCTGAGTTGCAGAGTTACAGCCACCTCTTCTGCTCACTTGCCTTGAAAGCGCTTTTCTGGGGTCATTTTAAGTTGATTATGACTTGACAGCACTTATGTACATACGTAGAGTAACAGCATAAATTTTGGAAAGATGTGTTCTGTCAATGTCCTTGATTCTTTGTTCTCTCACTGAAATACAGAAACCATCCAAAATTAGTCTCAAATGCCAAACAAGAAGCACAGTTCCCCTACAGGCTGAGAACCATAAGAAGCACTTCTAGTCTCTATATTAACAGTGTTTAAGGTATTACATAAGGTAATAATATCAATTAAAGCTAAATTAGCTGACATTATCTTGTTTGAAGAACACAATCTTTGCCTTTTACAGTCTGCTTTCATTCTGTTGATGATTCCCTCTTTGTCCTGGCCCAAATAAGTTATCCTTGAAGTAAAAAAGGTTTGTTTACCCAATAAATAAATTTATTTGAAGTAAAATAAAATTATTTACCATGTATTATTGGAATGCTGTAAGATGAGACCTTATAATCAATGTTCCCTCTAAGCTGCAAAGTCTTATGAGCAAAAATTCTATTTTGTGAGCTACTGGCATTAAAGATGTGAGCTACTGCATAAACTGTTGTGCTCTGGGGCCATTTTTCCTGAGCTAAGACAGAAATGTGTGAGCTGGAGGCTTAAAATCTGTGAGCTAGCTCATGCTAACTCAGCTTAGAGGGAACACTGCTTATAATTACAAGCAGTCTTTAGGCCAGTACTGCCATGGAGTAGACACTAGATCGAGCTTTGGATCTAATGAACAACTCCCTGCCAGCCAATGTGCCCTCCCTCAGAAAGTAACAAAGGATTCAACAACACATCCTTTACTAGATATCTCTGCAGATTCTATAAGAGTACTCGCAGTTGCAGAGCAGGACACCATTACTAGGGATGGACATGAACTGGGAAAATGGAGGTTCATCCCCTTTCATGGTTTATGGGTCTCTTG
The DNA here is from genome assembly GCF_032191835.1 of Heteronotia binoei. Lineage (NCBI taxonomy): Eukaryota > Metazoa > Chordata > Lepidosauria > Squamata > Gekkonidae > Heteronotia > Heteronotia binoei. Next base: position 125,661,582 of record NC_083223.1, read on the forward strand.
AACCATGAACTTTCCCATTTACCAAACACTTCATTTTGTTAGGCTTCTGATGCAGTGGAATGGTCCCACTGTGGGCTAGAGATGCCAAGCTCACAGCAAGTCTCCAGCTGACTCTTCTCTACCTGTTCTCCAAGTCTGGTGAGGATTTGATTGGAGGGGAGGGAGTTACAGCTCCCAAACAGGAGCACCCAGAAAGTGCTATCTTGGGAAATCACAGCCATAAGTTCAGGAGTATATCTGGGATGCCCCTCCCTGGGATGCCCCTCTACCTGCCCTCCAAGTTTGGTGAGGATTGGCTATGGGAATGAGTAGCAGCCCCCAAACCAGTTGCCCCCAAAAGTTCTCTCAGGGGAAATCATAGCTGCAGGTACAGGAGCAGTGTGTTGAACACAAACTAGAGCCACCAAACTTGCAGAGTGTGGGTCCTCAGCCAAGGTCCCTAGTAGCTAAGCCCCTCCTCTTAGCTTGAGCAGAAGGACAGGTGCCTCAGAGCCCTGTAAGCACCAAACACCCCCAACCCAATGACTTCCAGTTCACACTGGAGAATGACTTCCAGTTCCCTTACTTAACTGCCTGCTATCAAGGCCTATTGATATTGTCTATCATGGTGTCTGGCTCTTCCTCCTCTGGGGTAGAATACAGGGCTGCCACTCTCTAGGACATTTTTGGGTCATCCTGGCCTTCAAAATGGTCCCATATATCAGAGAGGAGGGGGGTTAGCCATACCCCTGGTCCCTCCCTCTGCAGTGTTTCTTGGGCAGAAAAGATCTGAACACTGTGGAGCTTGGCCTGGTTATATCCAGGGCCAGTACATGGGAGTAGGTGACCTAGGCAATTGCCTAGGGTGCAAGCTCCCAACAGGGGCACAGGGTGTGCACCACCACCCCACTTGTACTATCTCTGAGCCTCCGACTGGATGCTGAGGGGTCCGAGAAACTTCCCTGGCCCCTCAGCACCCAGAAACAATGACGCTTTCAGGCTTCAGAACTCAGAGAATGCCAAGGCCTGAAAGCGCTGCTTGTTGTTTCTGGGCACTGAAGGGTTGGAGGAACTCCCCCATCCCTCAGCATCCAGAAACAATGGGGCTTCAGTGACTGATGTGATGACATCATGCTGCACCTGTGTGCGCAAAAAATTTCCCCCGTGGGAAGGGGGTGCCACACATTGGGGTTCTGCCTCGGGCAGCAGAACCCCACATGCTGGTCCTGGTTATATCTAGATTAAATCACTGCAGTCTACATGGGTCTGCCATTGAAAAGTGTTCAGAAACTTCAGTTGGTACAGAATGCTGCAGCAAGGTTCAGTAGTGCTCTCCTGTGATTTTTGTCTTCCCAAAAATAAATGCATCGAAATATTGGAAAACATTTGTGCAAAGCAACATGCACTTCACTTATGACATCCTTGACTAATATTGCACTGATAGGACAGGATACTCATTCAGCACATTAACAGTGATCAACAAGGACTCCATGACAAATGACTCAGCTTTTCAAGATGACACCAACTCATGATAACAGATATGTAGATGATGGCATGAAAATGACTGGCCTTAGGCATAGATTCTCTAAAAAGTGCAATGGGGGGGGCTTTGATCATTTTGTTTTGTTGCACACACACACTTCCAGTGAGCACAGTGAGCACCATGTTTTTTTCCTGCTTTCTCTAATGACAGTTTGGTAACATGACAGATAGTTTCCTCATACTGAAAACATGTTAAGGTTTCTCTGAGAATTGGAGGAGATGAGCTTCAATTGGAAATTTTTCCTCGTTTAGCAAAAAGCAAGGTGACTTAGCTCAGAAAGTTTAGCTAGTGAAATCAATCTATTTCTGAATCTCTTGCTTAAGTGACTGCCAAAAAAACAACAACAGATAAATCTTCCCTGAAAGAGTTGATAATTGAAACAAGACCATAATATTACTTTTATGCTATCAGCTAGTGATTTAGGGTTGCCAAGTCCCCTGCGTGCATGCTTTGTGCACATGCGATGTGATGACATCACCCAGAAGCGATGTCATTGCACCAGCAACATCACAAGCAGCCACTCTAGAAGTTTTTGGGGAAACTCTAGGGTTTTTCTGAATGCTCTAGCCATTTGGGAGGTGAAAACTCTATGGTACTTATTGTACCATAGAGTTTCCCCTCCCAAATGGCTAGAGCATCCAGCAAAACCATAGAGTTTTCCTGGAAACGCCTAGAGTGGCCACCGCATAACGTTGCCGCCATGATGATGTCACTTCCAGGTGACATCATTGTGCCAACAACGTAGGGGGAGGTTTCCCCCGCCAGCCCAAAGTGGGCCTGCAGGTTGGGAACCTCCTGGGTGGGTGAACTCCCACCCGGACAGGGGGCTTGGCAGCCCAATAGTGCTTGTATCCAGGAAACAACAATTAATGCTGAAATTACAGCATGCCTTGTGAAACTCTGATGACCATTGACCAGGAATAAACCACCTATTTTGCTGCAAAATTCAGTTCACCTGCAATGTATGGTTGCCCTTCCCCAAGAGTTTGGTGAACCTCTTAATACTGCATGCTGCAAAATCATTTGTCAGTAGCTACATTATCTACTTGAGACAAGTGAGCAAATTTACATAAAATAAGTGGACACAAATGAATTTCAGAAATAACAGAAGGTGGTATGGAAAAACTTCAAAGTACCACCAGGACACTCTGCCAATATTCTGGAAAATATATTGCTCTCCTCCAGGAAGTGTGCAAAGCATTAAGGGGCCAGAACTCAGAGACAGAACTTGGGACTGCAGTCCAAGTTGTCCCATTTCCCTGATCATTTTCATCCATCACTAAACTCCCCCACCAGCTCACAATAACATTCAGTTCCATAATCATAAACTTGCTTATATGACTGTGATGTTTGGGTTTTATTACATAATGACACTTGACTATATCTTCTGATAACTTTCAGCTACATGCACTACATACTAGAACAAAGAAGCTGGCTAAGCAGAATTTATTTGTTAATCAAGTAATTAAAACAGCTTATATGAGCTGTGAAGAATTACATAAAATTTCCTTTGCTTGCAGCATGTATTTGAAACATTAGTCTACATATTTTCATTCCAATATCATGTGACCTAAAAAAGCATTTCTGAACTTGCATTGTTCTATGATACATACATACTGTTCTAGAATATATACAAGTGGGGAACCACATGAAACTTGGAGGAGTTTCCCATCCCCTTTGCTTCCTCCCCTCTTCCCCACCCCTTTTCTCAGTCTCTCTCTAACATTTTTCACAGTAACAGTTGCTCCGCCCTTGGGCTTTTGCTTTCCCCAGCTCAAATGATCGATTCCCCAGTAGTTGCTGCACAGGTGCATTTTGACTCCCATCTCCCTCCAATACTCCCCACATATTCCCGATCTTTAAAAAACAATTGGACTGATTCCTTACTAGCAGTTACTCCACCCCCAAGCTTCTGCTTTCACTGGCTCAAGCAATCTATGCCCCATCAGTTGCTGTGTGGGTGCATTTTGATCTTCAGCTTCCTCCAATTCCCCTTGTGGCTTCCTGCTCTTGTTTTTTAGAGTTCTGGAAGCTGCAAGGGAAATTGGAGGGAGACATGGATCAAAATGTGCCCATGCAGAAACTGGTGAGGAATTTATCACTTGAGCTGAGGAAAGCAGTAGCCTGGTGGTGAAGCAATTGGTCTTGGAATTGGAGGGAGATGTGAGTCAAAATGTGCCCATGCAACAACTGGTGGGGAACTGATTGTTTGAGCTGGGGAAAATAGAAGTCCAATGGCAGGGTGACTACTACTGCAGAAAAGGTGTCTCTTTTTTCCCCCTCTCCTCTCCCCCTCTCTCCCTCCTTCCCTCCCTCCCTTCCTTCCTTCTTTGTAATGTCATGTCATGCCATGTCTGCTCTCACTCCTTCTCTTTCTTTATCCCTCCCCCACCCCTATCACTCTCTCTATGTCTCTTTCGACCATTACTTACTTGGATCCCACTTGCTGGCAGCACCACTGCTTCTCTCACATGCAGCAGAGAGATTAAGACAGGTTCTACACTGGGAAGCACTTCCTGATCTGATGATATGGTGGGTGGTGAGTGATTCTTCCTCCTCCACATGTTGCAGAGATTGGTGAGAAAGGGCAGCAATGGTGAGGCATCACTGATGGTTCCTCCCCTGCCCTCAGCACCATTGTCACTGGTTCCCCTGCCTGCAGTGTTACTATTTTACTGCCTCAGAGGCTGCTGAGGAGAGGCAGTAATAGCAGGGCAGGTGGCAATGGAAGTTCTGTGCAACACATTCCTTTGGGAGGGATTAACTTCCCTCCATTTTAGCTAAGTTTTTAGATTTTTCTGCAAACCGAGCAGTGTAACTCAAATTTCCAGGAAATTGTTTTCCTTTCGACCTGGCCCCAATCTGTATATATAAGTATCCAAACATAGGACCAGTTTCAGAATTAGATATATTGATATAGGACTACATGGATGAATGTTTGTTACTTCTTAAAAACTATGGGCATCTTTAAATTCAGACAAGAAACACTGAGAATCCATTTAAAAGCATTCTTATATCATAGTTAAAATTATTTTCTAAAAGATAATTCATACCATGCTAGAGACAGCATAAGTTCAAGAACATACTTAGAATAATTTAAAACCATATCTGATATTCCCTGCACAGGTCGCTAACTAAAGTGATTTTGTGTCTCTTAGCCACAGTGGTAATATTTGCCAAAGAGGATTTTTCAGAGCAGTTCTGCTGCTGAATATAAAACACACATTCAGGTAAGCATCAGAATATCCTTGAAACCATATAATACTATGTTTAGATTTTGTCAGACATTGATATGCCAAGAGAAAAAAATGATAAATTTGTCTCACCTCCTGCCCTGTACAAGGAGAATATCAGAACTGAAAAATCATTAAAACATTTAGCCAGAAGAGAACTGAAATCCATGTAATCTATCCTTTTGCATTCAGGGTGGACATGCAACACAAAAGCTAATATGTCACAGGAGTATGTGCTATGCTGAAGGGATTTTACAAGACGCATATGGAAATCCTTTAAACGTTAATTACAAGACAATCACATGCCCCTGCTATAGTTATACCAGAACTATTTTATCATTATTTCCTTATTTCATTTATATCCCACTTGTCTCCCCAATGGGCCTTCTAAAGCAGCTTACATAATTCTTCTCGCCTCCATTTTGCCCACCTTTGTGACCATGTAACTTGTAATTTTACTAACCGTCCTGTATGCAACTAGTTAACATTTTTCCTTTCTTGTGTAGCCAAGAGATATATAGGAGATAAGCACTGGAAGGTGTAAAATAAATCTGTGGAGAGGCTGGGTAATTAAAATGGAACTGAGAGGATAAAAGTAAAAAGATTAAAATAGAGCAAGCTGAACTCCAAAAAGCAGCTAGTTGCCAGCCGCCATATTGGACCTCCTTTCTCTAGTATGTTTCCTCTTATCTCTTGCCCTAAGCATATTACATGAATTAACCTTATTGGTTTCAATCGAACTTCTTTTTACAAAGGATTGTGGTGGCATTTTTATGACAAAAAAGTTACTTTAAATTTACTGTTCCAAACTGAAGATTAAGTCTACATGCTATTCAAAACAATACATGCTGTGCTACTGAATAGCAAACTCATTTAGAATAGAACACTAGTTATATATACTTTATGAAGAAAAATGTTCTTTTTCATAAACATCATCAGTAAAACACAAAGTTGAACCTTGTTCTTTACTCTAATGGCTGCAATGAAAATGTTTAGATAAAACTAAAGGTTTTTAAAAGTCAGATAATAAAATAAGTGTGCACATTGTATAAAAGTAAGAAATGTACTTGATTTATTAGTTCAAAGCCCAGAACTAATTCTCATGAGCTCAGTACAACCAAAGGCAGTTCCACTGATTTCAAATGGAAAAATTAAGTACATCCTCTGTCACTGTCCAAAAACCATGGTACTTTAGCTCTGGCTGAGCATTTCTGAATAACGCCGGCATTTGGTCCCAGGCACACACAAAAATCTTTAATCCAGCTCAGCTCTATATTAATGTTTTCAAGTTCTCCCATCACCCTGCACCAGCCAAAATATAACTCCAATGGATTAGGCCTGGCAAGAGCTCACACACAGAATGTGCCACCATAAATCTTACAGTACAAGCAGTGGTGTGCTGGAGCTAGCTCTTACCAGCTTGCAAGAAACATTTGTTACATTTTGGGGAATTCTGTGAGATGGTTGAAAACTTGTCAGGAACTGTAAGATGCCTCCCTTTCCCCACTCAGACAGATCCCATCCCAAGCAGGTCGGCTCTGGAGTTTCTCCCTTCATTGCAAGTGAACAGACTGGCACAGCCTTGATTTTCTTAAGACTTCGCCGCACTGAGGCTCGTCGCTCGTGCCTTGCAGCTGCTTTGCAGCTCACACAAAATTACAGCCCCATAAAGGCTACAGAAAGATGGCTAAAGGGCCTCCCTCCAGCTGCCCTTTCTGGTGCCACCAAGCTTGTGCGCAAGCAGGGCCAGGCACTATGGTACCTGTTCAGGCACCTGCCAAGGGAAGGTGATTCAAACTTCTCCTCCTCCTCATTGCTTGGAAGGGCCAGAAACAAACCCCTTCCAAGCAATGTTCCCTCTAAGCTGCAGAGTCTTGTGAGTAAAAATTCTACTTTGTGAACTACTGCCATTAGAATTGTGAGCTACTACATAAATTAGTGTGCTCTGAGGTCATCCTTCCTGAGCTAAAACAAAAATGTGTGAGCTGGAGGCTAAAAATCTGTGAGCTACCTCACACTAACTCAACTTGGAGGGAATACATTTTCCAAGGCAACCTTCCTCCATGGCAGGGATGCCCAGCCTCCCCATCCTGGCATTGCTCTCCCTTCCAGCTTGGCTGGAGAGAATGGGATTCCTGAGAGTGAACCAGGCTGAAGAGGAATGCATTGAAGGCCCATGGAAACCTGGTGTTGTATTGTGCAGCACCAGCCTCAGCATGCTGACCATGAAGTCAACCCCAACAGTTCAAAGGGTGCTTATTCACAAGCAGAGAGCCCTTTGGTGATTGTTTTTAATTTTAACTAATTTCCTTTTTTCTCCCAAATTGATGTCAAAGAAGAGAAATCCCTGTGCATTCTTTCTTCAGCATAATTACTAAAAAATAAATCCCACAGAATTTAGTGAGGCTTCCTCTCAAGTAAGCCTAGACAAAATCACAGCCTAACCATTCCTACTGGGCAAGCATGAATTTCTGTCCATGAATAAAATACCTATTTAGAATCTTTCCCTCATTGTTCTAAGTCTCAATACCTTGCAAGGGAAAAAAATCCATAATGGTTGCAAAGAACTGCTTTTTATTTGTAATGGAACAGACTAGATGTCCTTCCCATGTCAACTTTGTGCTAGGCACCAGTACTTCGCGTTTCCTCCCCTCTTTTATGGCACCCTCTCACAAAGCTGTACTTAGAACTAACCAGGGAGAGGGTAATGTCCAGAAAAGGGCAACCCTAGTGCTGAAGCTGAAAGAGGTTTCAGTTTAATGAATATAACTTTCACAAGAGTGAGAAATAGTTTAACAGCAGGTCATATATCAGATATAATGACAAAAAATTTATTAGGAAAAGAGCAACTTGGGATGCAACTCTGTTTTTCGAATCATGGTTGAATTGTAGCTATAGGTTGGCTACAGAAACAAGAGTTCAGCAAAAATTAACAGATGCATTCTATAAGAATCAATTGGTTATCTGGAATTTACACTAAACAGTATTGTGCATTTTATTATTATACATTGTGTGCTACACATCCTTTGTATCAATACAATTTATAATAAAGTTATGTGTAGATGTGTGTGTGCATACTTTTTTTTGAGAGCTGATTGTTAAACATTTACCAGCACTGAATACTATGCAGACTTACTCCAGTCTAAATCCACTGATTTCAATGGGCTTACAATGGAGTACATTATATAGAATTGTACTACTGTGGTGGTATGGAATAACATCCCTCCCCTCTACCACAAAGGTAATCTTATGCATGACATGGAAATTGTACAATCACTTGAACACATAATTGCAAGCCCATGTATGGGTGCCTAATTTGTGTGATCCTTTACTATGAAAACAACTCTAGATATGTTTGTGTCTATATAATCCATGTGTTTTGTCTGACTCATATATAAATGAAACTTACTACTGAGTAAATCTGAATAGACGTGCTCCTAATGTGGAGAGGAGAGACTCACAGTGCTCTTCCACCATATGAAGGTGAGCATATGAACCAAGGTAATGTTGCAGAAACTGAGACATTATAATCATCCTTCACACTTGGAAACAGTCCATTGTCACAAAGGCTTTGTATGTACTCATATAAGAAACCCAAAACCATGAAAGAAGCAACATTAATTCATGAGAACCAAGTATTTGCATGTTCTCTTCCCTACGTTGTTATCTTGCTTCCATCACTTCTTATCCTGTTTAGCATCACTTTTGAAGCACTTTTTTCAGTCTTAAAGCAAGAAAGAATGGTTCAGTAGCAGTGCAGAGAAAAGAATGCAAAGATGGAACACAGATTTCTGATCACCATATGTTCTGCATGGTAAACTTTGATTTTATTATAATCAAAATACAGACAGCTGGTTGATGCAACACTCTTCTCCAGAAGTCCAGTTTTCTTTTTCTTTTCAGTGATCAATACTGAGTTCTCCTAGCCGATATCCTTGGCATCACAGTGCAATGAGCAACTTAGACCAAACCATGACATATATGATATGCAGGGCTTTTTTTGTAGCAGGAACTCCTTTGCATATTAGACCACACACCTCTGATGGAGTCAATACTCCTGGAGCTTACAGTAGGCCCTGTACTAAAAGCCCTGTAAGCTCTTGGAGGATTGGCTGCATGAGGGGGGCCTAATATGCAAAGGAGTTCCTGCTACCCAAAAAACCCCAGTGGTATAGATTTCAAGGGAATGGCTATTTTTTTTCCTAGCCATTATAGACATTTAGAATGGAAGGGGCCATACAAACCATATAGTCCAACCTCCTGCTCAATGCAGGATCAGTCTAGAGCATTTGTTTTGTAATGTGCCATTGATAAGGACTCTGAGTATACTGGCTAGAATTCAGAAGATGTTTGTCATTATGTAGTTGTGAACTACTTAAAAGAGAGCATGATCCTAAGGCAAACATCAGCTTCAAAGTAGCTAATACTGAACATCTGCATGATGTCTTTTTTATTTATGATCTAAAGTGTTTATCATGTTCAGGGGAAAAGTTAGAATACAATTTAGAAGTAATCATATAAAGAATTAAAATGAATTTGAAGAATAGCCCCAAATCCCATGATCAGCTAGTAAAGTATGTAACTTTGTACCACCTGTCTTTGTGGAAACATGCATAAAATAGATATGGACATGCACGCTGAGAGGAGAGAGGAAATGCTATTTTGCACTATCTTTTCTTTCTATTGCCACTCAATTCCCTTTTGATTAGTATGTTGTGACTGCCTGTTACCCCATTCAACAGTTGGCATACTATATTCACACCTTAGGGAAGAGTGAATATTAAATCAGATGTCTTAGCCTGCGATTTTAGGTCTCATTACTGTATGTGGGGAAAAAAAGGAAGCCATAGAATTCATAAATTTATAGCCAACTGTTAAATCATGTAATGAAAACAGTTGTGGTTATAGCAGGCCACAAATAAATTAGATTTCTGGGCCTAGGGATTGGGCCGAGAGATAAGTAGGAATTAAAATGTATCAGGGTATTTGAAATCTGTCTGCCAGAAAGGGGAAGTTGGTCTCTCCCCTGCTTAGCCCCCACTTGCAAGTAGCAGTAGAGTGAACCAGGGGAAAAGAGGAACTTGGCTTGCTGAGTAGCAGCTAGCGAAAAGAGGAACTGAAACCAGTTACATTTGCTGGCATAGCATTTAGGAAAATGTCTCAAGAGTAAGTCAAAAGTGCAAATGTGTTTATGATAAAGGATATTGCTTAAAAGGTATTTGTAGCAATAATGCCGTGTATGGAAAGACCCTCCCTGTCTCCTCCTTGTTCCTTTAGTAATATGACGCTAGTAATGATGTATGGGATATGGGGGTGGTCCTTTGCGGTAACTGTGTGATCGTTTACTGGAAGTGATTGTCTGTGACTATAAAACTGTAAACCTTCCTGAAATTGGGGCTCCCAGATTCTTTTGGACATGAATCTGATCTGGGGGTCCGTGTGCACGTTAAATAAAGTTTGCTGTATTCCTGAACTTGCCTGTGGCCTGATCTCTGCCTGGACCACCAGCAGCTGAGGTTTGCTGCTACATGGTGAGTTTCAATCAGTAAACCATTCTGATTTATCAAACACAGGCAGGGCAGAATTTAATAGAAGAGGAGAGTGAATGTAATTCCCCATTGCAATTAGAACAGAAAATAAAAATGGTCAAAGCACTAAAGGTTTTGTAATAGTTCACTCACAGTTTCCCAGGCTGAAAATTAGGCTCACAGGGAGAGACTTAAACTATACGTTTTCCTTGTGATTTGGTTTTGAAAATCCATAAATATTTCTTCCCAGTTTCAACAAAGCTCTCAGAATGTCATAATTATTAAATGGCATACAATTTAAAGGAACTAAAGCACATCAACCATCATAAAATTTATCATCTTATATTCTAATAGCAAAGTTGGACAAATCTTTGGGTATTTAAATACAATGACTGGAAGTGTGAATGAGCAAGACAGGTCTTCCTACAAACCTTTAAAGGACCCCATGCTTGCAGAAAAATGTGAAATCTGAAAAATATATACCGGGCAGCCTTAAAAATATGAAAATGATAAGAGGAGTGCCTGTAGCTTTAATCAATGGAGTCCCTCAGTGGCTGTTGCTAGGCAACCACAGAATTCCAGGTTTGGCTCTGTTATGAAAGGCAGGGGGAGAGAGCAGAGCCTTTTCCAGGTACATTTTGGCCTTTGAAGACGGGCTTACTGGGGGCAGTACTGACTAGGGTTGCCAGCTCCAGGTTTTGATGCCAGATCTGCACCACAGTGGCAAGACCTTTTCTGCCTGTAAAGGGCCAACAGACACCTCTGGCCACCACTGCCACCTGTTTATCCAACAGGAGGCCTGGGTCCAGGGCCACCCCCAAGCAAAAAACCTACTACTTTAAGGACAGTACAACTCTATCCAGAACAGGGGACAACCCATTATCAGAGTCATACCTTCTCTCTACTAGTAACATCTGTTTTATCAGGCTGAAGTTTCAGCTTATTAGTCCTTATCCATTCCAAAACTTCCTCCAAGATGTTTCCTACATGGTTCATGGTTTCCACAGCCTTTCTGGGATCTGCTGGAAAGATAGAGCTGAATTAGGACTGCAACCCTCCAAGTGGCACCTGGAGATCTCCTGCTATTACAATGGATCTCCAGGTGACCAAGATCAGTTCCCTTGGAGAAAATAGCTGCTTTAGAGGCTGGAGTCTGTAGCATTATACCCTGCTGAGATCCCTCCTCCCCCAAACTTCATTGTCTCCACACTCCATGCTCAAAATCTCCAGGTATTTCCCAACCCAGAGCTCGCATCCCTAAGCTAAGTGTCATATACATATTAGTAGTTGTTCAGCCAGCTCTCTGGATGACCTCTCCCAGTGGCTAATGTAGATGTTGAAAAGCATGGGAGACAAGATGGAACCTTGGAGAACCTAATAAGCCAAAAACCAAGGGGCAGAGAAGCAGTTCCCCAGCACCATACTCTGAAACCTACCCTCAAGATAGGATTGGAAGTACCTCTGAACAGTGCCTCCCAGTTTCACTCCTAAAAGGCGATGCAGGATACCTTAATTAATGTTATCAAAAGCCACCCAGTGGAATTAACAGCATTGTATGCCCCTGGTGCAAGTCATCCATCAGGGTGAACTAGATTGGAATGGAATGAAACAATCCACTTCATTCCAGAATCTTTGAACTTAACCAGCCACCTCTTGTTCAGTCATTTTACTTAGGGCTTTTTTTGTAGCAGGAACTCCTTTGCATATCAGGCCACACAACCTGTTGTAGCCAATCCTCTAAGAGCTTACAGGGCTCTTAGTACAGGGCCTACTGTAAGTTCCAGGAGGATTGGCTACACTTGGAGGGGTGGCCTAATATGCAAATGAATTCCTGCTACAAAAAAAGCTCTGATTTTACTCAAGAACAGTATATTTGAGACTGGACAGTAGTTACTCATATCTCCTGGGTTCAAAGTAGGTATCTTTAGAAGTGAATGTGCCAGTTAGGGTTGCCAATCCCCTGTAAAGGCAGGGGATCCCCTGGTTTGGAGGCCCTCCCCCTGCTTCAGGGTCATCAGAAAGCGGGGGGTGAGGAGAGAAATGTCTGCTGGGCACTCCATTATTCCCTATGGAGATTGATTCCCATAGGGTATAATGGAGAATTGATCTGTGGGTATCTGGGGCTCCAGAGGGGCTGTTTTTTGAGGTAGAGGTACCAAAATTTCAGCATAGCATCTCCTCAAAACACCACCCATGTTTCAAAAATATTGGACCAGGGAGTCTAGTTCTATGAACACCCCAAAGAAGGTACCCCATCCTCCCATTATTTCCTAGGGAATGGAAGCATTTTAGAAGAGCACAGTCCCTTTAAATGTGGCAGCCAAAACTCCTTTTGGAGTTCAATCATGCTTGTCACACCCTTGCTCCTGGCTCCACCCCCAAAGTCCCCAGATATTTCTTGAGTCGAACTTGGCAACCCTAACAAGAAACATTTCTTTAATTCAGTTTTAGAAAAACTGAGTCAAATGGCAGTTACTCCCAAGTGAGATTTTTTAAAGCCAAGTATCACAGTTCTGTGCATATTTACTCAGAATACAGTTATCCTGAGTCCAGTAGGATTTTCTTTTTAATATCAATATACAGGATTTCAGCCTAGGTCTCTAAATACTATTTTTTTTTCTCAGTCAAGTAAATTTTATCCAGTAGTGATTCATGTTCCAGAAGCCCAGATATCTATGGCCCAGTAACTATAAAACCTATTTTCTGCTGGATTGCACTCTTATTCTTCAAATTATGGTCTGGATTCCTGCAAGTATTCTTAGATATCTGATCAAAACTAATGCTTTACTGATTTCCCCTAAGAATTTTCTAAATTGTATGAACTCAACCTTCTGTAACCATCCACTGTACAGTAAAAGTAGCTTAGAAAATCATGCCTCTGGGCCTTATTATTCTGTATATGAATTATATCAGGGTTTTTTTAATAAATGCTTATTTCTTAGTTGACATAGTAATTTGACTGCATGATAAATATGAAGAAGAAATAACTGAAATATGTTGAGTTCCCTTGTTGTCTCCTTAGTATTGCTACCAACAAGCTGCATGTGCTTGGACAACCATGCGATGTTTTGTAGCAATCTATTTGGGTCAGGGAAAGGGTATTTTGCTTTGGAGAAGGAGATAGCCACTACTGGAAATTAGAATGGGTAACATTCAGTGAATTATATGTTTCTGTTGTGGGATATCTGCTAGGTAGTTTCCTCAGTATTTAAGACACAACAGACAATGCTCACTGCTAATGGGTTAGAAGAAATTAAGGATAGATTGGAGATAATCAGGGAGGAGATAGAAAGATCTAGGGGGAGCATGTGGAATTTAAAATGCCTTGATCTTTCATGGGGGTGAAGAGTCTCGTTGTCATCTTTCCATGGAGACCCAGGTTGCCACTGTTGCTAAGTCAGCTTTTTATCATCTTTTGCTGGTCAAGCAACTAGTTTCCTTTCTCGCTTCCCAGGACTTAGCTACAGTGATCCATGCAGTGGTTATTTCCAGTTTAGATTATTATAACTTGCTCTACATGGGGCTGCCTTTGAACTTGACCCAGAAACTGCAGTTGATGCAGAATTTAGCAGCAAGTATGCTGACAGTAATGCCTGTGTGGGCTTGCATTCAGCTAGTGCTTCACCAACTACACTGACTGTCTATAGAGAACCCCTCCCAAATGGTTAGAGCATCCGGGAAAACCATGGAGTTTTCCCGAAAACACCTAGAGCAGCCCCGCATGGGTGCCACCATTTTGATGATGCCACTTCTGAGTAACATCATTGCACCAGGGACATTGGAGGAGGTTCTCCCCAGTGGCCAAATGTGGGCTAGCAGGTTGGGAACCTCCCAGGAGGGGGAACCCCCACCCGGACCTGGGGCTTGGCAGCCCTATGTGCCCTGTAGAGCCTTGTGCTCAACTGATCAATGTCTTCTGGTTGTCCCTGGCTCGAAGGATGTCTAACTAGCCTCACCTAGGGCTGGGGCCTTTTCAGTCCTGACTCCAGCCTGGTGGAACAACCTCCAAATTTAGATCAGGGCCCTGAGGGATCTATTACAATTCTGCAGGGCCTGCAAGATGGAGTGGTTTGCTGACCTTTTAGATTGGCTTAGAGCCGCAATAAACTGACTGACTGACTGACTGACTGACCTTTTAGATGAGGTAATGGGCATCCAAATTCTTCCAACCCTGGCCTCCCCTACTAACCTTGTGGTCAGTGGCCAGTTGCCATCAGCACCACTCAGAATGGTATATCATAGCATCACAACCAAGGCAATGCCTCATGTTGGTTTCTCATTGCCACTTCAATTTTAATTTTCTGATTTTATATGATAAATGTAATACTGTTTTATTCTCACAATTTATTTGACTTTGTAACCCACCCTGATCTTGGTTGTGGGGAGGATAGGATATAAATTGAATAAAATAAAATAAGGTAGGAAAAAATGGATGATACAATTCCCCACTCAGTACAAAAAATTCCAGGACTGAAGAAAGTCCACATAATTTGCAGATGGGGGGGGGAAATACTTAACCATGTGAGAGAATTACAGGGCCAAATAAAACATTTAGTTTTGTCCAGCATCATTTTCACACACTTCATACCCCCCTCTCTGAGGTAGACTTCATCTACACTGCCATAAAATTTGAAGGGGAGTGGAGTTGAGAATGTTGGGGTTTAAAAGTCCTGATGGCAGTTTTCAGCATCAGAAAAGGCAATATGGTTCTTTAACCACAAGGTTTTGAAATTCACTTCCACTACCCCACCACCCCAGAAAACTAGTGGTTTTCTCTCTAAAATAGTGATGTTGAAATACAGGAAAGGGGCTTGAAATTCACCTACCGCAGAACCATAGGAAGTTTCACATAGAGACTGAATTTCAGAATGCCAAGGTTTGAAGAGCCCTTTGCTGTTTCCCCACTGAGGGGTTCAAGGACCTCCAAGCTCTTGCCTTCTGCTACTCCCTTATCCACCACACCATATTCTGTCCTGCTTGGGCATGTACAAAATCTATGGGGAATCTTAGGTTGCACATGTAATATCTTTCTCCCTTCATTGTCCTACCCTGAATGAAAGCATCCTTTATCTCTATATCTAATAGTACACTGGCTAGACCCACTGTAAATAATGAAAACAAATGGCTCATCTGAAATACCCTTCACATGAAGCTTTCTTATATTGAATAGTATTGCCTATTCTACCACTGAGCCACATCCCATGCCCTTCACAGAAACATTGATTATATGTCTTGTGTGTTGTGACCAAATCCAATTTGATTGCAACAAATACTTCAAATTTGTGCAAGAAAAACATACAAAGTGCACAGTGGTCAAATGTACTCTAGACTCAGTAGTTGATGATGGGGGAATACATGACAAATTAATCTTGGCCTCTAATTTCTTGATGAATATAAATTCTTAAGCACAAAATTTATGACAATACACAAAAACATTCAACTTTATTGCTATTCCCTAGGCATGCTCCAAAAGGTTTCTTCAAGCTGGGTCTTTTGCCTCAGCAGAGAGATTTATGTGTACTTAAGAAGGAATGCATTGTGATTAAAATGCTGCCCAATTCTCTTTAGCCCACTTGTTTCTGAGCCACTGGATCATTAGGCCAGTGTAGAATGATGATTTTTCTTTTTAAACAGACTGAAGGGTTTTAGAATAGCCTTTCAGAACACTACCACAGGCAAAATAATATAACTCAAGTTAAATTCACTTCACCAAAGTGATTGAACACACAGCTATTACAGAAGAGATGATCTAAAGCAATAAAAGCTAAATGGAGGTGATTGTACTTAGAAACAGTTTGTTTCTTTGTAACAATGTACAAGAGGGAGAAGGAAACAGTGTATGTAAAGTGAATCAATGAATATATTACATTCTACATATATTGAGGGTGGCGTTTAGAATGAATCCTTTAATTGAATTCCATGATCTCAAGAACTCTGGGATCAATCCTAAGCAGATCTGTTTTGAACTAAGGCCCTATGACAGCACCCGCCTCACGGTCTTACTGGATCGCTTCTATGTGCTGTTTATGGCTACCCCAGCCCCTCTTTCTCCTCAGTTCTTTCTTTTAAAACTTTCACCTCAGGACTATATAACTCAAGGGGTGGGTATGATGGATTTCTCTGTACAAGTCTCTTTGGGGGTTTTGTTTTCAGATGGATGTATAGTTCAATTTGTAGGGGACCACAGCAGCTTTGACAGTTTTCCCAAATTATAGGCACCAGGGAACTTTAACGTAAACCACAGATATTTATTTTAAACACAAAGACTTAAACTGGGGATATGGGAGATATTTACATGGGCTACAAAGAATCTCATACAGTTAACAAGTTGCTCAGTTGTTTCAGGCTTTAGAATATGTTTTCTTTCTCTTAGGTCTCTCAGGTTCACAGTTCCTATATAATACACTCTCCAACACTGGCAAAGGCTGGCCTCTTGGGTGTAATGTGCCAAGTCTCTCAAGTTGACTGGAGCCTCTACTCCCAGCCCTTCAGACTTTTAGACCCACGTATACCCCTTCAACCACCTCTCTAGCTCTTAAGAGACGTATATATATGTTCTGTGACCATTCAGGTCTTCACAGTGACTCTCCTTCTTAGTCACACACAGCCCCTTGCTGTTTTTATAGAGCTAGCAGTCAGCTTTGCTTCTCATGAAGACTCCCCTTAGCTACTGCCTCAGCTCTCTCAGACTCTGTCAGGCAACTCACTCTCTCCGCCTCTGACAGGCACTAACCAACTCCCTCAGCCGTTAGCTGTCAATCTCACACTCTGAGAGTTCCGAGCACTCTGGCCCCCACCCTCAGGTCACCTGACGCAGGCTCTGTGCGTCCTTGGTTTTCTGTTTAACCCATACCTTACCGTCACAGGCCCATTTTAGTTAATGGGGTTCAGCCCCAGGAAAATGTTTTTAGGATCCCAGTCTACTTCACAGCATAGCTCTAGCCAAACCAGCATTTAATACTGAGCTTTAAAAGACAGCAACATTCTGAATTGCAAAGTCTAACAATGTACTCTTAAAACACATTTACTTAGAAATTAGAATAAACCAGACAGACTTCAATTGCACTAATAAAAGTGTATCAAGTCCTCTTTTCTTTCTTGTAAATGTATCTAAATCTCAAAAGTCTCTCTCTTCCTCCTTCCTCGAAAAGAGTCAGAATGCTCCAATCTGCATCCGTCCCCATCTGCCAGATAGATAGCTTGGGATCTTTCTTTCTCTTAATCTGTACTATCAGACATGTATTTCTGTAATAAAGTAGTTTTGTTTAGTTTCAACTAGAAATGGTAGGCTCTGTATAACTCTTAACTTTGCAGCAACACACAGCCATGTGGTCTGTTCAGACTCAATACAAGCAGCTCCTGCATTAAAGCTTTGTATTCTCTGCTAACTAAAGAAGGATCTGGACCTACCAGAACCAGTATCCTTCCTAGCAAGGATAGCAATTACATGAGGTGCTCGGGGAGGCGTAAAATAGACATTACAAATAGTTCAGTTTTTTTATCAACCAGTTTAGCAAATATCCAATCATCTTGATGTAGGAAATGGAAGTTAGGCCCAACACAAAAGAGTCTGAGGGTATTGCTGGAAAGCAATTTTTAAATATTTTTTTCTAAAGCTAAGCAGAAATGGCTGTGGTAAGGGTCTAGAAGAGTGACCTTCAAAAATCCTGTATATATTGAGTTTCATAACAGAAGAAAAGCAAGAATAGCACATGCAAGTTGTATTTTTAAAAGGGAAAATAGCTTCAGGTTATGAAGTCATTCCAAAAGTTTGGTTTTTAAATGTATACAGATCTAGCCTTTTCAGTTAGCTTTAGTTTAATAGAAAATGTCCTAAAAATGTCACACCATCAGGAGCCTTTACCAGCTAGTCAGGCTACTGTTGTGTATAGGAACTAATGTTGTTGTATTGTAATGGTGTTCCTGCCTGGCTCATCGGAGCCTTTAGGCCTGAGATTGGGGACTCAGGAACAATGGGCAGTAGGATCCAAATCCTTACCGCCCTGCTCCAATCACAGGCCTCCTGCCGGTTTGAATGATCCAATGGCATGCTTGCTCGGGAACCTGAATGTATATATATAGTTGACCCCATTGGCCTAGTCTTCAGTCTTTTAGTACAGTCTTATATTATGCTGTACCTAATAAAAGAGCTATGATCACTACCACCTCGCCTCTTAATTGTATTGAACACGCTATATTATAGCTACAATCTATAAAGCTACTAGTCAGGGCTTTTTTCCTGCGGGAACGTGGTGGAATAGAGTTTGGAAACCTTTTTGAGGAAACAGAATTCTCAAAAAAACCAAAACCAAAACAGAAGTTCATGAGGGGCATTCATGCATTTCTCTTTCATTTCCCTCTTGAGAGTCCTGGTACCTCCTTTAAAAAAAATGCCCTGGTACCAGGGGTAATTTCATAAAAAAAGAAGTACTGGAGATCATTAGCACAACTCATTTGCATATGTCACACACCCCTGGCATCACCAGAAGGTCAGCATATATCAGCTCAGCATCTATCTTAAAATGCTTCTTGAATTATAATTGTCATAATAAAACCTTACTCCCATTATACTTTTAAAATTACTTTCTCTTATGTGGCCACAGTGGCATGAGGAAGATTTCCATGTCTGCTTTATAGGGTTGGATTATGTTCTCATTTTAGGTGAGGAAAAATATTAGAAAGTTTCTCAAATCTTGGAGTTCAAAAAAATTCTCACAGGGTGCTTGAACAATGGAGCCCAGAAGCAAATATTTGGGGGGTGGGGGTAAGAAAGAAATAGCACAATAAAAATTAGAGGTTCTGGAGCTCCACTCCTGTGAGCTCCTGCCCAAAATGTTGATTTTATAATGAACCTTAGACAAGCTTGGTATATATGGAGTAGAAGTTAGGTTTGCCAGTTCGGGTTGCCAGGTTCAACTCAAGAAATATCTGGGGACTTTGGGGTGAAGCCAGGAGACTTTGGGGATGAAGCTGGGAGCAAGGATGTGAATTCCAAAGAGACTTCTGGCTATCACATTTAAAGGGACCGCACACCTTTTAAATGCCTTCCCTCCATTGAAAATAATGAAGGATAGTGGCACCTTCTTTTGGGGCACATAGAATTGGACCCCCTGGTCCTATATTTTTTTTGGGGGGGCAGTGTTTTGAGGAGTAGCACTGGAAGGTATGCTAAAAATTTGGTGCCTCTACCTCAAAAAGTAGCCCTCCCCAGAGCCCCAGATACCCACAGCTCAATTATACCCTATGGGAATCAGTCTCCATAGGATATAATGGAGTGCCCAGCAGACATTTCCCTCTCTCCCCTACTTTGTGATGACCATGAAGTGGGGGAAGGACCTCCAAACTGGGGGATCCCCTGCCCCCAACTGGGGATTGACAACCCCAGGGCTTTTTTTGAGCAGGAATGCACAGTTTCAGCTGGTTTGGCCAGGGCTCTGGCTCAATAAAAAGTCTTCAGCAGAGGGAAGGCACTAGGCAGCCACGAGCTCCCAGAACATGCATCCTATCCTCTCTGTCACCTCCAGCCTCCAACAGGCTTCTGAAGAGAGTGAGAGACATGGAGCTACCCACAAGCATCTCCTCCAGGAAAAGCTGGAACTGCCACTGCCAACTCCGCTGCATGTAGCTCTCTTTCTCCAGCTTGTGGGTGGGTGTGTGTGTGTGTGTGTGCGCAAAACAAGGTTTCCCATTGGGCTGTGTGAGAACACACATCCATGAAATACAGCTGTTGGCTCTGTACTGTACTGTGTAATATGTGGAAAGTAACCTACAGAATGTTTGACATCACTTCCAGATATGTCAGGGGTGTGGCCTTATATGCAATTGAGTTCCTGCTGGGCTTTTTCTACCAAAAAAAAAAAAAAAGCCCTGGGCTACCTTATTGCCAGTCCCAAGGTCCCAGCAGCGGGACTTTCATTTTCTTTCATTTTCCTATTAGTCTGAAGAAGTTGGTTATATTCAGCAATGTGAGTAAATTGCCCCAGTGTGTGCTTGCTAACTGTGTTTATTTTGGCTGCTTTGTGAAAGTGTTTGTGTTCACTTTTGTAAAGTGGAAGTTTAACTGCTGGAGAACGTAGAAATGAAGACTGTATTCAGGTGAACTGCAATGCTATATTTTTATTTATTTTAGAGAATGGGAGTATCTTGGCTCCACCCCCAAAGTCCCTAGATATTTTCTGAGTTGGACCTGGTAACCCTAGGTAGAAGTGTATTACAGCAGAGAGCTTTTGGATCACAGTCCATATAATGTTGTCATGAGGTATTAGTTAACATGGAATGTACCCTGAAACTAGCTTTACTTAATTATGTTCTTTATACCTCTGTAAATAAATTCACTCTATGTAGTCTCTACAGCCAAATTAATATTTGCTAAAAGTATCAAACAAACAAAAAACCCTACCTAAGAAGGAAAACAATGGAAAAATTTAAATATTTCTTTGATGATTGCTTTGATGAGAGTTTTTGTTGAGACTCACAGCTCTGCAAAAATTATGATGTTAGAAATTTAGTTTACAATGGAAGGAAAATTGTACAGGATATGAAATTAACTTTGGCAAAGGAGCAGAACTTCTTTCTTCGACAAATGAAACAAGAGGAGTAAGGAACATCTGGATGACTATTAAGTCACACGATATACAACAGAAAATATATTTTCTATGGCTTTTTTGCCCTTGTATGACAGCTTGGTTGTTAAATTTTTTAAAAACTATAAAAATAGGCACAAGATGTGATACAAGTCTAACATAAAAAAATGCCTTGTTCATAAGCCAGTGTGAGAACAGTTCGACCTAGCAGAATACAGAGAACTGCACTGGAACTTTGCAATGTTTGTTTTCCCTACTCCTGCAAGGAAAAGGGCCTTGGACTGGTGTTCAGAATGGCTGGTAGTCAACCAGAAATTTATTTTTGGCTATCCAATGACAGCCAAAATGAGAAACGTAATTGTCCCTTCTTGCCCCCATACTTCCGTGTGAAATTAAGCTAATTGGACATGGTACACATACTGCCTGTTGTGAAACAATAGCATCAAGAGGTGACCCTGATTTCTACACCATGATTTACCTGTGTGGCCTGTCTAATATATGTTTCTAGCATATTGCCAATTTGTAAGTGGCACCTGGAAATCTCCTGGAATTACAACTGATCTCCAGATGACAGATCAGTTCCCCTGGAGAACATGGCTGCTTTGAAGAGTGGACTCTATTGTATTATACCACATCGAGATCTCTTCACTCCCCATATCCTGTCCTCCCCAAGTTATACATGCAAATCTCCAGGATTTTCCCAACCCAGAGTTGGCAGCCCTAAAGGGAAAGAGTTGAGGATGAAAGAGCTCTTCCAGTACATGGAGGTACATGTTTCAGGGGAGCAAAATGTTTGCATCTGTCAGAATTTAAGGCAATGGGTTTGTCCCCTAGTTTACCTGTGTGGGGTGCATTGTCCTGGTACCTCCACCTGAGAGAATGGAGGCTCAAGTTTCATGTTTGTGTCCTGAAGTGGAGTGCTTGTAAGAGTTCTGAGAAGAGCAGTGTTACCAATCAGTATGTGGAAACAGATGTTTACTTTCTTTCTTGGCTGTTTGTTCTAAGCACCCTTTCTCAGGAGTTCTAGTTAGCTCATTCAGAGAGCCAACTTTTTTATTTTCCCCTACAAAACAAATTCTGACTGTTCTAAATTCCTTTTTAAGGCTGTCTGCAATTGTTGTCTGTAGACAGCTGTGATACAATACAATAACAAAAGAGACTCCAAAATAAGGGTTTTGGATTATGAAGAAATGATTTCAATATATTATCATTTTAAAAATGACTTCTTTTTGCTATCTGTATCACCTGCTCAAAGTTCATTCTATTTACTAGATAAGTAATTGTAAAATATCACAAGAACAGCTTGAAAAACATTGCCACATGAAGAAATGCTGCTCAACACTCAAAACAAGTCAATACTAATAATGGTCAGAGATGAAATGTATTTCCTTAGTGACAGATGATTTTTGACCATTGTTAAAAAGAAGTTCTTTCTTAAAGACCTTTACAAACACAAAAAAGAAGTAAGATGGAAAAAAGTTCACTGCAATTTGCAGGACTGAGTAGAAAATCTTATTCAATCAAAAGGGATTGATCATGATATCCAAGGTAATATCACTGCTGCAAAAATACCAGGCCATCTCTTTCTGAAACTGAAATAGATCATGTGTTCCTTTTCATTTTTTTAAACAAAGTTGAGAGCAAAACCTCTACCATCTGTAATTTTTTCTTAGATGCCTACAGTGAAATATATCCACACTGAAGCTGGATCCTTCATTGGACAACACAAATCAAGATGCCCATGGCCAGAGGTTACTTGTACAGAAAGAAAGAGGCAAAGTTTTAAAAGAAATGTCTTTGAAATACATTCATCCAAAGAGACAGGAAAAACAGCTGCAGGCAATGTTCCCTCTTAGCTGTAGAGTCTTGTGGGCAAAAATTCTATTTTGTGAGCTAGTAGCATTAAAGTTGTAAGCTACTAGCTTTAAAGTTGTGAGCTACTTCATAAATTAGTGTGCTCTGAGGTCATTCTTTCTGAGCTAAGACAAAAATGTGCAAGCTGGAGGCTAAAAAGCTGTGAGCTAGCTCATGCTAACTCAGTTTAGAGGGAACACTGGCTGCAGGTGGTGTCTCTTGAAGCAAGAAGAACAGTGTGAGACTTGGAGTGATTCCTCACCGGCATTTGCTCTGCCCCTATGCTTCTCCTTGCATTGACACAAGCCACTGATTCCCCAACAGCTGCTCCACAGCACCTCTTGTTTCGGGGCTACTTCTGATTCCCATTGCAGCAACTAGAACTCCCAAAAACCAGCATCCCGTTGCTGCGACAGTAATAGGAAGAAGCTGTGATGTAAGAGGCACCCAGGGAGCAACTAGTAGGGAATCCATCACTTGAGCTGGCACAGGGAAAAGAGCAGGTACGGAGCAAATGCCAGTGAGGAATCACTCTGAGGGAAAATGCCTTGAGGGTGATAGCAGCAAACAAGCAGGCTGGAGGGCTGCACAAAGAGACCTCAGGGGGTTACAAGTTGGGAATCCCTGCTCTATGCTACTTTACAAGGCTGAAGACCACAAAAGAACGTCAAGATTTAAACTCAGGATCTGCTTAAACTTTCTTCTATTGGACATCTATACAGCTAATCACATTTCTATACTATACAGCTAATCACATACAGGGCCGTTATAATATTGGCTGTTTTATTCTCAATCCCTTTCCTAATAATCCCTAACATAGAGTTTTGCCCTTTTCACCACTGCAACATACTGGGTTGACTCTTTCGTTTAGCTATCCCCTCTGTCTCATCAAGTTTAGACCACATTACCTATATCTAAAGTTTGGGGGGGGTGTCCCAGTGTGCATCACCTTACACTTACCAACACTGAACTTCATTTGCTGCACTGTCACCCACTCACCATGGTGGCACCACACCACAGTGTCACCATCTTCCAGACCTAGCAGCCATGAGGGTAACCAGCCGACCAAGCAGGGGCCTTATCTTGCCAAGACAGCAGCCACATAAATGGAGACAGATAGGCAAGATGAAACACCAAGGGTGCAAGCCTCTATTCCCCCAGCCAGAGCCACACAGTGCCCAAGCATCATTAGCAGGTCACCCAATTCACCTTCTGGAAAAGGAATGGAAGGTTTCTGGGGAGGCCATGCTTTTATGGGGGCAATGCCATAGGTGCCGACTTCTGGAACAGACCAAGTGTCACCCCACAAGGAGGGCTGGACCCCTGATTGGGACTGAGGAAATGCCATGTATTTTTGCTACCATGGCAAGGTCCAGATGAAAGCTGTGAGAGCTGCAGGGGTGATATTGGCAATTCCAGAAGGCATAGGACTATGGAGCCTCACAAGGGCTTGCTGTTTATCAAGGATGTACTCCCCAAATTCACAGGCTCGCTTATCTTTTCACAGTATAGTGTGGGAATGCTTTTGTAGTAGGAGATAGTTGTTGCTTTAACCTCTGAATCCAAGATTCAAATGAAGCGCCTTTAGTAACATTTTATGATACTCTGTATAGCAAGCATGTAACCTTTTGTGTCTCAGTAATTCCGCTGACACTGTTAAGTGGAGCACCTTTGAATTCCTGATTAAACAAGTTTATTTGAAAATAACAAAGGACTTCATCATTGGAAATATCGGGGCTTGACAGAATCACAATCAACAGCAGCAACTGGCAACATTGGTTGTCCAGAGCACTTGGGATGAGTGCCACACACAGCATATATCCCTGGCTCTCAGATTGCCCTCTAGCAACTATGAGGGTACATGCCATTGGTGTCCACTGAGAGCAAAGCTTCACACACACACACACTAGCATCCTGGGGTCCAGTCCCTGCAGAGCTAGGAACATGTGCCCATCATGGGCTGGATGCAGGGGGCCTACACCATGGAGGGATTGGTCATCCACACAGATGGGTGGTCAACTCCATAAATACACACATACATCATTATGTTTGTGGAAAATTCAGGTCTTGTCAGACTCACCTAGTGGAAATTCCTAGTTCTGTATTCAGTGTCATCCCTTCCCCTTTTCAGGGAATCCTATTCAATGTGAAAAACAGAATGACTGGAAAAGGCTATGGGGACCATTGCTCTACTCTGGCTGCTAGGCTGCCTTCTCATTATCAACAACATGCAAAAGAGGACATGTGTGATGGCTTAGCTTCTGAAATCAGACAAGATCCACGGGAACCTGGACCATCCAGGTCAGGTCAGAGGCAAAGGGGGGCCCCCACCCACAAGCACCATAGGTGCTGCAGGGTTGCAAAAGCCCAAATATTTTCTTTACCTTATCCTGCCCTGGTGAAAGTGCCTGGTTCATCTAGCCTTTGATACCACTGTTCATAGATCAATATAAATTGAAAGTTTAGGATCATTAGAACAGGACTTTTAACTTACAATATTATCAGGAAACCACATTCCTGTTGTTGTGGGAACAGTTAGGTCTTTTGTGCACCACACCCAAGGGAAAATACCAGGCCATAAAAGCGCCATGATAAATTGTATATAGTTTATTTCCTTCTTCCATGATTAGTAGCCATGCGCAAAGACAGGTCAAGGTATGCACATATAAGGATATGGTGAACAATCGGCATCGGTGATAGGTAGAATGTGAGCCTTCCGCGTCGGCCAGGATAGGCCGGAGGGACAGAGAGGGGCATAGCGTCATGAGCATTAAATTGAGCTGTGCTGCGACACAGACTTTAGAGACCGCATCCTGTGTGCCTTCTCTCCATTCCTGCAGACATGTATTCTGAATAAAACTTGCTTGTTGCTGACCTCCGTGTCTTGGTGTTTTCTTGGTGAGACAAAAACGATCCATAACAACTTGGTTTTAGAAGTGGGATAGTGTTCTTTTGGACTGGGGGGGGGGTCCTGCTGGGGATCTGCAGCTTTACCCTCTGTTGACCCACTGGCGGGAGAATGTGAGGTTTTTTTGCTCGAGGAGGGCCCCTGATACCCCCATTGGAACCAGCCTTGGCTATCTGCCTGCCTTCCCCGTCGTGGGGTCAAGAACCCATATTGCGGCGGCAGCAACCAGGTCGCCGGAGAGGAATCGAGGAGAGACCTCGACAGATTCCTGGTGAGTACTTTTGGTGAAACTAGAACACCATAGGTATACAATGGGTAACAACGCTTCAAAGACGTCAGAGAAAAAGGGTCTCATGGGGGACGCCCCATCTGAATGAAAACAGATAGAGATTCCTAAGAATAGTCCCTTGGGACAAATCTGTACCCAATGGGAAACCACTGGAGGGGCCAGTGGACTGTCAAAACAGGAGAACAATTACCCAGCTGGGCGGCAGCCAAAGAAAATTCCATACATTTTAGAACGGATGAATTTTGTAGGGACCAAGAGGTGTAAACAACCACGAGGACAAGGTAAAGGTGTTGGTGGCAAATATAAAGATACGGCCGCCTCCCCTTCAGCTCCCACTTGGCCAGGTGGGACCCGTTGGACCATCTGCCTCCTCCCTATGTTCCGCCTCCAATCCCCGGGCCGGACCCGGACCCGAGGAGAAGGAGGCCAAGGGAGGGAGAAGAGGAGGGGGCAAGGGGAGGAAAGAAGGAGGATGAGACCTCTGGGGCAATGATCCCTGGGGAACATAGTAATTTGAGAAAAGAACTAAGAGATTTACAGGACAGAGAGAGATGGTGGGGAGTGCCCCAACCAGCCTCTGAGAAGGAGGGGGAAGCACGATTCCCTAGGGAAATGGCCAGATCAGTTACATGGAGGTCCCATTGACCTCCACAGAAATCTGAAATATGAGAGGGCAACTCCCTAAATTGCAGGGAGGGGTTTGTGAAGGATTTGGATGGGCTCCTGGGACCCTCCATTTTTATACCCACGGAGTTAATTCACATTGTAAGGCAATTGACCAATAATGAGGTGGTTAACCAAGGGGTGGAACAAGCACAGAAAATTTGGATAGGGCGAGGAGGAGAAGGCGCGGCTCGAACTGTGGCAGCCGCAGAAGCAGAAGTTCCATTCCAAACCCCTGGGAATTTGAACGTCCAAACAGAAGGGGGAAGGAAGTTTTGTAAGGATTATCAAGAGTTGGTGTTGAAAGGATTGGTTCACACGGTCCCCAAGGTAGTGAATATAAATAAAGCATTTGGACAGCCCCAAAAGAAAGAGGAATCCCTGACAGAATTTCTCGAAAGGTTAAAGGAAGGGATGTGGAAATACAAGGGATTAGACCCGGACCTTCCAGAAAATGAGGCAATATTGAAGCTACAGTTCATTTGGGGTCGTATTTAGATATCCAGAAAAAGCTGAAGATAGATGGGTTAGTAAACAAGATAGTTTTAGAATTAGTAAATGAGGCCCAGAAAGTGATGGTGAGAAGGGAAGAGGAAAAGGAGAAGAAAAAAAGTTAGCTTTATGGTACAGACTGTGAAGGAAGTGGTAGTAGCCGAAGAAAAAAGGCATGGTAGGAACAAGGCAAGGAGAGTCGAATATAAAGGAAGGGGAAGAGGCAGAGAGATTGGATTTGGAGAAAACCAACCAAGGGACGGAAGGAACTAGGGGTAAGACCCAAGTAGACCCCCCCCTCCCGAGAGATGTCTGCACTCTGTGTAGACAGACTGGACCTTGGAAACGGGAGTGTCCCAACAGAAGAGGAAGAGACCAGCAGGCTGCCTATATCCACGCCTTCCGATACGAGGATTCAGAATAGGGGTGTCAAAGGCTACTGTTTAATGGTCCAACCTCCGCAAAGCCCTTGATAACTGTGGAGGTGGGGTCTGAAAGGGAGCTGATAACCTTCTTGGTAGATTCAGGGGTGGGGAGGTCAACATTATCAGTCAAAATAAAGGGAATGATGGAAACAAAGGGAAGAGTGAGGGTCATTGGGGTGACAGGCCCTAAACCAGAGGTACCTGTCTTGGCGCCCCTAAAAGTGTCTCTGCCTCAGCAGTCGGGTGATTTATTCCATGGTTTTTTATGGATGCCCCAGAGTGGAATTAGCTTACTGGGAAGGGATTTATGGGGAAAACTCGGAATGTGGACTGGGATGGTAGGGGGACAGGTGTGTAGTGTTTCAAGGGATGTTAAGGGAAGAAGGCATTCAGGGTATCGACCCTTGTGTCTGGGCAGCTCCAGGAAATCCTGGACTCCTACATATTGCGCCAGTCACTGTGACACTAAAAAACCCTAAGGTAGTGCAAGTTCGGCAGTACCCAATATCATGCAAGGCCGAGGAAGGGTTGAAACCAGTGACTGCAGAATTATTACAGGATGGTCTGATGTAGGAATCGGTTTCCTCCTACAGCACTCCCATCCTGCCAGTTAAGAAAGTGAATGGGACTTATAGAATGGTCCAGGATTTAAGAGAAATTAATAAGATTGTAGCCCCAAGGGCCCCCATTGTCCCTAATCCCTACACCATCCTCAACGGTATCCCCAAAGACCATAGAGTATATACAGTAATAGATTTGAAATCGGCTTTCTTTTGTGTGCCCCAGCAGAAGCCGCCAGGCCCCTGTTTGCCTTCCAATGTCCACACCCCCGTATGGGAATTGTAACCCACTTTCAATGGTGTGTACTCCCCCAGGGATGCACAGAGTCCCCCACAGTATTTGGGGAAATACTAACACAAGTATTGAAAGAATGCCAGCTCCCTTCAAGGGTCACTCTGACGCAATATGTAGACGATCATTTGATAAGTGGGGAGGAGGAGGTCCAAGAGTGCTTGGTGAGTCTTCTGAATTTTCTAGCCCAAAAGGGGTTGAGGGTAATGAAGAAGAAAGTGCAGTTCTGCCAGAACCAGGTGAAGTATGTGGAGCATTTATTAAAGGAGGGAAAGAAACTCCTGGATCCCAAAAGGGTACAGGGTATCCAGGACCTACCCCTCCCCCTCACCAAAAGGCAGCTACGAGGATTTTTAGGTTCAGTAAATTTTTTGTAGGACCAGGATAGAGGGGTTTGCAGCCATGACCTCCTCCCTTACCAGCAAATTAAGGGACCGTGGTGTACAGGGATGGCCCCACTGTCTGCAGGCCTGCGCAGCCTCAGCCCAGGCAGTGAAAATGGCCAGGAAGTTTGAATGGCAAGTGGTCCTCATTGTACATTCCCCCCCATCAAATTCGAAGCATTTTAACTCACACCACCAGGCAATGGATGATGGATGCCCAACTTCTTCAATTAGAGGCGATCCTTTTGGAACACCCTGATTTAATTCTGGCAACTTCGGAAGGATCTAGTCTAGTGTTAGGACTATCCCCAGGAACAAATGAGGGAATGGGGCTGGAACATTGTTGTATAGATATAGTTGGATTGCAGACCAAAATCAGGGAAGACCTAGAGGAAACCCCCATTTTGGGGGCGACGGATGAATTCGTAGATGGATCATTCAGGGTGGTTGATGGGAAATGATACAGTGGATATGCCATAGTAGAAGGGGGAGAACAAGAAATTGAATCGGGATCCCTTCCCCCATCCATGTCAGCCCAAATGGCCGAATTAGTGGTGGTCCAGAGCGCTTTAGAGCTATCCAAAGGGAAAAGTGTAAACATATATTCAGACTCTAAATATGTTTGTGGGGTAGTGCATGTATTTGGGGAAATTTGGAAGGAAAGAGGGCTGTTGAGCTCCCGAGGAAAATCTGTGGCCCATGTAGGCATTATCAAAAGGCTGTTAGGAGCCTTGCAGGGACCGGCCCAGGTGGCCGTAACTTATGTTAGAGGACACCGAAAAGAATCCAGCCATGAGGCACAAGGAAATCGATGGGCGGATGAGCATGCCAAGTTGGCCGCCCTAGGGCCACCGGCCACAACAGCCTTTTTGGCCGCCCTCGTCCCCCAAGGACTGGATCCAGAACCCCCTTTTGCGTACACTCAGAGGGAAAGAGAAAAGGCTTATGCCCAGGGGGCTCGGAAGGAAAGAGGAAAACTCACACTCCCTGATGGGCGCTCCTAGCTCCCAGAGGGAGTGACCCGGGAGGTCTTAAAGACCTTGCATGAAGGTGGACATTGGGGAGCTGAGGCCTTGGTGGGTGCCTACCTTCAGAGATTTGTAGGATGCCGGGTGTGGACAATAGCCAAGCAATTGTTCCAGCATTGCTTAACATGCCAGAAGGTGAATAAAAGGAGAGGGCAAAAAGAAAATGTTGGGGGCCAGCTGATTTCAGTCAGGCCCTTTCAGAGCTTACAGGTAGATTTTATAGATCTGCCCCTGGTAGGTAGGCTCAAACATTGCCTAGTAATGACTGACTCTCTCACGGGATGGGTCGAAGCTTTTCCAACGGCCCAAGCTATGGCCCTAGTGGTGACAAAGAGACTTTTGGAATATATAGTCCCTAGATTTGGGGTCCCAGAAAGGATGGACTCCAATATAAGGACTCATTTTACGGGCAAAATCTTTCAGAGTCTAGTAGAGCAGTTGGGAATTAAGTGGAAACTCCACACCCCATGGCACCCTCAAAGTTCCGAAAGGACTGAGAAGATGAATCAAGCCATTAAGAACATGCTAAAGAAACTCATTGTGGAGAGCTCACTACCCTGGACTAAATTCCTTCCCTGGGCCCTCTTCACTATCCGGACCAAGCTGCAAGCAGGGATAGGGCTCTTGCCATTTGAATTATTATATGGGTTTTCTATTTGGGATGTGTCTCCCTGCCAACCTGGGGAAACAATTCATAAAATTAAAGATGCCTTTCTGCGAAAATATGTGTTGTCGCTGTTTTCTATCTTGTCTACATGCAGGAGACAGGGTCTCATTCACCAGACCCCTCCATTGGAGGTATCGGTCCATTGTGTGTTGCCTGGAGATTGGGTGCTTCTGAGGAAGTGGAGGGACGAACCACTGTAACCCAACTGGGAGGGGTCATTCCTTGTCCTCCTAGTGACAGAAACGGCCATTTGAACCGCCAAGGGTGGATGGGTGCATCATTCCCATGTGAAGGTTGTCTCAGCTCCTGACGAAGCCAGCACTCCAGACTGGACTGCGAATCCAGACCCTGAAAACCCCTTGAAGCTGACATTGAGAAAAACTAATACAGCTAATGGGTGATATTTCAATTTCGCCTGGAGAACTGCCAACAGGGTGACGACTCAGAGTGGAGCCCTCAGGAGATTCTCCAAAGGTTCGCGTGGCAGTTTGAGGACCCGCTACATATTCCTATGGGCCTAGTCTGAGATGGGAGGGAGAATTATGCCAGTTTTATAAGCGGAGAATCTGGAAATACGAAGAAGGGGATGGGTAAATTTTCTGGGGACGAGTAGAATAGCAGCATGGGGACCCCAGGAAATATCAGAAATGAAAAATTAGGTTTTATTTTCAAAAAACGTGCTGGTGGAAAGTTTGGAAGAATCTGGGAGTATCATCGTAGAGGATTAACAGAGTCAGCCTCTTGTGTCCTAACTCTCCCCATTATTTCCACCGAATTTATTGTGTAAAGTGCCAGAACCTGAATAATCCACTGCACGGGGATACAGACGATTCTTCGGAAGGCTAAAGGCTAAAGATGAAAGGCTAAAGACGAAAGGCATTTTGGGCACCTTAGGTGCTCTATGGGTCCTAATGAATGTACAAGGAAATGACGATTGCACCCCCTGTATAACAAAAATTTACAGGGAAGGGAAGATTTCCCAGACTTTGATATACAAGTCCAATCATGATTGCTGAACTAATAATGTTACCCAGTGCCAATTTCATAATACCACCTATAACATATGCCATAATAAGGCTGAGACTATTTGTTTCAATCCCCACCGTAATACAGTCCAAGCGAGGGTAAATGTATATACCAGAAACCACGGAGCTAGGCTCCTGGTAGCTTCCAATGTCACCTCCCAGCCCTGGGAGCCCCTCCAAGTCTGCTTCGATGTTTGCCAAGCCATAAACAGAGGGGATTATTGGACAGCAGTGTCATGTGGAGGTCTTTCTTGGGAAAGAAAAAATCAAAACTATGTCTGGGAAAACATATATGATGCCCTAGGGAGGTTAAATGCACACCATTATTTTTATGCTAAGGAGGATTAGTGGTCCCCAGGGCCCCGAGGTCTATTTAATATAACTCTCGGCATCGGTACCATAGATTGTCCTGAAGGGCATTGTACCCCAATGTGTTTGTCATTAGAAACTAATAACCTAGCTGGGACCATTATGAATTTTTGGGGAATAGGTGTTGATGGGCCTGGTAAGGACCCATATGCAGAAGTTTGTATCAAGATAGTGACCATATAGTCCATTTCACTTTCTGGGAGGAAATGGGGAAAATGATAGAAATCCCCCCGGTAACAAAAATATGTTTATTGATTTAGCTGACTGGGTGGCGGGTGAATTACAGGTAAAAATTGTTATGTGTGCAGGAGCACCAATATGGGAGAACAATGGCCATGGGAAGCACAGGAAGTGCCTTGGGCGAATCTTACACAGGCCCTTAACATCACCTACCATGAAAGTGAAAGGCCCAACAGATGGGTGCAGAAACATCCTTTGGTAAGATGAACCTGCTTCATTCGAGAAAAAGGGGGGAGGGATTTGTGGATCTGGCAGGAAGTCTAGATTGTGAAACTGCCTGGTGGTGTAACATCACCCAGGGAAGTTGGAGGGATTTCACTAACACAAGCCGAGTTGCTTTTAACATAACGGAAGGCCCCCTTTTGCACTATTGGGGGCCCCCTTGCAACGGTTCCATAGGGTGGGAAGCTCCTGATAGCCTCTATTGGATTTGTGGGGCAACCGCATATAGCACCCTCCCTAACAATTGGACAGGGGCATGCATCCTGGGAACTATTCAACCCAGCTTTTTCCTCCTCCCAGTCAGGACAGGGGAACGTTTAGGGGTCCCTGTATATGACTAATTGGGCAGAACCAAGTGATCAATGAGCATCGGACATTGGGAAGATAATGAGTGGCCGCCGGAACACATCATCCAAGCATATGGGCCAGCCACATGGGTGGCAGATGGGTCTTGGGGATATAGGACCCCCATTTATATGCTGAATCAAATAATCCACCTTCAGGCTGTGTTGGAAATAATCACCAATGAAACATCTCTAGCCCTAGCCTTGTTGGCCAAAACTAACACTCAGCTGCGTACCGCCATATATCAAAATAGACTGGCCTTGGATTTTCTATTAGCAACAGAATGAGGAGTATGTGAGATGTTTAACCTAACCAACTGTTGCCTGCAAACGATAATGGAAAAGCAATAGAGCAAATTACCGATAGAATCAGAAGTCTGGCCCACGTGCCCATCCAAACCTGGACAGAGGCCCTGGATACTGGAGGGTGGCTAGGTGGCCTATTTGGAAATTGGAAACAGGCTCTATTGATGGGTTTATTGATTTTGGGAGGATTAATCATGTTACCCTCTTTAGTCCCGCTAATTCGATCCATAGTATCCAGTGCTGTAGAAGCCGCTATTGGCAAGCAAGATCCTGCTAGACTTTTACATTTACAAGCCATAAGACAGAACCATCAATATTCCCTCTTGGGAAAGGAAGAGGGAGTGAAACCCGATGGAAAAGAGTATGGGACAATAATGGTAGAGATAGAGAATAAATAAGTGGTGACCAAAAGAGATGAAGGGGGAAAAAAAGGGGGGGATTGTTGTGGGAACAGTTAGGTCTTTTGTGCACCACACGATTCTTCCACGATTAGTAGCCATGCGCAAAGACAGGGTCAAAGTATGCCCGTATAAGGACATGGTGAACAATCGGCGTCGGTGATAGGCAGAATGTGAGCCTTCTGCGTCGGCCAGGATAGGCCAGAGGGACAGAGAGGGGTGTAGCATCACAAGCTTTGAATTGAGCTGTGCTGCGACACAGACTTTAGAGACCGCACCCTGGGTGCCTTCTCTCCATGCCTGCTGACATGCATTCCAAATAAAACTTGCTTGCTGCTGACCTCCGTGTCTTGGCGTTTTCTTGGTGAGACAAAAACGATCCATAACACTGTCGATTTTTTTAATCAATAAAATGCAAAGAGTGCATTCAGATATTTATTCAATGGTGACTACTCACAGAAAAGTTTCCTGAAGTTAAGAATTAGAAGCTGCCTTGAATCCCTTGATCAAGTACAAATAGTGTTATGTATGTGGATTCAAGGGAAGACTTTGGGTGTCCCTGCCTGGTTCATTGGAGCCATACGAACTGAGCTTGGGGACTCGGGAACAAAGGGCTGCAGGATCCAAATCTCTGCAGCCCTGAACCAATCACAAGCCCCCCTGAGTTTGAATGACCCAATAACATGCTTGCGTGGGAATCCAGAGATGTATATAAGTTTGGCCCCGTTGGCCCCGGCCCCAGTCTTGTAATGTAGTCTTATACTATGCTACTTCTATTAAAGAGCTTGTTATCACTCATCCTGTGACTCCTCCATGCATAGAACCCACTATACAATAAATAGATTAGCCACAAATGTTTTAAAACAGACAAATAATAAATAATGAAAGCCATGGAGGCCAGTGGTGGCCTATCAACTTCTGTTGTTGTGCCACTGATTACCAATGGAATTCCTTGACCTTACTATCAGAAGGCAGTGGCAGAGACACTGCAGTCAACCTCCATGCAGTCAAAAACTTTGTCTGCAAACTCTAATATACATGGCATAACAATCAAGGTGACAAAAACAGGTACAGAAGAGCTGGAGGTGGGCAAAAACATAACCCAATCAAAAAATGAAAATGGTCTAGCTAGAATAAAGGGACCCTGAGGTATGTTTTGAAAAGAAAACATTGGAGTGATACACAGTTGAAGGCATGCAATTTCACATTCTTTTGGAATCAATAGGAAATAACTCTGGAGGGATTTAATGGAATCACTGTTTTATTTTAGAATTGTTTTCCTTACATAATTTATGACAAAATAGTGTGGATGAAGTCAAAGGATTATGCTGAAGCATGTCGGTGGCATATAGATGAAAAGGTGTAATTTTGTATTCTTTAAGAATCAACAGGAAGAACCCCTGGAGGACATAATGGAACCACTCTTAAATCTTCAAGCCAGGGCTTTTTTCATTATCTACTCAAAAGCAGAGCAGCTAAGGTCACAAAGGCCACAGTAAAGCAAGCACTATAGAGTCAATGCTTAAAATAAAAGCTTCACAGTTTCATCTATAATCCAAGCAGAATTTTTGTTTTTCGTAGAAAAATCTGTATGGAGTTACACAAGGTTCTCAGCATGCCAAAGCAAAGACACTTCTAGAAGAAACTGAGTCAGAAGTAAAAATAGGTTTTCTTAGGAATTTGTTTCTGACCCACCACCATGATTTCTTTAAGGAAAATCTGCATAAGAAGAAAATGGGTGCAATCACATGAACAGTTTGGTTCACCATAGTCACCTCTCCTCTCTAGGTTAAATGGGTTCAATCACATGCACACAGCTGGCTCCCATGCCCCATTCATCCTTACCTCACACTAAAATGACTCCCTCACAGATTAAATAGCTACTGGCAAATGCCTGTGGTTTTCCTAGCGAAGCACTTCCATGATGTGTTTCTGACTGTCTGATCTTCCCAGTGTGCCATGAAAACACATGAGCAGTGTGATCGCTCCACTCTGTTTCTGGCATGTCTCCCCCCCCCCCACAAACCCCACTCCAATATGTGCTTCAGCACCCCCATAGAACTGACTAGGAGCATGTGTGCGCTTATATGCTTCTGCACATGCACAGCAGGAATTTTTTTTTGGGGGGGGGGGGATGGAAGCCATCCAGCCCAATTGCAGGTTCATGATTGCAGTGCATTAGCAATGTGAATGACCAACCACAGGCCCACGGTGCTATGATGCTAGTTTAGGGGGCACTGTCTGATCAGCATAGACCACTTAAAACTGGGATGATGGTCTGTTAATTGATGGTTGCCAACAGTTTTGTAATGAATACAGTGCAGTTGCTATGCTCTTAGCCTCTTGGATTTGGGTCTTGTTCGCTTCCCCCCCTTCTTAGAGATCATAAAATAGCAAATACCTATGTTGGTGGCACATCAGCAATGTACCAGTGCCTAGGTTATAAGACTGAACTCCCCACCACAATATCACAGGACTGTTTTGGAATAATTTTAGTGTACTTTGCTTTATGTGCTTTTGTGCTTCAGCTTTTTAAATTGGCTTGACTTGTTGTTATTGGCATTCTTTTATTGATATGTTTTATTTAATTATTATTACTTGACTTATTGTAATGACTTGTTTGTTTTGTAATTTGTTTTACTGTCTTACTTTATTGCATTGATGGGTTTTGTTGTTTTAGTTGTGAGCCGCCTTGATAAAGTAGCCAATAGTAGGGGATCCCCTGGTTTTGAAGCCCTCTCCCCACTTCAGGGTTATCATAAAGTGGGGGGAGAAAAATGTCCACTGAGCACTCCAAAATACCCTATGGAGACCAGTCCCCATAGAGTATAATAATCAATCTGTGAGTATCTGGGGCTCTTTTTTTGAGGTAGAGACATCACATTTTCACCATAGCATCTTATACCTCTCCTCAAAATAATTCCCAGACTTCAATAATTTTTCACAACCTTCCTCCTGGCTCCTCCACCAAAGTGTCTTGGCTTCCAGATGTTTTCTGAGTTGGATCTGGCAACCCTACACCTTGAGCAGGTCTGGAGAAGTAGCATATACATTTCCTTAATAAAAACTATACAATACCGATTTTCTAATTTTTCTTCATTATACAGCTGGGGGATCTTTATAGGCATACCACAGGAATCTAGATCTGGGAAAACTGATTAAATCTTAGCTGATTTCATTTGCATTCACTTTAAGGGATTCAAGAAATGAGAAACTGCTGTTTTCTAAATTCTTCTTGATGAATTTCCTAGCATTTAACTACACGTATTCACATATTAAAAGTAAGAAAAGGTAGGTTTTGGTTGCTCAAAAATATTGAATTGCCACTTGGGTTTTCTGTTGAAGATAAATGTCAAAACTGCAGAGATGCTTGAGATTCTAAAATTAAACTACAGAATACTCGCTCCCGGGCCTTTTCGGCCGCAGCCCCACATCTCTGGAACCAACTTCCAGAGGAGGTGCGGGCCCTGCGGAACCTTGATCAGTTCCGCAGGGCCTGCAAGACCACCCTTTTTAAATTAGCTTTTATGAATAACTGAATTATATCGACAACGAAGAAAACCCGCCATCAGTACTAACTAGAAGAGCGTCAAGGATAGTGTCATAATATGTTTTAGTTAATTGTTTTAACAGGTTTTTAAGGTTAATTAATGTTTAATTTAATGGTTCTAATGTAACTGTTTTATTGTTTGGTGCACCATTGGTCATCGTATTGTTAGCCGCCCTGAGCCTGCTTCGGCAGGGGAGGGCGGGGTACAAATAAAATTTATTATTATTATTATTATTATTGTGCAGGACATTTAGACAGTACAAGTATGTCTGCTAAATGTTGTAAGATTCTCAGGACAAAGAAATAATGATACAGATATATACATAAACAGGATTTGGGTGGTAGAGCCCATGTCTAAAAATTTCTAA
Organism: Heteronotia binoei; assembly: GCF_032191835.1. Lineage (NCBI taxonomy): Eukaryota > Metazoa > Chordata > Lepidosauria > Squamata > Gekkonidae > Heteronotia > Heteronotia binoei. The sequence continues at coordinate 125,698,831 of NC_083223.1, forward strand.
GGCAATGTGTTACAGTTAAAAACAAATTGTTTCTAAATTGATTGCCTTTCCATCCCCTTACTCCAGGGGTGGCCAACAGTAGCTCTCCAGATGTTTTTTGCCTAAAACTCCCATCAGCCCCAGCCATTGGCCATGCTGGCTGGGGCTGATGGGAGTTGTAGGCAAAAAACATCTGGAGAGCTACCGTTGGCCACCCCTGCCTTACTCATTTTCTGTACTTCCCCTCGCCCTTTTTCTCTATGGCCCTTAATGTGGCAAGGGTGGCTAAGGAAAAAAAAAGCAAATATCTGGTAGAACAGTCCTGCTCTGACCTGCAGGCCCTGTTCCACCCTACCCTCCAAGGTTTTCCCAACACTAGGAGGAGCCTCTCTCTCTCTCTCTCACACACACACACACACACACACAGCAGTCAAAATAAACACAGTTTGGAATCACACACTGTGGTCTCACTGGGGCAATTTACTCACCATAGAATGCTGTATACTCAACCAAGTTCTTCAGACTAAGTATACTCAACCAAGTTCTTCAGGAGAGCCAGTTCGGTGTAGTGGTTAAGTGTGCAGACTCTTATCTGGGAGGACCGAGTTTGATTCCCCACTCCTCCACTTGCACCTGCTGGAATGGCCTTGGGTCAGCCATAGCTCTGGCAGAGGTTGTCCTCGAAAGGGCAGCTGTTGTGAGAGCCCTCTCCAGTCCCACCCACCTCACAGGGTGCATGTTGTGGGGGAGGAAGGTAAAGGAGATTGTGAGCCACTCTGAGACTCTTCGGAGTGGAGGGCGAGATATAAATTCAATATCTTCTTCATCTTCTTCTTCTTCTAACACAGGGAAAACAGAGGTTCCACTTTACTATTTACTCTGTATTTTTCTGTGCAAATGGGTTCTGGAGGGACTGTAAAACAAATGAAGGAACAGGCCTGTTTCTCTTTCCATTCTCAGAACAGGGCCTAATATAAATTCCAGGGGTGTGTGGCATAATATGCAAAGGAGTTCCTGCTACAAAAGAAGCCCTGGTCTTCATATGATGTTTGGGTTGGATCTGAGAGGAGGCCTGGATCCTTTCTATGGTGGCTTGAAAGACCAGCCCAATTAGCACCATGCATCTATGGTATCTACCTGTCATGTTAGGAGTATTGATTGTTTCCCAGCATAGATCAGATTACTAGTTTGTTTTGAGCAATTAAATTAGCTGTGACCATAGATTTTCAATAGAATGGATCAAAATAAAATAAAAGGGGCTCTAATACCTAATTTTGTGCCAATTTATTATTGTATATATTTGCTGCTATAAAACAAACATTAATTACAAAAAGGAATTACAAAATTATGAAAAAAGAATGAGTCGTTAGGGGGTTTTTTTGGAAAGCAAAAACCAAAGCCAACTTTTTCCTCAAGTTGATTTTCCTTAAGGATATGGGAAATCAGGAAATACAGAGCAACTCTACAATATTACAGCATAATCCACAGCATAATCTTAAAACACTTTCCTGACGATATACCCCACTGCATAGACCTAAGAAGAATTCTGAATGGACCTCTTCTGGATGACATGTTACACTAAAATCCTAAACAGAATTACATCCTTCTAAGCTCATTGAGTTTAGTGGACTCTGTTTAAGACTGTAGTTTTCATTACTTTTTAAAAAACTGTTTCAGGTCTTACTTCTAGAAAGAAAATTCATCTTCAAGCCATTAGTAGCAACAACAACAAAAAATCTGTGTGCCTTTTATTTTGAAATGCCTAAATTTTAGATATGGTCCTAGCATCAATAAATATATAATAATTATAATATATAATAATGTGTACCACAAAAACACATTACAGAGAAATAAGATAAGAAAACTACATCAGAGAGAGCAATAGCCCATATACAAAGATTCTGGTGCAAGATAAAGGTGATATTTTGCATTGGAGAAGGCTTTTTCCCCCTCAGAAGTAATTGTGGCAAAAAATGAGAGATCCATTACTTTCAGATGGTTCAAAGAATGGACATCAAAGTGAAGAGCTTTCTAAAGGGCAAAGATGTAAGGTGCCAGAGAAAATGGTAAAAGGTGAAGATGACTAGATAAAATGCAATATCTCTCTAGAATATAACAAAATATTACTGCCTAGATAAAATTGTTTGCCAACAGGGGCTCAAATATTGGAGAAACAGCCATGTGTATTTGTTTCATAGTCCTGCTTAGCGTCATTTCTAGAGATGGGAATGAACTGGGAAAATGACGGTTTGTTGGAGGTTTGAATCTCAAACCATGAACCTCCAATGAACTCCTCTATTGGATGAAGTGGTTCATGGTTTGTCCAGTTCAGGTGTTTGGCCCCATCCAGAGTGAGCTTTGAAGGTATTTAAATGCCTTTGGAGCTTATTTCCAGGACAGGACAGCCTGGCTGAGCACTGAGAGTGAGTTCCAAAGGCCTTTTTAAAGCTGCCTGACTCAACTGAGCTTCCAGAGTGAGCTCTGAAGGCTTTCATGGGCCTTATATGCCCTTATATGGGCAGGTTCCATCCAAAGGTGGACTCTGAGAGTTCAGTCGAGTCACACTACCTGACATGGCTGAGCTCCAAGGCTGACCTCTAGAGGCCTTTAAAGGCTCCAAAGAGCATTCATATGTTGTACATATAAGCTAGGCTTCCCAACCCTCCCGCCCTGGCGAGGGACCCCCGAATTTTCAGCCTCCTCCCCCGCTCTTAAAAAATCTGGGGGCGGGGGGAGAGAGAACATACCTGTAGGCCTCATGTTGTTTTACAGCTTGGGATCCATTTTTAAAATGTGTCCCTTTAAGGCTGCACAGGAAACAGGAATGGCCCCTCCCTTTCTTTTCCTGTGCAGCCTTACTTTCGTTTTCACAGCGAGCAAATTCTGCTGGAAGAAGACCAAGTACGGTAAGTATTTGTGTGTGTGAGAGAGAGAGAGGGGGAGGGGGCAGGGAGAGGGGATTCCCTGGTATGGAGGCCCTCCCCCCCCTTTAGAAAGCGTGGGGGGGAGGGAAATGTCTACTAGGCACTCTATTATTCCCTATGGAGAACGATTCCCATAGAGAATAATAGGGAATTGATCCATGGGTATTGGGGGCTCTGGGGGGGCTATTTTTGAGGTAGAGGCACCAGATTTTTAGTATAGCAGCTAGTGCCTCTCCCCAAAATACCCCCCCCCCAAGTTTCAAAAATATTGGACCAGAGGGTCCAATTCTATGAGCCCCAAAAGATGGTGCCCCTATCCTTAATTATTTCCTATGGAAGAAAGGCATTTAAAAAGGCGTGCTGTCCCTTTAAATGTGATGGCCAGAACTCCCTTGGAGTTCAATTATGCTTGTCACATCCTTGTTCCTGGCTCCACCCCCAATGCCTCCTGGCTCCACCCCCAAAGTCCCCAGATTTTTCTTTAATTGGACTTGGCAACCCTAATATAAGCACAGAAAATATACAGATCATGCTAAATTTCAATGGTCACTGTATGTTGTATTCACAGCTTTCCCTTTTACAGAATGTAGTGATTAGAATGAGAATGCTAAATAGGAACCCAGATAAACACAGGTTCATATTACTGCTAGGGTCATAAAGTTCACTATATGATATTAGCAGGGGTCATATCATGGAAAAAGAGGTGCCGGAGCACAACATTAGCATAACTCATTTGCATAACCCATTTCCACATGTCACACACCCCTGACATCAGCAGAAGGTATACTAAATTATATCAGCTCAGCATCTACCTTCAAATGCTTCCTGAATTATAGTTGTCATAATAAAACCTTACTCTCATCATACTTTTAAAATGACTTTGTCCTATGTGGCCACAGTGGCATGATGATTTCCATCTGTCTACTTTATATGCTTGGGTTATTTTCCCATTTTTGGTGGGGAAAAATATTAGAAAGTTTCTCAAATCTTAGAGTTCAGCAAAATTCTCACAGGGGGTTTGAACAATGAAGCCCAGAAGCATTTATTGGGGGGAGGGGGGGGAGAAAGAAAGAAAGAAAGAAAGAAAGAAAGAAAGAAAGAAAGAAAGAAAGAAAGAAAGAAAGAAAGAAAGAAAGAAAGAAAGAAAGAAAGAAAGAAAGAAAGAAAGAAAGAAAGAGCACAATGCAATTCAGAGGTTCTGAAAGTCCATTCCTGTGAGCTTCTGCCCAAAATGAGGCTTCTCCTTCTCTCTGAGCCTACTTCATATTTTGTTGTAAGGGCAAAAATAAAAATTGGATGACCCATTTTTTTTCTAATATCACTGGCAAACAGTTGTAAATGCAAGTATACATTACCCCATTGTGCGGATTTGTTTGGAAATTGTGGAGAGTAAGACCCAAATTTGTTTCAATTTTTAAGCTGGATATTGGCTTATTTTACATTGGGTGTTTTCGCACTTACCTTTTACTGGCGTGACCACCCTCCTCACGCCGGCGGATCTGCAGGGATTTCGCACCAGAAGCGCCGGCGCAGCCAAAAGAGCCGGCAACTTCCGTCGCGGAGCCAGCTCAAACGTTTTCCTGCTTCTTGGCGGTTTCCGTTTGAGCTGGCTCCGCGACGGAAGTTGCCGGCTCTTTTGGCTGCGCCGGCGCTTCTGGTGCGAAATCCCTGCAGATCCGCCGGCGTGAGGAGGGTGGTCGCGCCAGTAAAAGGTAAGTGCGAAAACGCCCATTCAGTTTCAAATGTTAAAAATAAAAATAAAATATCCTGGGCATATCTTAAGAAATAACATAAAAACAAACTCCATTCCATTCATTTAAGAACATTTTTTAAAAATTCCATCCCCAAGCCCAAGTCAAGATTTTGGTAATGTACCATATTTTTGGACCATAAGACGCACTCCCCCCCCCAAAAAAGAGGGGGGAAGTGTGTGCGTCTTATGGAGCAAAGGGACAATAGGACGTACCTTCCTCCGGGGGGGGGCAATCCGCTGCCTCCGCCTCCAATCCCGGCGCTTCCCCCGTGCCTGTCTGCCTGGCTCCAGCTCTGATGCTTACAGCAAGCGCCAGGATCGCTCCCTCCACCCTCCGATCCCAGCTCTTGCTTTAAGCATCAGAGCTGGAGCCAGGCAGACAGGCACAGAGGAAGCACCCGCCCCCTCCGCAAACCCAGCGCTTCGCGAGCGCCGGCTGCGGAGGGGGCGGCATGCTTTCTCCGTGCCTGTCTGCCTGACTCCAGCTCTGATGCTTAAAGCAAGCGCCAGGATCGGAGGGAAGAGGGAGTGATCCTGGCACTTGCTGTAAGCGTCAGAGCTGGAGCCAGGCAGACAGGCACAGAGGAAGCACGCTGCCCCCTCTGCAGCCGGTGCTCGCGAAGCGCTAGGTTTGTGGTGGGGGCAGTGTGGAGCGATCCCAGCACTTGCTGGAAGCAGAGCTGGAGCCAGGCAGGCAGGCACGGGGGAAGCACCGGGATTGGAGGCAGAGGCAGCGGATCGCCCCCCCCCCCCCCGGAGGAAGGTTCGTCCTATCGTCCCTTTGCTCCATAAGACACACACACTTTCCCCCCCACTTTTTGGGGGGCGGAAAGTGCATCTTATGGTCCAAAAAATACAGTACATTACCAAAATCTTGTAAGAGAGGTGTTTTACAGTCCAAAGGTCCAACAGCTGGATTCAGGACTCTTCAGGTCACTGAGCATGGGACTTGGACATTAAATTTCAGAACTGTTTCTGTTGTGTGAAATTATTATATAGATTAGGAATAAGACCTGTTGTGAGGAAAAAATACAATGAATTCTAGAAAGAGGCTCTGGGCAAGTACTCCCCCACTACACACACACCTTGTTGTCTTCCCTCCCACCCAAGGCAACTGTTTTCTGAAGGGAAATTATCTGATTTCAGCTTTCCATCTCCTTCCTACTCCCTGCAGCCTCTACATAGTAAAGTACAGTCTTTCTCCAAAATGTGGATCTAAGCAGCTTACATCATTCTCCTCTCTCCCTTTTGATCTGCACAACAGCCCTGTGAGGTAGGTTAGACTAAATGTCTGTGACTGGTCTGAAATCACAGTGTGGACCAAAGCAGGAGGGAAGCAGCCGCAGCAGGGTATAATAACACAGAGTCCACCCTGCAAAGCAGCTGTTTTCTCCAGGGGAAGTGATCTCTGCCATCTGGAGAGCAGCTGTAATTTTAACTGATGCCCAACTTTCACCTGGAGATTAACAACAATGGTCCCCCAGGAAAAAATGGCTGGTTTGGAGTGTGGAGTCTATGTCATTGTACCCCTCCTCAAACCCCACCCTCTCCAGACTCCACCCCTCAAATCTAGGAATTTCACAAACTGGAGTTGGCAGCCCTATCTCCTTCCCTTTGTCCGTCCCTCTGACTTCAGCTTTCCATCTCCTCCCCCCTCCCTGCAGCTTCTACCTAGGAAAAGCACAGTCTTTTTCCACAGTTGTGGATCACAACTGATTGATATTGAGGAAGTGATATATAAAATGAGCAAACTACATTACCAGAAGCTCATAAGAGAAGAGTGTTATAGTCCATAGGTCCAACAAATGGATTCAGGACTCTCTTCAGGTCACTGAGCATGGAACTTAAACACTAAATTTCAGGACTGTTTCTGTTGTGTGAAATTACTGTGTAGACTAGGAATAAGACCCATTGTGAAGAAAAATACAATGGACCAAAGCAGCTTACATCATTCTCCTCTCCTCACTTTGATCTGCACAACAACCCTGTGAAATAGGGTAGGTTGAAGTCAGTGACTGGTCTAAAATCACCTAGTCAGCTTTCACTGCAAGAACCTGGGTCTGGCAGACTCCACTCTGAAGCCCTCACTCTCAGGGGTCATTTTGTAGAAAATAGGTGGTGGAGCTCATCCAGGGATTGTTATGCAGCTGCATTTATTATTCAATGGACAAGGAGATGAAACTCTCAGAAGGAGGAGGAGGAACTCTCAGAAAGGTTCAGGAGCTGTGATCCTTTGAGCTCCCACTGAAACTGAGGCCACACTGGCTGTCATAGGATGGCTGCTGCTGAAAACAGCTAAGCATAGGTTAGCCAGCCTCCAGGTAGTCTGAAGATCTCCTGGTACCACAACTAAACTCCAGACAACAGATCTTTTGCCCCTGGAGAAAATAAGTGATTTGGATGGTGGATTCTATAGCATTATATTCAACTGAGGTCTCTCCCCTGCCCAAACCCTACCCTCCCTCAAACTCCACCACAAAATATCCAGGAATTTCCCACCAACCTGGAACTGGCATCCTTAGTCAGGAGTGACCCCAATGAGTTCTCCCTCAAAGGAATTTAGTGATACCTTTCAGACCAACAAATCAATTAAGTGGCTTTCCACCACCACCCCCCCCTCCACCTCTGCTAAACACCCTTTCTTTCTCCCTTCAAGTTTTGAGGATTTGATTGGATATTGCTGGCTTTCTCTACCAGACCACTGAAGTACAATAGGAATTGGCAGATATGAAAAAGTAGTCCTGGTCCAGGTTTTGTTTCTAACACAGAACAAAACTTAGTAACAAAGGCTGGGGAAAGAGTAGTCTTGTGTATTTTTCATTACTCAGAAGCAGCTTTCATTTTTAAAAAAGTTGGCACCTCCTATTCTAGAGTATCTTAGTGAAACAGGAACAGAACTATTCCCCCTTATACCCAACTCATACAACTGACCCAGAAGAAAAAGTCACTCAAAGAGCCAGGAGAACCAACAAGGTTGCACTCAGTGTCTCAGAGATAGCTTGAGCTCCTTGAAGACAGTAGAGTTGTCAGCCAGGTCTTAAACAGGTGGAAGGCAGATTGAGACTAGTCCAGGAGTTCCTAGAGCTGCTCAGTAATAACATTCTCCACCAAAATGATAAATTTGTCACTGCCCTGCAGTTCTAATATATGGCGATGAAATTTAGGATTTTCAGAAGCAGTTTCCTTGCTGCCTCTTTCAAGCCAACTGAAGTAGTGCCTTTCCTGAAACATGCACTCATTATATACATCATTCATGCCAACTATTTCTCCTGGCTTTTCACCAGGGCATGAATGTGGGCAACAAGTGTTTGTGAAAATATTTATGTTTTAATTCAGTTTTGCAGTTAAGACAACAGGACAACTCTGTTTTGAGGGGGAATTTGAAGAAAATGAAAACTGCAAACAGCACTTAGACACTACAAGCACTTTCCCACTAACATATGCAATTCGCCTGTTTTTTACCTGCCACCTCGATCTGAAGGATATCTGTGTTTATATGCTTTTAACCACTGTGAAAAAAGGTATTTTTCCTGAACCCATTCCTGTTTTTAGTGATGAGGAAAAAATTGATTTTGTGCTTTAAAATAACAATGAATAATTGTATGTTCTTGAGAGGTGATGGGAGTGACTCAGCAACACCCTGAGGCCAATGTTTGCAATTACTCCTACAGGAATTAGTCAATAGGAACATTTACAAGTTTCAGTGTCCTGCTGTATGCTCTCCTGAAAAGTAATTAACAGTTATATTCTACATTCTAATTTGTCTATTAGGATTACCTGAAAAACATTCATGATGGAAGTCTAAAGGGTCCAGAAAACTGAGTCTCAGTGAACACTTTAAGAAATGCTTTGTTACAGAAAAACAGTTCTGAGGGTTTTTTCCCATTGATGAAATGTCTCAGTTAGAACTTTACCATGATAAACACATAAAGCTTTCCATTAATTATAAGTTACACATGCAGTGTTATGGATCATGGGGAGTGGTGGTAGGTGGTTTCATCTAATATACACACTAGGGATTGGCACGCACCAGGAGAAATGGTAGTTCAGTTCATTTCCTGATTCATTTGATTTCTGACCCAGTTCATGTTCCATTGGCTCATTTGGTTCAGAAGGTGTAAAACTCACTGGGAGTCTTCAGAAGGCTCTCCTCCACCTACCCTCCAAGTTTGGCAAAGATTGGATTTGGATTGTCTGAGTTATAGTCCCCAAAAGCAGGTGCTCCCAGGAATGCTCAGCTTCAGCTCTCACAACAACTCTTTGTGCTGCAGACTGGGAGCTCCATGATTGGCTCCCAAAGCTGCCAATAAAGCTGCTATGGGGTTTTTTAAATCAATTTTAATATGGTCAATGACCAGGACAAATCAGAAAAAATTTACAAAAGCTAAAAACAAAGCTAAAATACTTACAACATATTCGAACATCGCATAAGATAACAGTGGGAAGTTATATAAAATAGCAATTAAAATTTGGTTTCAGAACATAATATATCATTGCGAACTTTACATGCAATTGAAAAGAACCTTGCACAGGACCTGTAATCTGTGGGTTCACTCCCATAAGAAACTTCCTAGTGACCTCAAAATCAGAAAGACTGAAATGTACTTATTACGGGACTAATTAACTTTGCCCTTATCTCCTGGTAAAACTGGCATGAAAGGAGAACATCCAAAGCTGCTATGGGTATTTCTAGGACTCCCAGAAGTCCATCCCCAGTGTTGCTTGGAATTGACTGAATCAGCACCAGACGGCCCAGGAAAACAAACTGCAAAAATGAACCAAATGAAGCACCAAGATCCAGACCGGTTCAGAATGAAGCACAAATCGACCTGATTCATGCACAAATCATGATTTGTGGTTCAGTTCATGCCGATGTCTAATACACACTACTTCTATGAAGGCAGAGTCTATCTGTTTAAACAGAGATGGAATGAATCAAGAGCCAAAGGGTATACGCTTCCAAGCATGAAAGTCATTTCAACTAAGAGTAAAATGCAAACAGGCCTCTCCTTTCTTGTTTGAACATTCTTTGGCATTAGTCTCCTTGCCAAGAATAACAGTTTTAAGAGTTCATTTTTTTTATGTGGGTGTGTTTGGCTTGGGGAAGGAAACTGCCTGTAAAGGATGCTTCGGCGGGGAGGGCGGGATATAAATAAAATTGATGATGATGGTACATTGTGGAAATAGGAATTAATGGGAGGTGTACCCAATATTATTCAAAACCATCTATCCAATCATTTAAGTACTTAAAAAAAGGTAGACCAGAACAAAGAATAGTCACAGGATTCTATTTGCCAAATACCAAATGAAAAAGAAAAAGAAAGCTTTTGCAACTATTATAGAAGTGCAGGAAAGCAGTTGCTGGGGGTGGGGAAAGCTCAGCACTTTGAGTTAATGGTTTTAACTCTTTTTCCCAAAACAAATGTTCTCATCCACTGAAAAAAACCCCAAACTCTCCTTGCTCTGTGATAGAAAACATACAGGCCACATACAGGCATCAACATTAATGGAAACATCAGATCCCAGATGGTTTTTTTGCAGTATGAAAATTGTACACAATGGGGGGAGGGGCGGAGGGGGTTAAAAGTAACACTTGGGTTTGCTTTGGTTACAACCTGAACTGTCTTTAAAAAGAGAGAAAAAACCTTGGGATAACCTGATTTTAAGAATATTTCAGGCCATGTCTGGTTTGGCCCAGAAATGTTACTCAAGGGTGTGCACCAAGAATTTATATATATATATATATATATATATATATATATATATATATATATATATATATATATATATATATATTATTTAATATATATATGGCTCCGAATCGTGGGTTTTATACCGTCATCACCTGCGACTCCTTGAGCGCTTTCATCAGCGCTGCCTTCGCACCATCCTCAACATCCACTGGAGTGACTTTGTGACCAACACTAAAGTCCTCAAGAGGGCAGAGGTTACAAGCATCGAGGCACTGCTGTTGAAGATGCAGCTGCGCTGGGCAGGGCATATTTCTAGGATGGAAAACCACCGCCTTCCCAAGATTGCTCTGTATGGCGAACTTTCCACCGGCCATCGAAATAGAGGGGCACCAAAGAAGAGGACTCCTTGAAGAAATCCCTTGGCACCTGTCGCATCAACCATCACCAGTGGTCTGACCTAGCCTCAGATCGCAAAGCATGGAGGCACACCATGCACCAGGCTGTCTCTTCCTTTGAGAACACACGCATAGCTGGTCTTGAGGACAAAAGGAGATTGAGGAAGAATCGCACCGCTACAGCACCAACCCCAAATCAGACCTTTCCCTGCAGCCACTGTGGCCGGATCTGCCTGTCCCGCATTGGTCTTGTCAGCCACCAGCGAGCCTGCAGCAGACGTGGACTACTGCACCCTTCTTAAATCTTCGTTCGCGAAGTCAAGCCGATATACATATATATAATGTGACATCTTCTTTTCAAATATGACATCACCAGCAAAGTCATGGTTTTTCAGGTTCTGGACTTAGGGACCATTGTTTTTGGTAGAGAACATGTATGTGGGTTTAGAGCAGATGTTTAGAAACATAATAGCACCAAATTTACAAATGCTACTGTCCTCCTTCTAATCTAAAAACACCCTAAATTTTACACAGATTGAACAAAAGGGTTTGATTTTATAGACCCCAAAGTGGTGATTCTCTGTGCAGCCACACTTCTCTCTACTGATTACTAAAATGGCAGTCAAGCTGCAGTTGAGCAAGAGAACTCCAGCTAGGCATGGCATTAAAAAAAATTGTCTGCATTCATTTCATTTCAGTTCTATTACTGTGTCTGGCAATTTTTAAAAATTACTTTCTCCCTGAAAAGTCAACATTTGCCACCCTTTCTTGTTGTCCATTTATTTAGTTTCACAACATGAAAATGGTTCTTTTTCAAACTCCCCCATCTCTTCCTGTCAGTTGACCATTATTCCCTGGGGAGGGAGGGGGGGGCTGGCATGGCTGTTTTTCAGCAATATGGCACTAGAAGTACAGCAGCAGAAGAGTTGGTTTTTATACTCTGCTTTTCTCTACTTCTAGCACCGATTTCCGACTAGTCTTATGCCGCTCTCACACTCCTCTTCTCCGTGGGGCTTCCATTGGATTTCACACTATCTGCCCTGGGGCTGCAACTAGCTTCGCCTTTTTTACACGACAAACAGAAACTGGTTTTTAGAGGATCTTGTTTGCTGCGTGAAAGAGGCGGAGCAAGTTGCAGCCCCGGGGTAGATAGTGTGAAATCCGACGGAAGCCCTGTGGAGAAGAGGAGAGTGAGAGCAGCATGAGGCTAGTAGAAAATCAGTCAGGAAGTCTCAAAGTGGCTTACAATCACCTTCCCTTCCTCTCCTCACAGCAGTCACATTATGAGGTAGGGGGGCTGAGAGAGTTCTGAGAGAACTGTGACTGGCCCAAGGTCACCCAGCAGGCTTCATGTAGAGGAGTGGGGGAATCAAATCCAGTTCTCCAGATTAGGGTCCAGCCCTCATAACCACTACACCACGTGGGCTCTCTGAGTTGAGTAAGTGCTTCTTGTGCTCTAAAGAAAAGAGTGAGTGCTGCCTGTCCTCTAAAGCAGGGGTGACCAATGGTAGCTCTCCAGATGCTTTTTGCCTACAACTCCCATCAGCCCCAGTCATTGACCATGCTGGCTGGGGCTGATGGGAGTTGTAGGCAAAAAACATCTGGAGAGGTACCATTGGCCACCCCTACTCTAAAGGACCCCAAGTTTCAAGCAGATTGTACCAAGGGGCTGAATTCTATGGACCCCTGAATAAGCTGCCCCCAGTTCACTATTTTTCCAACCATAGTACTTCCAATGAAAGGGCTGCACCCTCACAAAGAAGAAAGGAAAATGGAACTGCAGCTGTCCTGCAGCTTGTCTCCAAAGGTAATTCACAGAAAGCTCCTCCCTTGTAAGGAGTAGTTCTAAAGAAAAACATAAGCACACACTGTAGCCAATTAGTATCATCTAAAGAAAATAAAACAGCATGGATTGTTTGAGGAGGGTTTTTTTTCATGATAGTAAAGATTTCCAGAACATCACAGTAGTAACCTGAACCAGCAATTTTCATGTATAAACAATATTAACCTTGAATGGGACATGTATCCAAATTTGTTGTGCATTTTCAATTTATTTAAATAAATTCAACATTCTTTATCAGCCTAAAGCAGGGTTGCCAACTCCAGGTTGGGAAATTCTTGGAGATCGGAGAAGGGCGGGGGCTTGGGGAGGGTAGAGTTTGTGAAGGGGATGAAGCTCGGCAGGAATGAGCTGACATAGAGACCACCCTCCAAAGCTGCTGATTTTATTTTCTTAAGGGGGAACTGATCTCTGTAGTCTGGAGATCAGTGGAAATAGCCCCTACCTAGAGGCAGACAACCAAAACTCTAAGATTGTGATTAGGTGTTTTTGTTTTCTTTGTTTTTATTTTTGTTTGTTTTGTTTCATTATATATACAGTTCAGAAAACATAGCTCTCCTATGTACTCTCCTTACCAGTGCTATGAGAAATTAATGGTGTATTTTATCACAAAACCAGAAGCAGGAAAAAGCAACGGTGGTTAATTTCTTTAGCTGCTGAATAGGTAAGAGGAAATTAATAGGAATTCCTGATAACAGGATTTCTATTACATTCCTTCAGAGAACAACTTCATCTCTAGAGCAACACAGATCCTAACGCTATGAAGTCAAAATGAAAACCTCATTTTACTGATCAGATAATCCATTGTCATGAAATAAGAAAGACATTTTATTGGAAGGATTTGAAATACCCTACTACATAGTTCAATTTCCAGCCCATGCTTTTATTAACACTGAAATGAAAATAATCTGTAAGAACAGGTTGTTGATAAAATCCTTGTATTGCACTGTTGACATGAAAATGTCACATCTATAAACGTTTGCCAGTGCTACATTCACAGGGAGGCCTTCTTTGACCATCGAAATACACTGGTCTGTGGGTGTGTATGTGGAAAGAGAGAGGGACTGAAAGAGTAAAAGATGAATAAAATAGCAAACATGGTTACATTTTGAGAAGGAGATATAAATGCCCTGATCCAGAACATCTGCAAGAGCACAGAAACTTTCAAATTGAACAGGAGCTTCCAATTTTGGTTGCCAAGATGCAAGCCAAACTATCAGGTAGTCCAGCACTTATTAGTTGCTTGGTGATCACAGTTAACAACAATTTAACCAGACAGGCAATGCAATCCTAAGGGCAGCCAGCATTGCAGTGACCAGCTGCTGGTGTTACTGTAGCACAGCTAGTCTGCTCCCTGAAGGGTTTGGTTAGTGAGCAGATGGCTAGCAAGAAAAGACTGTGTTTTTGAGGCCACAATCATGTAAGCATCCCCAGCAACCACACCATAACATCCCATCTGGATGTTGTGTTGCAACAGCTGGGTCATGATAGACAGGGCAGGCAGAACCAACATGGGACCAGCGGGCACAGGGGCTAGCCTAACACTCATCACAGGCAGGAAAGGACTCTGTTTCTGCAGCCCCCCTTCCCACACTTAAATGGATCAAGTCCTGTCACAAGTCCCTGGACAGTTGACAGAGTATACAAGGGCCCCAAAGACCCAAGCAGGTTGTCTGGGGGTGGCACTCACAATCCCATACTCACCAGCCCTGGAGGGGTCTGGGCCACCACTGGAGGAAGAAATGGGCATCATGGCTTCGGGACACAGGGAAGGGCTGCTGGCACCTCCTATGCTGGGTTCAGGAAGAAAGTGGGAGGGACTCTTCTCTCTCAGGCAGGGTTCAAGCACAGAGGCAGGCAATGGTAGTGCGGGAGAGAGGAGGCACAGAAGCTGGGAAGGTGCAGACAGAGAATTCAGTGTTGAAAAGAGACTGGAGGCAGGCTCAACAACCCCATGACATGCCAAGGGTAAGAGAAGGGGTACAGCCAGTAAGGAAGTGCCCCACTGGGCCCAGGGTGTATTTTGGAGTATTGCCTCCATTAGGCAAACTCTACCTGGGAGGAGGGGGATTGGATAGCTTAGTGGGGCTTCACTCCATGGGGGAAGACAAGCAGTGCACACAAGACTAGCCAAGGAAGAAGAGCATAGGAGAAACCCAGAGGAGCTGGGAAACCACATGCAAGAGAGAGGGATTCAGGTGCCTGTCAACCTCCCTCCTCCTGCATTGTCTGAGACTACAGCCAAGCCAACTAGCTGGAAATCATGTCCTGGAGGACTCTGTCACACCAAGCTTAGACCCTAGGACTTGACACAGGCCCCTGGCCCACATGCTGCAAAGAAGAAGAGATTGGATTTATATCCCGCCCTTCATCAGTCTCAGAGCATTTTATAATCTCTCTCCCTTCCTCTCCCAACAACAGATACCCTGTGAAGTAGGTGGGGGTGAGAGAGTTCTGAGAGAACTGCTCTTGAGAAAATAGCTCTGAGAGAACTGTGACTAACCCATGTGGAGGAGTGAGGGATCAAACCTGGTTCTCCAGATTAGATTCCATTGCTCTTAACCACTACACCAAACTGGCTCCAAGTACATTGGAAGGGGCACATGGAGATGTCAGGGAGAAATTGTGCAGTCATTCTTTCCTGTCATGCTGCCAAAGGTGCCCCCGGCCAGCCTCAAGCCACCCTTATTGGCCACCAATAGATCTGCCAACAGCGTCTCATTAAGCACCTATCCCTCCCAATGTTCCTCATGACAGCAAGCAACCTTTCCAGCTGTCTGGCAGATACTGTCACAGATTCTCCCAGCCCTTCTTTGTCTTGGTGACCCCTGGAGAAAGTATCCAGCTGCTCCTGCTTGATTGCTGCCCACAAGAAAGGGAAGAGCTGAAGCCCAAGTGGGGGGCCAGAGTGGTTGATTGATATGTACCCTGGATCCTGAACAAGAACTCACAGTACTGGTGTAGCCAAGAGTCCCATAGTATATTACAGGAAACTCCTGCTCTGGAGTTGGTGATATTCTGTGAGGGAGCAAAGTTTTGTTCACAGCATACTCCTGGCAAGCCTCGTCCCTGGTTTAGGTAGAGAGTCTTAAAGAAGTGTGCATCACAACTGGGCCTTATAGTTGTATCCATGACAGTGGGGGGCATTTGATTTTTTAGTACAATAAGCACCTATGGGCTACACCATGTTTGTTATTGGTATAAATTTGCATCTCTGACAGAGGGCATTCCCAAGCTGAAATGACTTAGGGAACCAACTAACTTCAGCCATGCCCCAAGAACCATTCTCAACCATGCCAGTGCAGGGGCCTGTGCCTTGACTGCACTGATAGGCAGCTGCTGTGGGGCTGTGCCAGTGCCCAAAAGGGGTAATGCAACTCTGGGGGCCTGTGCCAGCACAACTGGCTTACACTTGCACATCTCAAAGATACACCAGCATAAAGGTCCATTGGCTCCCTGATCACATACACCACCACCCTTAGGATTGCACAGTCAGTGTAGTAGACTTTTGTAACATATAATGATGTAACACTGACTTCATGGAATATCCTGATTCCCAGGACTAGGATTCTTGTGTGCTTTGATGTTTTGTTTTCTAACATGAAGTGTCTACAGTTCCCTCCTCTGACCAATAGTTCCAATAGCAAGGTGGCCAACTTGAGCCTTGTGGCATCTGACATGCATATAGTATAAACATATAGGCACAGTTTAGGTATATTGCTCAGTATTGTAAATTCATAATAGTTATTAAAATGTATCATGTGTCTGATTTCTTTGTTTGCATGAATTCTTAGTTTCCTAGTTGTTCCATTCTAAAGCTGGTATAGAAATCACTTCATTGTTTACTCATCACTGATAAAAGAATGAACAGTCCCTTAGGAACTGCAATTACTGGAATTTATCAGCAAGTGAGCTTACCACCATCTCATAAACAACATACCAGCACATCCACATCCTTTACAATTCTGATTATTCTTTCTGAAAGCTGCTAAATTGTTCATTCAATTCTCCATCAATTTTCCTGAATAGTTTGTTTAGGAACAAATTAATTGGATCAGCCTTTGTTCTAAACAACTCCTGCTTAATGTCAGGCCTTATTATTTCTCTAAGATAAAAAATAAGAATAAAAAGCAAACACAATCTTATTTAAAGGGAAGTATAGATTGCTCTTTTACGCTGCAAAAGAAAATCATTTACAAATAGAGAAATCATGTTGAGTATTATCCCACAAAACTATGACATTCAGGGTGACCTTTTCTGACTAAAATGGTTTCAGGGATGGGGAGAGAAATTACAATTAAAATAACAATAATTGATTATTCAAGTAGGTTGCATCATATGCCCTTATGATGGAGTCTGCATTTTTTTAAAAAAACCATTGTTATTTTATGGATGCCCTTCAGGAGATGCCATCCTGTGAAATTAACCAAAGATCCCTATTAACCTGTTAAAAAAAACCCTGGCTTGTGTACTACAATCAGGAAAGCATCCAACTGTAACATTCATTTCAAGGAACTAATAGTTATATGACATCTGATCCTACAGTAATTGCAGGTTTGGTCAACCACTGGGATAATTCCTTACCCTCTCCACTGGCACAGATTCGAAACGCTATGTGAAATTTGACTTACTCCTGATTATAGTAATTCAGTGTTTGGAGTAGGGATGGGCATAAACTGGAAAACTGAAGCTTAGTTCATGGCATGTGTGGTTCGCAAACCACAATCAATCATGAACATTTTGAGCTAAATTGACCAGTTCAGTTCATGACATTTGTGTTGTGGTAGAAAAGGGCCTTCTCAGCAGGCTAGAGAAACCAAAGTCACAGAGAATCTTCAGCTGACACTCCTTTACCTGCCCTCCAAGTTAGGTAAGGATTGGATTTATGGAGTCCAAGTTATGCCCCCTCAACGAAGGTGCCCCCAAGAAAGTGCTTTCTGGGGAAATTATAGGTGCAGTTCAGGAGGTTCGGGATGAATAAAATGGATTCTGTGCAGACTAGAGATACCAAACTTGCAGGGGATCTCCAGCTGAATCTCCTCTACCTGCCCTCCAAGAGTAACAAAGTTTGGATTTACAGGGTTTGGAGTCCCCACCCCAAACTTGCCAATGAAGCAGTCACTTGCCTCATCAGTGAGATGATTGCTGTGGTTGACAAACACTTCTCCTATGTGGAGGATGTAGCCTTTCATTGGATGCAGTGGTGATGGTCAAGGCTCAGCTCTCCAGAGAGCAGGCAGAACCATGGACTTTACAACAGGCCTCTGGAGCAGTCAGCAGGACTATCAGGGATCAGCCCAGACCCCAAGAGGGGACAATCCTGCCACTGGGCAGTTAAGTGATTCTGCTTGGGATGGATGCAGACTATATAGTGCAAAATGTTGCCACCATGTGATACAGAGTAACCTGAGGGAGTGGCTGGGAGGTGGTAACATCGTTCATGGCTACATGACCACAGACACTGGCACCAACATGATGGCAGAGGTGAAGTATGTGCTCCTCATCTACCTAGAGACATGCTTCACCTGATGGTGAAGGTGCTCTGCCGCTCGGGAGCACTGTAAAAGCCATGCAGCATTAAGTTTGCCTATTTGCTGCCAAAGAGGCAGGGGGAAGGGGATGAAGAATTCCCCCTGTGCCATGACTGTGCATTTGGTGGAGCCGGCCTGGCTGCGCCCCAGAGAACTTGGACCTGGCACTGCAGGCCATGGCAACTTGGTTAAGGCTGAGCGGGCTGAAACTGAATCCGGCGAAGACAGAGGTCCTTTGCCTGGGTCGGGGCGCTCTGAGGGGGGAAATACCTCTCCCGGTCTTTGATGGGAGTCAGAAGCCTGGGAGTTCTACTGGAGCCTTCATTATCAATGGAGGCTCAGATAGCAGCCGCTGCCAAGTCAGCCTTTTTTCATCTGAGGCGGGCAAGGCAGTTGGCCCCCTTCCTAGAGCATCGGGACCTGGCAACAGTGATACATGCAACGGTCACCTCAAGATTGGATTACTGTAATGCCCTCTACATGGGGCTGCCTTTGTGCTGAACCCGGAAGCTGCAGCTAGTGCAGAACGCGGCTGCCAGACTGTTGCTGGGGCTGCCAAAGCGGGAGCACATACAGCCGGGGCTGCGTGAACTGCACTGGCTGCCAGTTATATACCAGATTTGTTACAAAGTGCTGGTTATTACCTTTAAAGCCCTATATGGCTGAGGACCTGTCTACCTTAGGGACCGCCTCTCCCCATATGAACCCCAGAGAGCACTGAGGTCAGCAGGGAAGAACCTGCTGACTATCCCTGGGCCAAAGGAGGTAAGACTCCAGAGCACCCGTACTAGGGCTTTTTCTGTCATGGCCCCACAGCTCTGGAACCAGCTTCCAGAAGAAATGCGGGCCCTGCGGGACTTTGAACAGTTCCGCAGGGCCTGCAAGACCATCCTGTTCCAGACAGCCTTCACCAGCTGAAACTACTAAACTACCAGTAAACTTGCCAGTGATTGTAGCACAAAGTATTAATGTTTTTAGAATTTAAACGGATTTTAATTTACTGTAATTATTTGTTATTTATTGTATATTGTATGTATTGAGTTTTTGCTGTTAGCCACCCTGAGCCGCATTGGTCGGGGAGGGCGGGATACAAATAAAATGTGACTGTGACTGACTGACAAAAGAGTGTGCTTCAGGACATAATTTCTTCTTTGACCATCCTGCATGGGGAAGAGGAGAAGAAGAAGAGGAAGAAGAAGAAGAAGAAGAAGAAGAAGAAGAAGAAGAAGAAGAAGAAGAAGAAGAAGAAGAAGAAGAAGAAGAAGAAGAAGAAGAAGAAGAAATTGGATTTATATCCTGCCCTCCACTCCGAAGAGTCTCAGAGAGGCTCACAATCTCCTTTACCTTCCTCCCCCACAACAGACACCCTGTGAGGTGGGTGGGGCTATAGAGGGCTCTCATAGCAGCTGCCCTTTCAAGGACAACCTCTGCCAGAGCTATGGCTGACCCAAGGCCATGCTAGCAGGTGCAAGTGGAGGAGTGGGGAATCAAACTTGGTTCTCCCAGATAAGAGGTCACACACTTAACCACTACACCAAACTGGCTCTCCCAACGTCAGCTCCAATGACCGGCTGACTCTTTCAAATGGTGCCCTTCCAGGACACCAGAAATGTGCTCTGTGCCTATATGGCCAGCCTGGGGCAAGTCATTCCCCTTATTCAAAGGCTTGACCAGGCACTGGTCTTTGCACTGGAGCCAAGCCCAAAGAGGATGGCTATTTCCCCCAGGTCAGGGCCTTGGCAGAAAAGTTGCAGGTGGGCAATAATATCAGGTTGCATCCTCCCTGCAATAAAGGGAAGTACAAGCTGGCCTGTATCTGTGACCCCCAGATAAAAGGTGGTATTGCTCTCCTGAACACAGTGCTCTTGCAATGGAAGAGTGTGTTCTGCAAAGACTTTGGAGGCTACAAGCCAACAGACATGGACAGAAGGAATAGTGTGTGGAAGAAGCTGGGGAGAAGGAATAGGGGAGAAGCCACAGACCAGCACTTCTGCCTCAAAGAGCCCAACCAGAGACAAGGTCCAATACTAGTTCTCAGTAGTGAACTGGAAGGTAAGTAGCAGCAGGGATGCCAGACATGCAATGGTAGAGGATTTGGCAGAGATGAAGGTGAGGTGCCAAGTCCCCTAAGCTCACCAATGCTTACCCCTGGGGTACTGGTCAAATTATGAGATGAGGTACCCTGAGTCCACCTGAAACCCAAACCCCAACAAGGAAGAGAAGTTCACAATCAGGAGAGTATAAAACATGGATCTTCAGCTGAGATACCCTGTAGCTATGCCCCCACTACTCAGCATAGATGGCTCAGAGCCTTGAGTTTACCTAACACCAAACCAGCAGGGGAGAGGAATTCACAGTCAGAAGGTTATAAAATGTGGGTCTTCAGTTGAGGCACCCAGTAACTAAGCTCCATTACTCAGCATGACCAGAAAAGTGAGGTGGCTCAGAGCTCTGAGTCCACCTAACACTGAAATCTCAGAAGGGGAGAGAAGTTCAGACTCGAGAAGGTATGAAATGCTGGTTCTCAGTCAAGGCACTCAGTATTTAAGGCCCACTGTTTGCCATGAACAGAGAGACAGGTTGACCATGAGCCCTGAGTACACCTAATGTCCAAATCCCAATAAGGGAAAGAAGTTCACAAGAAGTGTGAGTAGAGAGACAGGATAGCTCAGTCCTGAGTTCACCTAACACCCAAACCCCAGCAGGGGAGAGGTGTTCACAATCAGGATTAAATTATTAATGTGCTTTACTTTTAAGAAGTTCCCTGCCTCTCTGTCTAACTGCCAACACCCAACAGAGTAGAATCTGCATAGCTGAGCTGAGGGTATATGTAGCATTATGATCCTTTAGAGCAGAATGGGAACTCTGTTATTGGCAACAAGCAGTGCCTGTTAAGCTTTGGAACACCCCTGCTGGAGAATGCCACCCTTCTATTGCTTTGAAGTTTTGTAAACAGTTTAATTGATTGGCATCAGTCTGTCTGAAAATGTATCACGAACTGCTATGAACCACCACAAACAGCATGAAAGTTCATGAAATGTTTGTACTGGTTGATCTGCCACAATCACATTGCAAACCATGAACTGACCAAAATCATGACGAACTTTAGTTTGTGATCCAGTTCATGCCCATCCCTAATTTGGAGCCCCATAGAAGTGTAGAAAAAATCAACCCCTTGTTGATTAAAAACTGTCATAGTTTTTTCTTTTTCTTTTTTTTTTTTTGCGGGGGGGGGGGGTGTCCAAACCTTTGTCCAAGGATCTCATGGTAACATGCACTGTAGGAATGATCACTCCACACGTGTATTCAGAGAGGAAAAGTTCCGCTGCTTCTCTCAGAAAGGTTTATTTAATACATGCATCAGTTGCGTCAAAAATACACCAACTGACAGCAACAGGAAACAGCTGCCATATAAGGAATGGCTTTTACATTTATCAGAGTTCACACAATCAGCAATTATATATAAAAAATACACTTGTCTACAGAATATTTATAAGAGGAACTTGAGAATGTTTAGTTTAGTGGTCCCAGACATTCCGGATGTCTGCTATGCCTAAGCCGTACTCCAAATATATATCATTCTCCCACACTTCTGCTTTTCACACAGACAATGAAATAATATTCCAACTACTTTTGGGGTGCAGAACTATATGTGATCCCCACAATGCATTCTTCTTACCTATGCTGTTTTATCCCAACAACTCATAGTAGTTTAGCTTGTGATGTCCCACAGTATTTTGAAGCCATTTGTTAAAATTAGGGAAAGACAGATAATTTGAAATTCAGATTTTGTATCAACATTTCATAGGTTAGTCTGTAACCACCAAGATCAGACAATAGTACTGAAATGATGAGTACTGAGAAGTTAAGCCTCCTCTAGCTTCAGTTACCAGGGATCTTTGAGTGGGTGCTTTAGTTTGGTTTGGTTTTGCAAAAGGTTATGCACTAGGATAATTTTTAGCAGAAACCTTAGCAGTTAAGAATACATGAGCATATATTCAGAATGCCACAATTAGAGCAGATGGTATTGGAGAAGCCTAAGATTACCATCCTCCCTCGCCCAAGATCCCATTGCCTGCCACCATTTCAAGACCTAACTGCCATAAATTCTGGGTTTTCCCAGAAAGTGACACCATCATACCTGTGCCACTGCCCCCCAACATGTTCTGGTTCTTCCCTCAAATTCCTGGACTGAGCCAGCATCAAAATAGAATAAAGTGACAGGGCGGGATGTAGGATTGACAGTCGACTTAACCTGGCCAGCAGGGATCTCCTGACGTCCTTCTGGGAGATGGGAAGTTGTGTTGGGCATTTTGGGTACATTTTTATTAAACAAATATTTTTATTAAATGAAGTTGTTTTTGTCGGGAAGAAAGCAGCCCATGTTATAAATTTATACTGCTACTGGAGTAATTACAATTGGAGTTTGCCTGTTGAAGGTAATTCTTAAAACATTTTTTCTGGAAACTGGGAATGATTCATAATTTTTCATGCCTTCATGGAAGCTTAGTGAATGATGGTGCATTTCTCAAGTTGAAGCACTCATCTTTTCAACTGTTGCCATAGCAGCAGAATGTGAGTAGAAGTCTGTGTTTTCTTTGATAAGAATGACAGAAAAAATTGAGTCTTCTTGCCTTTAGCAGTTTAATAAGATAACTCTGATTTGCTGGGTTTTTCCTTTGCAGACCAGCTTTACTTTGATTAAGCTGTGTCTATCAGTTGTTCTGACCTGCTCTGTGTTTATGATATTTGGCAATTTCTTTTAACAACAATGAAGATATCTAGGACTATTTGTCAGTATTATCCTACCTTGCAGATTTTTGTTTATTTATTGGAATGTGAGCATTTACTGCATGAATCTGCGTTGGATGCTCCTAGTTAAAGTTCTCTTCTCAGAAGACAGATGGTGCAATCTGACATCAGCACAATTTCTGATTTACATACCTACTAAGCAGCTTACACAGGATGATTACAAAAGGCCTTAAGATCAGGGGCACATGCCTGTAGCTATGGTGGGGCCCCTGGGTCCAAGCCCTCCAAATTAGTATCAACCCCCCCCCCTCAACTTTCCATCCATGGTGCCATCATGGCCACGCAACTCCCCATATATGCATCCCCATATACACACATCCCCACCTGGGCACTGCCAAGGATTCTGTGTAGAATTGCTTAGGATTGCTCTCTGAATGTGGCAGAATGTGTTTGTGTACATGCGTGTATGCACTCAAGGAGGGAGAAATCAGAAAAAAAGCATCAGTGGCCAAAAGACAAAGCTCCTGAGATAAGTGCTGGAGACTAAACCTCCAAGTTCAAACCCTAACCGAGCTTTTCTATCCCAGCGCCAAGAGGAGGAGAGGGCACCAAAGCAACCCAACCCATCCCCAAAGTAACTCCAAGTTGAAGCAGGGCAAAGAGGAGCCATGAAGGCCAGTGGAGGTGAAGGTGTAGGCACCATTGCCCCATCCTCTGGAGCACACTTTGTCCCATGCCTAGCAGCTTGGCATCCACACTGACTCAGCTTGCAGCTCCTCCTTGTGCCCTCTCCTGAGTACCATGAAGAGTGTGGGGGTGGAGCCATAAGCAAAGTTGTGACAAGCACAATTGAACTCCAAAGGAAGTTCTGGCCATCACATTTAAGGGGACCACATGCCTTCCCTACATTAGAAATAATGAAGAATAGGGGTACCTTCTTTCGGGGCTCATAGAATTTGACCCCCTGGCCCTGGTCCAATCTTTTTGAAACTTGGAGAGCATTTTGAGGAGACTCATCAGATGCTACACTGAAAATTTGGTACCTCTACCTCAAAAAACTGCCCCTCCAGAGTCCCAGATACCCTGGGATTAATTCTCCATTATACCCCGTGGTCCCTCCCTCCCCCCCTCATTTCTGATGACCCTGAAGTTCCGGAGGGCCTCCAAACTGGGGGTCCCCTGCCACACCTGGGGATTGGCACCTCTACTCATGAGTTGCTGAACTTCCAAGTAATACAGGGCAACCAAAGGTTCAAGTTTACCTTCACACTATGCAAATGACCTCTGCAAGGATTGTGCAACAAATAGAGGGTCTGGGCTCCTTTCACAGCCATGTTGTTCTGCCTCCTCCACCCTCCCGCTCTCCTTCAGCTTTAAAGACGCAGAAACACCATCCAAAGAGGAAGGCTTTATCAAATAGAGACTGAAGCCTCCAGAGGGGGAAAGGCACATGATGGCTGTGGGGGCGGGGCTTCCCCCCACTGGCCAGCTGACTGGGGCTGAGAAGGAACCTGGGAAAGTGGGAGAACTCCAACTGGGACCTGGGGATTGGCAAGCCTACTTCTTCCCCTGGCCAGAACTCTGGACCTAGTCCAGCTGATGGTCTTTGCAGCTGGGCCCAGCCAAGGACTGCTTGTTGCTGACATAGATGCACCCAGGAGCAAGCATGGTTGCCTCAGCCAGAAAGAGCACAGGGAAGGGAGCCACTTTACAAGCCAGGGAAGAGAAGGCTAAGGAGCCTGCAGGGGAGGATGGTTCTGGGCTCCACATTGGAAGGTTTACTTTGTGAATAAATGAGTGTGTAAGATTTCACCTATTATAATTTATTTCATAATTACATTATTTAAATGGCCAGTGCTAAGTGCCCCCAACTTAGGAATTCCTGACTACAGGCCTGCAGGGCCTGAACTATCTTTTTGTTTCTCTCCCTTTCTTTTGTTTATTTTTAATTTGTTTGTTTTCAACATCCAGCCAGATGAAAAGTTCTGAAGAACTTGAAAGCTTGGACAATGATTTGTGTTATTTTGGTTGGTCTTAAACAAAATTTTGAGGGGGGTTTTCAGTTTTGAATGCAAGTAGGATTCCATGCTGCCCCTGCTCAAAGCTACATCAAAACTCCTTCAGAGAAGGTGAATACTTGAATAATGCATTTCACAGCTTTACTAAGGGTCTGGGGAACATGTGACACCTTAGGAAACTACCTCCAATTCCAAATTCCTCTCAGCTGAAATGTGTCATCAACATGTCAAGATGCCAGACACTGAAAATAATTTGTAGCCTGGGCCAAATACACTATTTGAATCCCAGATAACACAAAAAAGTATTGATTTGGCTGCCAAATAGCACAACATAGAAATCAGCTTAACACTTGGACAATGTTAAGCTGTTTGTTCTGACAGAAAAAAATAGTATTTGAAATCCTATTGTTAAATTTCTGACTTTTATCTGACACTAGGGAAACACTTGACTTCATTTTTATTAGATGGTTCTGGGATACTTTATCTCTCATTTTCTTTAGTCACATGTATACATAACAGTTATGTACAAATACTTAGAAGCAATTCTTTCATTTGTCAAGAAAATAACATTTCTCTAGACATTCTATCTGACCTGATTCATGTTTTAAGAAATAAAGCCCCTATATAACACAAAGTAATTCTTGGAAGACCCAGCTCTTATCAAACCAAAAATGAAATGAATACTTACATTTTTTAATCTTAAGATTACAGTGGGACTCCTGCATGTCCTACAATGCGAGAGATATTTTGCCATGCTGCACTCCCAAGTAGCAGGGACACACGTGTGAATAATGTACCCATGTGAATGGAATACATCACTTTCCCCATGAAACTGGCAGTGTCCCTTCTAGCACAGTCTGTGCAGAAGTGCACATGTCAACGTGATTGCAGTGTTCTCAGTTTGGCAACTTTTTTTTCCAAATTTTAATTTTATTAAAATGATAAAACTGGATAATATGCTGAGAAGTTAAAGAAAAAAAACTTAAGAGAAAGTGGAAGGTAGGGGGGAAAGGAATGGGGGTATAAAAAGCTTCCAATTTTCTCTAGAACAAATATAATTTTGATTGCTTATAATTACAAAACCAAAACCTCTCTCTTTTCATTCCCCTTAAGCATATTTCTTAATCAGAAAAATCACACATCATCATGTCATTCCTATCTTTTTCATGCAAAAATCAATGAGGGGTATTCAATCTCTAATAAATGGTTCAGTTGTCTTCTCCCTAACCAGTAATGTAAGTTTAGCCATAGCTGAAAAGTCCAACAACTTCTCCAACCAGTCTTCTAGTGTAGATATTGCCAGACATTTCCATTTCTGCACATATGTCATTCTTGCTGCCGTAGGCATGCCTCTCCCCACCCCCCTGTCTCTCTCTCAAATTCACTAATGGTGGTGGCCAAATGGAGCTCTCCCATTGACTTAAGGGTGCATTCCACGCACTCCTTAAACCATTGGCCCATCACAGCTCAGTCAGCATCTCTGGCCTCCCACAGGCTGACTCCCCTGCCCCTGCCTACTGCAGGCTTGGTAATGTTGAACAAACTGCCAAAACACTCTTACCTCAGAGACAGACACATCTCCAACTGTTTCCTCTTTGTCAACCAGCCTCATGAAAGGCGTTGCTGGTAACAAACCTCTGTCCCCACATTATCAACCCATACAGATAGCCTCCCATCACACACAGCTTCCAAAGAAATAGCTAGGGAGCTGCCGCCTCTTTCCTGTCACTCCTCTCTTCCTCCTCCCCTCAGCCTTCTCCCTAGCCAGAGGCTGTTGCTAGGCAACCAACTTCTGTAAATTAAAGGAGAGGCCTAACGTGAATATAATGGCATACAATCCACAGTTCAAAGCAGCTATTTTCTCCAGGATGGGGAGAGAGATCTGTTGCCTGGAGTTCAGTTATGATCCCAGAAGATCTTCAGCCTCCACCTGGAGGTTTCCTACATAAAAACATAAGAGAAGCCATGTTGGATCAGGCCAATGGCCCATCCAGTCCAACACTCTGTGTCACACAGTGGCAAAAAAAACCCCAAGTGCCATCAGGAAGTCCACCAGTGGGGCCAGGACACTAGAAACCCTCCCACTGTGCCCCCCCTCAAGCACCAAGAATACAGAGCATCACTGCCCCAGACAGAGATTTCCAATAATATACTGTGGCTAATAGTCACTGATGGACCTCTGCTCCATATGTTTATCCAATCCCCTCTTGAAGCTGGCTATGCTTGTAGCCACCACCACCTCCTGTGGCAATGAATTCCACATGTTAATCACATTTTGGATGAAGAAGTACTTCCTTCTATCTGTTTTAACCCGACTGCTCAGCAATTTCATTGAATGTCCATGAGTTCTTGTATTGTGAGAAAGGGAGAAAAGTACTTCTTTCTCTACTTTCTCCATCCCATGCATAATCTTGAAAACCACTATCATGTCACCCTGCAGTCAACGTTTCCCCAAGCTAAAGAACCCCAAGCGTTTTAACCTTTTTTCATAGGGAAAGTGTTCCAAACCTTTAATCCTTCAAGTTGCCCTTTTCTGGACTTTTTCCAATGCTATAATATACTTTTTGAGGTGCAGTGACCAGAATTGTACACAGTATTCCAAATGAGACCGCACCATCGATTTATACAGGGGCATTATGATACTGGCTGATTTGTTTTCAATTCTCTTCCTAATAATTCCCAGCATGGCGTTGGCCTTTTTTATTGCAGTCACACACTATCTCAACATTTTCAGTGAGTTATCTAACAGGACCCCAAGATCTCTCTCTTGGTCAGTCTTCACCCCATCAACTTGTATTTGTAGCTGGGATTTTTGGCCCCAATGTGCACTACTTTGCACTTGGCCATGTTGAAACTCATTTGCCACATTGATGCCCACTCGCCCAGCCTCAACAGATCCCTTTGGAGTGCCTCACAATCCTCTCTGGTTCTCACCACCCTGAACAATTTAGTGTCACCCACAAATTTAGCCACTTCACTGCTTACTCCCAACTCCAAATCATTAATGAACAAGTTAAAAAGCATCAGACCCAGTACTCAGCCCTGCAGCACCCCACTGCTTACTCAGCGCCACTCCACTGAGAAAATTGCCCATCTATACTCACTCTCTGTTTCCTATTAATTAGCCAGTTTTTGATCCACAAGAGGACTTCTTTTATCCCATGACTCTCGAGCTTATTAAGGAGCCTTTGATGAGGGACTTTATCAGAAGCTTTCTGGAAGTCAAGGCAAACAACATCTATTGGGTCCCTTTTGTCCATGTGTTTGTTCACCCCCTCAAAGAACTGTAACAGGTTAGTGAGACAAGATCTTCCGTTACAGAACCCATGCTGGGTCTTCCTCAATAATTTTTGTTCATCAATGTGCCTACTAATTCTCTCTTTGATAATGTTTTCCACCAACTTTCTCGGTATTGATGTCAGACTGATTGGCCTGTAATTTCCTGGATTGCTGAGCAGTCGGGTTAAAACGGATAGAAGGAAGTACTTCTTCACCCAAAGGGTGATTAATATGTAGAATTCACTGCCACAGGAGGTGGTGGCTGCTACAAGTATAGCCAGCTTCAAGAGGGGATTGGATAAAAATATGGAGCAGAGGTCCATCAGTGGCTATTAGCCACAGTATATTATTGGAAATCTCTGTCTGGCAGTGATGTTCTGTATTCTTGGTGCTTGGGGTGGGGGACAAAGTGGAAGGGCTTCTATTTTCTAGAAAGTTAAAGGGAAATAGAAAAATGAAATCGCTCCCTCCCCCCTCCGATCCCAGCGCTTGCTTTAAACATCACAGCTGAAGGCAGGCACACAGGGAAGTAGGAAGCACGCCGCCCTCGCCACAGCCGGCACTCGCAAAGCGCTGCGTTTGCGGAGGGGGCGGGTGCTTCCTACTTGCCTGTGTTCCTGCCTTCAGCTGTGATGTTTTAAGCAAGCGCTGGGATTGGCGGGGGGAGGGAGCGATCCCAGCGCTTGCTTTAAACATCACAGCTGAAGGCAGGGACACAGGCAAGTAGGAAGCACGCTGCCCCCTCCGCAGCCGGCGCTTGCGAAGCGCTGGGGCCACGTGGAGCGATCCCAGTGCTTGCCTGAAGAAGATGGAGCCAGGCAAGCAGGCGCGGGGGAAGCGCTGGATCGGAGGAAGAGGCAGCGGATCGCCCCCCAGGAGGAAGGTGCGTCCTATCCTCCTGAGCACCTTATGGTGCGAAAAATACGGTAATTTAGGGCCATCAAGGATTCCGGTGTGCACCCATGACCTGCCCTGTTTTGGGGAGGTGGCAGGCATGAGCGGCAGCTGGGCTGTACAGCTCTCTGCCGTGTGCACCTGCCACTGGTTGCCCTCTTCTGTTAAGGTCTGCCCGGTTGGCGGAGCCTGGGGCAAGGGAATGAAAACCCGGCCTTGGCTGGCCTGGCATTAGCCAACTCACTGGCTCATGCTGGGGGCAGGGTGGCTCACCCTTGCAGGACAGGGAAGGTTCACGGTTTCCCTTGGCCTGGTCCTGCTATTTGGTAACATAAATATTTTAAATTCTTGCATTTCAGAGGGATGCCTCAATGTTATTGTTCTGTTACCCTTAGATGTCATTCCTTATCTTTTCCTGGGAACAGAGAATTACACACAACTTTTGGCAGCTGTAAGTTAAGAGAGCTGAAAAGCATTTTGGGAGTTTGGTTCACTTAAAGTTGGTCTAATATATTCATAGCATCTAGAGCATAAGAATACAATTTTTAGGACCCAAAATCGAAAATTTTCATGACAATTCCCCCATTTTTGCATCATAAAAATTGACCCAAATGAACATGGCCTAATTCCACCTATCTGTTTTCTTTTGCTGAGGGGAAATGTGTGCACCAGAACTTATCATGTTAGCTCCCACAGAAAACAGAGAAGGAACACATTTAACTACACAGCAGATAGAGCACATGGCTACCAGAATTATTACAACAATTATAATTCAAATATGAATTAATGCCTTTACCCATCCTGTCAAATTTGGAAACAAGTCCCACCATGCTTTATAACCAAGGTCCTTTGCAGCTCCATGGAAAACTCTGACCACATCTTTGAGATCCCGTAGGTGAGTGGCTATGTGTCCTCATGTGACTCATTTACATAGAAACAACATTCTTCCTTAATAAGGGCACACACTCCCCCCTGCTGGACCAAAAGGATGTCCAGAGCCTTTCTGTCATTTCCATTATATCAAACAAGGGGAAAAAAGAGTGTAAAAATCTGCAACCCCATGACTGGTGCTCTACCAATGGGTTATTCACATTCCTGGATACAGTTTTATGTACAAAACTACCAAAATTGGGGATATCTTAGGCAGTTAGCAAAAGATACATAGTGATATTAGGAAAAACTTAACCAAGAGTACAGATACCATTCCATATTGGGGGCAAAGCTTTACAGGCATTTTGACCACATATAAAGAAGAGACTGGGAGATTTTATCTTCAAAACAAATGTGCTGCCTCTGGGAGCAGCCCCTGCTTGTTCTGATACCTGTACAAAAAGTTGTTTACAATCTAACATGTTCAATATGGTACTCATTGGTACCAATTCTTCCACAGTTCCTTCTTGTCCTCACACCATTACCCTGTGGAACGCCTCTATGGCTCCTCCCTGTATGAATCTGCTGTGACCACAAGTAACCAGGGGATCATATGTGTGATTTGTGTTAACTATGTGTATTGGAACTTCCTTTTTCACTGCACATTTGCATCAAAAAGTTGCATTAGCCTTGCCCATTTAGTCATAGCAGATACTCTGTTTGCATATGCAGTGGCTGGATTTTGAAGAAGCAGGGACGGATAAACCATCCAGACCTGCGTTTAATTCCAGCAGTTGGTCACACTTTCCTGGGGGCAAAGTCTCAATGGGCAGGCTCTAGGAGTTCTACTACATATACAAAGAGGGTATATGTGCAAGGTTGAGATGTCACACAGGTCTCAGGGTAGATGCTGAGCTGATATAATTGAGTACACCTCCCAGTGATGCCCGAGGTGTGCAGCATATGCAAATGAGTTGTGCAAATGAGTTGTGCTGATGAGCTCCGGCACCTCTTTTTCTACAAAATGACCCCTGACCAGGGCTTACCCTGCTTAGCTTCCGAGATTTGATGAGATCAGGCTAGCCTGAGCTATTCCACCACTTGAAACAGACAAGCACAAAAATAAAGCACTGGTCCAAAAAAACCCCTTTTTTAATATTACCAACAGTCACTAATTTCTCATATCATATTAGTTAAAATAAAAATATTAAAAATAGATGTTTTCATTTCAGGTTTTAATTAAATACCTATAAGCACATCCTTACAGTATACTCTGTAAATCAGCCCTGATGGGATTTCATAGCTTATTTTTCGCCAGTGCCAGAGGCTTCTCTTTTGGACTATGCCTAAGGAATGCAAGCATGAGATTCCCTGGTAATCCTTTACTTTCTTCAGAGGTTCCACAGAAACCTTGCGGTGGTGGTTTTACCAGTTAACTATGTTTTGTTTTGTTTCCCCCCAGAGGTTGAAAGGTTGTTCTGTGGAGTTCTACTTTCATTTAACCCTGAGCCACAAGTAAAGAATCATTATGAAGTTCTGTAGAGAAATAGATATACTGCTAATCTCTGGATCCCAACAGAGCATCCTCTAGCTAACAAAAAACTCAAAATGAAAAGACAGACTAACTGCCTCCAAGTGAAATATCCAGAATAATGGATACTTAAGATACCATTATTCCGGCCAGTCACTTCACTTCCAAGAATGTGCATTTAATGAGCAACATTTTACATGGGAAGGTTTATACATTATGAATCAAGCATGAGTATGCCAAGCTGAGCAGTAACAATTTTACTCAAGGGGATTTTTAGAAGATCTATCATTTTTAACAAAGGCTCAAGGAAGGTAACAGCTATATCAACAAGTGTATTAATGTATAAAGACACCCACTATGGAAGAATCATTTCCAAATGTAGAAAACCTTATGTCACAAATGTTATTGTTAAGTTGTATAAAGGCATTGAATTGAGACTTTCTTAAAATGGATGATTAGAAAGATGTGTGTGCAGCTTCTGTCCAGAAGGCTCAAAAGGCCACTTGCTCAGCTCTTCCCAGGATTAGCAGTATATCTTTTTTTCTAAGAAAAGTGCAACCAGGGAAGCTAGTGAGCTGAAGCTCTCTGACCTAGATTTGGTATAAATCTTCCAGAAGTGACAAACTCTTCTTTTGTTTTAACAATAGACTAGGGAGGAACACCAAAACAGCACTGTATACAACAGGCTAAAAAGCGGAAAGTAAAATTCAGATATTTCTGTTTCACAACTGCCCATTGCACCCATTCAACACAGTATTCCGCTATCCAGGTACAATGTTGCTTTGCACTTTAAGATCATTAACTTTTCTATGATTTCTGTTACTACTCACAAATATGTGCCTGGAGCACTAAATGTGAACAGTGCTATGAAAGAGGATTTGAGCAGTGAGACTTTTTGATACATAAGGGCTGGGTACAAACTGGCAGCTTCAAGCACACAGGAGGCATCTCAAATCGGGCCAGTTCAAAATGGAGCAGCTGAATCCTGATCAGACACTCCCACACAAGTCACCCATTTCCCTTGCAGGAGGTGCTTTGGCACAGTC
Source organism: Heteronotia binoei (assembly GCF_032191835.1). NCBI lineage: Eukaryota > Metazoa > Chordata > Lepidosauria > Squamata > Gekkonidae > Heteronotia > Heteronotia binoei. The sequence goes on from NC_083223.1 coordinate 125,731,336, forward strand.
AGATCAGATGACTGTTTCACATTATCCCCTTGGCATGGTTTGGGTTTCTTTTTTCCCAGTTTTTAAAAAGAATACCAGTAAGATCCTAGAGTGGATTGGCAGGTTCACACCACCAATCCACTTCGCTTGCACACTCCTGCGTTCAGATGCCCGGAAAGATGGACGGTGTGCAGCAGAAGGATTTGCTACCACTTTGTAAGTAGTAGCTTTTTGAGCCACCTCAGAGACACCAAAGGACCAAGTGAGGATAGTAGTGGGACAAGAGGCAGATGTGCACATTTGGACTTGATTTTTTTAATCCATCTGCAAGTTGTCCCTGTGTTGGCTTAAAATGCCAGTCTGGACCCAGCTAAAACAATAATACTTTGGAAGCCCAACTACTTTGCCAAGTGGAAGAATCCATAGATCATCTTGCAATTTGTAAAAAAACAGTAATAACTGCAGAACAAGCTATTATCTGGGATTGATTTTTATACAGTGTTAGCAGCTCCAGATTGTGTCTGAAGCAATAATTAATTCTAGTAAGCAGTCTTGACTCATCCTAACATACATTTCATTTCAAAAATCATTAGGGATACAAGTTGTTACACAGCATGTCTTCAGCTGAAATGTGCACAGGCATTTTTTCTTCAGGTTGAGATTCAGCTTGTTTTGTTAATAATTTTGTTCAAATTCTGGTACACCAATTGATTTTACTTCAACAGAAAGCACACTTCCAACTTTAAATCTCCCATGAGTTGGGAGGAAATTCCCTGAGACTGTACTCTTCACCAAAATGATTGTTAATTTTTATGTATTAAAATACTTACACCCATTCTAACCTCTCAGCTCAAGGTGACTTCCTTCCAAATACTGGGCAGGTAACAGAAATGTCTCCATTGCTAGCATAATGAAAGCTGCAGCAAATTTCAGTGTTCACCACTCCCGCTGCCCCCATCTAATAGGGATACATTTCTCAGAGATACTAGTTTTCATCCAGAAGATTATACTTACTAGTGAAGACAGAGAGGACAAAAGTCCCCCATTTTATAGGCCATCATGGGCATATGGAAGCATGGGAGTATGTTTTTCCTCCCTTCTCTCCAACCATTATGATCTTGATGTTGGTGGGGTTTAGGCTATTTTGAACAGGAGGCATATGATTTAGTGATTAGAGAGTCATATTAGGATCTCAGGAGTCCTAGGTTCAAAATTTCAATCTGCTATAAACCTTGTTTGGGTGACCAGTTCTCTCTTTCAGCCTCAGCTGTCTCACAGGGTTGTGAACATAAAATGAGTGGTACAAACTCTTTATACACACTTGACCCCTGAGCTAGATCCACTCATTTCAGCATTTTTCCTCCCATCCTTGCCTAACAACTTACTTCCTAGTATGCATCGAAGAGCTGCCAGGCTTGCTTGAAGAAACTGAAATGCTTTCAATCCTGGAGCACAGCAAGATGAACTCTGGGGTTTATCTCCCTTTGCCCTCAGTCCTAATTTGTGTTTTAAAATACAGCCACATTGACCCCTACTTAGCATGTGATGGCAGGATTAGTATATAATGCCATGCTCCCATGGCTCCTGTCAGATGAGGAGAGATCTCAGATTCTTAATTGCATGATTCTCTCAAAGAGAGCTGTTCTTTCAGCATGGCTCTTTCACCTTTTCCCTGGTTCTGTGTGTTCCTTTAATTTATCTCAGGCAAAGAGCATCCCCACATATACAAAATAAGAGTCTTCCATAAGCCATTGAGACAGCAGTGCCACCCTGGGCACAGGAATCTAGCAGAAATGACTTTGACAGACACATATCTGCAGACTTACTCTTTGTTCTTGATTCCCCTTCCTTCCCTATCACTACCCATAAGGTAAAAAGAGCAGGGCCCTTTTCAAGGTCATTTTGGCCTCCCTAGGCCACCTACTTTCTTATTTCCTGTCCTGAAGGGGGTCTTCATTAGTGTCAGGCTCAGCAATAACCACAGGACAACTGGCTACCATGGGATTTGTATGGCTCAACCAGATGCAGTGAGTTACCAGATGACTTGATGCCAGACAACTTGCCAGGGCCCAGTTCTAGCAGCAGCAGCCACACAACTTGTGCAATTCGGCTGGGCCTGCAGTGGCTAACATCATAACGCACCTGAGCGACTTGCTGTTGTGGAATTCCCCAACAATCTGGAGGTTCCACTGAGATTGGGGTAAGTGGAGGTGAACTGGTATTTGTTTTTCTCTAGGAACAAGGAAGAAAAGGGCCTCGTTTGAGCCTCAGTCCACTGCTAAACCTATTACTTTAATTGCTACAGTAAATCAGCCTCCATAGTTGAATCTTTGGTTTTGTTTCCCAGGAGGCTATAGGATTCTGTTGGTGCTGTGGCCTTCTAGTACCAATAACACTACATGATTTTTGCCTTAGAGCAGGGCTTTTTTTGGTAGGAAAAGCCCAGTAGGAACTCATTTTCATATTAGGCCACACACCCTTGGGCCAAGCCAACCGGAACTGTGTTCCTATGCATTCCTGCTACCCCCCTCCCCCCACTTTAGAAGGTGTTTATACATTCCATGAGTTTGACTAGTTCTGAGAGTTTCCTAACTCCAAAGATAGAAAGAAGGGGAAGGATTTGGGTTGGTACATTGGGTCATTTCTGGTCAATTTCAGTTTGTCCTGAGTGACACTTATTGCAATAGGTATATACCTTTGGTTTACTAATGGTTGGGGCTGCTCATCAATGTCGGGGCCTTGATGCTGTTACTGGAATATATTCCTTATTTGTCTGGGAGTGCATTGTATATTAAATTATTAGTAGTAGTTATAACAGCGCGCCTAGCGGTCTCACTGGATCGCTTCTATATGCGGCTTATGGCTACCCCAGCCCCTCTTCAACCTCAGTTCTTCCTCTTGAATTTTACCTCATGGCTATGGAACTCAAGGGGTGGGTGTAATATGGATTTCTCACTACTAGTCTCTTCGGGGGGTTTGTTTTGCTTTCAGATGGATATAAACTTAGTTTGTAGGGGACCACAGCAGCTTTGATAGTTTTCTCAATATACTGGCACCAGAGAACTTTAAAGTAAACCACAGAAATTTATTAACATACACACACCGTCTTCAACTGGGGAATGGGAAATATATACATGGGCTATATTGTATCTCAAGCAGTTAACAGTTTCTTCATAGTTCAGGCTTTATAATATCAATTTTGCTTAGGTCTTTCAGGTTTCACAGATCATACAGCTTTCACGCTCCAACACTATTCTAGGTTGGCCTCTTGGGTATGATGTGCCAAGTCCCTTAAGTTGACTGGTGTCTCTTCTCCCAGCCCTTCAGACTTCTAGACCCACATCTTTCCCTCAACCACCTCTTTAGCTCTTAAGAGAAGTGTCTCTGTGTCTGTGACCTCCCAGGTCTTTTACTGTGACTCTCCTTTAGTCACACACAGCCCCTTGGCTGTCTTTATAGAGTGAACAGTGAGCTCTGCTTCTCTCGAAGACTCTCCTCAGCTCCTGTATCAGCTCCTTCTCAGACCAACTGCTGTCTTCAGCAGCCTCCCTCAGACTGTGTCTGACACTAACTGCCCTCAGCCGTTACCTCTGAGAGTTCTGAGCACTCTGGCCCCCACCCTCAGGTCACCTGACGCAGGCTCTATGCGTCCTTAGTTTTCTTGTTAACCCGTTCATTACCGTCACAGTAGTAGTAGAAGAAATTGGATTTGTACCCGGCTTTCTCTCAGAGTGTCAGAGCAGCTTACAATCTCCTTTCCCTTCTCCTCCCCACAACAGTAGGTGGGGCTGAGAGAGCTCTCTGAGAACTGCTCTTGAAAGAACAGCTCTCAGAACTGTGGTTTGCCCAAGTTGTGAATTAAGAATTATGAGTTAATTTTATATGCTGCATATGCATACCAGACCTTTCTATGTTTGGAAGATTTTACAATTTGGTTTTGATGTTCAATAAGTAAGACTTTTTAAAAAATAGCTAGCTTTCTTGATGCAGTTGGGATCCCTGCCAGTTTCTCTCTCTCTTCAAGGAACAAAATGAGGATGGGACTCCATGCAAATGTTCCTGCACTCCTAGTTTTCCCAACAGTATGGAAGTTTACCAAAATTGGGGTAAGTGGAGGTGAACTGGTATTTATTTTTCTCTAGGAACCATGAAGAAAAGGTGAGCACACTTTTCTTGATGGTTCTGTGACATTGTCATGTTATTTAATAGCAGGAGTATCAAACATGCAGCCTGGGGGCCAAAATAAATATATTTTAAAATGTTTACTTAGAAAAATATGTAAAGATACAATCACACATTAAAGCAATCAAACACTCATAAGCAAGAGGCTAGAAATAAGGGGTGAGGAATAGAGATTTTTAGGAATTATTGCAGAAGTTATATCTACCTTTCCAGGGGTGGTCCATGGATCCATGAAGCAGCAGATATGGATGTGGAAAGTTGCCCAAACAGAGTTTGGGAGTGCACGACTGTGATAGGGTAAGACAAGACACACTGATCTGGCCATGAACTGGCCTTGATATAACCAGATTTGTGCCCTCAGGTGGTGACTTGTAACAGGTATGTCAGATGACCTGTGACACTGCATGACACTTCTTACATGTGACTCCTGATGTCACAGAAGGGGCAGAAAGGGGTGGAAAGGGGAGGCTCCTAGAAGTTTGACAAGATTAGTGAGTTATGATGGGTTTATCTAGCATAAACTACCTTAAACAAAGACAAGAACTGGTCAATTTAGAGCCACATTGTAGTCTAATGTAACACCATAGCTAACACAATGGGAAATGCCTGCATGACAGGATTAAGTCCTCAGCAACAATCGCTTCCTTGGGCTTCTTCTTTGTGTCCTGCGATCTTCTCAACAGCTGACAGGAATAGTCTTTTTGTTATGTGCAGGCATGGTAGCAACTGCGAGCTACTCTATTTGCATCTGCCTTGACACACCTGGAGTATGTGCAAGAGGTAAAGCTGCTCTTGCTTTACCTTCATGGCTGCTGGGCAGGAACAAGATGGATGCAGGATCCCTTCCATCATGGCTTCTGGTGAAGGCTGTCTTGGGTGCTGTCTTCATTTGATAGGACTGCATGGCTTGGCACCATCTTAGGGTAGCCCGATCTGGAATTCTTCTCTGCAGGGGGAGGCACAGTCACAGCAATGGAAGGGACATGTAGGAAGTTTCCCTTGCCTGGAGTGCTTGCTGCTTGGTCCCACACAGAGTAAAATGTTCATATGGAAGCTGGCGCAGATGCCAAATTCTTAAGATCAAACAGGATCCACTGCCTATAGCATAGGCGTGGGTATTTGTTTTTAACGTCCATACTGGGTTAGTTCTTATACCCAATGTTTTCTGCTTATCACTGAATGTTCATAGAAGCAATTTGCCTGTGTTCACACAATATAAGTTCATACTGAAAGTTCATAACAATAAGAATCCTGTATCTCTGACACTAGGTCAGAGGAAACACAATCCATAAATGGTGAAAAGGGGTTCCAGGGAGTCTGGCACCAGGGCCAGGGTGAACATAGTCCATTAAAGATGGAGGAGAGGGCCTTGGGCTTACCCTTCCACCTCCTGATCCCATGGGGAAGGAAGGAAAGAGCCAGAGCTTTCTTTGCCCAGTTTCCTGGATCCCACAGGAGAGATATAAAGAAGGCACATTTAAGGCCAATGAGTGCTAATGTTTTAAGCATGTTTTAAGTTTTTTCTTGGCCTAAGTGGCCTCCCAGCTAAAAATGCCAAAAGGTGAGTTAAGAGATCCAGTATAGAATAATGAAAACATCCTGATGTGATGTCACCCCAGAGTTGGAAATGACTGGTGCTTTTTACCTTTTTATAGAATAGCCTTTGATGAGGGGCAAGAAAGGACGTAGTAACACAACTATATGGCCTAGTGTAGATTAGAAGACACCTAACCCATATCAATAGACATTGTTTGTTGAAGGTCAGTTGCAGAGTGCATCTGAGAATGGCAAGGATGTCCAGCTTCCCCCACATGAAGATATGGTTGAAAAATGAGATGTGTTGGTTAAGCTACAAAAAAATATCATTTGTAATTGCAATCACTTTTTTAACTAATGGTAAAAAGTGGCAAGAATTAACAGTTTTTACATATTTTAAGAAGACATTTCAAATATAGATAAATTTGTACGGTGTTTGAATTAGCCACAACAATTACCAAGTAGGACAGTTAGCTTTTGTTAAGAGATTGTTTTAAAATTCTATCAATATGGGAAGCTGAATTGATCGAACTTCTTCTCTGAATGGGATCCTTGCTTATCTTATCTAGTCATGTAGCGTGCGTATAGAGAAAAAGATAATCAAAGACTATAACTTGTCCAGGACTCCAAACTATCAGGAGCACTATACATTCACTGTATCACAGTCTCATTCAGAAAAGTAATGATTTATTTGGGAATATATTTCAAAATCAATCAATCTAAATCAATTGGACTCATTGAAAGTGAATATATGTCATGTATCCATTTAATCATTTGAGCTTGCTACAATCAGAAGCTAACACCAAGTGAAAGCTGATAATGACACAATTGTCGGTAGCATCATCTTATGCTGGCAGCCTTGTCATCTTGAATATACATGAATGAGTATGATATGATCATTGGATACACTTCAAGATCAGAAATCTATGTATGAACCATGTTATTTTATTTCAGAAGTTGACAATGCAAAATCTCTGAACCCTCATTGTTTTCTCTGTCCTGAAATAAGCCAGGATTGTTCTTGTAATAGGGAAAAGCTATAAAGACAGCCATACTTGTCTCTTAGAAAACGGTTCTCAGAACGAAACCTTCAAATTTGGGACAGGCACAGACCTGAATATGAGCCAAAATCCAGGCTGGATGTTGCCAGGTTTAGAGCTTGTGAGCCAAGGTCTGGGGAAGGCACCTTTTCCCCAAAACACAATTACCTTTTCTGCTTAGTTCAGCTTGCATGTTTGGCAAGCCACTTTTGGGTGGCTGTTGGGCTCCTCCCCAGCATGCCTGTGTCATCTGTAAGTGACATAAACACATTAACTATGTGCTTACGTCACTTCCAGATAATGCAGGTGTGCCAGGGTTGGGACCCAACACTACCCAGAAGTGATGTGAGTACATTAAGGGGCTGACATGCTTGCTTCACTTCCAGATGACATGTCTGTACCAGGGGCAGGGCCCAATACTACCCAAACCAGTTCAGTTCGAGCAGGTTTTTGGGTCAGGGGTTTGGTTTGGGGTTCGGTACTGGCCACCCTGTTTGCAAACCCAAGACCAAACTGGGCTTTTCTGGTCTGTGCCCACCCCTACTTCAGATCAGTGTTTGAGCTTTCTATATGACTATTCTGGATAGTCCTTCATGGTATAATGAGAATTAGGAATATCCCTCCAGATTCCACAAAGAACTGCTCCCAGCCACTGGACAAGGAACGAAATAGGTTTTATTTGCATATGGACAAGTTGAGTCTAGCAGCTCTAAATGCAACAAGTCTAGCAGCCATGTTAACCACAAAACAACAACTCCTTCCCAAACAGCCCCAGGAGGCAGATGGCCTCTCCTCCAAATAATAACTCTTTCTTAACTGTATAATTATTTGTAATTCTTCACTACAATTAGAGATCTTTATTAATCTACATATATAGCAAAAAAAATGTAAGGCATGGTTATATGGCAGAGGAAAGTTGTACATTCTTATCAAGAGTAAGATACAAAATATAAATGATGACAGGACTAATTTAAGTTAATTAAATATCTGAATATGTCTTCTGTGAACTCCAGGGTTTTTGTTTATAGCCTGCATTACAGAGATACAAGGCAGGTTACAAAAACAATTCCATCAACAGCTAAGAAATCCAATGAAAAATACAATAGTATCAGGATTCCAGAACAGGGAAACAAAGCAAACAGACAACTGTCTAATGGATGGTGTATCATAAACATTGCAGAAAGCGGATTACAAAGCTAGAAGACTGAAGTAAAAGCAAGATGACATATACAATAAATATTGCAGTAGACTATAATCTTATGTAATAATAAAAGTACCCTCCTAAACTATTCCATGATGCTGAATTCATCATCCCTTCATAAAAATTACATCTTTAACATTTCTGTTTGGCACATTCTCTAAAATAATAGAGGCATGGAAGCTTTCCAGACTTCCTCAGTTAATTTGTTCTGCAAGGTTGGAAGCTACAACAGAGAATGCATATGTACTGATAGTTGCCAAGCTTGCCCATTTGCAGGATGGCACCCTCAGAATGCTTTATAAAGATAAGCAAAGTTGTCATGGTTTTCCTCTCCTGACTAAATGAAAATGGAAGAAAGCATTATTTCATAGGTGCATTGTTGTTTGTTCAGTAGAAATGCTGGATCAGATCTAACCTGATGATTTAACCAAATCAGTAAGGTCATCTAGACCTCATCAGATGGGGAAAGCTCAATGCCCTTCAAAATCTCAGCCTTGCAGCTAGCATCACCTCCCTTTTGTCAAGAGGATTCCGTTTCAATTTGTTTACACTTAGCCATTTAACCATAGCAGTCAGGCAGCAACCCAGTCAAGAATGCAATTTTATTCCTTACTTATCTGCTGTTGTACAATAATGGTGGAGAAGCAGAAGCACTAGGGGGCCCTTGCAACCACAGGCATAGGAAAGATAAGGAACAAACTCAATGATGTCTCACCATCCAACTTTCAGACCCCCTACCCCAGTATCTTCCAGCTACCAGCTGCATGGGAACAGTATCATCACTAAAATCCTACCCCAATAAAGACCTGCCTGCAATACAGCTTGGTAGCCCTCAGCTCTAACAATCCTGTTCACCCTAAAGAGTCTATTAAACATTATAAAAGCAATTAGTGATGAGCCAAAACTAATGTCATAATCAGGGCTTTTTTGGTAGAAAAATCCCAGCAGGAACACATTTGCAGATTAGGCCACACCCCCTGATGTCACCATTGTTTAACACAGGACTTTTTGTAGAAAAATCCCAGCAGGAACTCATTTGCATATTAGGCCACACCCTCTGGGATCAAGCCAGCCGGAACTGTGTTCCTGCTCAAAAAAAGCCCTGGCCATAATCCATTCTTATACCAATCTGTTTGCAGGTGTGACAGACTGCACTTTTCAAGAGGCTTAGGAGTGCTGTACCAACAACTGTGAACTCAGGGATATGGTGATCCATAAATCTAAACAAACAAATAAATGACTATGAAGGGTTAATTCTTCACAGAACCAGAGAACTTTGAATGACAGGCTGCTCTGACTAATCTGATTTGTTAGCAATGCATCAGCTGAGCAAAAAAAAAGTCTTGAGAGAGATTCAGCCAGATTCCTGCCTTAACTGAGAAGAGACATCGAGACTGTCTGAAAATAACCCTGACAGGGGTTTAGTGCTGACAGAGTCAGATTTCTACCTTGACTGAATGCAGTCTGAATTCAGCATTAGCTGAGAGCAGTTTGAACACAGACAAAGAACTGAGGGAGGGTTTGGCAAGAAGACTCCCATTCAGGCCAAAGGAAAGGGCATAGATCTTCTAGAGAGAGAAGATTCCCTACCCAGGCAAACAGGGAGAATTATCTCTGAGAAGTACAGAATTCCCTGGTCTGTTGTGATTAGAAACTACCTGTAGAGAGGAATACATTGCACATACTTGAGTTTGCCCACTCTCAAGCAATAGATCATCCTTTAGCAAGATGATACATACTGCAGATTGCAGATGCAGATAAATCTTGGTGGAACAGAGGAACAGCAGATAAAATCATATCATGTTAAAATATCTTAAAAGTTGTCTATAAAATAAAGAAGGAAAATTAAAATTTGGTTTCTATTTGCATGCAGGTTTTTCAAATCAAACCCAAATCTCTAATGATATGTGACATTCAAGAATCAATTTCAGTTGCCAGGAAACTTTAGGAGCTTTAATTGAGTGGGTTCCATTAGATGAGGAGTCATGCTGCTAAAACTCAGATTGAATTTTCAGAAGTTTAGGAAGTGGAATTATTAAATCATTTATTATAGTGATTATTTTTTCTTTAGTTAAGAGCTAAGCATTGGAGAGATCAAACATTATCCCCTTATATTGCCAGCAACTGCAGAGATGGTCTTGCTAGATTTATGACTCAGAGAGGTTATAAAATAATTCCAGCAAGAACAATGGATCTAGGAGATAAATTACAAGAATTATTTCTGCAGTGGGTTTGGGGAGATTTAAGATAATTCAGTTTTGTCAGTAGCCTGAAACTTCCACTGTTATTCTGCCACAGAAGAATTATAGGAGAAAGTATAGGCGTATTCAAAGTAATTTGCTTCTTTTTCACTTAATGTCAATATATATGGTTAAATATGTCTTCTGTGGAAAAAAGAATTTCTACATTTAATAAGGACTAAGGGTGCATCCCCGCTCCCTAAAAATAAACAGCATTTCTCCAGTTACTCTTGTAACCTTTGTTTTTAATCAAGAACATAACTGTTTAGTAAATTATGTCTGTGTAGGAGTTTTAACTTTGGACCCAATTTGGATGTTGCTTTCAGTACCATGATTGCTGTCCTCCAGGAAGCCTTATACCATGTTGACAATGCCTATTAATGCAACCTGCTAATTTCTGTTATCAAAGTTATAGTGTTCACTGAAAATTTTAGCAACTTTTTATTACATACAAAGTTCCTTGCATAGGATATTATTATGGACAGCTACCTTATTCTAAAAGGATGTGTCAGTCCAGTCCTGAAATCAAGTATGCATTAAAAATTTGGCACAAGCCTTCTTGATTTGTTGATATGTCTTCCAAATTATTGCCAGAAATATAGGTATATGTTGACTCTCACATGCAGTTATGTTCATTCAATTTGGAGAATTATAGCTTAGCTATCTTGTTATTTTAATTTTTCCTGCATTCAAAACTGAGGGTAAAGAAAAACTCAAAACATCCTAGACACAAAATCACAGCCACTCAACATTTTGAAAACCAAAAACTTCTCTGGTACTTTAAAGACAAACACATCCTTTATAACCTGAATTTGTGTGGCCTTGAACCCAATTTGTCAGATGCAGTGAAAAGAATGCTCAGTCTCTAAGATTCTTTAAGACAGAGAGAAGAAGGGGAGAGACTTTAAATTTAAATGTTGATTTATGATATTTGTCTTTTAATTGGATGGTGCAAGGGAATGGGAGGCCATCAATATTCAGTTATGGAGTGGAACTTGTATAGGTCCCTGTGTTACACAGTTGTTGCTGTTTTTACTTACCTTGTTACTAGGCCTGCAACAAACTCCCCACTGGTCTCAACCTTCTGTAGTGTTCAATAGTCTACACTCAGTGCCTTATTCCCACATGTATCACTGTTTTATCCTGGGAAAACCTTAACTCTCCCTTACACCAAGGTCTTACACCAGGATGATCTTCACAAATTGAGTAAGTAGGCAACAACATGGTGTGAGGCAAAGCACCTGGTTTCTTCCCAATGATTAATGTCAATATTAGTGGACTGACTTTGTCTTGTAGGTGTTTGTAATTGGGCCTTCCTGCCGACACCATCCTTATCTTTCTCAAGGCCAAAGGCAAGAATATGTAATTAGTTTTTCTAAGGCCCATTAGATAGGGGAGAGGCAAAAGCAATGTTGTAATCTAGAGGGTTCCAGTAAGCATGTGATCTGACTGGAATTGGAACAGCAACTGAAACCAGATGGCAAGAGACTATAATTAAACCATAGAGCAGAGGGAAGCCATGTATGAGGACCCTCTTCGCTTTCTGTCCTTCAGAGGCAAAAATTTTCAGGAGGCAAAATTTTTCAGGATTGAAGGAAAGGGCAATGGCTTGGCAAACCAACCTTGCCCTGAGTTCATCTCTAGACTTAAAAGAGAGGCTTCAAACCTTCCTGTACTTTGCCCTATGCAAGAATGCTGAGGGTCCTGGAATGTACTGACTTTTCACCTCCTTCCTGGAATCCACATTTGGGGTAACAAGCTTATGTAAACATTGGTCGTTTCATTCTGCACGTTGTTAGTCAATGATTGTGTACAGAGGAATGTATAAAATAAAGCAATACAACCACTGTCACTCAGACACAAGCAGCAGAGACAGACTGGTGCGATGAACATCAACCCTGAGTCATGTAACGTTACTACACAGGATAGTAAAAACCAAGGCTGACTGTGAAGAGCACCAAAGGGACCTCCACAAACTGGGTGAGTGGGCAACAATGTGACAAATGAAGATCATTGTTGGTCAGTATGAGGTGATGCACATTGGGACAAAAAAATTCAAACTTATTTCATTTCAATGCCTTCGGTTCAGATGCCTTCATTTCAATAAAGGCATTTGAACTTGCTGAAACTGAGAGAGGAAAAGATCTTGGGGTTGTAGTGGATAGCACAATGACAGTATCAATCCAGTGTGCTGCAGTTGTGAAAAAAGCAACTCTATGGTTGCAATTAGATGGGCTTTTTGGCCTGTCATAGCCACCCTTGCCCCCAGATTTAATGTGCACAGTCACACACACACCCATCTGTTCTCCACAGTCCATCTGTCCTTACCTTGTTCATACACATTAAATAGCCACTGGGAACTTCCTGGTAGCAAAGTCCTTACCCTGCCTCCATGGCACATTTCCAGCCAAATGATCAGTCTGGACATGCCATGCACACACAGGAGCAATGCACCTCAACCTGGATCTGCTTTTTTAAAGCCAAGAGGCCACTATGGTAACTGGCTCCTCTGATCCAACCCTTTGTTAGGGATTATTAGGAAAGGTATTGAGAATAAAATGGCCAATATTGTAATGCCCCTTTATAGATCTATGGTGTGGCCCCATTTGGAATACTGTGTACAGTTCTGGTCACTTTAGCTCCCAAAAGACATTGCAGAGGTGGAAAAAGTACAGAGGAGGGCAACTAAGAATAGGAAGTTGGAGCAGCTTCCCTGTGAGGAAAATTAAAGAGTTTGGGACTGGGGTGTACAAAAAAAATTCGGAATTAATGGGATTCGGAAATATACGGGGCCAAAATATTCAGAATACTGAATCTTTCTGAATACCGGTATTCAGAATAGCTGTATATACTGGAGATATACGACTATTTCCAAATATACGGACCCATTATACCCTATGGGCCATTGAAATCAATGGCAAAATAAGGTATATTGGAAGCCACCCAGAGAAGGAGGTTTGAGGGAGAGCCCCCAAATTTGCAGGAGACCTGCAGGGGACTCTCCCCTACGAACCCCAAAACTCCTCGGCGGGGAGGGCAGGGTATAAATAAAAAAATATTATTATTATTATTATTAGCCACTTCCTCCACTATAATTGCTGTGGGGAAAATAGCTCTGGCCAGAGTGGGGTTTGAGAGAGAGACCCCAAAACTGCAGGGCAGCTTCAGGGAACACCCCTGCATGCAACCCCCCTGGCCCAAAAAGACTGCACCAATCTGTGGGCACCCCAAAAGGAACACTGTTCCCAATGGTGAGAAAAAAACAATTAGAGCCACTTCCCCCACTGTAATTATCATGGGAAAAGTGGCTCTGGGGAGCAGTGGGTTTTGAGGAGAGCCCCCCAAACTGCTGTGCAGCTTCAGGGCACTGTCCCACACAAAACCCACAAGGCCAAAAAAAATTGGACCAGGGGGTCCAATTCCTGGGGCACCCAAAGCCAAACCTAACTTCACACCAGAGAATCTCTACAGGACCCAAATGCACTACATCCATCTATGAACCCTGCTGGCCTGGAACCAATATAAACCCAGTTGCCAACATCACTGCTACACAAAACACAATCTGCTCAAGGTCTGCTCTGCAGACCTGGCTGCAGCAAACCCAGATGCCAGCACTCCAGCCCTGCCCCAAACAACACAGGGAGAGCTGGCCAAGCACAACAGGCATGCTGGTTCTGGGTCTCTCACCCAGATGCCAGATTCCCTGAACAGAACACGCAATCTACAGATGCCAGCGCTCCAGTCCTGCCCCAAACAATGTAGGGAGAGCTGGCCAAGCACAACAAGAATGCTGGTTCTGGTTCTCTCACCCAGATGCCAACTTCCCTGCCACAGAACATGCAATCTAAAGATGCCCAGCTCTCCAGCCCTACCCCAAACAACACAACTCTCAAACAAGAGAAGCGGTGGACCACACCTAGCTCCACATCATTCTATATCTGACACAAAGCAAGAAGCATTTAGACTTACATTGAGTGATGGATAGTTGGTTGGTCCAGGCTCTTTTGCATTACCCAGGCTGCACCACGAGGAGTCAAACCAGAGTAGCACCCCAAATTAGGAAGATTGCTGGGAGGGCCTCAGATTGTGTGAGAGGAAGGGAACCATTCCTTTCCTTCTCTCTCATCTCAGCAGCAACACACCAGCTATCACTGTCCCATTAGAGGGACCTCAGCATTGCTATGGCTGCTGGCTGCCTGTCATCATCACTGGCACCTCCCTCTTTCTTCCTCCTGCCCCTGAAAAAAAAAAACCTGGGTTATCCTGGCTGGCCCTGTGGGTGCTGTCGGTTACAGTTGGGGGTTGCAATGGCCCTTTCAGTATTATTAGACATGTGTGGATGGGGACTGGGGAAATTTGGATTGCTTTGCAGATTTTAAATCAGCATTCACTTTTGGTTTGGGGATGGATGAGGGGTGGGGGGTTCACTGCCAATCAATTTGTGAGTGAGTTTTTGGGCTGTCTTTGGACTCTAGTCTCTATGTTTAATGGGAGAGCATTTTACAAGCACCCTCCAAGTGGAGACCAAGAGAGGATGCAGGCACAAGTAGGTGCTCACTTCATTCACTCTCAAAGTCTACATTTGGGAAGCCGAACAGAGGCAAGTTGATCTTCAGGAAGACCAACTGCTCAACTGTCCAGGGTTGTAGGCAATTGCGATGTGGGCAGACAATGTCACCCGTATGTGAAAAGATGCTCACTCTGCATGCTCGTCAGTGGACATGAGAGGAATACCTTGGCCACGGAGGAGAGGGTCGGCCAGACCCCCTCCTTCATGACCCAGTAGTCCAAAGGAGACATTTCCTATGACTTGTTGGGCTCCTAAAGATAGTCCCTCACCATCGCAGCACCCATCTCCGCTCTCAGGGGCCTACTGCTCCCAGAGGGGGGAACAAGCCGCCCGATGAGTGTCATCTCGGCACTCTTCTTGGCGTGAGCCTGGTGGGAAACACTGCCTAGCCATGGAGGTTGGGGATGAACAGCAGTGAAAGTGGCAGATAAGCTACCGGCACTGGGCCCGCCCTGACTCAGCAGAGCTCGACCTTCTAGGAGAGCTCATCTCACCAGCGATCGAGCTCGTTGGCCCGCTTGACAATCGTGCCCTTAAGGAGTGGGTCTAACATGATCGCCATCATGTAGACCTTATCCTGTGTGAAAGTCTGAAAGCGGGCCTCAAGCCCTTCCTGCAGCCTAACAACCAGGGCATGCACCGCTGGAAGAACTTCTGCAGGGCCTTGAGTTGGCACTAAAAACAAGGCCAGATCCTCCCGGGCCATGTGGACCATGGGGACGACCAGTGCAATGTTCACCGTGTCAGACGAGAGCATTTATGTGTGGGTCTTGAAGGGCCCAAGAACCTCCACAGTCTGAGAAATGACCACCCAATCCTCTTGGGTGAGACGGTTCTCATCCCGAAAGACCCTCATCTCAAAGACAAAGGCATCCAGGGCTGCTCTCTGCTCCACCTTGCACTCCAGCATGGCACAGGTGTCAAGGTTCCAGCTTGTGTCGATGTCACCAATGTCAGTGTCTGTTTCTCACACAGCAGATATGAGTCCGTATTGCTGTGTGAGAAGTGACCCGTGATGTCCCGACACTTCTGGAGCAGAAGTCAGTACTCATGGGTCACGGCTAGATACCAAGGATCCTGGCTTTTCGTCTGGCCCAATGCGTCCGTAACCACGAGGTGAAGGTGGGCCATGCAAGGAAGGCGTTTTAGGCCCTGACGCTGGACAGCCGCCTTGATGTTGGAGCTACCCTCAGTCACCACGAAGCCCGTAGCGACATTCCTCCTGCCTACCCAGCCCTCTAACTGCCATGAGAGGATGGCTCCGAGAGTGTCCACCATGTGCAGCACATCGATGTCACTGATGACAGTGCTGATGCCACTGATGTCAGTGTCTTTTTTCTCACGCAGCAGATACGAGTCCGTATTGCTGTGTGAAAAGTGACCCGTGATGTCCCGACACTTCTGGAGCAGAAGTCGGTACTCATGGGTCGCGGTTAGATACCAAGGATCCTGGCTTTTCGTCTAGCCCAATGCATCCTTAACCATGAGGTGGAGAAGGTGGGCCACGCAAGGAAGGTGTTTTAGGCCCTGACGCTGGACAGCCGCCTTGATGTTGGAGCCACTGTCAGTCACCACAAAGCCCATAGCGACGTCCCTGCTGCCTACCCAGTCCTCTAACTGCCATGAGAGGATGGCTCTGAGAGAGTCCGCCATGTGCGGTGCGTCGACTGCTTTGGCATGCATCAAGGCCCAGCGATAGCCAGCCTGGTGGCCCTGACCCTGACTGCTGCTACTGCCACCCCCTCCCCTGCAGCTCACTGGGTTGCCACCAATGCACAATCAGGGAGAGATACCCCTCCAACACATGTTGGAAGCTCCTGATATCTGAGGTGAAATGAACAGTCCCCCTGGCAGCACTGGACAAATGCTCCTTCACCTCAGATCTGGTCGTCCTGAAAACAGATGGCACAATGGTCCTGCTAATGGTGGTTCTAGCAGGAACTTTGTACCAGAGCGGCAGGTACTTGAGCAACCCTAGCACCCCAGGATTCTCGACCACTGAAAATGGAAGCCCATGGGCAACCGACCTGGCATGGCATCCCTGCTCTGTCACGGAACTCTCCTGGAGAGCACTTGAGGTAGTCGCGGTGGGACGGACCTCCTGGCTGGGTAGTGTTGGCTGCTTGGGCACCCCAGCACCAGCCTGCATCTCCCCCTTAAGAAGCACTTCTTGGTGGTGCTTCCACAGGTGGTTCCGCATCACCCCCAGAGTCAGGTGGGCAGGGTCCCGCCCACGACTGATCCGGGCCCTGAACAGCTGGCATTGTGCATAGTGTGGATCCTCCTTAAGTCAGAAATGCTTCTGGACTTTGGAGGTGTACAGATGCCCAAGCTGACCGGCAGCTTGGGTGTCTGGAGACACCTCCTGTGCAGTGCTCGGGGCAGACACATTTTGTCTTGGGGTGGCAGGAGGGGCTGGCCACTGGGGGGAAGTGGGTGAAGATGGAGGCACCTGGTGTGTCTCCATTTCTTCCCCCTCCACTCCATGTGCCCCCCCTCCTGGCCATCCCCTGAAGGACTGCTGGTGCCCGAAGGAACCAAAGAAGGGGGCTGGTCCTCCTCAACCAGCTTCTCCTCCAGCTCCTGCACGACACTCTGCACCCTCCTTGGGGTGAACATTTTGGACAGAAAACTGTCCCCAAAGCTCATCTCCAAGGAGGGCTGCTCTTGCTGCCCCTCCTCCGGCTGCTGAAGCCAAGCAACATCAGCTGGAGAAGAGACTGCCTGAGCAGCAGACCCCTGCTCAGTGCCAGCACCTAACAGCACCTTTGCTGGGGGCACCCCAGCAGCAGCCTCGATGAAGGGCCCAAGGCGGCCCTTCATCACACTCCGGCCAGAGGTCAGAGTGCTGGACGGTGTCTGTGGAGTGGCCCTATGCACAGGTGGGCAGGAAACCTGGGTCCTCCCCCTCCCCTCCACCCCTCTAGTTTTCTCCTTGGCCTTGCCCCAAGGGTCCCTCTTCTGCTGCCTGTCACTCATGTCACCCTTGGCCAGTCTCACACAACCTGAACTGAGAGTGGGGTTTTTTACAAACCTAACTCACTACACTGTACCCTGAACCAACAGGTGCCCTGACTTCTTTTTAAAAACCCTCCCACCAAAACTTGTTTGTTTGTTTTTTTGGTCCCTAACCTGTCCTTCTTTAGGTTGGGGTAGTAGTAGACTGGTAAAGTTTAGGAGACTAGGTGATCTTACCTCTACCTGGCTACAGTTTTTCAAAGGCTACCTTGAGATTAAGGCAATTCTTGTTATATCCTCCTAGTTAAACTTCTAACTAGATCCTGGAACAAACTGGATTTCCTTGCAAACTATAACTAGTTATAGGTGTCCCCTATAACTAGAGAGAAGCTGTGGTTTACCCTATGGAAATCTAAGGATGAACCGGCTTTCAGTGGCTGAAAGCAAGATGCACTGCAACCTTAGTCTCTTTAAAAGGGAGCCTGTTGTGGCCTAGTAGAACCCTAGCTCCAAATAAGCTACCCCCACCCACCCAAATTTGGATAAGTAAAGGGACTCTGAGTCTTAAAAAGTCATTTTACTTTTATCCTAACTAAAATAAAAACAAGAACCCCATGACTGTCTTACCTTAGATGTCTTCTCTTCTCCAGGTAGGTCAGGCAAGACTGAGAGAGAGCAGCAGCAGCTGAGGCCAAGGACCAGCGCAGCACAATCTCTCTCACACACCAACACAGTAGCAATGGAAAGTCCAGCCAGTCCTTAAAAAGGTTTTCTGGCCCTACACAGAGCAGTTTCAAAAAATACCATTGCTCTGTGATTGGCCAGAGAACAGTGTTTACTTGGATACCCAAGTAAACAAAAGAACAACTATGTTGCTCAGCCCTGCAAAGTATGCATTTGCAATGCATTTTGCAAATGCATGCTTTGGATTGGCTGCTGTCTCCTCTTTCCCTCCCCCTCCCTCCCGGATCCCAGGGAGGCTATGGGAAAGGCAGGAAAAGGCTTCCAAAGGCGGGAAAGGAGGCAAACAGCTTCCCTGAGGCTGCAGAAGCTCCTTTCCCGCCTTTTCCATTGACTTTCGAATACTTCTGAATATTGATTTGGAAGTATATGGGAGCCATATACGGCTCCCTTATAATGCCTGCAAATTGGATTCAGAAGTATACGACCCATACACTTCCGAATTAGAGGGTATTCGGCGGTCTATTCGGTTCAGCCGAACCGAATGCACACCCCTATTTGGGATTTTCAGTTTAGAAAAGAAAAAACTAAGCAAGGACATGATGCCTTGTTGCTGGCCATCCAGAGGAACTGGTTGGCCACTGTGTGAGACAGGATGTTGAACTAGATGAACCACTGTTCAGACCACTTATGTGTTCTAAATTTACTGAGACTGAGAAATAAAGACTGAGAGGGAAAGGATTAGACATATGTGTTTGACTCAATCCTAGCTGAAAAAAATATCTGGAAAATATCTTATCAATATTTTTCAGATATTGTTTCAGCTAGATACAGATTTGGGATATTGTTTAGCTATCTGAAATGGCCAAGCCCCAAAAACACTGAAAATATTTGGGATTTTTGAGGCCACTGAATAGACAAATGTAATAGGCACTTAAAGGAATCACTGTCCTTTTAAATGCCTTCTCCAAGCCCCGTGAATCCATGGTGAGTGAACTCCAAAGACATTTAAAGGGCTTGCAGTCCCTTTAAATGCCTTCTGGGTGAACTCGCCACTTCCTAATAATGCAGGGCAGCTCTATAGGCTTTTAATAGCTGCCATTTTCTATGAGCCATAAGATGGCTTTTGGATTTTTTTTAAAAAATAGTAATTAATATTATGATCCAGCATTCTGAAAATGTGTATTGCCACAACTGCTGACTCCCCAGCTTTCATTTTAAAAAGAAATAACTCTCTATCCCCTTCCATTGAGGAGTTCTAAATAGAATGTGTGAACTGTACTTTTTTCTTTAAAGCTCCATACCAAAAGGGACTAAAAACCTTTTTTTAAAAAAAAATGAAAGCTGGGACATAAGAAATTGTGGCAGTACATCATTAGAATGCTAGATCACAATAGCAATTATTGCGTTTTTTTTAAAAAAATTACACAAGTGTTCTGGGTGCATGGCTGGCAAAAATGTAGGTAAATAGTGACTCACAGTCTGCAGTCACACATACTGAATTATGCACTTTCAATCCACTTTCAGTGCCCTTTCTAACTGTTTTACTGTGTGAACTGCCAAAATCCAGTTGGGAAGTGCATTGAAAGTATATTATTTAGTATGTGTGATTGCAACCATTCTGCAGTTGCAGTTGTAGATATTTAAATCTATCCCAAATATATGTTATTAAAAAAAAGTTCCCAACCATCAGCATTCACTTAAGTTGTCCTTAGTTATCAGTTGCCAGTCTGTCTGGATTGTCAGCACTTGCACATGCATAGCTATGGGGAAAAAATATAAATCTATTCAGCAGGTGTGTCAGTTGTGCACTGGTAATTAATCAGGTCAGGTGGTCAACTCACATGGTAAGTTCAAATGCTGAACATGTTTTACATGAAATCTGCAGCATCTATACAGAAAAGTCTCTGACCTTGGAAAGTTGCCAAGTGGGAGCTTTGTTTACTTAGGAACTTACTATTACTATTTTTTCTTAGCTGCCCTGCAAGCTAAGCTGCCCTGCAAGCTCTTCCTTTAATAACAGTGAATCTGAAGTGAGATACAAAGGTGATTTTACCTCCTGTGCCAAACAATTAAAAAAATATTTTTATTTTTATTATTATTACTCTGAGATTGAAAATAGAAGTTTATCAAGTCTCTAATTAGTTTTCGACTTTGAATATTTGCATTTTTGGCTATTTCCAATTACCTCTCCTTCTCTGGGCTTGCATCCAATACTCTATCTACCAATAAACATGGGTGTTACCAAACAGCCAAGAGATGCTGAAGATTCTCCTTTACCAGCTAAACAATTGAAAATATATTATTTTTATTCAGCCCAAGTGCCCACATCTAATCATTTTGAGATTTTGGCTAATTTTGATTAATGATATTATTGAGCAGCCCACACTTACACAAAAGTCTGCTGACCCTCATGGCACAATTAATATGAATGCAAACGCTGAAGAAGCCACAGACAAGATTAACTCTCTAAATTCTACTGAAAGCAGCAGTTTTGAAGTGGGCTGCAGAGAACTCTCTAACATAACACATTTAATAGCTGTAACAGCAGATTTCATCTGTAGCCAATTGAAACTACTTCATAATAAAATGGACTATATTACTGAGCACCTAACTTTTAAAAGAAGCACCTTGGAACAGGGCACCCCATCTGCCAATGAATTACAGCCAAAGGAATATGATAAGCCTTTTTCACCGAGTAAGAACTTAATAAAACCCTACAAATTGGTTCTCACTCCAAATAAAATTTGCCTAATTATTTACAACTACAGAGGACAATGCCCTGCATGGAATACTATGCAACTAACTAGGAAACATTTGAAAACACTGTTTCCGAGGGAAATGATCCAGATTGATCTACTAGAAGTGGATCTTATGAGTGGCAATGCCCAGTCTCAGAGGGTGATATTATCATTTAATTCAACACATATACCTCAGCTTCTATTACGATCTAAAGATTATCTGGCATCTAAGGGAGTCTTCCTATCCTGTGTTTTTAAGAACGAGATAATCTCTCCACAACTACCCACTAAGAAGTGTCCAACTCAATAGAATTATCCCCTGACTACAAAGGTTGACAACAATAATTCAAATAGGGAAGATCCAACTGACTCAACCAACATCCCTTTCCTGTCTAATAATTTTGATGAAACTATGGACATAATAGCAGGAAATAACATTCTGGAAGATATCAGAGATCACTTCCAATCACCCCAAGCACAAGAACAACAGAATATCCTAAAGAGACTGGATCTATTGAGGGAAAATCTCGTATTAAAACAGACTAAATTCCAAAAGAGAATCCATGAGATCCCCAATAATCAAATAGAAATTTCACAGGACACCTTACCAAGAAATTCAGATCAACAACAAGAATCCTGTACTCCTATAATCTCCAACCAATCTCTTCAGACCAATTTTACCTCTGACAATTTGGCCTTTAATTCTACACCATCTGGCTTTCCATTTATCAATGGGTGTATATATCAAGACTCTCAAAAACTGAAAGACCAAATTAGAGAGCTGGACTGACTATCTGAAAAGCCTCCAACTAGAGAGCTTCACCTCATATCTTAGAATATTGCCGGCTGGCTGAATAAATCATGCAATCCTGATTTTATTGATTTCCTTACCCATTATGATTGTATTTTACTTCAAGAAATGTGGTCGGAATTAGAAATCAACATTCCTGGATTTCTTCCATTCAACCTCGCTGCTCATGGAAATGCTTCCAGGGGCAGATTTAAAGCCGGACTAACAATTATGATTAAAACAAATATATGTTCTGACATAACTTTACTTGACTTTTCCCCTCCCCTAGCACAAACTCTATTAATTCACTTAACCAACTCTATGCTGATTCTGATGATTTAATGCTTTTGAGTAATTGGAACAAATTATCTAATTTTATTATTTCTTTGCTTAAATGTTTTCCTTATTTCATCTTTAGGCTTTGAAGAGTTTGATCACTTACCCCTACCCCTTGCTGACATACAAATTTCTAAAGATACATTATAGTAATATAATAATAATAAATTTTATTTATACCCCGCCCTCCCCGCTGAGGCAGGCTCAGGGCGGCTTACAGGATATGGTAAAAGCCATGTTAAAACAATAAAACAAGATTATGCAATTCAATACAGTTAACAATTAAATATTTAAATAATCTAAAAACAGTCTAAAAATATAATCTAATAGTGCTACTATCTCAGTTATGTTAATGTTAACGATGGCGTGATGTTTATTCCAAGCTCCATCTTAGAAGGCTAGCCGGAAGAGGGCATTTTTGCAGGCCCTACAGAATTGGCCAAGATCCCACAGGGCCCGCACCTCTTCCAGCAGCTGGTTCCACCATTGGGGTGCTTTTATAGAGAAGGCCTGTTCTCTAGTTGTTTTTAGTTTGGCCTCTTTTGGCCCAGGTACTTCCAGAAGGTTTTGTGAACTGGATCGTAGTGCTCTCTGGGGAACATATGGAGAGAGGTGGTCCCTAAGGTAGGCAGGTCCTCGGCCATATAGGGCTTTAAAGGTAATAACCAGCACCTTGTAACGAACTCAGTAAACAGTTGGCAGCCAATGCAGCTCCCGCAGCCTAGGCTGCACATGTTCCCACCGAGGTAAGCCCAATAGCAGTCTGGCTGCTGCATTCTGCACTAGCTGCAGTTTCCGAATTCGGCACAGGGGCAGCCCCATGTAGAGGGCATTACAGTAATCTAGCCTCGAGGTGGCTGTTGCATGTATCACTGTTGCCAGGTCATTGAGTTCCAAGAAGGGAGCCAACTGCCTCACCCGCCTAAGATGAAAGAAGGCAGATTTGGCAGTGGCTGCTATCTGGGCCTCCATTGTCAAGGAAGACTCCAGTAGCACTCCCAAGCTTTTGACCCTGCACATTGGTACCAGTGACGCACTATCAAAAGCTGGAAGGGAGATCCCTCCCTCCGGACCACCACGCCCTAAACAAAAGAAAATTATGAGGGAGATTACAATATTACAAACACAAATGAGACATTTGTTAAATAAAAAATTGGAATGGAATTTGAAAAAATTACAGCAGAAATCTTTTGAGGGAGCAAATAAACCTGGAAAGTATTTGGCCTGGCAACTGAAAAAAAAGAGAGAGAAAGTAAAATTATTAATAAAATTGTGGTTGATGGAAGAGAGTTGGTAGATCAGGAAGGAATAAAAAGAGAATTCTTTAAGTACTATGCCAAATTATTTAAGGGTGTTAAAATAAAGAAAGAAAAGATGGAAGCGTATTTACAAAATATTAAAATAGCACCCTTAACAGAAAATATGAAAAAAGTTTTGAATGATCCAATTGAAAAAATAGAAATTGAAGCAGCGATTAATGCAATGAAAAATGGAAAGGCATCTGGGCCAGATGGATATACAGCTAAATTCTTTAAAACCTTCAAAGAGGAATTAATACCAAAACTTCAGAAATTGATGAACATTATAAGAATAAAAGGGGAAATACCAAATACATGGAAGGAAGGTGTTATTTCGTTGATTCCAAAAGAAGATAGAGATGTCACGAATGTAAAAAACTATAGACCAATTTCATTATTAAATAATAATTATAAAATATATACAAGAATATTGGCAGAACAGCTTAAACATCATCTGATAAATTTTATAAAGGAGGATCAAGCAGGGTTTCTTCCCAAAAGGCAAATAAGAGACAATATTAGAACTGTTGTAAATATTGTGGAATATTATGAACGGCATCCAGAAAAGGAAGTTGCATTATTCTTTGTGGATGCAGAGAAAGCATTTGATAATTTAAACTGGGACTTTATGTTTGCAGTAATGGAGAAAATGGAGTTGGGGGAAAACTTTATAAGGATGATAAAAGCAATATATACTGAACAACATGCAAGGCTATGTATAAATGCAGACCTTACAGAAGATATGATAATTAGCACAGGTACTAGACAAGGCTGTCCACTTTCCCCACTGTTGTTTATAATTACTCTTGAAATCTTACTGATGCAAATCCAAGAAGACAAAGAAATAGAAGGATTAAAAGTAAAAGGATTTACTTATAAATATAGGGCATTTGCAGATGATTTAATGTTTATAAATGAAAATCCCATACAAGTAACATCTTTGTTGTTAGTTAAAATACAAGAATATGGAGAACTGGCGGGACTTTTTATTAATAAAGAAAATCAAAACTTCTATGTAAAAATATGCAAATAAGTAAACAAAAGGAACTGCAGAAGCTAACGGGTTGTGAAGTTACCTCTAAGGTAAAATATTTGGGTGTGGAGATAACAATGAAGAATATTGATTTGTTTAAAAACAATTATGAGAAGCTATGGCATAAAATGGATGAAGATATGATAAAATGGAATAAACTTAATTTGTCATTGCTTGGCAGAATAGCTGCAATTAAGATGAATATTCTGCCAAGAATAATGAATTTGTTTCAAACTATTCCGATTGTGAAAGACAGTAAACAATTTAATAAATGGCAAAGGAAAATTTCAGAGTTTGTGTGGGCTAGGAAGAAACCAAGGATCAAAATGAAAATTTTAACAGATGCAAAAGAGATAGGAGAATTCCAATTATCAGATTTAAAGCTATATCATGAAGCAGTTTGTTTAGTGTGGATAAAAGAATGGGTGACGCTGTTAAACAAAAACCTCAGCGTTGGAAGGTCATGGAAATAAATTTGGCTGGCACGCTTATATGTATTATGGGAAAAAAGATGGATGGTTTTTTCTCTCACCATTATATAAGAAACAATTTGCTAAATACATGGATGAAGTATAAAAAATATGGAGATGAGAGAAAACAGTTATGGATAGTGCCAGCAGAAGTAATAAAAATAACAGCTGACGTGGGTGAAGAAAAGTGGTTGTCATATAATCAACTATTAAAAATACAAAGTGGCAAAATAGAATTGAAAACTGCTGAAGAGCTTAATAATAAATATGATTGGTTCCAAATGCAACAAATAAAGAGCTTGGTTGAAAATGATATTAAAACTGAAGGAATAAGAAAAGAGCAAACAGAAATGGGAAAAAGTTCTGCTTGGAGACAATGAAAAATTAATTTCAAAACTATATAAATTACTCTTAAAATGGTCTACGGAAGATGAAGTAGTGAAATCTCAAATGATTAAGTGGGCAATTTATGTAAATAAAGAAATACAGATGGAAACTTGGGAATATTTGTGGAAGAATTCTATAAAGCTTTCGACGTGTCATAGCATTAAGGAGAACTGTTTTAAAATGATGTAGAGATGGTATATGACTCCTAAAAAGTTGGCAAAGATGAACAATACGATGCCAGATAAATGTTGGAAAGGTAAAAAACATGAAGGTTCTTTCTACCATATGTGGCGGACTTGTGAAAGAGCAAAAAAGTATTGGCAGATGATTCAACAAGAAATTTCTAGAATCTTGGGATGCAAATTTAAGAAAGTTGCAGAGACTTTTCTGTTGGGATTACAAATGGAAAAATTTCAAAAAGAAGATAGAACAATAATTTGGTACTTGCTTTCAGCTGCTAGGACATTGTATGCACAATTGTGGAAGCAAGAAAAAATACCAGAGAAATGGGATTGGATTATAAAAGTTATGACATGGAGCGAAATGGACAAATTAACAAGAATTTTAAGAGACTATGATTTAGAAGTTTTTAAGATGGAGTGGAAAAAGTTTAGAAGATATGTAGAAAAAGAGTGGAAAATAAAAGGACATTGAACAATTTTTGATAATGATTAAGTCTTAGAAGGAAGAATATTAATTTTTGTTTTTATTAGTTAAGGGTACCTTTAAATATTAGTATTATAAGTAAATAACACCGGCGGGGGTCAAGTAACGGGGGGAGGGGTGGTTAGAAAGTAATATATGGGATAGATAAAAAGAAGTTATTAATGATGCAGGAAATAGATATTGTTACCATATGTTACTAAATAAAATTGTTTAAACCACAAATTTATTTACATGATGGGACACAGAAGATGAAGATGAAGATATTTATATCCCACCCTCCACTCAGAAGAGTCTCAGAGCAGCTCACAATCTCCTTTACCTTCCTCCCCCACAACAGACACCCTTTGAGGTGGGTGGGGCTGGAGAGGGCTCTCACAGAAGCTGCCCTTTCAAGGACAACCTCTGCCAGAGCTATGGCTGACCCAAGGCCATGCTAGCAGGTGCAAGTAGAGGAGTGGGGTTCTCCCAGTTCTCCCAGATAAGAGTCCACACACTTAACCACTACACCAAACTGGCTCTCCACACCAAACTGGCTCTCCAGAAGTAGCAGAAGAAACATGTGCAAGTGCTGTCCCTTCACTTTTAAAGGGGGGGGGGGATGTAGATTTAAAATATCTAATCACACATATCTAGCTTGCATTTTTGAGGCTTACTTCAAAACAACTCAGGAATGGACAGGAATTATTTCATTGAAGGTAACTGCAGAATCTATTATTGGAAAAGGATGTTTTTGGTCTGATGCTGAAGCACAGAAAGTTCAGGTTAACAAACTTCTGACATCCATCTGGCAGTGCAATCCAGAGCCACGTTACACCCTTCTAAACTCATTGACTTCAATGAACATAGAAGGTGTAACCCTGCTTAGGTTTTCACTTTAACAAATTGAAGTCAGATCACTGTGTTCTCTTTTTTAAAACCACGTAAATTGCCAGGAATATTTTTGCCCTATAAAAGTTCAGACTAAAGTGCATCTTTAACACATTTGCTCTTACTTTAATGGAAATAATATGCTGCTTTCCGCTAAAGTAGATGCTTAGAAAATAATGTACCTCGGTCATACTCCTATATATAGCATAGGAAATACAAGATTTTTTTTCCAGTCTCCTGAGCAAGATGATTGACAGCCACAACAGTGTAAGTTATTTCCCAAGAGACAGCCATCAGTTGTACATAGGTGATGGTGAGGATGAAATGAGTGCAGTGAAGTCTGATGCTGTGTACATATCAACAAGCGGACTTGGGTGAAGGAAACTTGTATTACTATGCTGGAAGCAAAGCTCTGCAATGGAAATAGATCTGTTACTGTGATATATATCTGATAGCTCTCGACCTAATTTTTATTAATGTTACACAGTAGTTCACAATCATTTACGTATATCAGATTCTCACTGCTCAACACAAACAATCTAGTTTGGGCTAGATTTCAGAGAAGAATAGTGGGTTACATCCTCAAAAGATGTCATACTATGTCTAAATTTTTATAATATATACACACATGTAACTCAAGGCAGGAGGTATATATTTGAGACCCCAGTGCTAAACTGCTGTGGCAAGTCTCCAGACATAAGATTCAAGATCCTGTTCTCAGGGTACCTCTGGAAAGACTGCTGTCTTTTTCCCTCAGGCAACAGCTTATTCTGCAGTTTGAAAATATATATTTTATTCAGCACAATTAAGCCCACTTAACAGTGCAATAATCCTAAAGAGAATTAAACCCTCCCATGTTCACTGAACTGAATAGGCTTACAAGAGTGTACATCTGCTTAGGACTGCGCTTTAAATGTGCAACGTTTTAATAATAATTATAAATTTTTATTTATACCCCGCCCTCCCCGCCTAGGCAGGCTCAGGGTGGCTGTATTTCACTTTAAGACTGCAAGTGGTATAGAATTATAGAATCATAGAGTTGGAAGGGATCTCCAGGGTCATCTAGTCCAACCCCCTGCCCAATGCAGGAAACTCACAAATACCTCCTTCTAAATTCACAGGATCTTAATTGCTGTCAGATGGCCATCTAGCCTCTGTTTAAAAACCTCCAAGGAAGGAGAGCCCACCACCTTCTGAGGAAGCCTATTCCACTGAGAAACCACTCTAAAGGTCAGGAAGTTCTTCCTAACGTTGAGCCGGAAACACTTCTGATTTAATTTCAACCCCTTGGTTCTGGTCCTACCTTCTGGGGCCACATAAAATAATTCCACACCATCCTCTATATGACACTGTTGACTCATGTTCAGCATATGGTCCACTAAGACCCCTAGATCCTTTTCGCACATACTACTGCTAAGACAAGTCTCCCCCATCCTATAGCAATGCATTGGATTTTTCCTGCCTATATGCAGAACTTTACATTTAACCCTGTTAAAATTAATTTTATTGGTTTCAGCCCATTCCAAGAATCACATTGATGTTCTAGTTATTATGATGTTTCTGGTTTCAGTTATGTTAGTTTAGTGAGATTGTTGGTGCTGTGGAATAATAGCCACCTCCCCTTAATCATTAAAAGCAAGTTTGAACAGTTCAGTCTTACAGGCCCAGTGGAACTGTGGCACATCCCGCAGGGCCCTGTTGTTTTTGGGGAGTGCATTCCACAGAGTGGGGGCTGTTACCGAGAACACTCTGACTTTGGTGGTGGACAGTCAAGCTTCTTTTTGTCTGGGGATCTTAAAAAGATTTTGGGACCCTGAATGCAGTGCTCTCTGGGGTACGTATGTGGAGAGGTGGTCCCGAAGATAGACAGGTCCCAGGCCATATAGGATTTTAAAGGTTAAGACCAGCACCTTGAAGTGAATCCAGAATGCCACAGGCAACCAGTGTAACGTTTCCAGCACAGGTTGAATGTGCTCCTGTACAGGTAGCTCCATTAGCAACCTGACTGTTGCATTTTGCACCAGTTGCAGCCTCTGAATTTGAGTCAAGGGTAGCCCCATGTAGGGGGTGTTACAGTAGCCTAATCTCGAGGTGACCGTCACATGCATCACTGCTCTCCAGGAACAGAGCCAGCTGCCTTATCTGCCTAAGGTGGTAAAATGAGGATTTGGCAGTGGCTAATACCTGGGCCTCCATTGTCAGCAAAGGATCCAAAAGCACCCCTAAGCTCTTGACCTTTGGGGGTGGTGCCATAGGCATCCCATCAAAGGCTGGCAGATGAATCTCTCTACCCAGACCACCACGACCTAGGCACAGGACCTCTGTCTTTGCTGGATTCAATTTCAGCCGACTCTGCCTGAGTCATTTCATTACAGCTTGCAATGCCAGGTACAGATCTTCCAGGGCGCAGCTGGACTTGCCTCCCATCAATAGATAGAGCTGGGTGTCATCTGCATACTGGTGACAACCCAGTCCATATCTTGTATGTAGATGTTAAACAGCATCAGGGAGAGAACAGCCCCCTAAGGCACACCACATACAAGTGGGTATCTCTGGGATGATTGTTCCCCTATAGCCACACTTTGTACCCAGCCTTGGAGAAAATAAGTAAGCCACTGAAGGCAGACCCCTGAATCCCTGCGTTGGCAAGGCAGCGGGACAGTAGCTGGTGGTTGACTGTATCAAACACAGCCAACACATCTAACAACAGCACTGCCAAGCTGCCCCAATCCAGATGTCTCAAGAAATCATCTATGAGGGCGACCAGTACCGTCTCTGTCCCAGATGGAAGCCAGACTGAAATGGGTCCAATAAGGAAGTGTCATTCAAAAATCCCTGTAACTGTACTGCCACTGCCCTCTCAATGACTTTACCCAAAAAGGGCAAGTTCAACACTGGCCAGTAGTTTGCCAATACGACCGGGTCCAGGGATGGTTTTTTGAGGAGAGGCGCCCTGTACCACTGCCTCCTTAAGAGGCATGGGAAAGGTTTCTTCAGTCAGGGACCTGTTGATAATCTCCTGCAAAGGGACTCATAATTCCATCCGGCAAGCATGTATCAACCAGGATGGACACGGGTCCAAATCACAGGTAGTGGAATGTACAGTACAGAGGACTATGTCAACTTCCCCCAAGCTGAGTGGAATGGAATGATCCAGGGTTGAACCAAATGACATGCTCAGAGCCTTGAGTTCACTTACTGTATCAAAATTGGCGGGGAGATGAGTGAACTGACTGAGAATTCTTAGTATACTTGTTCCATTTCCATAACAAGAGCAGATACACTGAACTCTGAATCAGCTGAGAAATTTCAGAAGCATACCAAGGGATACTATCTATGAATGTTATCCCCATGTGAAGGTTTATAGCTTTGGATACATTTTGTAAATGCCCTGAAATAAGCTAGATATTTCTCAGATCATACATTTCTCTACTTTGCAGACATCTGATGAAGCCCATGAAAGTTGATGCCTCAATAAATCTGCTAGCTTTAATATTCCACACAAAATACACAAGAGTCCTTCAATAACATAAAAACAAATGCTTCAAAAGGGATTTATATTTTAATGTTTTATAAGGTAATTAAAGTTGTAAAGCAATTACATTGCATTTTGGAAAAGCATCCATTTAAAATGTTAATTTAGGTAATACTTCTTCCACAATCTCAATCAATATATATTCTGCTTCAAATATACAAGTATGATCAAGTCAGACCTCTCCAGTTTTTTGCCTCTAAATATGGCATGGATATCTATTAGGATGTTCAGTTTCAAGCATGCAAATTGCTTGTGGGCTATTGAATTGACATAATTTTAAATGCATAAGGGTTACCTAAGTGGGGATTGCATCCTGAATCGTGATAAGCCACCTTGCCTCTGTCTTTTATAATACCACTGTGCATGCTGTTTTGAGTCTGGAATCCTGTTACTATGATTTGTCTTTATTCTAAGGCCCTGATATAGGTAGCCCAAGCTAGCCCAGTCTTGTCACATCTTAAAAGCTAAGCAGGGTCGGCCCTGCCTAGTATTTGGATGGGTGACCTCCAAGGAATACTGGGGTGTGACACAGAGGCAGGCAATGGTAAGCCATCTCTGAAATGTCTCTTGCCCAAAAGTACAAGTTTAGCTCACCACCTAGTGGTGCATAATGCTAAAAAAACTAGAACTTCTGACTGCCAGTCAATCTTAGGATCTCCTGGCCATACTTCACACACTGCCATATGATAATAATAATTATTATTATTCCCTTAAGGCCTGGCCTAAATGGAACCAATTTCCTTGACAAAGGAAATAGCAATGATTCTTAGCAACTGTAGACAGCTCCTTAATAGGCCTGTAAGGTTTTGATCAGGTATCACTCAGATAGACTTCTCATGCAGAAGCAGAAAAAAGTTCATTTAAAGTGAATCAGTAAAGCAAACTCTTATTAAAGTCTTGTAGCATGTTAGCAAGACTTAGGTCTTGCCAGGACTAAATAAAAATGAAACCTAAATGTCTTATATAGATACTGAGTAACTGACACACATTCTCCCACTCAAATCTCCCACCAGAAGCAATTCAAATTGGGTCCCCAGACTTTGATGTTTTCCCGAGCCAAGGTCATGCATTCCAAGGTAGATACATCTTGGTCACCATCTCCCCGGAAACAAGATAACAGTTCACCCAGACGCTTTTACTTTTGAGCAGGTTCACTCTCATAC
Source organism: Heteronotia binoei (assembly GCF_032191835.1). NCBI lineage: Eukaryota > Metazoa > Chordata > Lepidosauria > Squamata > Gekkonidae > Heteronotia > Heteronotia binoei. The sequence goes on from NC_083223.1 coordinate 125,763,009, forward strand.
ATGCTATTCTACTAATGTTAGGTTAATGCTTTAAAATGTTTAGGGTTACAAAATATATCTGTTAAAATGTATGGTGGTTAATTTCAAGTGAATACATATAGATAACTGAATATATGGTGAGAGTTATTTGGCTAAATATAAAAACAACTGGTGCATAATAAATAATGACAATACTAGGATAATCCAAAACAATCAGAAGAATATACAGCATTTAACCATAACAAACAACCTGGTCAGAACCTTCGATAATCCAAACCAAACTGAATGAGTATACAGCATTTAACCAAAACAAACAACCTCCTGACAAGGACTTAATTGTTAGGAAATGGCCCTTTCCAAATCTTCATTTGGGCTTGGAGTAGGTGATCCTTTCCTAATAGAGGGAAGATGGTAGATGTGTATCCTTGTGTGAAGAAAAAGCACTTTAGAGGCTATAAGAGATTAAAGAGATGTACAAAGCCACTGCTGGGAGCTAACTGAAGCATCTTGGGAAGACTGCCCCGTAGGAATGCCTCTTTACCTCCATTGGTGCTCTATCCACGCATCTATAGACATAAAATTGGTTTCATGTTGGGAAATCCCAGCTCCCTCATTCGTTGGGGCTGGGTGAGACTGCACTGCATCATCAATTGGATAATGAAGCCTCCATCACCAGTTTGGCTTTCCTATTGGCTCTACTCAGTGTCACCCGCCCACTGTAGACTGTGAGATGCTCCCCCAACTGCCAAAACAAACTTGCCTCAGACAGAGACACATCTCTGCTGCTTCTCCAGTATCCTCTGCAAATTTTGGCTTTCCTATTGGCCCTGCTCAGTGTCACCTGCCCACTACAGACTGCCAAATGCTCCCACAGTCACCAAAATGAACTTGCCTCAGACAGAGACACATCTCCACCGCTTCTCCACAATTTCCTGCGACCATCTGTGGCAAAAATCTGGCGCCTTTACTGCACAGCAAAAAAGTTGCAAAGCCACTCTGAAGCCCAAGTTTGAGGCCTTCAGCTTCTGCAGCCTAACTTTGACATGGCTGTCAGTAATGGCCCTCTGCCCCAAGCTTACCCAAGGCCTGGCCCTGCTGGGAGTGTTTCCTGCCCCCCTGGGAAGTGCTAGCCAGAGTCTGTTGCTAGGCATTCCAGGCTACTTTTCTCAGTAAAGGCCTCAGGCAAATAGAATGGCATACAATCCACCCTCCAAAAGCAGACAAATAGATTGTCTGTTTATTACCATACGACTGGCAGTGCAACAAATGTCTCTGCATAAAGACGAATAAGCCCAAGTCTCAGGAACCAATACAATCCCCACATGATTCTGCTGATACCCATAATCCCTCCCTCCTTTTGGCGAAGGGAAAGATGGTAGGAATCCGATGACTCACACAAATATTTGTATTTACAGATGTCTGACTCACATGAAACATAATGTTAGGGTTGCCAGACAGATGTCCAGTTTTGAACTGGACAATCCATTATTTGCCCCTTCAGTCCAGTAAATAAACTGAGAAAATACTGGACATATAAATGCCCAGTATTTTATAATGCCTGGACTCAGGGCACCACCAAACATTCACTTGGCCTATTATGATGAGAACAATTAATGATGAGAACAATTAAGGGCCAAACTACACATTACAGGCATAAATGATGAGAACAATTAAGGGCCAAACTACACATTACAGTGGACACGGGTCCAATCTGTGGCTACTGGTGCCATTTGAGAGGAAAACATAGCTGTTTAAAAATTACTGTGAGGTCAACCTGCTCTATAGCACCAGCATGTTAGGAGACAATTATAATAACACTGCATATAATAAAGTGTGCCTTCCTAAGGCCCCTTGACGTAACTGGCCAGCCATCTGTTTATATAAAATGACATGTTATTGGTTTTAAGCTGTATTGTTTTATGAAGTGAAATGTTACTGGTTTTAATGTTTAAATGTTAATTATTTAATTGTTTTATATCTAAAATTGTTAAATTTATGTTGATTAGTTGTTGGAAGCCGCCCTGAGCCACTTGTGGGAAGGGCGGGATACAAATCCCAAATAAATAAATAAATAAATAAAAATGTTTCTATTAGACCATTGCTATTGCATAATTAGGTGAAATATGCTTGTCAGACATTGCAAAAAAGGCCTTTAATTATATCACAAAGCCCATTGCCTTATTAGTACAGTATAGTACAGCATTACACAGGAATCAACAGTTCTTCTTTTCAAAGACTGACATGAACATTCTATTAGTCACTATTCAAACTATTAAGGCATCTTTATGTTGACCTGCTCAACGGCTCTTTCTCCTCAAACTAATTTCCGTTCCGAAGAACCCAGAAATTTTAAATAGCTTTGCTACAAATGATCATAATGTTACAAATAACAGCAAGCAAGTTGCAGACACCACCCATTTTATGCCATTATCTCCTTCTCAGGGCTAATCTAGTGAAGCTGGAACTACTCAAAACTCAACTAGAAGGTTGTTTTGACAGAAATGTAATTTATTTCTATTTCATTGTTATACTCTGGGTATTTTGCTAAGTTAATTCATTAGCGATACCCATCTTATTTGCCCATATTCTTGGAATTAAATATTTCATTAGTTAGCAGTGGTCTGAAAGACAAAGAAAAGATTAGAGAAAAAAATTAGTAAAAGGAGGATCTGGGTAACTACTAACCCATCAGCTTGACATCTATACATGGAAAAGTTTTAGAACAAATAATCAAATAGTCAGTCCAGGAAAATTTAGAAAGGATGACTGTGATTACTAAGAGCCAGCATGGATTTCTCAAGAACAAGTCATGTCAGACTAACCTGATCTCTTTTTTTGAGAAAGTGACTACCTTGCTGGATCGGGGAAATGTTGTAGATATCGTTTATCTTGATTTCAGTAAGGCTTTTGATAAGGTTCCACATGCCATTCTTGTTGACAAGCTGGTAAAATGTGGTTTGGATCCTATTACCATTAGGTGGATCTGTCACTGGTTGACAGATCGCACCCAAAGAATGTTTGTGAATGGTTCCTCATCCTCTTGGATAGGACTGACAAGTGGAGTGCCTCAAGGATCTGTCCTGGGACCTGTTTTGTTCAACATCCTTATAAATTATTTGGATGAAAAGATAGGGGGAATGCTTACTACATTTGCAGATTATACTAAATTGGGAGGGGTTGCAAATAGAGTAGAAGACAGAAACAGAATACAGGATGATCTTGACAGACTGGAAAATTGAGCTAAAACCAATACAATGAATTTTAACAGGGATAAATGTAAAGTTCTGCATTTAGGTAGGAAAAATCCAATGCATGGCTATAGGATGGGGGAGACTTGTCTTAGCAGTAGTATGTGCGAAAAGGATCTAGGGGTCTTAGTGGACCATATGCTGAACATGAGTCAACAGTGTTATGTGGTGGCTAAAAAGGCGAATGCAATTTTGGGCTGTATCAATAGAAGTATAGTGTCCAGATCTCGTGAAGTGATGGCATCACTTTACTCTGCTCTGGTAAGACCTCACCTGGAGTATTTTAAGAAGAATATATACAAGAAGGATAAATACAAGAAGGATATATACAAGCTGGAACGGGTTCAGAGTAGGGCGATGAAGATGGTGAGGGGTCTGGAGAACAAGTCCTATGAAGAAAGGCTGAAGGAGCTGGGCATGTTTAGCCTGGAGAAGAGGTGGCTGAGAGATTATATGATCACCATCTTCAAGTACTTGAAGGACTGTCATTTTGAAGATGGTGTGGATTTATTTTCTGTGGCGCCAGAAGGTAGGACCAGAACCTATGAGCGTTTTCGCACTGACCTTTTACTGGCGCGACCACCCTCTTCACACCGGAGGATCTGCGCGGATTTCGCACAAGAAGCGCCGGCGCACCCAAAAGAGCCGGCGACTTCCATCGCAAAAGCCGCTCAAACGTTTTTCTGCTTCTTGGCGGTTTCCGTTTGAGCGGGTTTCGCGACGGAAGTTGCCGGCTCTTTTGGGTGCGCCGGCGCTTCTTGTGCGAAATCCGCGCAGATCCTCCGGTGTGAAGAGGGTGGTCGCGCCAGTAAAAGGTCAGTGCGAAAACGCTCAATGTGTTGAAATTAAATCAGAAGAATTTCCAGCTCAAGATTAGAAAGAACTTCCCGACAGTTAAAGCAGTTCCTCAGTGGAACAGGTTTCCTCGGGAGGTGGTGGGCTCTCCTTCATTGGAGGTTTTAAAACAGAGGCTAGATGGCCATCTGACAGCAATGAAGATCCTATGAATTTAGGGGGAAGTATTTGTGAGTTTCCTGCATTGTGCAGGGGGTTGAACTACATGACCATGGAGGTACCTTCCAATTCTATGATTCTATGAAAGAGTATTTATAGAGTGGGTTCAATGTTCAAATACCAAACATATACAATCTTGTTTCATAAATATTCTTAGCTGTCCATTGGCTTCATTGGAATAATAATAGAAGGTCTGGCTCACTATAACAGTAATATATAACCTATAGAAGATATTTATTCAATGATTATTAATCTACTAGGAATAAGACCCATTGTGAAGAAAAATACAATGGGCTGTAGAAAGAAGCTCTGGACAAGTGCCACCCCACCCTTGCTGTCTTCCCACCCACTCAGCTGTTTTCTATAGGGAAATGGATTGGACTTCAGCTTTCCATCTTCTCCCCCGCAGCAGCCTCTACCTAGGAAAAGTGCAGTCTCTCTCCACATTGTGGACCAAAGCAGTTTACATCATTCTCCTCTCTTCCTTTTGATCTGCACAGCAACCCTATGAGGTAAGCTAAACTGAAATTCTGTAACTGCTCCAAAATCATGGTGTGGACCAAAGCAGAAGGGAAGCGACCTCAGCAGGGTATAATGACACAGAGTCCAGCCTGCAAAGTAGCCATTTTCTCCAGGGGAAGTGATCTCTGCCATCTGGAGATCAGCTGCAATTCTGAGTGATCTTTAACAGACACCTGGAATATAGCAACAATGGTTCCCCAGGAGGGAATGACTGGTTTGGAGGGTGGATTCTAAGGCATTGTACCTGTCTGAGGTTCAGCCCTCCTCAAACTACTCCCTATCCAGGCTCCACCCCTCAAATATCCAGAAATTAACATAAGAGAAACGATGTTGGATCAGGCCAATGGCCCATCCAGTCCAACACTCTGTGTCACACAGTGGCCAAAAATTTTAAATATATGGACCTCTGCTCCATATTTTTATCTAACCCCCTCTTGAATCTGGCTATGCTTGTAGCTGCTACCACCTCCTATAGCAGTGAATTCCACATGTTAATCACCCTTTGAGTGAAGAAGTACCTCCTTTTATCTGTTCTAACCTGACTGCTCAGCAATTTCATCGAATGCCCACGAGTTCTTGTATTGTGAGAAAGGGAGAAAAGTACTTCTTTCTCTACCTTCTCCATCCCATGCATAATCTTGTAAACCTCTATCATGTCACCCCGCAGTCGACGTTTCTCCAAGCTAAAGAGCCCCAAGCGTTTTAACCTTTCTTCATAGGGAAAGTGTTCCAACCCTTTAATCATTCTAGTTGCCCTTTTCTGCACTTTTTCCAATGCTATAATATCCTTTTTGAGGTACGGTGACCAGAATTGCACACAGTATTCCAAATGAGACTGCACCATCGATCTATACAGGGGCATTATGATACTGGCTGATTTGTTTTCAATTCCCTTCCTAATAATTCCCAGCATGGCATTGGCCTTTTTTATTGCAATCGCACACTGTCTTGACATTTTCAGTGAGTTATCTACCACGACCCCAAGATCTCTCTCTTGGTCAGTCTCTGCCAGTTCACACCCCATCAACTTGTATTTGTAGCTGGGATACTTGGCCCCAATGTGCATTACTTTGCACTTGGCCACATTGAACCTCATCTGCCACGTTGACGCCCACTCACCCAGCCTCAACAGTTCCCTTTGGAGTTCCTCACAATCCTCTCTGGTTCTCACCACCCTGAACAATTTAGTGAAATCTGCAAACTTGGCCACTTCACTGCTTACTCTCAACTCCAAATCATTTATGAACAAGTTAAAGAGCATGGAACCCAGTACTGAACCCTGCGGCATTCCACTGCTTACCGTCCTCCACTGCGAAGACTGCCCATTTATACTCACTCTCTGCTTCCTATTAATTAGCCAGTTTTTGATCCACAAGAGGACGTGTTCTTTTACTCCATGACTCTCGGGCTTACTAAGGAGCCTTTGATGAGGAACTTTATCAAAAGCTTTCTGGAAGTCAAGGTAAACAGTATCTATCGGGTCTCCTTTGTCCACATGTTTATTCATCCCCTCAAAGAAATGTAACAGGTTAGTGAGTCAAGATCTTCCCTTATAGAACCCATGCTGAGTCTTCCTCAATAACTCGTGTTCATCAATTCTGTCCTTGATAATGGTTTCTACCAACTCTCCCGGTATTGAAGTCAGACTGACTATCCTGTAGTTTCCCGGATCTCCTCTGGAACCCTTTTTAAAGATAGGGCTGACATTTGCTACCTTCCAGTCCTCAGAAACGGAGGCAGATTTCAATGAAAGATTACAGATTTTTGTAAGATCCACAAGTTCAACTTTGAGTTCTTTCAGAATTCTTGGATGTATGCCATCCAGACCTGGTGACTTATTAGTTTTTAATTCGTCTCTCAGTTGTAGGACCTCCTCTCTTGTCACCTCACTTTGACTCAGATCTTTCAACACCCCTTTTAAAATTAGTGGTTCTGGAGTGGGCAAACACTTCTCATCTTCCACAATGAAGACTAAGACAAAGGTTGAATGAATGACATCCAAAAAGGGTGCCACTGCTGCTGCTCCCTCCTCTCCATTTAGTGCAGGGGAGGGAGCAGTAGCAACAGTGCCCTTTTCGGATGCTGTTTGTTTGACCTGCGGCTGGCCTGCCACCCGCACTGAGTGAAAGCTCAGTGCCATTTCTCCCCGATGATCAAGTGATTGGCTGGGGGGAAGGGGCACCTTAACCAGCCTGAAACTAACCTGGGGTGGGGAAGGAAGGGAGTAGGAGGCACAGAGGGGTGCGATGCCATGGGGGGAAGGCACGGGGGTATGATGCCACAGGGGAGAGGTGCGAGGGGGATGGCAGGCCACTGGGAGGCCCGCGACCCAGCACAGAGGTCTGCGTGGCCCGGTGCTGGGTTGTGACCCTGCCATTGGGAAATGCCGCTTTACATTGTTGACACTTAGAAAATGCTGAATGTAATAGAAAAAGAGTAGGAGTGACTGGGACTACCCCAATAACTCATCATTTAGCAGCTAATAGTTCTACAAGCATGATTATACAATGAAGAGAGGCTGCAAATTCATCACACAAATAAAAATACGATAATGTGCAAAAGATTACAGCAATGTGGTTTCCTAATTAAATTTCCTTCTTTGCTTTCATGGCATAACTTAGTCAAAGTGAACACATTATCCGTGTCATCTGATGAGTCATTAGGAGGCTAGAATGCAATAAACAAAAGTGTACACAACTGTTGTCAGACTCATTACTTTCTGGCATACTGTGGTCAATTTGGCAGACATATTTTGAAAATACATATAAGGAATCAAACTGAAATTCAGTGTACTGCACTCACCCAAACTAAGTACAGTCTCCTGCTGACATCCCAGCAATTTTGAGAAAGCTCTAACAACAAGCACTATGACCTCGTAATCTTTCAGTTAGTTTTCTGTCTTGCCAAAAAATTAATGCCTTTGGCATAAACTCATAAATGGGAAGGTCATTGTTTCCCTCTATTTCAGATGCTGAGTGTTGAGGGGGTTTTTTATTACATCATTGTTCTGAACACTGCTGGAGTTACCTTGATGCTGTTTTTGGCATAGGTATGCTGCCTCCTAAGGGAGTATTTCCAGGGTGGGGATATGATCAGTGTAATGCTAAAACAAAAAACACACCTCAGATTCAAAATCCTGCAGTCTGTATACCTTGGACAAATTAAGTGAAACCATACTTTCTTTTCTCTTTTTGCAGAACTTATTCTACTTTTGCTAGTCATAAAAAAGAAAAGGGACATACATGCCTCACACTCTGATGGAAATCCTTTTCACAGCATATTCTGGTAAAACTCCTATGGTCAGCACCACATTCTGTCGGGTATTTGTTTGTTTGTTTTTGTGCTAGTGAACAATTATAAAATACATACAACTCTAAGTTACCAGCATTCACACAAGCTTTCTGCTTTCTGTATGACCTATGAATTCTCACTCCTAGTGCTTGGTTTCTATGTTCCATCATTGCTGAAATCAACCAAGGTTAATAGTAAAGCCTATCTGATTTTTATGTTCAAAACAGGGGTGCTTCTGAACTTCTCTTGCTGGCTTTTGAAGTTCCAAATAATCCACAGGATAAACTTGTGCCTGCAAGTTTGTTTTGTTTCTCTCATTTTTTAAATTAATTTCAAAAGGGATTGTTTCATTGGTGTGTAGCTTTGTATAGTTTTGCTTCATTATTGTTTCTTTTGTTACTGCTGTTATTGCTGTTTCACTTGCATAAGTTTATTTCATTCTTTTTTGCCATTGGTTTCAGTGGAAGGCACATACACACCCTTCTTGGGTCTGTACTTTCTTGATCTGCCATTCAAAGTAGACAAAATTAAGATGGATTGCAGCATTCTTTAGGACATCCACAGTCCCATATTTCAGACAGATTGGAGTGCTTGCAGACTGCAGCGTAGCTGCTAGGCTGCAGAGGCAGTTTGCCACCCTGTGAGGAGGAGGAGGAGGAGGACGGCCCATTTGGGCATGCTTTCTGGGGGTGGGGCTAGGCCATCATAACAGCCAGCACTTCGCTCCTCGTGGCTTTGCTTCAAAGATCGGAGCCTGGGCGGGAGCATGTTTCGGCGCTCCATGCCTCAGGCACCTGGCAGCGTATTAAAGAGGGGCGGAGTGGAGGCTGAGAGCGTGCTTCTGCACTCCGTGCCTCTGGCTTTGGGGCTGGGAGCGTGTTTCCGCGCTCAGTGCCTCAGGCCCTGGCAGTGCATTGTGGGCATCATAGTGGAGGCTGGGAGCAACGGCTCCTTGTCTGTATGGGAGTGTGCTGCTGCCTGAGTGCGGTTTCGACTAATCGGAGGCTGTGGCGTCAATTTTAAAGGCCTAGTATCTGCAGGGTTTTCTTGTTTGGTTGGTGGGGGAGGGAATCACACAGTAGTGAGGATTGGCCCCTCATTCTCTCCTGGGGAGTGGTCCCCTCATTTTCTTCTGGGGAGGGGTCTTTTTGTCTCCCTGTAGCTTTTGTTTAGGAGCCATACCATCCCCCCCCCTTGCTTAGTCTGCTTGTGTACAGGGCTGGGGTGGCCATTTTATGACTCTCCTTGTTCTTGATTAGTGGGTGGCCATTTTGTAGCTGTTGTGTGTAGCCATTTTGCAGGGCTGGTAACCAGCTTGGGTATTGGGTTGAGGTAGGCAACTGGTGGGTTCTGCAAAATGTCAGGTAGGGAAGGGGCTGGGAAATCTAAGGGGAAGCAGCCGGCTCCAAAAGTCCCAAAAGCCCCTGCTAAGAGGTCGCCAGCCCAGATTTCCTCGTCAGAGGATGAAGCGGATGAGCTGGTCAATGCTAACATTGTGCAGAGGCTCAGGGCGTTGGAGGAAGCGTCGGGTATGCCTCCCGCTGAGGGGGTAGGTGCTGGAAGGGTTACCAAATGGGTGGTCCAGGCAAATCTTTTAACCCAACTGTCTATTCTGGGACTTGCGGGGTTGGAAAAATGGAGAGCTGACCCACTTCTTCCAAGAGGAGCAGACCGGAGCCTTTGTTTTGGGCATAAAAGGCAATTCCAATGCCTGCTGCCTACATTTTCCAGAAAGGGAACTGTCCAAGACATGCTTGAAGAATTTTGAGGGCGTTTACTTTGGCAGACGAGGAGTCCCAGAGGGATTCCTTTTCTGCTTTGATGAGCCCCCGGGAAGAATTGCATTCCATCGTCTACAAAGTGTCTCTGGGGTCATTAAATTGACATAAACTCATCATGATTCCAACTTTCTATGGATTACAATAACATCTGAAAGGGAAGAGATCGGTATAAAGAAGAATAGACTTTTGTTAAGGTAAAGATCTTTATCTACCACTCCAGGATTTAAACAAGCTTTTTAAAATCAAAAGATTAAGATCTGGGACTAACTGTAAGAGCATAAAGTCAAGAAGAAGAAGGGGGTAAATTTGGAACTTTGGGGACTTAAGATAAGCAGGAAAATGCAGAAAAATAACTGTTGTTTGACATACCTGTGGTTTTGAAAAAAAAAAACCGACATAACAGAGTTGCTGATTTTCAAGACGAAACAGGAAGTGACGTTTTACAAATATTGTGAGACTACAAACCATCGAGAACAAGACTTCGTGACCAGAGAGTCAGGAAGTAAATATTGGAAGAAAGAAATCTTCAAGCCTCCAGGGGCATCTCTAGAGCCAGAAATCATAGAGAAACATCGGCAACCATTATAGAAGGGTCAAAGGTTTTATATTTTTAAATAAAGAACGGAACTTTAAAAGTTTATAAAACCGGCAGGAATCATCCTAAAAAGGAGAAAGATTTTGGACTATAAGAGCAAAACTAAATTTTAAGCATTATTGAAGAAAGGAAAACTTTTTGGAAAAGAGGCTTGGAAAAGTCACGGCCGCCATTTTGGATTTTATAAAAACTTTTAAAAATAATATCTTGAGCTGGGAAGCTCAGAGAACAGCGATTTTGGGCTTGTTGGAAAGGGCATGCCCTAATCTATTGAATTCTGTCATTGGTTTGCTGATTGGTGAGGTCAGTGTTAGAGCCTATTTTGTGCAATGGGAGGACAGCGATGTCTGATCAAAAGCCGGGAACATGTTTGAGATCAGGCTCATTGGGGAAAGGAAAAATGGCTAAACAAGTTCAAGAGCAACTGGATGCGATGGAGGCAAGATTGGTGAAGGTGATGAAGGACTTAATAACTGGAAGTGAGAAGAAACTAACTAAAGAAATTAATTCTAGTGCTGAAGAAGTCAAGAAAGAAATTAAAAAAGAGATTGAAGATCTCAGGAAACAGTCACAAGCAACAGCGCAGAAGACACAGGAGATTGAAGCTAAAGTCAAAGACCAATATGCTATTATTAAGAAGATGCAGGAGAAAGAAACACTACAAGCTTGCAAGTTAATGGAAAACTTGATTCGTTTAAGAGGTGTTCCTGAAAATGAACAAGAGGATTTAAAGAAGTACATTTCAACAATCATTGCTGAGTACATGGGAGAGGACCCTGAGGTGACGGGACATTTGTATGACTATGTTTACAGGGTCAACTCGGAATTTGCTAGAAAGCGCAAGCTACCAAGGGATGTGGTAGTAAAATTTACTACAAGAGATATAGTGGGAAGAATTTTAAGTCAGCAATATCAAAAAGAAATGGTGGTAGAGGAAAGCAGAGTAAGACTAATGAAGGAGATGCCAAGGAAGGACATAAGTGACAGAAGACAATTTAAGAAATTGACAGACAAGCTAAGGGCGAAGGGAATAAGATACAGATGGATTCTACCTGAAGGCATTGGCTTTGAGTATAAAAGACTGAGAATTACAATAATAGATACTCAAGGCATGGAGAGGTTTTTTGCGGACAATAAAGAATTTGGAGATACAGAATAATTGAAGAATCATTATGGATTACAAACTAATTTCTTGGAATGTAAGCAGACTAAATTCACCGCAAAAAAGAAAAGCAATGTTTCATTGGATTAAAAAACAAAAATGTAATATAATTTGTCTACAAGAAGTACATATTAAACAAATGGATTACAACTTTTTATGGAACAAATCCTTGGGTGAAGAATTTTTTTCATTGGCTAAGGAAAAGAAAAAAGGAGTGATTTTTTATATCAAAAAAGAATTGGAGCCAAAGTTGATTTTTAAGGACAGTGAAGGTAGATATGTTGCAGTGGAGGTGTTAATGAATGAGAAAAAAAGTTGTTATTGGGACTATATGCCCCAAATGGGGCAAAGAATGCTTTCTTTAAAGACATTATGCAACAATTAGACTAACTGACATATGACCAGATATTGTTAATGGGAGACTTTAATGGAACTATTAAGAATTCTTTGGATAGGTCCGGGAAAAAAAATACAGCTGGCAAACTGCCAAAGTCATTTTTTGAACTCATAAAACAGGAAAGTCTGGAAGATGTATGGAGAAAGTTTAATCCTAATGTACGTGATTACACTTTCTTTTCAGCAAGGTACAACTCCTTCTCAAGAATTGATATGTTATGGCCTACCAAAGATTTGGGACATTACAAATAAAATAGAGATTCTTCCGAAAATAGGTGCAGACCATAATCCATTATTGTGGTTAGCAAAAGACAGGAAAAAGGTGAGGAGATGGAGATTAAATGAGGACTTATTGCAAAATGCAGAAATAGTGGCTTTTCTTGAAAAAGAAACTAAAGCCTTTTCTTGAAAAAGAAACTAAAGCCTTCTTCCAAATAAATGAAAATCAGAATGTTCAATATCAAACCATGTGGGACGCGTATAAAGCTGTAATGAGAGGAATTTTAATTTCACTGAACAATAAAAATAGAAGAGACAAAGAAAAAAATGGTGGATTTACAAAAAGAAATTGGCAAAAAAGAAAGAACTGTGGAAAAGACCGGAGAAGAAGAAAATTTTGCCAAAGATTACAATCTTACAGAGTCAATTGAGGCATTTATTGAATAAGGAGGTGGAATGGAACTTAGAAAGACTGCAGCAGAAATCTTTTGAGGGTGCTAACAAACCTGGGATGTACCTGGTGTGGCAAATGAAGGGAAAAAAGGGAGAAAAAATGTATAAACAGAATTATAGTTGGAGATAAAGATATTGTGGATCATGCAGGAATTAAAAGGGAATTTTACAAATACTGTGCTAAACTATTCAACGGTCAACAAGTAGATAAAGAGAAAATAGAAGCATACCTGCAGAGAATAAAAGTAAAGCCATTAACAGAAACTATGGAAAAAACTTTAAATGAGGTCAAGAAAAAGAGGGTTGGGGGGAGGAGGAAACTTTGTAATATATTGGGTAATATTTTGAAATTTTTGGTTGATGAATATTTTTCAATATGATGCAAAAATAATAAAAATTGGTTTAACATGAACCCGATTGTCTATTCTTGAGGGCAGGTCTGGTGCGCTCCTTACTGGCAGTACCCTGGGTCTTGGCAGCGCAGATGGTGGATCTGGGTTGTCAGCTGGAGCGGCTGGAGCACCGTCATCGATGGTGCTGGCTGGAGTGGTTGGTAAGGCTGGTGATATCTCTCAGGGGTGCGTTGGGTCCATGTGGCCTTGAGGACCTTGGGACCAGGTTTCTCCTACTGGGCAGGGCACCACAGTGGAGGGTTCAGGTTTTGGTCCACCCACAGGTGGTGGGGCTTTGTCCAACTGGACTTGGCCAAGTGGGCAGGTTAGCCTGTGTGGATCGTGGCCGGGCACTGGGCAGCAGGGTATGGGAGGTTGGGGTGTCCCTTCTCCTTATGGGGCGGTTCCATTTGCCGCCTTGCCTTTTTGGGAGGTGGTGTTGCCCCTGGGTGATCATTTGCTGCCGGCAACTAGAGAACAAATTTTGAAGGGCGAATATGTGGACATCTTTTCCCTTCTTTTTCAGGAGTTGGAAAAGAAGGACAAAGAAGAATTGGATGAGAAGGAAAAGGAAAAGTTGAAAAAGCGTAAAGTAGATTGGACCTGGGCCAATTGGCTTCCTGGGTTTCTCATTTACACTGGGGTGATTGCACGGGCGCAGCCTTGGAGGACGGCCGCCCTTTTTCAATACTTGGATATAATCTACAAGGGGTAAATAATAATAATAATAATAATAATAATAATAATAATAATAATAATAATAATAATAATAATAATAATAATAATAATAATAATAATACTTTTTATTTATATCCCGCCCTCCCCGCACAAGCAGGCTCAGGGCGGCTCACAGCGTATAAGTGCAATACAATAAAATCATACATAGCAATAAAATCATCATAAATCAATTTACAAGTACATTAAAATTAACATTAAGGTGCTAAAATAGGTCTTTCATATAACTTTTAGTGGCCCTGCGTGGATACAGTATGATGAGAAATTTCGGATGAGGGCCACCTTGTATCCTTCTCTTCAGTGGGACCGTATTCATCAGCAGCTCTCGCTGCAGGTTATGTCCCCAGCGCGGCCAAACTTGGGTGATCGCTCTGATAGTGGTCATTTGGTGAGCAAGTCATCCGCTAACTCCTCAGTGTCCTTAGGTTCTCCCCACGGTTCAGCGGGGCAGGCGATTCAACCCCGCTTGCTCTGTTGGGAATTCGGGTCTCAGGGAGTGTGTAGCAGGAAGGCTTGCCAGTTCAAGCACGAATGTCCCATGTGTGGTGGGTCCCACTCCTTTAATAACTGCCCTAGAGTGTGGGGACGTAAGAATTCAAAGAAGCCTGGTGGGGGTGGAGGATCATATCAAGCTGGAAAAGGGACCCAGCCCGATAAGGGTGGGGCCTCTTGAGCATTGGCTGTCGAGGTATCCTCGAAGGGCAGACAGTTCTTATTTGTTGGAAGGTTTTAAAGTAAGTTTTAAAGTAGATTTTAGGATCCCTTTTCAGGGGTCTTGAGTCCCATTTATGTCTGGGAACCTTAAGTCAGTTAAGGGCTTAGAGCAGGTTGTTAGGGACAAGATTGCCAGGGAGTTGGTGGAAAGTAGGATCTTGGGTCCTTTTTCACAACCTCCAGTGTGTAATGTCAGGATTTCGCCATTGGGTGTGGTACCGAAAAAGGTGCCTGGTGAATTTTGTTTGATTCACCATCTCTCCTTCCCCAGGAAGTAGTCTGTGAATGATGGAATTCCCGAGCACTTATGCTCACTTACCAGCTTCGACCAGGCTGTTGCTGTGGTGAGACGCTGCGGGGTGGGCACAGAGTTGGCAAAATGTGATATTAAATCTGCATTTCGCCTTCTACCAGTGCATCCCGATGATTTTGAGCTTCTGGGGTTTTCTTTTGAGGGCCAATTTTACATGGATAGGGCATTGCCAATGGGCTGCTCTGTATCATGTTCTGCTTTCGAGTGTTTCAGCACATTCTTGGAATGGGCTGTGTGTGAGAAAGTGGGTTTACAGGACGTCGTTCATTATTTAGACCACTACCTTTTCGTGAGTCCCAAGGGAACTGGGTGTTGTGGGCAGCTGCTGTCTGGCTTTATAGAGCTGGCGGTGGAGCTTGAGGTCCCTTTGGCTCCAGAGAAAACGGAGAGTCCGACCCAAAAGCTGACCTTTTGGGGGATTGAGATTGACACTGTGGTGCAGCTGTCCAGGGTACCTATTCAAAAAATAGTTGAATTGAGGACTAGGATTTTTGCCTTAAAAAGAAGGTTACCTTGTTAGAGTTGCAACAACTAGTGGGGCACCTCAACTTTGCAAGCAAAGTGATTGCTCCAGGGAGGGCTTTTCTTAGAAGGCTCTGTTCTTAATGGACCTGAAGCTATCTGAGGGTAAGGCTGTGATTACTGTCCATCACTCTAAGACAGATCAGTTGCAAAAAGGTACCGTACTTGAGTTGGGTAGTTGTTCAGAGTTTGAGCTGTGTCCAGAGTTTGAGCTGCGTTGGCTGCTTATTTGGCAGTCCGGGGGCCCAAGGATGGGTTTTTGTTTTGCCATTATGATGGTAGCCCGTTGATGAAGCACCAGTTTTGGGCTGTGATGTCATGGGCTTTAGGTGAGCTGGGGTTGTCTGGGGTGCTGTTTGGGACCCACTCCTTTAGAATTGGGGCAGCCTCGATAGCTGCCGCCATGGGGTATCCTTCTTCCTCTATTCAGTGCTTGGGCCGTTGGCATTCATCGGCCTACAGGTCTTATGTTTGACCTTTCCTTGGGCCTTAAGTAGCTTGTTTGTTGGACTGTTATTGGTTATGTCCTTGTTTAACTGTTTTTTCTCTTTAGATGCTGTTGTTCCTGGCCAGAGGAGCTGCGTTCTCATCTGTGGCCATAGCCACGTGTTTTGGGCTGCTCTTCAGGTGCAGAGAACTTCGGTTGGCTCTCAGCTGGGACTCAGCCAACATATTTGTATTGAGTGGCGGGGGTGCCGGGGCCTTCAGTGGCCAGGCCTGCTGCCTTTGTTATTTCATGATAGTGTGGGTCCTCCTCCTCAGGTTTTAATTGTTCACCTAGGAGGTAATGATATAGGGCTTTTAAAGGGCAAGGCCTTAATTTGGCAGGCCCATGATGATTTTCAGTATATTAGGGAGCAATGGCATGGGACCACCATAATTTGGTCAGCCATGCTGCCCCGCCTGGTTTGGCACTGTGTTTGGGACCCTGCAGCTATTGAGAGGGCCTGGTATAAGGCTAATAAGGAGATTAGGAAAGCGTTGGAAGGGGGGTTAGGCCACTATCTACCCCACCCGGATATTTCTCTGAAATTTCCAGACCTCTATAGAGGGGATGGGGTTCATCTCTCAGAAAAGGGTAATATGCTTTTCTTGATAGATCTCCGGCAAGGGCTGCGGGTGGCCTTGGGGCTCCCGGTGGGCACTAGGGCCTAAGTAGAGACTTGGCCATAGTAGTGGCAGGTTTTTTCCTGGGTTATGGTACTATGCGGCTAGGGGAGGACCATGGAGCATCCCCCTTTTGGGGAATTAGGGTTCTGGCATGATCAACCCTGGGGTGTGGTAACCCGGGGTGGGGAGAATGCAGACCGTCCTGGAGGCTCGATGAGATGGTGCCTTTCACTGAGACGTGCGTAAGGGGTTTGGACCCTCTGGGGCGGGCCTTCCAGCTGGGCTGGCCTGATGGGAGCTGTGTCACACAGCTCCAGCTGGGGCTGGGTCTCTTGCCCGCGAATGGCAGGGGAGCGGTCTGTTGAGACCCCTAGCCCTGACCAGGCCGCTGTTGTGTGCCCGTGCTGGGGTGTTATGATTTATAATAAAGTGGCCCATAATTTATACCAATGCATTTGTGTCCAACTCTTTATTCCAGCTTGGGGGGCAAAAAGGCAGCTCCATTTTTGAGGCAATGAAAGACACCCATGTTTAACATTAAATAATAGAAGAGAATGGATAGAAAGATAACAATCACACAGTAACAACATGCAGTGAGGGAATTTGGCTCTGCACCACTTAGCTTGAAAGTCAGTAGCACGAGGAAGAGGAAGATCAACAAGCCATGGCCATTTGGTAGCATAAAGAAGAGAAAGTCAGTAGCAGGGGGATCTTGAGGTAGATTAGCTTGCCCAAGCAATAAATTTTGGAGGGCAACCGGCAAGCAAAGAACAGCCTGAGGAGTGAGTGAGCCAGCTGACAGAAGCCCAAAATATCTTTCAGAATTTTGATTCAATTCTATTTATACTTTCCTGAAAGGCACATAAACAGGTAAATATTAGCATGTTAAATAGTGGTGTATGGTGGGCTCTGTTGTCTTCATACACTACAAATCCAATCTGCTGTTATTGCTATCAGAGAAAAGTGCAGATGAAGCATTTCAACGTTTGCCAATGTCTTTCTACATTAATTGCAGAGGCTCCATCCCATGAAGAACAATTCATGTACCATTTTGTCAAAATAGTCATTAATTAGGGGAAGAAAGGAAATGGAAAAAATCAATAGCATGTGTGTTCTGGTAGAGTTGCTTGACTGAGCAGAGTTTTGGGAGGCAAGAGAATTCAGCAAGGATGTGATGTTTCAAAGCTGCCATTTCTCCAAGGGAACTGATTTGGGATGGGCAAGAACTGGCTCATAGACAAAAGTTCATGATGAATCTTGGCTGGTTCATGGTTTGTGGAGGATGGGGGCATCTTTTTGGGGGTGCTATAATTCAGACCCTACAAATCCAATCCTCACAAAACCTGGAGAGCAGACAGAGGAAAGTCAGCCAGAGACCCCGTCAGGTGTCTCTAGCTTGCACAGGATCCATTCTTTACACTATTGAAACTCCTGAACCTGTGCCTGTCAGCTGTCATTTCCCCAGAAAGCACTTTCTGGGGGGGGGGCATCTTCTTTGGAGGGTTGTAACTTTGATCCCATAAATCAATTCACCACCAAACTTGGAGAGCAGATAGAGGAGAGTCAGCTGAAGAACCCTTTTGAGTTTGGTGTCTCTAGCACATTCTACTATGCCACAAAACTAATGAACCAGTTCATTTAGCTCTTTGAAGTTTGTGATAGTTTGTAGTTTTCAAACCAAGCACACCATGAAACACATTTTCCTGGTTCATGCACATCTTTTGAACTGATCTCTGTAGTCTAGAGAGCAGTTGTGATGCCAGAAAAACTTAGGGTTACCATTTGCCTTCTTGTGGTGGGTGACCTTGAGGGGATTGCTACCATTGCTATTGACACTCAACTGGTGAGCAGGTGAAACAGGCCAGCCAATGGAGGGGGGCAATTTTGTCCCTGCATGATGATACAACTGCCCACATGACTTAGAAGCAACAGCAGGAGGAGATGCTCTAGCACTCAGCCCAAATCTCAGTGGAAACCATAAAGTTTGGAAATGAGTGATAGAGTGTCACCCCAGCATGACACTTTTTTCCCCCTTCCCCTTACATCCCTAGCTCTAATACATATAATTTTACAAGAGTCGATCCTTAATTTAAAATCTCCAAATAGCCTCCTTTCTTGGAAGGGAGAAGCACCCACTGTTTTCAAACTAAGGAATTATTCTGGTAGCTGTTAGGTCATGTGGCTAACCACTTGTCACTGAATATTGTGAAAGTGCCTAGAAAATAAATAAAATATGTCTTTAGAATGATAAACACAAAGTGGTGTCTGAATAAGAAAAGAGAAGACTACTGTAAATGAAACCAAAGGAAGTGCAAGTAAACAATAAAGGTAAAAGGCAACCCCCCTGTGCAAGCACCAGTCGTTTCCGACTCTGGGATGACGTTGCTTTCACAATGTTTTCATGGCACCCTTTTTATGGGGTGGTTTGCCATCGCCTTCCCCAGTCATTTATGCTTTACCCCCAGCAAGCTGGGTACTCATTTTACTGACCTCGGAAGGATGAAAGACTGAGTCAACCATGAGCTGGCTACATGAACCCAGCTTCTGCTGAGATTGAACTCAGGTCATGAACAAAGCTTGGACTGCAGTACTGCAGTTTACCACTCTGCACCATGGGGCTCCTAAGAAAAGAATAAAACTCTTTAATTTGTATATTCAAAATATCAGCAGCTTTTAATTTATTCATAGTTCAACTCTAATCAGAATTACTCCAGTTTAAACCCATTGAAAGTAATGGGTTTGGAGTAATCCTGCATAGGATTTACTAATCTATTAAAATATTTCTAGGAGTATCAGCAATACATAAGGAAATATTATGAAGAGGCTCTGTGGTGCATTGTGTTAAGGAAGTAGCCAATCCATTATATAAGGTCAATGAGAGACTGCTGTTTCCAGTATTTTTAACAGACTAATCAGTCAATTACAATTTTTAACTGAGACCGTGGGATTTTTCAGAATGGTTGTTGTTATATTGTGAGATTGCTAGATCACATGAACTGCTAATTTGAGTTTTTAAAGTTTTTTTAAAAAAATAAAGATAGATGCTGATTTATTTAAGATGCATTAATGCATGATGCCATATGAGGAAATGATGCCTAACATCTGTATTAGCAACTGGGCCCTTCTAACAAATATTTCTTCCAGTGTCTGTGATCTTGCTCTGTAACAGGCTAAAATTAATTCACAGTGCTGGTGCTTGTTTATACTCAACAAATGCAATTAAAAATACATCTGGGTTTTTTCTAATGCCAAATTATTAACATGGGATATTTACACTTATGCTTTTTGCTCTGCAGATGCTCCAACACCTGCCTAATTACATTCCACAACAAAGGGAGGTATTGTTTTCCCTTTTAAAGAAAAATGAATAAAGCAGAAGCCTATTATAACTATGGACCCCTGTCGAGTCACATTTTCATCTCACAGAAGCACTATATTGAGACAGAAATCCCAACTTCCTGCGGATATTTATTATGCAAACAGCCCAGACCTGTTCAATCATTCAAAATAGATATACTCTAGGCACATGGAATAGAGCAGAATCTTTCCCACTCCATCCCTTATGCACACAGACACACAAAACACCTTTTCTATGTGTACAGATTGCTGTCTACAGAGATCCTGTCATGTATCCATGAGAATCAATACATCCCATATGCATTTGCCCCTCTAAGCATGTATTCCCTCTGAATGACTGAGCAGGACTAATAAGGATTGCTTTTAGTTTTAAAAATATGAACCATCGATTCAGTTCAATAAATATATATTTATTTCTTATGCATCCTTGAAGCTTCTCCATCTCAAAGGACTGCATTATAGCAGAGACAGCAAAACTACAACACAGATGTATACATATACCACACTCAAGTGCAAAAATTCCAGGTGGGGTGGGGTGGATGAGTGAAGATATGAATCTGTACTATAGCAGTGTATATGTGCACAGTCAAATCTTAAATATGCATACAATGGCATATATGAATCATACAAAATCATTCAATACTGGAAAGTATATTCATATGCTACCTTTATACATATTTTAATTTATTGATTAATTTGGTCATTTGTTCAGGACATTTCTATGCCACTTCCTTAGAATTCTGTTTGAGGCAGCTTATAATTAAAACCAGGTCACAATTTTAAAAACAAGCCATTAAAAAGAAACCATTGAACAGAAACAGACCATTAAAAATCTGGTAAGATTTTAAAACCTAATTAAAAGCCTGAATAGAAAGATGTATTTTAGCCCAATGACTGACAGAAAGTAAAGCAGGTGCCAGGCAAGCCTCAAGGGGCAAGGCATTCTATAGGTGAACTGCCACCACAAAAAAAAGCGCCTTCTCTCTAGTCGCCACCCACCTCACCTCTGCAGGGGAAGGCACAGTGAGCAGGCCTTGAAAGGCAGATCTTAACTGGAAAGCTGGATAGTATAAGAGGTGTATGGGGTGGTAACCCCACCCTCACACTCCTCCAGAAGGTAGGAAGGTAGACTCTATGGCATTATACCTCATGGAAGTCTCTCCTCCCAAAACCCTGTCCTCCTGAGGCTCCATCCCCAGAATCTCCAAGTATTTCCCAGCCCAGAGCCAGCAATCCCAAGTGGGGGACAGCCTTGCCCAGGCACTGCTGAGGCATGCATGCCAACATGAGGCTATGGGGAAAGGACAAGCCTCAGATGGAAGGTGGGGCTCAGGCAGCAGGCTGCACCTAGGAACCAGCCAGAGGAAGCATATGGATGCCAGTTCTCAGGTGGGGGCAGGGGATCCTCCAATTTTCAGGCTCCCCCTAGACACTGGCCAGCTGGTTGGCAGGGGTGAAGCCCCACCCGCAAAAGTCATCTGCTGCCCCACTTGAAAACAGCAAGGGCCTGCATACAAAACAGCTTCTTGAAGCCTCAGGGGAGGACAGGGCAGGGAAAGGCTCCACCAGGCCAATGGTTAAGGTAGGATACCCAGGTCTGATTCAGGAACTATCTGGGGGTTTAGGGGTTGGATCCAGGAGACCTTGGAACAGAAGACTTTTCCATTCCCTAAATAAATAAAGAAAAATGCAACACTGCTGTTCCCTTGACTACAGTCTTCATTTCCTCATCTTCTTTTTTTGCCTAACCTAGCAGCTGCTCTTCCACTGAATTAAAGTGAAATTTGCCATACCCCCACAAGTCCCTTTGTCAGGCTTTGGAAGCATTTCCAAGCATGGCTTTTTTAATGGATGTGCATACAGACTCACAAAGCAGCCAAAATAAACAGAGTTTGCAAGCCCACACTTTTGTGATCTCACTGGGCAATTTACTTATGGGAGTTGCTGAATGTAACCATCTGCTGTATTTCAGCCAATTTCTTCAGGCAGGAACAGGAAAGGAAAGCAGTCTAGGGGGTGGAGTTTTCCTCCATCCCATAATCAAGATCTATTCTCTTTCCTATCCATTTTACTATAGAAATGACTTCTGAAGTGACTGCAAAACAGAGGGACTCTGGTCTCTGCCTTTCTCACAGCCTCACACACTCATGGCTCAGCCTGCTTGCCCCACCCCCTGCTTTCCTGCTGCTGAGATTTAAAGGCACATGCATGTTCCAAAACACAAACAGTTGTAAACATATTTTAATCCTGCCAAGGTTTTTAAGGCACATGGTGACTGTTGGGGTGGGACTTTCCCCCTGCTGGCCAGCTGGCTGGCAGCAGGAAGGAGCCTGTAAAACCAGGGGATCCCCTGCTGGGACCTGGGGACTGGCAAGCCTAAGTTAAGGTTGCCAACCTCCAAGCAGCGCCTGGAGATCTTCCACTATTACTATTAACCTCCAGATGACAGAAATCAGTTCCCCTGGAGAAAATTGCCGCTTTGGCGTGTAGACTCTATGGCATTGTACCCTGCTGAAGTCTCTCCCCTACTCAAACCCTGCCCTCCCCAAGCTCTACCCCCCAAAATTTCAAATATTTCCTTACCCAGAGCCGGCAGCCCTACTAGTGGTCAAGATTCCCCTCAATCACCATGGACCCACCCTGAAGACACACACAAACACATACAGAGAGAGAGAGAGGTAGAGAGAAAGAGTCCAAGACACTTCTTGAGGTGCAGCCAACATAAAGGAGGGCCTGCAGGATGTAGTGGTCCTGGACTTTGCCCTGGATAAGGAAGAAGGAGAAGGTCTTTCAGGTATTCTGGCTTCAAGCCATTTAGGATAAGGTAAGAACCAGCAGTTCTCAGTGTGCCCGGAAACAGACGGCTAACCAGTGCAGGTTTTTCAGCACAGGCCAGACTGTGACTTGGCAACACTTCCACCACCACAGTTATAAAGGATAGACTTGTGGAAACTAGAGAGAAGGCTAGGACCAGTTTCCTATATTTTGCAAGTTTTGTGGGTTTTTTACTAGAGGGCAACATTTAATCATCTAGTTCCTTACCAGCTATGTTTATTGGAACAGTCCAATAATAGTTTAAAAATTAGATCTGCTGATTGAGCAGTGTTGCCCATAACCTTCCTGCCCTTGATAAGAACCTTTCATTCCTAGCAGTCTTTGCTGGAAAAGAACTAAGTACTTCTCACTAGATCCAGACTGTATAGACAAAATCTTAGTCCAGTTGACACCTTGCAAGTATATGAGCAGAACACTTCTGCAAAGTAGGGTTTCAATTAAAGAGAAGCCCTAGAAAATAAGGTCTTGACACTCTCCAATCATTCCTGTAAGGGTGGATGGTCATAAGGAGACAGAATCCTCTTCAGAATTGGTAGTTAAAACTATCAGATGCACTGTATGAATCCATCCACCCCAAGCCCCAATCCATGCATAGGCATGACCTTGGAAGGACAAGGTATGATAGGCAGGCTAGGTTCAGCCTCTCCTTGAGAACAGCCAATGAAAGTGGACAGTATATTGTGAGCAGTGTTCCCTCAAAGCTGAGTTAGCGTCAGCTGGCTCACAGATTTTTAACCTCCAGCTCACACATTTTTGTCTTAGCTCAGGAAGGATGATCCCAGAGCATACTAATTTATGCCAGTAGCTCACAACTTTAATGCCAGTAGTTCACAAAGTAGAATTTTTGTTCATAAGACTCTGCAGCTAGAGGGAACATTGGTTGTGAGTGGGGGTTGGGAAAACATGGGATTAATTGTTTTGACTGCCATTACATTAAAATCAGGCAATCCAGTCTCAATTAATCAGTTCTAAACAAGGAGGAGGGAGATTGCCATGCAACTTGATTTTCTTTCAGCCGTGCTATTGCCAAATGATAAGAAAGTCTCACTTGCCAAGAAGATACATCTGTCTGATTAGAGGCGGCTTAAAGACCTGGTTTCAGATAACTTACTTTGATAATTAGTACATTAATCCCCTTCCATTTATATTCTAACAATGTACACTAGAGAGCTTGGTGTGATTAATTAAAATAGTTACTAGGCTTTCACACATGCTGATTTCTATGCCATAGCCACAGACTTAAAGGGTTCTTTGCAGGCATTTACTGTAGTACCACATTTACTAATAATGTTACAGTTGTTTGTTAGGACATAAAGAAGAAAGATTGACATTCTCTTCTCCTCCATTTGCGTGATTGACAAATATATACAAGGACAGGGCCATGAGTTTTCTGGACAGCAATGGTTTATTCTTTAGATTTAACAACATGAAAGAGCTTGCAGGGACATCTCATACTCCCATCATCCACTATTTCCTTTTCCCCTTCCCTGAAACCCCTCTTGTCTCTTGTTTCTGCTTTGTTCTCTCCTTCCCACCCACCAGCCAACCTACCTTTATTTTCCCAAATGTTCATCTTTAGCTTACATCATTCTTCTCCACTCCATTTCATCCTTACAACAACCCTGTAAGGCAGGTTAGGCTGAGCATGTGTCACTGGCCCAAGATCACCCAGTGAGCTTCCATGGCAGAGGGGTCATTAGAACTTGCGTCTCCCTGATGCTAGTCTGAAATTCCAGCCACTACATGCTGGCTTTCATGCTGCTGAACAGTAGTAAGCAGGCAGCCCTAGGTGAGTCATGCAAGTCACATGATAGCAAGTCATCTGGTGGTAGCTGCCAGGCCTGGCCCTGATGATGAGTCCTCCTTCAAAAGCCAAAGGTCTGGATAGGGTCCTGCCTTACCCCCACCTCCGCTTTGCCTTTTAATGTGATAAATCAAGCTTTGGGATGCTGTTGGAAAAGCAATTGTGGTTGCCTAGCAACAGCCCTAGAGGGCATCCATTTTTTAAAAAAGCTTCAGGTGTTCCTTATATCCTTTTTTTTGGGGGGGGGGGGGTAACCCCATATATGAAATGATGGTAATATGATATATATTGACAACAGTAGTTAAAGAGAAAGGGAGGGTAAGGAGAGCCTTGTGTCCTCCCAACACCAAGTGCTGACTGCAATAAAGGGCTGGCCCTGTGAAATGGAGGCAGAGTCACATGCCTCAGCACATTCACTGGCTCACAGGCCTCTGTTTTTCTAAGGACAGACAGGCACAAATCTGGAGCCCTTCCATCACAACAAAAGAACCAACATTTTAAAATAGCTATAAAGTATCCCACTTAGAAAGAAACTCTAGACTGCTGCTATTTAAAACTGTTCTGCCTGACAGATTTTTCCATATACAAGTCCTTCCCTTTCTCTTACTCAGATGTTTTACCTTTCCTGCTATGAGAACTATAATATATAACATAGCTGTCATTCCCTTTCCCTAAAGAACTGTAATCCTGTAAAGAGGGCTTCAGATGTCAGAGAATTTCAAATACCAAGACTCTCTGAGGGAAGTTATGCAAGTTTTCCTACCATAATTGCAATGTAAGTTTTCAGTGTAATTTTTAGGTCTTTTAATGAAGACTGTTCTAAAACTAATCTCTCCCTTGCATATTTACTCCAGAATCTGGTCTCCTGACTTGATTCTAAACATTTTCACCTTCATTAAAAATTCAGACCAAGTCATGCATTATGATCTGCCACATTCTTGATGATTCCTGATTTTGCTGTCCATTCAGTAACGGCTTTCATATTTCATATTATCCATCCACGATAAATCTCTACTTTGGAGAATAGATGCTTGTGTGGCGATATGATCTGCACCTTTCAGTACCTAAAGGGATGCCACATGGATGACAGGCAGATATGTTTTCAGTCATGTTGAATGATGGAACTCAGACTAATGAATATAAACTAAAGCAAAGGAGATTTCATCTAAATTTAAGGAATAATTTCCTGACAGTAAGGTGCGTTCAATGGTAGAATAGTCTCCCTTGTGAGGTGGTGGATTTTTCATCATTGGAGGTTTTTAAGCATTAACTGGATACCTATTTCACGTTTATTGCAGTTGCATAGCTGTAATTCCTGAATTGGTAGAGGGTTGGACTAGATTTCTCTGGTGATACCTTCTAACTCTGAGATTAAAATAAATGAAAACATTATTATATACAATTGGTTGGATTCAGCCAGGGCTTTTTTTGCAGAAAAAGTTGAGCAGAGACTCATTTGCATATTAGGCCACCCCCCGACACTACCATTGCTTCACATGGAGCTTTTTATAGAAAAAAGCCCAGCAGGAACTCATTTGCATATTAGGCCATGCCCCCTGACACCAAGCCAGCTGGAATTGCATTCTTGTGTGTACCTGATCAAAAAAAGCCCTGGATTCAGCCATTTACTCTTGCAAGTATCATGGGTCTTCCCCACTTTCCCCTCCTCCATAGTAGTCCTTTCCAATTCTGGGATTATTCAGAAATATTATCTGAATTTCACTTAGTTTATGACCCTTTGCTGCAACTATATATCCTTCCTTTACTGCTCTGGCTGTGTGGCATCATCACAGAATCAAAGCAGTTAGTGGCAGAAGCATTGCTCTGACTCTCAGTGGGCAAAAGCTTTTGTTCCAGGCTGTTGTCACAGCTTTTAACCTATTACCAAAATAAGAAGTGCTTTTCATGGAGGGCAATAGCATTCCTATTTTACTGCATTCCTATGTAAACCTTAAGGCCTAGTTCATACATAACATTCCATGTTACTTGAATAGAAATGTATGTGTGTACAAACCACGTCAAAACATCCCCCTACATTTGGTGAAATATGTCTGAGACTTGTTGAAATATCCCATCATGTGAGCAGCCTAAATACTCAAAGACTGCAGTTTCTGGAGCAGAGGCTATTGATCATGTTTACCTAAGTTAAGTGAAAGTTTGTGATTCTCTTTTGCAGCCACAACACCAAAGGAAGGTTTGAATAACACATGCACAACCCAGTTTTGGAATAAAACTGAACACACCTTTATTGGTTATAGTTGTAAGAAGCCTTGGCACAGCATGGGGTACCGGATCCTGGTCATTGACTGTTCCTCCTGTTAGTTGATGATCCCCCAACCAGCCCACCAGCTGGGGTCGTTGGAACCATGAGATGACAGGTTGTTGGATCCCACAAGGGTGACCACCCCAAAGTGGTCTCCCTTGCCACCTGAGCATGAGGGTAATCCCTAGCATTCTCCCCTGGGCTGGGTGTTCCTCTTGAAGCCCTCACCCCAAGATCCCTTAAGGGGATTCCCATACTCAGGAAAATGGGCACACAGGCTCCATGCTGATACTGCCTATGTCATGACAGGTAAGAAGTTAACTGAAACATAAATCCTGCATGCAGTCTTCCCACAGACAAATTTTACCTAGAAAGGGGAGAGTGGGTGGGCAAAACCCTGTATGGCAAAGAGAGTAGCCAGGGGCAGTGTGGTGCTTTAAATGGCCAGATTGGTCACCCCCACCCACTAGCCCCCAGTTACCCCATGATAAGCCTTGTGGGAGCCAAGGGGCTTACCCAAACTTCCTGCACTCACTGTGGCCCAGCTCCCTCCCAGCTAGCAAGAACAACTACAGCCACCACTGCCCTGCTCCCCCTATCCTGCAATCCCACTAACAGGACCTATGGCAAGTCTGGGCCCTGAGTTGTTATTAAACCAGAAAGTTTCTTTCCCCTCTCTACTGGGACACAATTCCCTACGGTATTGTGTTTCTTGCTGAGGTATTGTATTAATGTCACAAAAAAATTACGGCTTTTCATGGGAGAACAACAATGGAAAAAACAGCCCTTTTTTGGGTAAATATAATTGAACATTTTGTTTATAAGTGATACAAAGGCTGAGACACAAATGGAGAAAAGCCAAATTAAGACCAAACATTCTGTACAAACAGCATTTGCAGCTGTACATCCTGAAATCAGTTCCCCCCCCCCCCAATGTCTTGGCTCCACAATTAACAGGAGAAGGAAGAAATACTTCAGAAATAATTCCATAATAATTTGGTTGTCTTTCATTTTATTGTTTTCTTTAATCTTTTGCTTAAAACACATAAGTGTCGACATTGTAATAATCTTTAGAAAAAGGACCATAGTGTTCAGTCTTTTGTCTAGTATATGGTGGGGGTGGGGAATAACAAAAGATGGATGGAGCAAATGTACTTAGGTTTCATTTCAGTTGGCCACGAGAACTTAACGCACAGGAAGGCAGTCTTTTTGTTGGCCTAGATCCCCCACATCCATTAACATTTATCTATGTCTTTACAAAAAAGGGCGGGGAGAAAGATGAAGGTTGTATGGTTGTGCACAGGGAAAGTGTATGCGCAATACATAGCCTCTCCTTCCCGGTGTAGTGAACGCCGCGTGGTCACCGTCCGGCTATGCCTGGCAGATGGTCACTGCAATGGCCTCTCCTGCATTACTGCATCCGTGGCAACACCTTCCCGCTGGTCCCCCCCCCTGTTTCTCACAGAGTTTGCCACGTCATGGTGCGACCGAATGTCCGGCGGTATAACCGGATGGGCAGGCTGGGCTCACCAACCTCGCCAGCCAAGAGAAGGAAAACTCTAACATCAAACCCGAGCAGATAGAGCTCGTTAATGTAACACCTACCACCTGGAGGACTCGCTGCCGGCGTCCCGGCTTACTGGGCCATGGCAGATGACCCCAAGGTGAAAGGGTGGAGCCGGTACCGCGCACACTGTGCTTCACCTAAAAATTCCTCTGCGCAGCCCTGAAGGGCATATCCACATCCACAACCCACAACACACCAAGTCCTGCAGCGATGGGCAAGGGGCGAAACGGCAGGTGGAAGATGCCACTGGAAGCCGCAGTCCCGATCCTGCATGTAGGCGGTTCAGGGTATTGGTTGCCTGATGCTGACCCGGAGACGAAAGCATCTTTCGGCAGCACCCTGAACAACCAAGCAGCCTTATCTAGGGACAGCACTGCTTGCTCCACACGGAGAGGGGCCCAGAAAAGGTGGCCTAAACAAAGCTCATCTTCCCCACCCCAGTTGGCTAGCCACGGTCAACGGGCATCCTTACTTGCGGTCAAAAAATAACAACAAAGAAAAGGCATGCACCTGCCTCACAAAGTGTGCAAAGACTTAAGCTTGCGTGTTGGAACATCAGAACCATGCTTGACACAGTAGACAGTGGTCGCCCTGAACGACGCTCTGCTCTAGTTGCCCACGAACTTCTCAGGTTGAATATTGACATAGCAGCTCTCAGTGAAGTCCGTTTCCCTGAGGAAGGTAGTCTTCAAGAACACGGTGCTGGCTATACCCTCTACTGGTCGGGTAAGTCAAAGGCGGAGAGCCGCCTTTCTGGCGTTGGCTTCATGGTCAGGAACTCCATTGCCTCCAAACTCGAAAACCTGCCAACAGGTCACTCAGATCGCATCATGTCCATGCGCATCCCACTTCAAAACAAGCAGCATGCAACACTCTTCAGTGTGTATGCCCCAACCCTTCAAGCAGAGCCTGCAGAAAAGAACAAGTTCTATGCTGATCTACGCAACCTCGTACAGAAGACCCCTACAGAGGACAAGGTGATCATCCTTGGCGACTTCAATGCCAGAGTAGGTAAAGACTCGGAAGCCTGGAAAGGAGTACTTGGCAAACACGGCATTGGCAACTGCAATGATAACGGGCGCCTCCTGCTAGAATTCTGCACGGAGCACCAGCTCACCATCACCAACACTATCTTTCAGCAGAAGAACAGCCTGAAGACAACCTGGATGCACCCACGGTCCAAGCACTGGCACCTTATCGACTACATTCTGGTGTGCCAGAGAGACCTTTGAGATGTCTTACACACCCGAGTAATGCCCAGTGCGGAATGTCATACGGATCATCGTCTTGTACGCTGCAATCTCCATCTTCACTTTAAACCCACACCCAGGGGAGGAGGTATCCCTCGGAGGAAGCTTCAGGTTGGCAGCCTCCAGTCAGCCGAAGTTAAAGCTGCCTTCCAGGCAAAACTCCAGTCAAGAATTGAGGACCCCAGTTGCCCCACAGACCCTTCTCCAGAAGCACTCTGGGAACACCTAAAAACTACCATCCTGTTGATCTCTGAAGAAGTCCTCGGGTTCTCCACAAGGAAAAACAAGGACTGGTTTGACGAGAACAATCAAAAGATCCAAGAATTACTAGCGAAAAAGAGATCCGCCTACCAAGCACATCTTGCTCAGCCCTCCTGTCCCGGGGAAAAAGCAATCTTTTGTGCTGCATGTAGCAACCTCCAGTGCAAGCTTCGAGACATTCAGAACGAGTGGTGGACCAAGCTTGAAGAGAGAACCCAGCTGTGTGCAGACACTGGTGATTTAAGAGTGTTCTACGAAGCCCTGAAGGCAGTATATGGCCCATCATATCAGGCTCAGAGTCCCTTGCGTAGTGCAGATGGCCAAGTGCTCCTCACAGACAAGGCATCCATACTGAACCGGTGGTCGGAGTATTTTCAGGTTCTCTTCAGTGCCAACCGCGTAGTTCAAGATTCAGCAATCCACCTCACCCCACTTCAACCAGTGAAAACAGAGTTGGATGAGATCCCGACCCTAAAAGAGACTGTTAAAGCCATCAAGCAACTGAAAAGTGGCAAGGCAGAGGGAGTTGATGGAATCCCACCAGAGATCTGGAAGCATGGGGGCACAGTACTACATAGCACACTTCACAAAGTACTTGTCACCTGCTGGGAACAAGGCCAACTACCACAGGACTTTCGCGATGCAATCATCATCACTCTACACAAGAACAAAGGAGAAAAGTCAGACTGCTCCAACTACCGGGGGATAATCCTGCTCTCCATCACAGGCAAAATCCTTGCCAGAATACTCCTGAACAGACTGGTGCCCACCATTGCAGAAGAACTCCTCCCAGAGAGCCAGTGCGACTTCAGAGCTAACAGGAGCACCACCGACATGGTATTTGTTCTCAGGCAGCTCCAAGAGAAATGCAGGGAACAGAACAAGGGTCTATATGTGACTTTTGTCGACCTTACCAAAGCTTTCGATACCGTTAGCAGGAAAGGCCTGTGGCAAATCTTGGAACGTTTAGGATGTCCCCCAAGGTTCCTCAGCATGATCATCCAGCTACATGAAGACCAGCGAGGCCAAGTCAGACACTGCAACGACCTCTCGGAGACCTTCCCAATAGGCACAGGTGTAAAGCAAGGCTGCGTTCTCGCGCCAACTCTCTTTACGATCTTCTTTAGCATGATGCTTCAAAGAGCCGCAGTAGATCTAGATGATGACGATGGTGTCTACATCCGCTATCGCACTGATGGCAGCCTGTTCAACCTGAGGCGACTAAAGGCTCACTCCAAGACAATGGAAAAACTCATCCGAGAGCTACTGTTTGCTGATGACGCTGCACTCGTCTCCCACTCGGTATCAGCTCTGCAGCATATGATGTCCTGCTTTGCAGAGGCTGCCAAGCTATTCGGCCTAGAAGTTAGTCTAAAGAAGACAGAAGTTCTCCACCAGCCTGCACCCCAGGAAGATTATCACCCTCCCTGCATCACTGTGGGTGAATCAGTTCTGAAGACAGTCCAGCAGTTCAGCTACCTGGGGTGCATCATCTCCTCAGATGCCAAGATCGACAAGGAGATTGACAACAGGCTGGCAAAGGCAAACCGTGCATTTGGCCGACTGCACAAAAGAGTGTGGAGCAACAAGCATCTGAAAAAAGGCACAAAGATCAATGTTTACAAAGCGGTTGTGATGACAACCCTCATCTACGGCTCTGAATCGTGGGTTTTATACCGTCATCACCTGCGACTCCTTGAGCGCTTTCATCAGCGCTGCCTTCGCACCATCCTCAACATCCACTGGAGTGACTTTGTGACCAACACTCAAGTCCTCAAGAGGGCGGAGGTTACAAGCATCGAAGCACTGCTGTTGAAGACGCAGCTGCGCTGGGCAGGGCATATTTCTAGGATGGAAAACCACCGCCTTCCCAAGATTGCTCTGTATGGCGAACTTTCCACCGGCCATCGAAATAGAGGGGCACCAAAGAAGAGGTACAAGGACTCCTTGAAGAAATCCCTTGGCACGTGTCGCATCAACCATCACCAGTGGTCTGACCTAGCCTCAGATCGCAAAGCATGGAGGCACACCATCCACCAGGCTGTCTCTTCCTTTGAGAACGCACGCATAGCTGGTCTTGAGGACAAAAGGAGATTGAGGAAGAATTGCACTGCTACAGCACCAACCCCAAATCAGACTTTTCCCTGCAGCCACTGTGGCCGGATCTGCCTGTCCCGCATTGGTCTTGTCAGCCACCAGCGAGCCTGCAGCAGACGTGGACTACTGCACCCTTCTTAAATCTTCGTTCGCGAAGTCAGGCCGAGAGAGAGAGAGTATATGTAAAGAGCTATCCATGGTTGACTCAGCCTTCCATCCTTCCAAGGTCGGTAAAATGAGTACCCAGCTTGCTAGGGGGAAAGTGTACATGGTTGGGGAAGGCAATGAAAAACCACCCTGTAAAAAGTCTGTTGTGAAAACGTTGTGAAAGCAACGTCACCCCAGAGTTGAAAACGACTGGTGCTTGCACAGGGGACTACCTTTACCTTTATCCATGTTAATAATAAATCAGCATTCCTTGAAGTTTTAAAATGAAACCAGCTCACAGAATAACTCCAGACTTCTTTCCTTCTCTCCACTGTATAACACACCTGTTGACTTGGAAGCCATTTATATTTACACATTGCAGTCCCAGGTGCAAGGGAGGGAGTAAAGGATGATAGAAAGTAGTGTAGACAGATAATCCTTTCTTCTTGGCAGATTTATCTGGGATAACAGCCTTCTGGAAAGAATAGTTGCTTTTTTCAGCATTCCAGCACCAGTATTTATGATCTCTGAAATGTTCAAAAGTGTTAAATCATGTAGCGACTGGCATGGCAATGCAGAAGATTATCATTCGCTTTTCTTAAAAAAGGGTGTGAAGATGTAACTCAGTGGTAGATTTCTTGACTGCAGATCAAGCAGCCTCAAGTTCTAAACTGAGTCTTCTTATGAGTTCCAGTGTAGACACTTTGTGTAAAGCAGTATATACAGACATTTCTTTCCTCTTGGGAGACCTTTTTTTAAAAGGAAAAGAGCTTTCTTAAACTTTTTCAGTACTAGGATGGACTGTTCCTATGGACTGTTATAGTAACATCTGCCCAACTTTGGATGAGCTTCAGCTGCAATAGCACAAGCTGTTGTTCATACCATCATTACTACAGCTGTGTATGGGATGGAGCCGCCTATCTGGAAAGGGTGATGAAGCTTCAAGGCTTTCTTTCTGTTATGTCATCAAGGATACTGGGATGTTAAAAAGCAAAGGTAGTCCCTGTGCAAGCACCGAGTTGTTACTGATCCATGGGATGATGTCACATTATGACAGATTTTTTACAAGATGGTATGCTATTGCCTTCCCCAGTCATCTACACTTTACCCCATTTTACCAACCTCGGAAGGATGGAAGGCTGAGTCAACCTTGAGCTGGCTGCCTGAACTCAGCTTCCACCAGGACCGAACTCAAGCTGTGAGCAGAGCTTGGACTGCCATTCTGCAGCTTACCACTCTGCACCACGAGGCTCCTGGGATGTTAAAACAATACTGTCACGGCTGGGGCCGGGTCAGGCAAAGTCCAGTGGCAGTCCGAGGCCTGTAGCCAGTAAGCAGGAGGGTCCAAGGCGCCAAATCCAAATCACTGTACAAGTATCACAGGTCCGAGGTCCAGAAGCCAAGGTCAGGGAGTCCAGAAGTCACAAGCCAAAGTCAGGGAGTCCAGAAACCAAAGTCAAGCCAAAGTGGATGCTAGAACATCAGGGAGATGACTAGTTGCTTCCACAAAGCCTCCTCCCAAAGCCTACAGCTATATAGCCCTCTGCTGGCTGTAGCCCATTTGGGCTAATTGCTGGCTCAGAGAGGCAGCCAGGATCCTGTTGCAACTCAAGCATCCTTGCTCTTAGAAGGGCCAGAATCCTCTCAAAACTCAGGGCTCTGGGAGCATCTTGCTTGTGAGCGTGCCGCCCTCCTCCGATCCCTGAGGTCCTGACGGAGGCGGTCATGCACACGCGCCACCCGAGAGGGCGAGGCAGGGAGGCTGGGATCTTCTCCAGCAGGAGGAAGGGGCACTGGTGCAGATGGCAGGGGCACAGTTTCTTCTGCAGGCTCAACTTCCTCTGCAGGGTCCCCAGCACCCATGACAAATACTAAAGCAAGCTGAGCCAAGTGGCCCCTGCAGTTCTTTTTCACTCAGACCTAGACCACCACGAGGACTACAGGATTCAACCTACTCCTGGCTAACAATAGCCTTCCAGGTCAGTAGCCCACCAGAAAAGTTTCCAATAAGTTAAAGGGCCAGTTTACCTGTGGATACATTTCAACAGACACACTGGCTGCATTTCTAAATGAAAGCAAATTGCCTCCTGCATAAAAAAACTTTTGTTACTCTTTTTAAAAGAGGGGGAAATTGAAGAAAATGAGCAGCAGGTAGCAACACTGTAAAATGAGCAGCAGGTAGTAGCAAGTAATGAAAGCTGTAAAAGGTAAGAATGATTCCTTTAAGCTGTGGAAAGCTAGTCCAAGTGAGGTTAATAAAGAAGATATTGGATTTATATCCCGCCCTCCACTCCGAAGAGTCTCAGAGCGGCTCACAATCTCCTTTACCTTCCTCCCCCACAACAGACACCCTGTGAGGTGGGTGGGGCTGGAGAGGGCTCTCACAGCAGCTGCCATTTCAAGGACAACCTCTGCCAGAGCTATGGCTGACCCAAGGCCATTCCAGCAGCTGCAAGTGGAGGAGTGGGGAATCAAACCCAGTTCTCCCGGATAAGAGTCCGCACACTTAACCACTACACCAAACTGGCTGGAACATAGGCTGTGGCAAATCAAATGCAAGTCTGTGATCAAGCAGGCAAAAAGGGACTATGAGGAGCATATTGCAAAAAATATAAAGACAAACAATAAAAATTTCTTCAAACACATTAGACGCAGGAAACCAGCCAGGCAGGCAGTGGGGCCCTTGGATGACCAAGGGGTAAAAGGATTACTGAAGGATGACAGGGAAATGACTGAGACGCTGAATGCATTTTTTGCCTATATCTTCACTGTGGAAGATGAGAAGTGTTTGCCCACTCCAGAACCACTAATTTTGGGAGGGGTGTTGAAAGACCTGAGTCAGAATGAGGTGATAAGAGAGGAGGTCCTATGACTGATAGACAAATTAAAAACTGATAAGTCAACAGGCCCAGATGGTACACATCCAAGCGTTCTGAAAGAACTCAAAGGCGAAATTGTGGTTCTCCTGACAAAAATATGTAGTCTTCCTGAGGACTGGAAGATAGGAAATGTCACACACACACACCCTCTTTAAAAAGTGTTCAAGAGGAGATCTGGGAAATTACAGGCCAGTCAGTCTCACTTCAATACTAGGAAAGTTGGTAGAAACCATTATCAAAGAGAGAATTAGTAGATACATTGATGAACAAAAGTTATTGAGGAAGATAAGTTATTGAGGCTCTGTAAGGGAATATCTTGTCTCACTAACCTGTTAGAGTTCTTTGAAAGGGGGAACAAACATGTGGACAAAGGGGACCCAATAGATGTTGTTTACCTTGACTTCCAGAAAGCTTTTGATACAGTTCCTCATCTAAGGCTCCTTAGTAAGCTCAAGAGTCATGGAGTAAAAGGACAAGTCCTCTTGTGGATCAAAAACTGGCTAATTAATAGGAAGCAGAGAGTGAGTATAAATGGGCAGTCTTCACAGTGGAGGACGATAAGCAGTGGGGTGCCGCAGGGCTCAGTACTGAGTCCCATGCTCTTTAACTTGTTCATTAATGATCTGGAGTTGGGAGTAAGCAGTGAAGTGGCCAAGTTTGCAGATGACACTAAATTGTTCAGAGTGGTGAGAACCAGAGAGGATTGTGAGGCA
Organism: Heteronotia binoei; assembly: GCF_032191835.1. Taxonomy (NCBI): domain Eukaryota; kingdom Metazoa; phylum Chordata; class Lepidosauria; order Squamata; family Gekkonidae; genus Heteronotia; species Heteronotia binoei. The sequence continues at coordinate 125,798,628 of NC_083223.1, forward strand.
CTCCAAAGGGATCTGTTGAGGCTGGGTGGGCGTCAACATGGCAGATGAGGTTCAATGTGGCCAAGTGCAAAGTAATGCACATTGGGGCCAAGAATCCCAGCTACAAATACAAGTTGATGCGTTGTGAACTGGCAGAGACTGACCAAGAGAGAGACCTCGGGGTTGTGGTAGATAACTCACTGAAAATGTCAAGACACTGTGTGATTGCAATAAAAAAGGCCAACACCATGCTGGGAATCATTAGGAAAGGAATTGAAAACAAATCAGCCAGTATCATAATGCCCCTGTATAAATCAATGGTGCAGTCTCATTTGGAATACTTTGTACAATTCTGGTCACCGCACCTCAAAAAGGATATTATAGAATTGGAAAAAGTCCAGAAAAGGGCAACTAGAATGTTAAAAGGTTTGGAACACTTTCCCTATGAAGAAAGGTTAAAATGCTTGGGGCTCTTTAGCTTGGAGAAACGTCGACTGCGGGGTGACATGACAGAGGTTTACAAGATGACACTAAATTGTTCAGGGTGGTGAGAACCAGAGAGGATTGTGAGGCACTCCAAAGGGATCTGTCGAGGCTGGGTGAGTGGGCATCAGCGTGCCAAATGAAGTTCAACACCACCTAGCGCAAAGTAATGGACATTGGGGCCAAAAATCCTAACTATAGATACAAGTTGATGCATTTTGAACTGGCAGAGACTGACCAAGAGAGAGATCTACGGGTCGTTGTAGATAACTCACTGAAAATGTCAAGACAGTGTGAGACTGCAATAAAAAAGGCCAATGCCATGCTGGGAATTATTGCGAAGGGAATTGAAAACAAATCAGCCAGTATCATAATGCCCTATATAAATCAATAGTGCAGCCTCATTTGGAATACTTTGTACAATTCTGGTCACCGCACCTCAAAAAGAATATTATAGCATTGAAAAAAGTGCAGAAAAGGGCAACTAGAATGATTAAAGGGTTGGAACACTTTCCCTATGAAGAAAGGTTAAAACGCTTGGGGTTCTTTAGCTTGGAGAAACGTCAACTGAGGGGTGACATGATAGAGGTTTACAAGATTATGCATGAGATAGAGAAAGTAGAAAGTAGAAAAGGAAGAACTTTTCTCCCTTTCTCACAATATGAGAACTCATGGAAATTCAATGAAATTGCTAAGCAGTCCAGTTAGAACTGATAAAAGGAAGTACTTCTTCACCCAAAGGGTGATTAACACATGGAATTCACTGCCACAGGAGGTGGTGCAACTACAAGCATAGCCAGTTTCAAGAGGGGAGCAGAGGTCCATCAGTGGCTATTAGCCACAGCTTAACATTGGAACTCTCTGTCTGAGGCAGTGATGCTCTGTATTCTGGGTGCTTGTGGGGCACAGTTGGAGGGCTTCTAGTGTTTTGGCCCCACTGGTAGACCTCCTGATGGCACTTTGGGTTTTTTGGCTGCTGTGTGACGCAGAGTGTTGGACTGGATGAGCCATTGGCCTGATCCAACATGGCTTCTCTTATGTTCTTAACATTGGTATTTATTTCAGTTTCAAGATAACTTTGCTACTTGTTACTATACCTACACATAGTCCCCTGGACACAGGCAAGAGACTTGAATGGGCAGAGGTGGAAGTGATGGAGACTAAGTCCTAGGAGGAAAGGCTGAGGAACTTGGAAATGTTCAGTCTGGAGAAGAGGAGATTGAGGGGGAACATGAAGGCTGTCACTTACAGAAGGGCAGGGAGATGATCCTGCTGGATAGGACTCACAATAATGGGTTTAAGTTAAGGGTGGGAAGCTACCTGCCGGATATTAGGGAAAACATTTTTACAATAAGAGTTGTTCAACAGAGGAATCAGCTACTGAGGAAGGTGGTGAGCTCCCCTTCACTGGTGGTCTTTAATTAGCAGCTGGACAAGCACTTGTCAGAGATGCTGTAGGCTGATCCTCCATTGAGCCAGTGGTCGGACTAGATGGCCTGTATGTCCCCTTCCAACTCTGTGATTCTGTGGGTCATCTCAAGCAGAACCATGGATTAAATTCAAACACACATACACACAATATCAGTTGTTTATTTAAAAATAGAAACACTGGCTGCTAGTTTGTTTCCAAATTCAATTCAAAGTTCTGGCTTTATTGTCCAAGCCATTTATGGCTTTAGACACACATGTCTGGATCACCATCTCTCTATGTCCCTGTGTGCCAATTACAGTCCTCTAGTTGCCAACTTTTGATTTTTGACCTATGAATGGTTGCCCACTGGACATCTACTAGAACCCATCAGTTCTCGATATTGGCTCACTCTTTATGGAATGGAGTCCCTGAGAAAGTTAGGAGGGTGCTGTCCTTGAGGGCTTTTAGGAGGCCTTGCCTATTTGCTAAGGCATTTAAAAGGTTAGCACTATGGGTTTTTCCTGGGTTTAAACATTTTTTCATTGAATTATTTGTGGTTTTAATTACGAATTGTAAGAAATCATGAACCACAAAGAGAAAGCTAGGATATAAATATTGTAATAAATAATGAAGAAATATTCTGGCAAATCTGCTTCTGAGATAAATAAAAACAAGAATCTGTTTCAAAACAAAATTGTTCATAATGTCCATAGTTTTCCAGTTCATGAATTATAATCCACACCACATTAGTCTATTTAATATAATGTTGCATTTCTCATGTAATCTCTTTTATATGATACAAATTGCCCATAATTTTGGTATCATCTGTAATCTGAGTCATGCTTCATTTTCCCTCACATGAACAGATGCTCATCTTCTATTGTTCCATATTCCCGATAAATTAAAATTATGTGAATTTCAGAGTAGTTTCAAACATTGAGAAAGCCAGATCAGTGGCCTTCCGTGTGTGGCTGATGTGTATCTTATTATATTCAATGATGGGTCTTGCACATCTTCCCTGTGGTGAAAAAGACAAGCCTCCAACAGCTTGTGTGACTGATTGCAGGCAAGATGTTCATCTTCTCTAACTGTAATGAGAAGTGCAGTGCCAAGTCAAGAAATCACTTGATTATTTGGCTGGCAACATTTCAGAGAATGTACAAAACTACTCTTGAAAAGTAAATTAAATAGTTTCCCCTTTGTCTGGTCCAGGGTTGTCAAATATATGGCCAGTGGGCCATACCCACACCTTGCAAGGGTCCCATCCAGCCCACCAAGCAACTGGCTGTCTGTTGCTTTCTACTTCCTGTTTCTTGCATCAGGTTTCCTTTTGCCCAGTCTCTCATATTTCCTGCTTCACAGAGGAGAGAAAAATAGACTTCCCTCATTTGGCTGAGGGGCTCGTCCCTCTTCTCTGAGGAGACAGGGAGAGGGAAAGAGCCAGAGAAAGAGAGAGAAAAAATGGCATCCCATGGCAGCAGACCAACAGCATTTTATTCCAGGTATAAGTTTTTGTGTGCAAGCATACTTTTTCTTCAGAGAGAGAGATAAAAAGGGAGAGAAGAGGGGAAAAGCCAGAGAGAAGGAAAAAAATGGAGTCCCCTGCTCAAAAACCAATAATGTTTTCTTCCTGGCATAAGTTTTGTGTGCAAGCACACTTTTTCTTCACAGGGCGGGAGAGGAAAAGAGCCACACACACACACACACACAGAGAGAGTTTGAGAGAGAGAACGCTTTCCATTTCTTATATATGGAGAGGGGGAAGAAACCTAACAGCAGAGCTTGCATTCTTTTTAATAGAAGGGAACAAGAGTCCAGCAGCATCTTTAATGACTAACAAAATTTGTGATAGGGTATGTTATTTCATGAATCACTCTTCACTTCTTCAGACTTATTTCCATTTATTCTTTGCATCTTTCTGGACATTGTTCTCTTTTATGCCTGAAGTAAGAGAAGGTAATTCAGCAATTCTGTCCATTGACAATAAAAAAGTATTAACCAGCAGTTCTCTGTAGTGTACTTTATATTCATTTCAGTTTCTTACTATGCACCACTTTTAGCTTGTGCATAGTGATTTATACAGGGCTTTTTTTTAGCAGGAACACAGTTCCAGCTGGCTTTGTATCAGGGGTATGTGGTCTACTATGCAAATTTAACCCCAATGGTGTGGCCTAATATGCCCAGAAATCCTGGATTTATATATATATTGATTATATATCCCCATTCATGTAGAACACATGTATTCTGTATGTGTCTATATGTTCTAAGACAGGGGTGTCAAATATGTGGCCCAGGGCTGAATCAGGCCTCCAAGCAACTGGCAGTCATCTGCATCTTTCTCCCTCTCTCTTGCCTCCTTCTGTATCACAGCTTGATTTGCCATGTTTGCTCAATCATACAGGAGCTACAGAGCAAAAACGCTATTTTCTCTATTGGCTGATGCTCCTCCCTTGGGGAGGAAGGGGGAAGGTATAGCTTGCTTCAAAGGAAGCTCTGGCTTTTTCCTTCCTTCCCCAGGGGACCAGAATGGGGAGAAGGAAGAGAGGTTCAGTAGCTCTGCTGTGCAGCTGAGAGAGCCTGGCTTGCACAGGAGAGATACAAAGAAAGAACCTTAAAGATCAACAAGTGCTAATGTTTAAAGCATGTTTTTTTAAAAAATCTTTGTTTGTCTGTGTTTTTTATAAAGTTTATATCTCTGCTACCTGGCATTACATTTTATGACACACATGGCCTGGCCCAGAAAGGTCTCATTTATATCAGATCTGGCCCTCATAACAAATGAGTTTGACACCCCTGTGAAAGTTCTAAAAGAGCCAGTTTGGTGTAGTGGTTAGGAGTGCGGATTCTAATGTTGGATAACCGGGTTTGATGCCCCACTCCTCCACATGCATCTTGCTAATGTGACCATGAATCAGTCACAAGTTCTTACAGAGCTGTTTTCTCAAGAGCAGTTTCTTGAGAAAGCTCTCTCATCTCCACCCACCTCAGAGGGTTTCTATTGTGGGGAGGAAAAGGGAAAGGAGATTGTAAACTGCTCTGAGACTCCAAGTGAAGGATAGGCTATAAATCCAATCTCCTCCTCCTCCTTTTCCTCTTCCTTCTTCTGGAATGGTTAAATATTTATCTATAAATTTTAAATGCTTTTAAAATATGTTTTAATGTTTGATGTTTACCGCATTTGAGGTTTTATTTGGGAAGAAAGAGAGCATATAACTGTTTTAAGTAAATGAACAGATAATACCAGAGGAAAACTTACTTTCAGGGCTGCATGATCGTCATGGAGTAAGAGCCATATGGATAGAAAGCTGCAATGTGGAGGGGAAAGAAGGGAAGATCTGTGACCTTCATTGCTTTCATTGTTGGATCACTGGATCCAGCCTTTTATATTAGGGCACTCCAAGATGGTACACTTCCTTTGTTGCACTTCCTTTTTTCCTCTCATTTAACTTCAAGAGTAAACTTACCCTTCTTTACCCACATCTCTTTTGATGGTGACTATAGCTCATACAGCTCACTATAGAAGGTTCTTATTTCTTCTAATGATTTTTAGCCCACCATTCCTGTACCAGATGCATAGTTCCACAGTTGTAGCAACCCTACAGAAAAGCACAACTGTCAAGATCTCCATAGACCCTCAGATAAAGATTCCTTCTGGGCCAACTTCACACCATTCAGACACAGGGCAAACATCATATGAAAAGCAATATTCGTTTGGCTCCATAAGCCTCCAAAGTGATCAAAGAGGCCCCAGAATTTAGTCTCCCTTGCTTCATAACTATGAGCAGAAAAGGTCTGTAGACAACAGCCTGATCTCTGAAGGCAGATGTACCAGGAACAGTCTGAGACCCTATGTCATCCATGCCCCCCCAGTTATTTGTGCAACATCCACATACTTCCTGTGTAAAATACAATCTGTTGATATTTGTCTAGGTAACACTGTTTTGGCCACCGTGAATGCTGAGTCTCTTCATGCCAAGATCACCCACAAAAGTGGACTACAAGCCTTCAGGGACACTATCTCAGACACATCACAGCTGATCTCACCATCAAACTCCGCCAGTGTGTCCTCACCCACAACTGCTTCATATTTGGTGATGATTTATTCCTTTAGATCAATGGCACAGTCACAGACACCCACATGGAACCACAATCTCCCAATATTTTCATGGCTGACTTGGAACAGCACTTCCTCAGCTCCTATCCATTAACACCCCTTTTGTACATGAGATTTATTGATGACATTTTTATTCTCTGGACACATGAAAAAGAAGCAAGGAAGAAATTTCACCAGGTCTTCAGAAGTGTTCCCTCTAAGCTGAGTTAGTGTGAGCTAGCTCACAGTTTTTTAACCTCCAGTTCACACATTTTTGTCTTGGCTCAGGAAAAATGGCCCTCAAGCAAGCTAATTTATGCAGTCGCTCACAACTTTAATGCCAGTAGCTCACAAAGTAAATTTTTTCTTCACAAGACCACAGCTTAGAGGGAGTATTGGTCTTCAGTAACTTCCACCCCACCATCAACTTGACCAAGAATCAGTCCCCACAAGAAGTTCATTTTCTAGATATCAGTGTACAAATACATTAATGGAAGCATAAAAACCACCTTATACTAGAAACCCACTGATCATCAAACTTATCTATATGCCTCCAGTCACCATTCTGAGCACACCAAACAACCCACAGTATGCAGCCAAACTCTACACTAGAGTTGCATCTGTTCTGATCCCTGTGAAAGAGATTCTAACCTGTGGAATCTACAGCACAGATTTCTGGAATTACAAGTACCACCAGATGTAATAAAGAAACAGATCAACAAAGCCAGAATAATACCAAGGTATCACAGAATGATACCTGCTATAAAATAAACCCAAACAAAATAACAGAATGTATGTGACTACTAGTAGTCACATCCAACTCTCAGCTCAAACCAGTTCAGCATACCATTAATGACTTGCAACCTATGCTGGACAATCTTTTCTTGCCTACAAACAGCCTCCTAACCCTCAGCAACTTCTCACCCACAGTAATGCACATCATAACACAACATAAACTCTGAGAACATGGCCTGCAGTAAACCAAGATGTCAATTCTGCCCCCATATTCAGTCAACAGACACCAGATTTAACATCACCAGCCATACTTTCTCCATTCATTCCTCTTTCAACATAATATATGTCATCAGATGTCAGCAATGCCTGTTCACTTATCTACATTAGACAAACAGATCAGTCCCAACTTGAAAGATTTTTTTTTTTTTTTACTATCAAGTCACAGCTGATTTATGGCAACCCTTTGTCAGATTTTCAAGGCAAGAGATATTCAGAGATAACTTGTCATTGTCTACCTCTGGTGTTCCTTGGTGGTCTCCAATCCAAATGCTGACCAAAGCAAACCCTACTTAGCTTCTGAGATCTGACAAGATCAAGCTAGCCTGAGCTATCCAGGTCAGAGCAGGCAAAAGAATAAATGGGAATAAATCTGACATCAAAAATCACAATATTCAGTAACTAGTGGGAGACCATTTTAATTTTCCAAGGCATTGCATTGCTGACCTAAGAGTGGCAGTCCTCAAAGAGAGAAGTTTTTTTGCATTATACCTCAGTAGTAAATAGCCCCTGATACATTTTAATGAAGGGGGCGTGGCCAGTGACGTCACTTCCGCTGATGTCATCGGAAACTGTGTCATCAGGGTCATGACCCCAATGACATCACCCAGGTCATGTCCCCACCCCCACGTGACCTAGCCCCTGCCAATCATCATCTATGCTCCACCATGACGTAGCTACCCCGCATATTTAATTAATTAAGCACCTCCTCCAGGAAATGACCTTACTGACTCACACCACGTGGCGTAGCCAGGCCAATCAGTGTCTATGTCCACCCCGCTGCGACCTAGCAACCCTGCATATTAATTGAGCAGGCCGGAAATCACATATGTAGCCCCCTCCCCTGCCCCCTTCTCCAGCGCCACCCACTACAGTGTCATTGAACTTCCGCCTGTGGCATCCCACCCTGGAAATTGGGGGCCGCCACTGAGAAGGCCTGAGTAGGTACATGTGACCCCTCTAACAACACGCCCAGTCACCCCTGGCCAATAGCAAATGGGGCTGGGGAGCTGGGGCCCACCCCCACCCAGCCCACTCCCACCAGGTTATTTTAGGAAAGAAGCCATTTGTGCTTGAACACACGTGCGCAGGCTCTTGCTGAGAACATGGAAACTCCGGCCAGGTCCAAGGTATTCACCACACCACCGCCATTGGGGAGGCCTAGCTTCAACAACATTGGCACTCCTGGCAGGCAGCTGGTATTTGACATCCCTTCTGCATTTACTATGTACTTTGGCAGTGTTGTCCCTATGTGCTGTACTTACCAGGTCTCCAATGAGGCTATGGAGATGCCCGAGCACTCCGCAACTCCAGAGGTAAATGGCAGAACAGAAAACACGATGATGCCTGCATGGGGAAGCCGGCATGATGTGTGGATGACGCTTTCCAGCCACCCTGAAGATGAGATGGACTTGGGAATGCCCAACCCGCTGTTGTGTGTGTACTGGGACCCTGCTGAGCAGTTTGAAGATGATGATGAAACTCCAGAGGGGGGTGAAAATGAAGAGGTTTTAGACGAACCCACGGAACAAGAGAATGTGGTGTCAAACTCACAGGTAATCAGTTAAAGCAGTGTTTGTGAATGGGTGCATAATGAAGGCGGGGTGATGGGCTTTTTCACTGAGCTGCTCTTTTTATTTTATTTTGACAGCTTGATGAGAATTTTATCCAGGCTTTCAGTAATCTTCACATAGGTAACCCTGTTGACGTGAATCTATCGTGTGTGTCGTGTTTCTGTACCAAAGTTACACAGTGCGACAAGAAAAAGAAGAATAAAATGAATAATAAGCAGAAGAGGTAGTTCTGATACAATAAAGACATTTGTTTTATAACCTTGTGTGATCATTTCTGAGTTAAGCGGGGCGATGATGGGGGCAGTTGATGAAGAGGAGGCCTTAAGACACATGTATTATACACCGGGAGAAGCAGGGAGCTTTGGCGGGGTGAGGCCTCTCTTCCAGGCAGCCAAAAAGCAGTGTAAAGCTCTAACTCAAAATCATGTTTCTAACTGACTTTCAGAGCAAGATGCTTACACATTGCATAAGCAAGCCCACGTCCGCTTTAAGAGAAACAAGATCATGCTTTCTGGTCTCGATGCCCAGTGGCAGGCGGATTTAGTTGATATGCAGAAATTTTCCAAAAATAATGATGGTTACAAGTACATTTTAACAGTTGTTGACATATTGTCTAAATATGCCTGGGCTTTGGCCTTAAAAGACAAGACAGGGGGGAGGGTGTCAAAAGCCCTTAAGGAAATTTTCAAACAAGGTAGAATACCTGCCAAGCTTCAGACTGATGGAGGTAAACAGTTTCTAAACCAGTCTGTAAGCAGCATGTTAAAGCAACATGGAGTCCACTACTTTTACACCCATAATGAAGTCAAAGCAGCTATTGTGGAGCACTTCAATCGAACATTAAAAACAAAAATGTGGAGGTATTTTACTACCAACAACACCTTCAGATATATTGACGTGCTGCTGCTGCTTATTAAAAGTTACAACCACAGCTTTCACAGGACAATCGGAGTCCGTCCTGCAGATGTAAACCACACCAACGCTCAGACTGTGTGGAAAACGCTTTATGGAGACTATGTTGGGGCAAATGTAAGGGAGAGGCCTTTCATTAAAAAAGGAGATCATGTGTGTGTGTCTACAAGCAAAGAAGTTTTTGTACAAGGATATGAATGGAGCTTCACAGATGAACTATTTATAGTAGTATAGGTCATCTGTAGAGGCAAGAGGCCTGTGTACTTGCTCAAAGATTATGCCGGAGACCCTGTCTTAGGCTCATTCTATCCTGAAGAGCTACAAAAAGTTAAGAGTAAAGCAGACAGAGTGTATCGAATTGAAAAAATCTTAGCCTCCAAAGGCAGGGGGAAGAGAAAACAGCATCTAGTGAAGTGGCTAGGGTGGCCTGATAAATTTAACAGCTGGGTTCCTGCTTCTCAACTCTGTGATCCTATATAGAAAGTGTAATGTACTGGGAGACGAGACGTGGTAAAGGCATTGGTCTTTAATCGCTGATACATTACAGAACTGGCAAACACGCGGCCGGGTCCGCTAATATATACATGCACCCCGGATCAACCCCCCTGCTGGCCAGCCCAATCCTGGCCAGTTAAACTTCCCGCGCTTGGTCTTGATTGGCGGTGACTTTTCCCGCGCTGCGCCAGGTCACCCGAGGACGTCCCGGCTTGCGCGGCGCGGGTGCAGAGTCCGATACTCAACACTCCTCCCCCCTTAGTTTAAACCACATAGTCCCGGAGGTACGCCGGTGCTCTCCGTTCCCGTGTCGATCTCCTCGGGGTCGCTCTTGGTGCGGAGGCTGGTTCCGTTGTGGGCGATGCTGCTTCTGGCTGCGGGATGTTGGGGTCTGTTTCAGGCTCCGGCTCTGGTTCGGTGTCTCTGGGGGCGTCATAAGTGGGTAGTTCCTGTATTGGCGAGCGCCCTTCCGGACCTTCGGTTGCCCGCGGATCCCTATTCCCTACCTCCTCTGTTTCTTCGGGTAGGGTGCGGCGGCGCAGCTGATCTATGTGCCGCCTTAGTACCTGGCCCCCCTCGGTGGTCACCTCGTATGACCTGGAACCTGTCACCCTAAGGACTCTCCCCGCGACCCACTCGGGACCGCTTGCGAAGTTCTTCGCGTATACCGGGTCCCCCGGAAAGAACCCCCGCACCGCCTCCCGGACCTCTGGGGACCCGCGGACCTCGGGGGCCCGGTCGGGGTGCAGCCTGTCTAGGCGTGTTGTCAGTTTCCTCCCCATAAGCAGTTCTGCGGGGCTGGATCCCGTTATAGGGTTTGGGGTGATCCTGTTGTGGAACAGGAAGGCTGAGAGGCGGTGGTCCCAATCCCCTTGTACTATTCTCCCCAGTGCTTCCTTGGCGGTCCGCACCATCCGCTCTGCCTGGCCGTTGGTGGCCGGATGGAAGGGTGCGGATCTTATGTGTCGTATGAGGTACCTCTCCGTGAACTCCCGGAATTCCCGGGAGGTGAATGCAGTACCGTTATCCGTCACCAGGGTGTCTGGGATCCCGTGCGTGCATAGGACCCTCCTGAGTGCCCGGACGGCTGCTGCTGTGGAGGTTGAGGCTACTGGAATCACCTCCAGCCATTTTGTGTAGGCATCCACAAGTATAAAAAAGATTTGGCCCTGATACGGGCCTGCAAAATCTAAGTGGAGGCGGGACCATGGTCGCCTGTTAGACTCCCATCTGTGGACCGGGGCTGATGGGGGATCGGGCCGGGATTCTTGGCAGGGTTGGCACCTCCTCACCCACCCCTCTATCTCCTCATCCATGCCCGGCCACCACACATAACTACGGGCCAGGGCTTTCATCCTCACGATGCCCGGGTGGGTCTCGTGGAGGTCTTCCAGCACCTGCTTGCGCAAGGGGGGGGGAACCACCACCCGACTGCCCCAAAGCACACACCCCTTGTGGGTTGATAGCTCGTCCTTCCTGGACGCGAATGGCCTGAACGCGTCTTCGACTTTGCCTGATGGCCACCCCCTCCCCACCCAGTCCCTGACCCGTGCCAGGATGCGGTCCCTCCCTGTTGCCCGAGCCACCTCCGCCGCGTGCAGGGGGCGCTCGGGGAGCGATTCAATGAGCATTACCCCATGTGCCGGGGCGGGATCCGGTTCTGTCATGGGGAGCGGCAGGCGGCTGAGGGCATCGGCGTGTCCCATGGCTTTACCCGGGCGGTGGATCAGTTCATACGTGTAGGAGTTCAGGAACTGGTTCCACCTCAGGACCCTCTGGGATAGGATTTGGGGGGTCTGACGGTCTGGAGCTAGGAGGCCCAGGAGCGGCTTGTGGTCCGTGGCGATGGTGAAACGCCTACCGTAGAGGTAGTCGTTGAACTTGTGCACCCCCGCCACGATCGCCAAGGCCTCCTTGTCAATTTGAGCGTAGTTCCGCTCCGCTGGAGATAGAGTCCGTGAATAGTACGCGACTGGCACTTCCCTCCCGTCCGGGAGTTGGTGCCCCAAAACCGCTCCTACTCCGTAGGGGGAGGCGTCGCAAGCTAGGATCAGGGGTAGGTTTTCGTCGTAGTGGTGAAGTACCGCGTTAGAGACCAAGAGGTCCTTCACCGCTTGGAACGCCGCGGCTTGGCGTTGGCCCCAGACCCACGGGGCCTGTTTATCCAGCAAACGGTGCAACGGTTCCGCTACGGCGGCTTTGTGCGGTAGGAACGTGTGATAAAAGTTCAACAATCCTAAAAAACTCTGTAGTTCTGCCTTGCATTTGGGCGCCGGAGCCTGGACTATGGCCCTGGTCTTGTCCGCCGTCGGGTGTATCCCCGCCGCGTCCACGGCGAACCCCAGGAACTCCACTCGCGGGACCCCTAACAAACATTTCTCCTTTTTGACTCTCAGCCCCGCCGCTTGGAACCGCCTGAGGACCTCGCGCAGGCGGCAGCAGAACTCTCCTTCATTGGGGGCGGCGATTAAAACGTCGTCAAAGAAGGGTTGAACTCCGGGGATCCCTTTAAGGAGAGAGTCCATTATGCTCTGGAATATCCCCGGAGCCACACTGACCCCGAACTGCAGCCGTTTAACCCTGAACGCGCCCCTGTGGGTCACGATCGTCTGCGCCTCCGCTGTCTTAGCGTCGACCGGCAGTTGCTGGTATGCTTGTGCTAAGTCCAGCTTCCCAAAAACCTTCGCCCCGGCTAGCGCTGCTAGGACGTGGCTGACCACCGGGACTGGGTAGGGGTTGTCTTGTAGCGCCTTATTGATCGTGCACTTGTAGTCAGCGCAGATCCTCACCTCCCCATTGGGTTTGACGGGCGTTACTATGGGGGTTTCCCATTCCGCGTATGTTACCGGTTCTAGGACGCCCTGGGCCGTTAGGCGGTCCAGTTCTGCCTCTATTTTAGGCTTAAGGGCGAACGGGACGCGCCTCGCTTTAAGCCTTATGGGCCTGACCATTGGGTCAATCGGTAGGGTGATGGGCGGACCCTTATAGCTCCCCAAAGACCCATCAAAGACCTCGGGGAACTCATGGCAGACCCCGTCGAAATTGCTTGCCTGCAAGTGGTCCACCCCCACCAGCTGGATCCCCAGGGGATTGAACCAAGCCAACCCTAGAAGTGTGGTCAGTTGGCGCTTGACCACTAGGATGTCCAGGGGCCCTCTGAAACCCCTTCTTTCCACATGCACCCGGGCCCACCCCACGATGTGTACTGGGTTCTTCTGAAAGTCCCTCAGTACGAAGTCCGCTGGCCTCGTTTGAAGGCGGCGGTGGGGGCATAGTTTCTTGAGGGTTTCCTCCGAAATGATGGAGATGGAGGAACCCGAGTCCACTTCCATGGTGCAGGGGGCGCCCTCGATTAGGACCGACATTTTGACCTTGTCTGGGGCCGATAGGGGCAAGTTCAGTACCTGCAGAGTGGTGGATGCCGTCGTGTGGGTGTCCAGGGAGTCGTGATGCGCTGATGGTTGTCGGCGGCTGTTCTTGGCCCGGCAAGCCCGAGCGATGTGGCCCGTCTTTCCGCAGCTGCGGCAGTCCAGGTTGCGGTACGGGCAGTCCCGGCGCTCGTGGGGGTCGCCGCAGCTGGCGCATCTGGGACCGGTGGTGGCGGTGGCCCTCTCCGTCGCTCGCTGTCTAGTGGGGGCCCTTGTGTCCGTTCTTTGGGGCCGCCGGAGTTGAAACGCTTCTTCCTCTGTTCGGTCTTCTGGCTCCGTTTCCCCTTGGTGGACTGCTTCACCTCGAGGCTGGCCGAACGCCTTGGTGGCCCTCTCGAAGGCCGTTGCCTCGTTGAAGGCTTGTTGTAGCGTTAGCTCCTCCTTCGCGAAGAGCTTCTGCTGCAATCGCTCGTCGCGGAGGCCCCAGACGAAACGGTCCCGCAGGGCTTCGTCCCTTTTGTCAAAGTTGCAATTTCCGGCGATCTGCCGAAGGGCCGCCAGGTAGACCGCCGCTGTCTCCCCCGACTTTTGGTCCCTCTTGTGGAAGAGGAATCGGCGGGCGACGATGGACGGTTGGGGTGAAAAGTGGCCCGTGAGGAGCCTCACGACTTCCCGGTAGGTCCTCTCCGTCAGCTTAGCTGGAGCGGAGAGACCTCGTGCGATCTCGAAGGTCTCTTCGCCACAGACGCTCAGCAGGACGTCTCTCTTTCTCTCGTCATCGTCGATCAGGTTCGCCCGCAGGTAGCACTCGACCCTTTCGGTGTAGGTCTCCCATCTCTCGGGGTGCTCCGGGTTGAATTCCGCAAGATGGCCCGTCGTTACGCTCGAGTTCGCCATGGTGGCGGCGGGCTGCCCGATCCTGCGGTCTCTCGCCTTCCTCGTCTCCGGCCGGACCTATCTAGATCCCACCTTCGTCGCCAGTGTAATGTACTGGGAGACGAGACGTGGTAAAGGCATTGGTCTTTAATCGCTGATACATTACAGAACTGGCAAACACGCGGCCGGGTCCGCTAATATATACATGCACCCCGGGTCAACCCCCCTGCTGGCCAGCCCAATCCTGGCCAGTTAAACTTCCCGCGCTTGGTCTTGATTGGCGGTGACTTTTCCCGCGCTGCGCCAGGTCACCCGAGGACGTCCCGGCTTGCGCGGCGCGGGTGCAGAGTCCGATACTCAACAGAAAGAAAAAAAATGGCTGACAGCAGCTTTTTTATCGTGCTCCCTAGCAACTCTTGTGCAAGTGTTTTTCCACAGAACACTACAGCGGCCTTTACCACACATCTAGCATGGTCACAGGACCTTCCAGGGGCCTGGGAGGTTGGGCTTGTGGAAATACAGTATCCTCACAGCTGGAAGACACGCACCAAAGATTCCACCGTTGTAATTGCTACCAAGGAGAAACAGTGGAAATATAGATTCAGTAGCGGCTATTATAAAAGCATTCCTAACCTGGTGGTGAAACTGAACAACACCATACAGTCACATTTCTCACCCCCTGAACTGAGCATGGACTATGACCCGCTGTGTAGGAATCAGTCTAAGAGCACTGTCTACTTATACCTTTTCAGCTTCTAAAGAATTGGCTCACCTTTTAAGGGCACCCCCAGATAAGGCAATCCAAAATATAAACTTTGCAGCAGACATCACAGGGGGTTTCAACACTTTGTACATTTACACAGGCATTGTGGATCACCAAATTGTGGGTGATGCATATGTTCCATTACTCCGTTGTATCACTGTGCAAGGGGAGACTGGTGACTGTATCAATAATACCTATGACAAGCCACACTATATTCCTGTGAATAAGCACCACATAGACACCATCACTATTGAAATAAAGACGGACCAGAACAAGAACGTGCCATTCCAGTTTGGTAAGGTGATCATGAAGCTTCACTTTCGTCTGCGGAAAAGCCTGGTCTGTTAAGCACGTAAAGATGGTCATCTTAAAAAGCTATGGGTATCCTGACATCTATAGGAATTACTACAAGAACCAGGCTGGCTATGCTCTTCCTGGGTACCATGGTGCCCCAGTGATATATGGGGCTGGGGTAGGTGGAATTTTCCGGAGCCTTTTCAGAAAAGCTATCTCTCTTTTGAGAAGCCCCATGTGAGAACCTCCACCAGAAATATAGCCAAAGATGTAGTAGGTCACGTTTCTGGCGCTATTCTAAATAAAGTGAGTCCCCCTATGCCACAAGAGGGCTCAGGCCTCAAGTACCTTAAAAGACAGCACGGAGTTAAAAGAAAGGCATTGCGGGTGCAACTAATTGCCCCCCACGCCCCTTTAAAAGAAAAGCTGTGAAGCACAAGGTCCCTCAGAAGCAGAAGGCCAAGAGAAGGGCAGGAAGACGTCTCCCGAGCCCCTGAGCTACATTTTAAACAGCGAAGGCTTTTATTCACAGCGGATCAGAAGAATCTGAACTGGACCTATTCCAAATAGCCCCCACACAAACCAGCATTGAGAGATGTCTATATAGATACTGAAGTTCCTCCCCAGGCTGCTTTGTCAGAATCAGCACCACTTGACTTTTTCATCACTGGAAATGGTGATGATTATATGGATTTAAATAATACCTTGCTTTACCTGTGCTGCAAAATCATGAAAGAAGATGGGACAGACCTTGACAGAAATGCAAGGGTTAGTCTGGTGAATTACCCTATCGCATCCCTCTTTAGCCAACTGGATGTGACTCTGGGAGACAGGCTCATCTCGCAGTCACATAATGCATATCCATACAGAGGGTTTATAGAAGCTGTGCTGAATTACAGCAATGATACTCTGAACACTCAGTTCTCTGCAGGCCTGTTTTACAAAGACACAGCTGCTCAACATGAATCAACTGCCCTGGATGGGTTTGTTAAAAGAGCAGCTCTAGCGGCTGGAAGCAGAAAAATAGATTTGCTGGGTCAGCTTCACAGTGACCTATTTTTCCAAGAAAAACTTTTCTTAAATGGCATGGATGTCAAAATTAAACTGACACGCAGTAAACATGCTTTTTGCCTCATAGCGGATGATTTAAACAGGGGTTGCAAATTAAACATCTTGTCTGCCTCCCTTTTCGTCAAGAAAGTCAGAGTAGCTCCGGGTGTCTGTTTAGGCCACGCCGAGGCGCTCTTCACAGCTAATGCCAAATATCCTGTGGACCGCGTGGGCATAAAAGTGTTTAGCATCTCTGCAGGAAGTCGTGCCAGCAACCAAGAGAATTTGTTTTTGGGGCAATTACCCAAGCTGCTGATTATTGGACTGGTGGATAACGAATCCTTCAGCGGGGCCCATAATAAAAACCCATTTAACTTTAAGCATTATGACATCAGTTTCTTTGCTCTACTTGGATGGAGAACAGGTACCCACAAAACCACTGCAGCCGGACTTTGAAGGTGGAAACTGCGTGAGGGAATACATGCAGCTGGTTCAGGCCGCTGGAAAGCATATGAAAGACAGATCTTTGTTAGTAAACCGCGAGGAGTTTGCACAGGGCTACACGCTATTTGCATTTGATCTTTCCCCAGATCAGGAATGTGCAGACCACTATTCCTTGATTAAAACTGGGAACCTGCGGGCTGAAGTGCAGTTTGCTAGAGCATTGCATCACACTGTCAACATGATAGTCTATGGTGTTTCTGACAACGTTATAGAGATAAACCACAGGCGAAATGTTTTGTTTGACTATATGTAACATGGACACCCTGCAGCTAACAACTGTGTTCTGTACTAACCCTTACACCAAAAAGACTTTCTTGGGAGTGTATCCAAGCGACTGGCTCCCTAAACAGAGAGTGGATCAAAGACCAGCAGGGCTAGTTGTAAACACCCACCCACATGACCTCCCTGGAGAACATTGGCTTGCCATATACTTGACAGAGGATGGGTGCGGCGAGTTCTTTGTTTCATATGGACATACGCCTAGCAGTGTTTTATTTCCTAAATCCATAGTGAGATTTTTGAGAAAAAATGCCAATGAGACTGCATTCCAACCAAGGCAACTACAGGCACCTGACTCTGTGGTCTGGGGATATCACTGCATATTTTTTCTACAGTTGCGCAGTAAAGGCCTTTCTTTTGAGCAGATTCAAGAGCTGTACTCTGATGATTTAGCACAGAATGACTGAATGATGGAGCAATTTGTAAAAAAGAAGAAGGGCATGCCCAGGCATGCTCTAAACTTCTTTGTGCAACCCCAGGCATGTATATCTTGCAATGAGTTCCACAACAACAACATTGCATTTCAATAAAGCATCCCCTTGTGGACTTAAAAACTGCCCTTTTGTCTGTTCATTTTTTATAAAACTAACCAAACAAAATTTCTTTTAATTAATAACATTTATTTACATGATTACAAGGTTATCCAGCCAGGGGGTGTGACAGCTTTGTGTTTTTTAGATGCTTTGCGAGACAGCTGTGGCATCTCTGGAATTGAGGAGGGGTTCTTTAGGTATTCGAAAGCATGGCGATTAGCCATGTTGCCCACAACAGAAGATGGAACGTTTAGTTCAGCCATAGCCTTCATGAAAACATCCCAACCTTTAGGCTGGCGATGGCTAGGCAGATCATGTGTTTGAGTGACGGCCTTCAGCAAATCCATAAGATGAGACCCCTTTATATTTTCACTTCGATATACAAAGGTTCCATTGCCATCCCAAGAAGAAATAATTTTGTTTAACAGTATCTTTGCACGGTTCTTAAACCTGTCAGGCATGCTGTCTATTATTTCTTGGAAGACCACATCAGAACTTGTATTGGTTTCTACAGAGGCTGTCTCTGGCTGAGGCAGAAACAGCTTCAGTTTAGATTTTTCAGTTTCCCCCTGCTTCACGTGAGCTAAAAATTTTTGCAGCAAAGTATCAAATAGGCTTATTTTTTGAAACTCTGTTAAATCGGGCCTTCGGAGAACATCCTTCATTTCAGTATCTAGGGAATGCATTGCATTAGCTCTGATGTTCTCCTCCTTAAAGGGAGGGTGGTTCCTTAATTGTTCCAGCTGATGGCTAGGAACCAAGTACATTTTTTCTGCATATTCCATCACCTGCTTGTTAAAAGGCCAGTTAAGAGAGGAATAGCAAAGCTTAACAGAGGCCCTATAAAGCCGCCAGATTGTTTCACCAGCTGTTTCTTCTTTTTCAGTGGTACTCTCTTGTTACTCAGTTTCTTAATGAAATGTCGTCTTTTCCTCAACATGCATACCTGATGTGGTGAAAGAGGAATGTTCCCTTTTAAAGTATTGAGTGCAATTTCTGATATAGCTGCGACCAGATCATCTGAAGCTGAGCATAGAATGGCTTTCTTTTGTTGCAGGGTAGTCTTGATAAGTAGTTTTAGGAGGGGCAGATTCCTCTTTATACAGCTGGACATGTTGACCCTTTGGAGGATTCGGAGGTGACAGACTGTTTAGTGTGCTGTCTGTTTCCTTTTGTGCCCACTGGGGGCTTGTTTTGTTTTTAAGACATACGCAGCAGGCCACTGGGGCAGGAAAAGCCCTGTTCTTAACCTCAATGAATCTGGCGTGCACGCATTTAAATCCACCAGCAGATACCCATAAGGTTTTTGTGTTGCATCCTCAAAGGCCTCCAGAAAGAATTGGGACTTCCCCGGGTACATTTGGCAGGCCAGAGTGGCAATCTGTAATTTGTCCCTGGGGTTTTTAAACAGAACCATGTATTTTGTATTTAAACTTATGGCTCTGGTGCTTTTTCCATGAAAGAAAATATTCTGAGTAATAAATATAATGCTCAGATTCCGATGATGCACATATTTGGTAAAGGCTCTCTCAATTTCAGGGTTTTGACAAGCAGAGTCCATCAGATCATCCACTATAATCAGACTTGCTTTATTACCGGAGAACAGTTGATCATCATTTAGGGTTTCAGGCAGCCCTTCAGCAAACTTTACAGATGTGAATTTACAGAGGATTTAATCATACAGATTCTGCCAACAGCTGTAAAACCACATGACATTATCAGGTGATACAGAAAGCACATGTTGAGCATTGTCCAAAATATTTTTTACAAAGACGCCCTTGCCACAATTGCTAGACCCTGCCAGTACTGCAGAAAATGGATGTTTCCACCATACATCCATTTTAAAAGCCATATGGCAATGTTCTGTAGTTGTCCACAAGGACCCTCTTATCATAAACTACTTTGAGGGTTTTCTTAAGTGGCCCTGTCTCAATAAGCCACTCTAGCCTTGCATAGGATGTTGTAAAGCATGCAATCAGAACGTTCGTGTTGCCAGCTAAGGTAACTGTATCTTTTGCATGTTTCCAGGACACGCTTGCTGTTTCATTGTCAATTATGTCAAACCCTGACACATCATATGCTGGGGAAAAGGCAAATACTAGAAGCTTGGTAGCATCCCTCACTATGGTAGTGTTTACCAAGTTTGAATGCTGTCCAAACTTGCCCCACAAGGAATTTAAAAATAATTTGGCAATCTGTCTCTTTGCAGGATTGACAGCTATGTGTTCAGGGTGCAGCTGAACACCCTCTTTCTCTAGGTAATCCTGTATGTATTTGGTCCTTTCCCCCTCATCTGTACACCAGCTAGGATAGCCAGAAGACTCCTGTTTTTGGCGGAGGTGCACTTTAATGTATTCCGAAAACAGGTCTTCAGAGCTTTCCCCAAAATGCCACACCTCGCTAATAGACATGATCTGATACCACTTCTCGAGGGCCTTCATCAGTTCCACTGTGCACCACATGCCTTCTAACACTCTTTCCAGTGAAGAATGCATACAACGCTCTTGTTGCTTAGTCTCTGCACATGTGCGATAGAGGGGGAACAGAAGTTTGCCCCTGCAACTTGTAGAGTACTACAGGGAAAAACAGACCTCAAGGTGGCAACACCTTCAATTTGACCAGACCAAAATATTCAGATATGGGGGCAAAGTCCTTATAAATAATTTGGGGGTGTCCAATTGGATATTTCTTTGTCTTGTTGACAAAAGGGTACAGGCTAGTGAAATCATAGTAATGTATTTTTTCACCAGCTTCAGCCTTATAATAGAGGCAAATGGCATTTGTTCTGCCCCCAAAGAGAGCATCTCTGGGGAGCAGTGGTGATGGAAATTTCTTCTCACTCAGAAAGCCTCCAAGCTCCCTGTCAGCTGTAACCATTTCCCTCCAGTCGTGTTTCCATATGGACCTAACAACATATCCCTGGATTTTCAAGTAACTTTCTTTCCTCAGGGTTCTATAGTGTAAGTTAGCAAAGGATGAATCTGTCCATGGGTTTCTATCACTGGGGCTGTAGCATGTGGGACAACCATGGAAAAAGCACCTGTTAAATTCAAAGGCTGTTGGCCACCCCCCAACCATTGCATAACCATCAAGAAAATAATTTCCTACTTTTAGCTCGCCACTTTTCAGGGCGTGCTGTATCTGGAGGCCCTCCTTGTGCTCAATATACATTAACCATTGTGTGGATGGGGTTGAAAAACATTTTTCTTGCCTGTGGTAGTGGTCATGTGGCAGGAGGGCAATTGTACCAGGTTTCAAAAACATGTGCATACATTACCATGCAAACCCCAGCGAGCGTTATGTGATTAAAGGGGTCAATTCCTGACATGGATATAATTTTCTCCCTGTACAAGAGACAAGCCTTTCTCAGGATTTTAACATCCTGTTGACAATAATAGGACAGATCTTTTTGTAGGTTAAATTCATTGTTTTTGTTCTCCATGTACCAGGAAAGAAACTCTGCTTTCTCATCCTTCATCATGTTATCAATCCCATATCCCCCCATCCCAGGCATCAGCCCCACATACTCCCAATTATCAGCTGTGTTAAAATAATGGGGAAAGAACCCCTTACATCCAGAGAAGCCCATGGCCTGTGGCAATTTGGCCAGCTTCACTGGCAAGAAGTTTAAGCTATCCAGAAATCAGATGCCTAGCTTCTTAACCATGACGCACATGAGCTTCCCCCCTTGCGTAAGCAGGTAAACTTCCATCTTTTCTGCTAATAATTGCCTAATGATAAAGTAATTGTCATACCCCTTCGCATTATGAGCTAGGAAGTTATAATTCTTGAATTTCTTGTTGATGAATTTTTTAGCAAAGCTTGTCACACAGCCCTCTCCTTTGAGGTATCACTTTCTTTCAACCCTGGGTATCACTTTCTTTCAACCCCATTGCATAGATATAATTTGGAATATGTATGCCGGTCTCTTGCATATATTCGAAATCATAAAAAATATAATTGTTGCCAATTTCAACCTTTTTAAGAGGAGGCATGAAACAGCGGTGACTATTTCTATCCCCAACAGGCTCTTTGCATTGCTTACACCAGCGAACACGGCATGTGTGTTTCTTTGGAGCATAGGATTGGCATGATTTACAATATATTTTTGTTTTGCAGATGTCTGTCAGAGCAGGAACTCATTTGCATATTAGGCCACACCCCCTGATGGCACTATTGTTTCACGTGAGGCTTTTTTGGTAGAAAAAGTCCAGCAGGAACTTAGTTGCATATTAGTCCACACCCTCTGACACCAAACCAGCCAGAACTGCGTTCCTGCACGTTCCTGCTCAAAAAAAGCCCTAGTCTCTACCCAAAGGGTCACAATCAAAGTGTGAATATGTCATAAGAAGAAAGAGGGCCCTGAAGACAGAAACTATAATAGGTAAGGCAGTATATTTTTGAGCATAGTCCAGGTCATTTCTGTACAATACCCTGGCAAAGTCCTCATGGAGACTGACCAAAGATAGATACCAAGCCTGGGAAACTGCTTCTGGTCCCTGAGCTCTTAAAGTAAAAATTATGTTAAGGTTTACACTTCTCCTTTCACTTTTATGACTTGGCTCAGTTATACACCTACCCTACTAAATGTATCATTAACAAGAGCAACCAGAAAGAAGGAAATCAGTTTCCACCCAGCCATGTCCTTCAACGTGAACCCAGGCTTATAATCTGCTAACAACACTCCTGGCTAGGTCTTGCAGAAGGCCAAAGGCAGTAATGTAAAATAAGAGGTTTTCTTACATAATATTTTCTAACTTATGATTTGAGTTCAAATCATTCAAAAACCAAAGGGACAAATACTATACAAAACATTTGAAATGAGACTTGACTTTCCACTAGTGTTTAAAATGTATTTTCAAGAAAATATCAAGGAATCATGGACCCAGAGGCAAAGGTTTGGGCTGGTAGCCCTGCTGAGGGCTGCAGTGGTCATGCTCTAGGGTTGCCATCTCTGGGTTCAAAAAGACCTGGAGATTTAAGAGTTGAGCTTGGAAGAATGGGGTTGACGGAGGGAAGAAACTTGTTAGGATATAATGCCATGCAGTCCACCTTCAGGAAACCAGCCAGGGAGGCAGTGGGGCCCTTGGATGACCAAGGGGTAAAAGGACTTCTGAAGGATGATAGGGAAATGGCTGAGAAGCTGAATGCATTTTTTGCCTCCATCTTCACTGTGGAAGATGAGAAGTGTTTGCCCACAGCTGATTTTGGGAGGGGTGTTGAAAGACCTGAGTCAGATTGAGGTGACAAGAGAGGAGGTCCTACAACTGATAGACAAATTAAAAACTAATAAGTCACCAGGCCCAGATGGCACACATCCAAGCATTCTGAAAGAAAGGTGAAATTGTGGATCTCCTGACAAAAATATGTAATCTTTCATTGAAATCTTACTCCATTCCTGAGGACTGGAAGGTAGCAAATGTCACCTCCATCTTTAAAAAGGATTCCAGAGCAGATCTAGGAAATTACAGGTCAGTCAGTCTGACTTCAATACCGGGAAAGTTGGTAGAAACCGTTATTAAAGACAGAATTAGTAGGCACATTGATGAACAAAAGTTATTGCAGAAAAAAGTGCAGAAAAGGGCAACTAGAATGATTAAAGGGTTGGAACACTTTCCCTATGAAGAAAGGTTAAAACACTTGGGGCTCTTTAGCTTGGAGAAACATTGACTGAGGGGTGATATGATAGAGTTTTACAAGATTATGCATGGGATAAAGAAGGTAGAGAAAGAAGTACTTTTCTCCCTGTCTCATAATACAAGAACTTGTGGGCACTCAATGAAATTACTGAGCAGTTGGGTTAGAACAGATAAAAAAGTACTTCTTCACCCAAAGGGTGATTAACACATGGAATTCATTGCCACAGGAGATGGTGGCAGCTATAAGCATAGCCAGCTTCAAGAGGGGATTGGATAAACATATGGAGCAGAGGTCCATCAGTGGCTATTAGCCACAGCATATTGTTGGAACTCTCTGTCTGGGGCAAGTGATGCTCTATATTCTTGGAGCTTTGGGAGGCAACAGTGGGAGGGCGTCTAGTAGTCCTGGCCCCACTGATGGACTTCCTGATGGCATCTGAATTTTTTTGCCACTGTGTGACACAGCGTATTGGACTGGATGGGCCATTGGCCTGATCCAACATGGCTTCTCTTATATTCTTTAACATTACACTTTTTGTCTAACACCTGAGTGAACTCAGACCTTGCTTCAGTCAGGATCTCAAAAAAAAAAAATCAAATAATTGTATAAACCACTTAACACACCCAGACAGAATGTATACCTTCAGGATACATTTTGGGGTACAAATATGCCCAGCTTTGCCCATGCTCATTGTATTGTGTGTTCCTGGATCCAATCACACACCCAAGATACTGGCAATCTTGTCCTTCTTCCTTTGGGCCTGGAACCATATCTGGAAAGGTAGCTATGAATCTCCCCACCCCATCTTACCTCCTATCCGCTAACTACTATTTTCTAGTGTTCTTGTATGTGAGTTAGTTTAAATTCTGTTTGAGTGTATGTTAAAATACACTTTATTTTTTCCTTGCAATAAAAATTATTCTTCTTTATTACAATTTGGTTTGGTCATTTCAAAATTTATATTTCTCTGAACTATTATCAGTAAACACTTTGTGGGAATCTCACTCCTAAAAAGCTCTACTTTAGTCTACCTCTGCTAATTTCCCCATTAAAAAGAGGAGACCCCATCATTTCTGGTAACAGTTACCAGGTCCCTCCAAGCAGCCGGCAAGCAAGATTTGGGGGGGTGAGCTTATTGGGGGTTTATCCTACATATCAATAACATGCCCACATGCCTTCAAAGTTACCTGGAAGTGAGGAAAGCATGTTGGGGATGTCAGGGCGATGCTCTGTTTTTTGGGGCAAAAACTCTATGGTGAAATTAGCTTATACCATAGAGCTTTTGCCCCCCAAAATCAGAGTATCTCTCTGACACTCCCAATGTGCCTACATCATCTCTGGGTCATGCTGAAGTCATGTAGTCATATCACTGAAATGTCCAGTGTTCTTTCCTTCCTGCTGGCCAGCTGATTGGCAGTGGAAAGGTGGGCCCTGACAATGGGGAACCCCCATACTCATGGGGAGGTTCTGGCATCCCTGAACTGAGACCTTGTTTGGACCTGTAGGCTAAAACCACAACCACTAAGATCTGGCAACCACTAAGAGATAACCCTTAGCACCACCTACCTAGCAATGATTATCAGCAGATTTTCACTATTTAGCAAATGCATTTTTTAAAAAGGAGAAAATGGAATCTGCTATACTCTTATAGTCCTGCTCATATGTAAAACATCATCATCAATTTTTCAAATGCCTTTATAGGTTGTATAAGTATATAACACTTATACAATTTATTTTTGTCTATATTCTCTTTCCCTTGTGTTTTACATTACCTTTGTGTATAAGCTCAACTTTTTAAATGGTTTCAGTCCTAGTTCCCCTTTTTATTTAATAAGATTTATAACATATCATTTTCATATAATATCTCATTAATGGGGGCAATTACTTTTTGTAGTGAGCTGACATCTCCCTACTGAGCCCAAATCAGATAGTGTCAAATTAGCAATAGAATGCTGCAGTCACTTTTAAAATGTTGCTCTTGGTAATAAGGTGATGTTCAAGACTCTAACAGAACATCCAGAGAGATCTGAAACTCCACCCCACTGATTTTTTAAGATTACCATTTTTGGTAATCTGGTATGCCCTGTATCAATAGCAAAGCACTTTATGGTATAAATCACGTGTGGGAGGAGAATGTTATATCTAATTCCTAACATGGCTCCATGTGTATGGATACTTGTTTCTGCAGATCAGGGGCAGATGGAGGATAAATAGATTTCCCTGCACATTTGACCACTCCACTAGTGTGCAAAAAAAAAAAAAAAACCAACCCTGAAAACTTACAAAATTCATGGGGGAGGTACATTTTCCTTCCAAAGTAAAAAGTGCTGTCTGCACATCCACAGACAAAGCAACTGTCCAGCCCAGACTCACCCAGACTGCCCCCATACCTGACAGAGCAGCTGTTGTCTCGGCCTGGGAGCCCAGCCAAAATGCCACCACCAAGCCTGCTACCACTGCCAGGCCAGCCATTGCTGCAGCTGAGCCTGATGCCACCAGAAAAGCCACTGCTGGCACTGAGCCCATTGCCACCACCAGAGCTGCCACCACTGCTGACCCCATTGATGGTGAAGAAGCTGCTAACGGAGCCACCAACCCCTGAAGGGGCATCAGGTTCATCCAGGCTGTCCCCATTTCATACGCTGTTAGGGAGGTGGCACAAAAATCATTGCTGATGCCAATGATCAGCACTGAAGGGTCAGCCTCAGTCTTGCTACCTCAATGCTGGGTGCCCCCACACACTGGCAAAAGAAATGAAAGGGGTAGAATTCTAGCCGGAGCACCTTTGCATATTAGGCCACACCCCCTTGATATAACCAATCCTCCAAGAGCTCACAAAAAAGAGCCTTGTAAGCTCTTGGAGAATTGGCTATATCAAGGCATGTAGTCTAATATGCAAAGGAGCTCCTGCTAGAATTCCACCCCTGAGCCTATCTAAAGAGTACTTTCCCTATCACAAAGGGCCAGTCAATCCAGCATCATGTATATGAGGGCATTGTTTCTACAGAAGAGACATGCAGAGACATGTGCCTCCATGGAAGGACACATGAGAGAGGAGGCAAAGAGAGAGAAGAGTTTAGAGGGCAGCTACCAGGTTAAGACAGAGAGGCATCTCATTCAAAGAGATAATGCCTATACATACTTAGAGTCAGGCCTCATGTGGGGCAGGAGCTCCCAGGAACAGAGCTCTGGAATCTCTAAATTTTATTGTGCTCTTTCTTTCTTACCCGCCTCCCCCCCACAAAAAAAAAAAATACTTGCTTCTGGGCTCCATTGTTCAAACCCCCTGTGAGAATTTTGCTGCACTTTAAGATTTGACAAACTTTCGAATATTTTTCCCCACAAAAAATGGGAAAATAATCAAAACATATAAAGCAGACAGATAGAAATCATCATCATGCAACTGTAGCCACATAGGAGAAAATAATTTTAAAAGTGTGATGGGAGTAAGGTTTTATTATGACAATTATAATTGAAGAAGCATTTTAAAGTAGTTGCTGAGCTGATATAATTTAGTACACCTTCCGGTGATGTCAGGGGTGCGTGGCATATGCAAATGAGTTATGCCAGTGAGTTGTACTAATGAGCTCTGGCATCTCTTTTTCTGTGAAATGACCCTTGCCTAGAGTGATGTGTCCAGGTATGCTGAGTCACTCTCTCCAACACCAAGCCCATTCTGTGAAAGTTACAACTGTTGCACTGTTAATCTGTAAACTGTGTTACCTGATTTGCCTGAATTTTAGATAGGGAAAATTAATTTATGAGACAAATCTGGCAAAAAGGTGCAACAAGCAGGCTCGCAACAGTGATCCACGCAACGGTCACCTCAAGACTAGACTACTGTAATGCCCTCTACTTGGGGCTACCTCTGTGCCGGACCCGGAAATTGCAGCTAGTGCAGAACGCGGCGGCCAGGCTGTTGTTGGGACTCCCGAAACGGGAGCATATACGGCCGGGACTACGTGAACTGCACTGGCTGCCGATTATATACCGGGTCCAGTACAAAGTGTTGGTCGTTACCTTTAAGGCCTTATATGGCCGAGGACCTGCCTACCTGAGGGACCGTCTTTCCCCATATGAACCCCAGAGAGCACTGAGGTCAACGGGGAAAAACCTAATGACTATCCCTGGGCCGAAGGAAGTTAAATATCAGAGCACCAGAATACGGGCCTTTTCGATCGCGGCCCCTACCCTATGGAACCGACTCCCCGAGGAGGTGCGGGCCCTGCGGAGCCTTGAACAGTTCCGCAGGGCCTGCAAGACCATCCTTTTTAAATCAGCATATTCGGACTGCTAAGAAAAATGGTAATTAAAGATCCGCCAATGCGGCCTAAAGATCTATACCGCAGTATAATTGTATTTACTAGACTGGTTTTTATTTTAATGTTTTATTGTTCTATATTGTAATTCTAATGTTTTATTTATTATGGTGTGTTTTTATGGATTGTTGTTAGCCGCCCTGAGCCTGCCAAGGTGGGGGAGGGCGGGATATAAATGAAATTAATAAATAAATAAATAAATAATAAATAAATAAATAAATAAATAAATAAATAAATAAATAAATAAATTATACACATGTATACGAGGGTCAGTTTCAAGCGGAGAAACTCCTTAAAGAACCCAGGCTAAAATAAAAGCTGCAGCTTCACAAATGCATTTAAAGGAACTATGACACCTTTAAATGCCTTTGGTTTGATTATTGCTTATAGGGACCATTATAGTCAATAATCCCCATATGCTATAATGGGGAATCTATTTGAGGGTATGCAGGGGACTTGGGGGGGGTTACTTATTAAGGTAGAGGCTCCAAATTTTCAGTGTAGCTTTTGATGACTCTACTCAAAAGACACCCCCTCCCAAAAAAAAAAAGATTCAAAAAGACTGGACAAGAGAATTCACTTCTATGAGCCCCCAAAGATTGGACAAGCCCCCCCCAAAAAAGTGCCCTGTTGTTTTCAGTGGAGGGAAAAACAGCAAAAAAGCAGGAACTGGTATCAAACCAGAGAGTCTATGCAGGAGAAACTGAAGGGGGGGGGGCATTTTTGAAGAACCAATGCCACTGTGGCAATGCCAGTTCAACAAATCCAAGCAGGAGGTGGGTTTTTCAATCTCAGCAGAACCAATGCATATACAGAGTGCCCAGCAAAACCCAGTGCCTTCCCTTAAATGCTTTATTTTCTCTCTCTCTCCATTTAAAACAATAGAGGATGGGGACACTTTCTCTGGGCACTCTGTACATGCCCTAGTTCTGCTGGGCACTCTGTAATTGTGCCAGCTGTGTTGGGCTTACAACCCCAACCTCCTTGCTAGGATCTCTTGAACTGTCATTGACACAGTGGAATTGGTTCTCCAGAGCAGTCTGTGCATGCAGTGGTTCTGTGGGGCTTGGAAAAATCTGCCCCCACCTTCAATTTGTACTGCAGAGACTCTCTGGTTTGAAATCTGTCCTTGGTTTTGTTTGGGGGCTTTTTGCTTTTTTTCCACCATTGGAAACAATGGAGGATGAGTCACTTTCCTTGGGGGTCCATAAAATTTGACCTCCCTGGTCCAATATTTTTGAAACTTTGGGAAGGGGGTCTTTTGAGTATAGGCACCAAAAGCCGTGCTAAAAATTTGGTGTGAATACCTCAAAAAAGCCCCCCAGCCCCCTGTATACCCCCAAATAGATTCCCTATTGACTATAAAGGCCCCATAGGTCAGGGTGTCAAATATCCAGCCCATGGGCCAGAACCATCCTACCCAGGGCTTTGATCAGGCCTGCAGGGCTCTCCCCCCCCCCTTCTCGCCCTCCTGTCCTTACCCTTTGAAGCTCCCAGGCTGCATTTCTTTCAGTTCCCAGACTCTTTGAAGCTCTGAGGCAGAGTCTCTTTCAGCTTGGGAGCTTCAAAGGCTCTTTGAAGTCCCCTTTGAAGCTCCCAGGCTGAGTCTCGGTTACCTGGCTCTTCCTGCCTTTTTTTGCTGGCTGCTGCAAAGAAAATGTAGGGTGGGTTTTATGGTCCATTCCATGTTTTTCTTGCAGCTTTGTCTTTGCTCTGCAATGGTTTCAAATTGAGTGGAGATGGTTACATTTTTAGTGTTCATATAGCCAGTTGAAACTCATGCTTCCTGGAGTTGTGTCCTTGCAAACAAAAGGTTGATGCTATCAGCCAGCTTTGTTGAATGGCCCTGATCTAGTGAGTAGGGGTGTGCATTCGGTTCGGCCAAACCAAATCAACCACCAAATCACCCCTGATTTGGCTGTATACGGAATTGCATACAGCCGAATCCAATTGGGGCCCATAATGCGGGAGCCAAGTATGGCTCCCCGTATACTTCCATATAGATATTTGGAAGTATACGGAAATCCATGAAAAAGGTGGGAAAGGGGCTTCTGCAGCCTCAGGGGAGCTGCTTGCCTCCTTTCCCGCCTTTGGTAGCCTTTTCCCGCCTCTCCCATAGCCTCCCTGGGATCAAGGAGGGGGGGAGGGGGAAGAGGAGCCAATCCAAAGCATGCATTTGCAAAATGCATTGCAAATGCATGCTTTGCAGGGCTGTTGTGTAGCTGATCCCCCAGCCATCAGCAACATTGTTGTTCTTTTGATCTTTTGCTTACTTGGGTATCTAAGTAAGCACTGTTGTCTGGCCAATCACAGAGCAGTGCTATTTTTTGAAACTGCTCTCTGTAGGGCCAGAGAACCTTTTTAAGGAGTCTGCCTGGCTGGACTTCTCCATTGCTGTTGTGTTGGTTTGTGTTGGTGTGAGAGAGAGATTGTACTGTGCTGGCCCTTGGCCTCAGCTGCTGCTGCTCTCTCTCAGCCTTACCAGACTTGCTTGGAGTAGAGAAGACATCTAAGGTAAGACAGTCTTGGGGTTCTTGTTTTTATTTTAGTTGGTAAAAGGACTTTACCAGATTTGGGTGGTGGGTAGCTTATTTGGGGTTAGGGGGTTCTGCTGGGGGAGGGGGCCTGGGGTGGGGTTTTTTTACCAATTTGCCCATATCTTACTTTAGTGGGAGGACTTTTTAAAGTGCAGTGTCCTTTTACTTTTCCTGATTTGGTTGACTTGGATTTCTTGGGGTTAAGGTGATGGGTTTTTTTGGGGGGGAGGGGTTGGTAAAGTTCCTGTATTGTTAAAAGTTAAGTTTGTTACTGTTTTAAAAGGATTCTGTGCTTGTTTGTTGCTGCTGTGCTGTGCTGCTGTTGTTCCTTTTCTCTTCTGGTTCTTGGGGGGGGAGGCTGTTTGGCCTAATTTTCATTGTTTAAAAGGCCACTTTTTTAACAGTTGAGTTCTTGGCCTTCTCCTGTTGTCCCTTTTCCTGGCTCTGGTTTGGGGGGGGGCAGGGAAGCTGGCAGCTGGGTGAGAGACCCAGAACCAGCAGGCTTGTTGTGCTTGGCCAGCTCTCCCCATGTTGTTTGGGGCAGGGCTGGAAAGCTGGCATCTGTAGATTGTGTGTTCTGTGGCAGGGAAGCTGGCACCTGGATGAGAGACCCAGAACCAGCAGGCTTGTTGTGCTTGGCCAGCTCTCCCCATTTTGTTTGGGGCAATGCTGGAGAGCTGGCATCTGTAGATTGTGTGTTCTGTGGCAGGAAAGCTGGCACCTGGGTGAGAGACCCAGAGCCAGCATGCTTGTTGTGCTTGGCCAGCTCTCCCCGCATTCTTTGGGGCAGGGCTGGAGAGCTGGCATCCATAGATTGTGTGTTCTGTGGCAGGGAAGCTGGCACCTGGGTGAGAGACCAGAGCCAGAATGCTTGTTGTGCTTGGCCAGCTCTCCCCACATTCTTTGGGGCAGGGCTGGAGAGCTGGCATATGGGTTTGCTGCAGCCAGGTCTGCAGAGCAGACCTTGAGCAGATTGTGTTTTGTGTGGCAGGGTTCATAGAGTAGATAGATGTATATAGTGCATTTGGGTCCTATAGAGATTCTCTGGTGTGAAGTTAGTTTGGTTTCAGGTGCCCCAGGAATTGGACCCCCTGGCCCAATCTTTTTGGGACAGGGGGGTTTGTAGGGGAGAGTCCCTGCAGGTCCCCTGCAAATTTGGGGGCTCTCCCTCAAACCCCCTCCCCTCCAGGCAGCTTCAAATATACTCTATTTGCCATTGATTTCAATAGCCCATAGGGTATAATGGGGCCATATATTTGGAAATAGCCGCGCATCGACCGTATATGCCGCTATTCTGACTACGGAATTAAAAAATATACGGGATTCCGTATTCCCCCCCCCCCCCGTATATTTCCGAATCCATGTACTACCGGGGTTTTTTGTGTGTTTTTTTTGCACATCTCTACTAGTGAGTTCTTTAATGTAGGAACCCACAGCCAAGGGGGATATTATACTGGAAAGCCATTGCCAATCTGAGTAGACTTGGGGGTGGGGGTGGGGGAGAAGCTTACAATGCCATTTCATTATTTCCACAGAGTCAGAACCTTTTTCTTGATTTTTTATTTTAAAAATTGCACTGCCAAATTCCACTATTCCCCCACTTTTCCAACTTAAAATATTGGAAGAGATTTCAGCATGTTTTAATTTAAAGTTTTAAAATAATATCTTTAACTGTGTTTGTCTGTGTCCATTATAAAGTTTATATCTCCACTACCTGGCATTATATTTTATGACACATATGGCCTGGCCCTACAAAGTTCCATTTGTGTCAGATCTGACCCTCCTAACACCCCTGCTATAGAGTATAATGGATCCCGGGGGAAATTGGATTTTTAAAAAACCCAAATCCAAATACCATAGCAGTATTGGAATAAGGGTTTGGAGGGGGATCCTGAATTTTTTTGGGTTCAACATATTTGAATTTGAAACCTACATCCACCCCCAAAAAGTGTGTGTGAACACCCTTACCAGTAAATTGTTGCTTTGTATTGACAGCTTGCCCACAAACAAGAAGCTTTCCATCAAAGGCTGAGGGCCAGGAGAAATCCTTTTTTAGAATAAGTTGTACACCATTGATGATGCATAGGAAAGCTTTTATTTGGGTCCACAGGTGATCACAATTGGCATACTGTTCCTTTTTCTGCTAGTCAGTCTGTAGTAGCAAATTCTAGGTCCCCAGCTGGTCTCATTACTGTTTCTGTACTTACCCATGTAAATATTGTTCTTTTAAGATTGCTTGGAACAAATGCTGCAGTAGGCAGATAGTTCTGTGCATCCAATGCACTCACTATTCAGGGGTGTCTTGAAAGTTTTCTTGGCAAAATAGTAAAAAGTATACAGATCACCACAGAACTATATCATGGTGCTGGATGAGATTGGGAAGAAAAAGAGTTTCTGAGACAAGACAGACTTTTTCACTTGATGTGGATAACATGCTGTAGAAAATTATTGTCCTAATTTAGGTGTACACTATTCAGCTGGCTGTGTCAACTCGCCACCAGATGGGTTAGGAGAACCACTCTAATCAGATTTGCACTTTTGACTGGATCTCATTGTGGTCCACAGAATCATCTTCTGCACTGCCTGGACTTTTGCTTATTACATTTTCTGCTTCACAATATATTTTCCCCTTCCTTCTCATTCCATTATCTGTACCCCCTTCCCAGGCTGTTTTAAGATACCCATTGTAGTGCCTTTTTTTTCTATAAAAACTAAAGCAGCCTGTGTAGAAGGATTTCTGATCAAGAAGATGACATGTAGGTAAAGGATTTGCTTTCCTTCCTTACTGCTGTGGTTCCAATTCATTTTCCATTCTTCACATGGCTTTTTTTTTTCAGCTGAACCTACATATCGGAGACTACAAACATGAATTCCTAGCATCGTGTGTGGTTGGTAGACTCAGAGCTAGTGATTTGGAAAGATAAACATGCAAACATATTTTTAACCTGCCTTCCTTTGGAGCCAAAGTAGGAAAATAACCTAAATCAATAAGTATATAACACTTGAAGGCATATCCCATTGTACAGAATTATTTGTTCTTTAGTTCATAGGTTCTAAGTGAATTTTATCACCATTTTCCCATTGATATGGGCCCAGTTGCCCAATCCTATGCATGTTTGCTCAGAAGCAATTTCCACAGTGTTTCATGAGGTGTTCTTCCCTCATAAGTGTGCATAGAAGTACCACTACTAATTTACTCTGAACTGAAACCTATAAAGAGAATTGTGAAGAAAACTTAACAATGTGGAAAAGAAAAGTCCATCCCTGCTACATTCTGTTTATTTAATGATTACTATACAGATCCAATTCACTTATAAATCAAGTACATTGACAATGCTGCAATAACAGAACAACTCAAATATTTGGGAAGTATAGCACATTATTTCTTATAAAAACAACATTTAAGAAAATTCCACAAAGGCAATATCACAGTACACAAAATATTCATAAATATCATGTTACATTATTCTGCTCAAATCGAACTTGAGACAAGGGGTATGCAAAGCTGTCTGTTCAGGATGCACTAATTTCCTGTCTGCTAGTTACCTTCCCAGGATGTCATCCTTTTCTGCCAAGAACCAAATTCTCCTTATCAAAC
This sequence comes from Heteronotia binoei, assembly GCF_032191835.1. NCBI lineage: Eukaryota > Metazoa > Chordata > Lepidosauria > Squamata > Gekkonidae > Heteronotia > Heteronotia binoei. Next base: position 125,832,347 of record NC_083223.1, read on the forward strand.
TATGCTACAAGGCTCCCACTGCTTGTGCCACAAAATAAGATTTGAAAGATTACTGGAAACATCTACAAATCATTCTCTATAAGCATAATTGAATTTATATTAAAGCAGGCAACTGAAGAGATACAAGTGGATCTGTAATGGATTCAATCACATTGGTAAGCCTGCAGGACATCAGACAACTTAAGCCAGGGAATCATCATGTAGGGAGCATGTGGTACATTTTTTATCATATAAAAAGTATTGGAGAAGATAGTACAGAGAAAATTGGGGTATTCAGGTAAGACTTTTTAAAATAGAAATGGTAGCACAAAAAATATAGAGGCAAACGCTGGTTAACCCAAAAATACTTTTCCGGTAGAAGCAATTTCAGACAACATGAAAAATGTATGGCTTTATGGGTTTCGATGCATACGAAAGAATGGGGAGTCCAACTGCATCAGGGTGCTGAAGATTATTCTTTTAGTTTTATCTGCACTATTAATTTTCTTTGTGAATAAAGAGAGGTTAGCTCCTCTGCACTTCCTCTCACAAAGCCATGTCTCTGCTTATTTGCCCTTCCTATATGGCTACAAATCTTCAAACAGCTTTCTCTCTTTTATACACATACTTCATCATCTCAAAATTCCATGTTCCATCTTTGACTCTTACTCTTTTTATCTTTTGTAGATGATTCCCCATGCCATCCCAAGAATGGTGGCATAAGAAAACAGTCATGTGATTATTAACTTTGAATCTTGCTTCAATAAAGCAATCTTTATTATTTCAGGGTAAATGGTATGTTCTTAATTCTGTTCTCAGTGTGGAAGTAACAGCACTGGAAGTAACAGAACTGGCACCCATATATATCTTTTTACAGCAGCAAAAGCATGTCAATTAAGTAAAGCAGTTAAATTTAATAAATCAGTAAATTTTAACTTTCTGAGCATGGGCTCATCCATTAAATGAGAAGGGAGGACAACAATGGAGGTTTCAGTTTAAAATAGGGCAAAGTAGGATGATTTTAAGGTATATAATATGGGGCAAATGATTCCAATGGAGATCTAGCCATCCATTTTTAGTCTAGACCCACAAATATTCACTGATTCTGCAATACAGAATTTAAAGCTCTAAGTTAAATGGCATAGAGCATACAAAACAAGCAAGCAGTAGAAAGTAAGTTGTAAAGTGCAACAGTCACCAATAGGAAGCATGTATAATATGAGCTGATGATTAATATTCAGGTCATTGTGGGCTGACAGGTGATCAAAGCTTTTGACAAAACAAACACCCGCTTCACTCATTAGCTACTGGAACACGTTTCTGGCACACTCACCTTCTCAAAAGAAATTGATCTTTATGTTAACACACCAAATTAACACTGTGCTCCAAAGACATTGCCATGGACTCTAAGCACTGTGAGCTCAGTCATCCTAGGATAAAGCAACATCCCTGCTTCCCTTCTAACTGCAGCATTCTGTATTCCCTGAAATCCTTCTCCTGAAGGTCAGTAGACCTAATGGAACAGTGTAGTGAGCAAACTGTGAGTTTGCAGCAAGAAGGCGAATTGGCATAGTTGTCCCCTCATCCACAAATGGAACAGTAATTCCATTAAAAGCACTATCATTACTGCACTGATGGAAGGGCACCTTAGGACCCAAGCCATAGAGTTTTCAAAATGTATGGCAAACGATCCTGATATATGCTCCTAATTTCTCATGATACATGATTGACATAATATGTTATTGTGTTGTTTGCATTTAGACACCTGCTCTAGCAATATTTGCTTGCACACAGCTGATGCCCCTGGCTGGGGATGTATATTGCCAGCTACATCCATTAATTTCCCTGGAGACTGGGCAAGTATAGCTGTGTGAATGTATATCCAGATATGCATGAGCATTAGCAGTATATGTGGTTCTTTGTTTGCTGGACAGCCTTTTGTAAAAATACATTACTGAGGTATACAACCTTTAAAAAAACAAAAACAAAGCGCCTCTGTCAAATTGTCAGTTAAGTAAATCACTATTCTTTTCTCCTTAAATAGCAACAAGTTATATATGCTACTCTTCATATGTATGTTTGTTATATGTTCATCAGTACCAACCCACCATCCAAAAAAAAGTTCAGTCGTTCAAAGCAATAAACTGTAGAGCTGATAAGTGCAGGGGGGGAAACCCTAGTTCCATTAAAGCCAATGTGAATGTACACTAAAGGACTCAAATCCAAGATGTCTGTACATTTTAAAGGGAGTTAGATAAAGTACTCATATGGTAAATGAATAACTGTTGAATATCATTCCAAGCTCAAACATTACACTGATTAAATCACAGGGATATCTCTTGTTTGGGATGATGCCCGTTGAGCAGAGTTGTCATGGTGACAGTGTTCCTACCATGACTTTCCAAAGAAGTCATTCGAATGGCTAAAGATCCATTCAGATAAGTCGTAGACCTCTGCTGATGAGGCATTATGCTACAGCAAAGGTGGCTGTTGAAATGCCTCCGGAAGCTTTCACTGAGGAAATAGAGTGCAAATGGATTGACACAAGAATTGCAGAAGCTGAGTATTCGGGCTACCAAAGTATTGATCATATGGCCAAGTGACGGATCAATTTTATTGTAGTTAAAGGACCGGTACATATAAAGCACATGGGTGGGCAACCAACATACAGCAAATAGACCAACAAAGACCAGGACAATTTTAGCCAGGCGCTTTCGTGTTTCCATCTGAAATGATAAAATGAGCAGAGTTAGTTAGTCACAGTAAATGGAGCTGCAGTGAATCCTTAATCCAAATATGCTTTGAATTAGTTTTCACAACTCACTTAAATACAGCCCAGAAAAATTAACAGCATTAGAAACCAAGACTGTATTTCCAATGAAACCCCCTCTCTATATATATTTTTACCTATTATTTTCAGGAGCAGATTCTTGCATGGAGCACTAAGCTACTCACATAATGCTACATTTCAGGTTCATATTATGTGGGTTCACTAGATAGTGAAGGTCATCATCATAATCTCTACATCTATCTCCTACTGAAAAGGAAATAGGGGGAAGTTTAATTAATTTCCCCAGCCAGCCCCAAGCAGATGATTGGCACTGTTAGACCTTACTCCCACCTGCTAAATATTAGGGGATGCATGCCAAGGCATAATCCAATCAGAATGTTTGCATCTGTGATACTAGAAAATTCAGAAACTAATATTATTAACAATTTGAGTGAAGGAAGTTCAGTTCAAAGACAGTGAAGAAAACACGCACCCACCCTGAAGTCTTGCATCTCTTGCCAATAGCACAATGGCTTCCCATTGGTCTGAGTAGCTCTTAAACCTCATAAAACATTAGAACACAAAAAGAGCCATGCTGAATCAAACCAGAGATCCATCTAGTCCAGCATTCTGTTTGCACAGTTGCCAATCAACTGACTCTAGGGAGTCCATGAACTGGATGACTGCTACAAGGACCCACTGAAGCTCCTCTGTGCTATGGGAGCATCTAAAGCTGGGCACAATTAGCTGTGGATTCTGCTAGATCCAAAGAGAAATATGCAATGGATTCAGATGTAAATGAAAAATCCAGCCAAGGTCATATATTGCATGTTATTGTTATCTTCTCTCCTCCCCACCATGCTCTCTAAACCATGTCGACAGTTAATTGGTCAGTGTTAGGAGAATGGGATAGTTTAACTTTTTACTAATTTTAAAATATATTTATACTGCACTTTTTTGTGTGACTTAAAGCATTTTACAATTCCAGATTAAAAACATATAAAGTACAATATAATTCTGAGAAATTCTTTCCCACCCCACCCCAAATAGCTGCAACCTATACCACACTAAAAGCCCTAGCACCTAAAATGAAATACAGTGCCTCCTAAAAGCCCATAAAAAGATGGCAACTCCTCACTTCCTCAGGGAGTCCATTCCATAACATGGGAGCTCCTGTAGAAAAAACATGGATGTTTAAAACTCTCTTAAAGGAAAACACTTAGAATACTTACCTGTTTCTTAGAATGTTCACTATGTTCTCCAGGTAGGTTATGTGCACTCTTAATTAAACTCCTGGCAATATGATAGTAGTAAACACTAATAATTGTGAGAGGGATAAGGAGATAAACCAGGAGAATCATCACCGAATGAATCCTTGGGTGTAAATCATCCTTCGGAGGATATCGTATACATTCTGTGAAACTGACATTATCTGCATCGTTGATATGGGCCACTTCAGAGAATACAGCTTCAGGAACTGCTAGCAGGATGGAAATTATCCAGATGGCAATAGCTTTTATACAAGTCCACATAACTGCATTGGGTGTTTGAATATCCATTGGATTTACAATTGCCTTGTACCTAAAATTGGAGGAGGAAATGAGTATTATTTCTCAAAGAATACATGGTTTCCTTTATTTAAAGGTTATAGCTTCTAACTGGTCATTTAGTCAAGGGAGTATACTGGCCTTGAGTTTCTGCACTTTTGTTTACAAAAAGGTCTTAAGATACAGCACCTGTAACATGCGGGGTGGAGAGGGGGGAGATAAGATTCTCTTCTATAAGTACAGATTCAGTCCTTGCAATTGAATGGGTGAGGGATTCTTCATCTGGGACACAGCAGTCCAGTTGTGTATAATCTCTTGCTTGAGAATATTATACCAATATTATTTCACTTTCAATTCATTTCAGTAAAGCACTGCTTTTAATCTAAACAGTTTAGGACCTTAATATATTAAAAACCACCATGGTCATCTAAACCTATCTGCATGTTTACATCATCATCGGAGGATCTGATCTATAGATTTTTTCAATTATGTCACCCAACCTTTAGAACTCCTTGCATCCTTTAGAACTCTGGTATGTCAGCATGCCTTTCACCTGAGCACCAATTAAGGATTTCAAGGCTTTGGTTTTATATTTGACACATTGGTCTGCTGTTTTTCCTGTCTTTTTTATTTGTTATTAGTATGAATGTTTAGTTTTTCTGCTTTGGGTAGTTTACAGTTTCAGTAGTTTTAAGTCCCAGGCAAAGATTGTCTGGATCTTCTTGGATGATGAAACTTTGTTTAGTCTCAAACTGAGAGGAGCAAGAGCTGAGCACCTGTATGGAAATGTTGTTAGCTCAGATTGTTAAAGCAAGCTGGAAATTTGGTACATACCCTTTAAATAGCCACAGCTGTGAGTAATAAACACTTAGTTTTAACTAGCAGCAAAGAAATGGGCAAGCTAGAGGAAGTTTTTCTCTTCTTGTTGGTGGAGGCTGTCCGCGGAGGAGTAAGAAGAAATAGCTTCACTCCTTGGACATTTGACTGTTTGAATTTATTGAGTGTGCACACTCCTTCTATTGCTTCTGTTTGTCCTGGGGGCATTGTCGTGCAGCTTCACTTGAGAAAAGACTTTGATGCTTAATGAGCATTCCTCCTCCCTGATAACCAAGCCGGTATGGAATTTTAATCACTTGACTATTTGCAATCTGTTGCAATGAAAGTTGTATTTTTGTTTTAATCTGAATCCTGTTTTGTAATAAATCTTTGTTGGACTTTTACTGAAGACTGAAATGTGGAACAGCATTATTTGCAAGTGCCTTTGCCCCTGGAATCGAACCCCAGATTAGAAGGGGTGGACTTTCTGAGGAAGCCACCCCTTGTAGTTAAAGCAGACTGGACTTTGTTGGCTTGGAATCCTGAGCAGCTCTAAGTGCAGAAGGAAGGGGCTCAGGGCAACACCCTGAACCACACAGCACCACCCCATTCCATCTCCTATCCCTGAAATCTCCTTTCTGGGCTGGGAACCAGAACTGGTGCATCCTCCTCAGTTTCTTCCCACAGACCTTTTAAATGCCTAAATCATACCCAGAATCTCCATGGGGGTATATCCAAGTCCAAAAGCAACCAAGAGACTAATTTCTCCCCTGTCATTCTCCTATCTTGGCCTGAAGGTAAAGCTACCAGAAAGCTTATTGTCAAGTGATTAACTGGTTGGTAGGCCTGAGAGATGCTGATTTTAGTGCTGTGGGGCACTAAACAGGAAGGGAAGCTGGAGTTATCATTGCTACCCATGACAATTAGGCTATAATGGGTTGTCAGCCAACTTGAGCACCCTGAAAGGTAGAAAAGCAGGACAGAAATAATTCAGTTCAATTGTTGTGTCCTCTTTCTGTGGGATATATTATATTTGCCAGTAGTGAATCCATAGATTTTCTTTAAAATGCCCACATTTTATCATGTAATGACGACTCTTTGACTGAAACCAACAGGATATTTCATCATTCTGACATACTTATTAATTTCACAGAATCCACTGGCTAATTTGACAAATTTGACTGAGTTTCATTTAGTGTATTTTAATATATATATATTGTTCTGCGTTGTTTTACTATTAGCCAATATAAGTTTGACATAATACAGCTTTGCTATTATTGCAACATTACACCACTAGCAGCAGTGCCATCTTTCCACTTTTAGAATGGACATGAAATAAACAGTACCAATTTTCTAACAAACAGCATCACCTCTGACCCTACATAAACCCAAATTGAGTCTGTGAGGGTGGGGGCAAAAGAATAGGGTAATGTAGATTTGTTTACCTGAAAAGTCTCCTGACCCATAATCTGAATAATGCATTGCCATGTCTAAAACATGGCCCTCCAGGGGTGTCGAACTCATTTGTTATGAGGACCAAATCTGACATAAATGAGACCTTGTTGGGCCGGGCCATGTGTGTTTTAAGATTACGTAGATTTAAGATTAGGTAGCAAAGACATAAACTTAATAAGGGACACAGACACACACAATTAAAGATTTTTTTAAAAAAAACTTAAAACATGTTTAAAGCATTCATTGGTCTTAAAGGTGATTTCTTTGTAATTCTTTTATGGGATCTGGGAGAATTGGGCAAAGGAACCTCTGCCTCTTTCCTTCCTTCCCCAGAGGACCAAGAGGGGGAGGA